>NC_135507.1:10301827-10901827 GCF_052857255.1 Amblyomma americanum | reverse complement strand
GGCGCCGCCATTGGTGAAAATTTTTCGTGTTAGAGTTGGAATACCTTTTGCCGCCTCTCCGATTCAAACTCATGACTGGCGTTCACGTCCAGAGTCGTGCGTTTACTTCGTTCATATTTCCGAGTTTAATTTAAATGTTTGCCTCGCTTGTGCAATAAAAGTTATCCAGTGGTAACGTTACCAAACGTAACTAAGTATACTGGCGCGTTGTCTTTCGTTTCGTAAAAGAAAGGGAGGACTGAGCTTTTAATTACAATGATATCATTACTCACACGCGCTCTACAGCCTACGGAAAAAAGCGAAGACGATGGGCAACAGCAACACACAGAGTGTGAACTTACATTATTTTGTGCTCTGCGTGTCGTTGTCATTCGTAGTGCTCGCCTTTTCTGTGACCTTTAGGCTTGTACTCAGAGTGTAAAATAAGTGACCTGAGCTTCCTCTTCTATTAAGAGAAAAACTTCGCCTGACATCACTGCAGTGTTCACGGGAAAAGGCCCATGGTGGTGACATCTGTCGTTCATTTCTCGCTTTTTTATAGCTTACAGGAGCTCAATTTGCCGTGCATATACCCCTTTGAAGTTAGAAAATGGTAAGCCATAAAACTAAGCCAACTTCATTTCCTCCTTAGGGCACCTTTAAGAGCCAGGCAGTCGCTTCAGTGTCTGAAAGATATTTGGAACGATTAGAATTTATGCGTTCCTGCACCCTGAAGGGAAACTATACAAGTTTCCTATGAACGCCCCCTGGGCGTCGCCATATTGCTTGTTGGACTGATGTGTGCGGCTGGCGCCAGCACTTTGCAAGCGCCAGGAGAACCGGTTTGCAACAGTCCACAAAGGAGGTTTTTCGACATCCCCATCGCCCGATCGACAGGCCTATAGGAGGAACATTAAGGGACACGAGAGAAGTACATTACATCTGATCTACCATGCTGCCTATTATTCACTGCGCGAGGGAGAGCGGTGTGAAATTTCGAAACTTTGCAGAAACAGTGCGCTCATTTAGCTCCTTTCCTCTAGAAAATAGAAAAGGTAACACGACCTGCCGCGATGGCTCAGTGGTTAGGGCGCCCGGCTACTGATCCGGAGTTCCCGGGTTCGAACCGGACCGCGGCGGCTGCGTTTTTATGGAGGCAAAACGCTAAGACGCCCGTGTGCTGTGCGATGTCAGTGCATGTTAAAGATCCCAGGTGGCCGAAATTATTCCGGAGCCCTCCACTACGCCACCTCTTTCTTCTTTCATTCCCTTCTTTATCCCTTCCCTTACGGCGCGGTTCAGGTGTCCAACGATATATGAAACAGATACTGCGCCATTTCCTCCCCCCCCCCCAAAAAAAAATTAACGCGTTTAGCTCCATATCTAAAGATCAGCTGCTTAATTCCTCACTCGAACGCCACTTTCTTTTTTTTTCACGAGACAGAGGGGGAAAACACGATAGGCAGGAGTGTTAACTAGGCATAATACCCGATTGGAAGTAAGATAAAGGGAAGAGGAAAGGAAAGAATGTCTAATCCTTTGTGACCTTGGGACGTGACACTAGTCACGGGTGTGTTATGGGCAGCACAAAAAAATAAAAGTCCATAATGGATCCCCAGGCAGGTACTGAAGTCTGTGACATTCACAAGCTCTAACAATCTGGACTAACGGACCTACTCTTCGCCCTGCCACATTTGCCGTATGTCATTATGCCGTATGGCCATATGACATTGAACGTCCAAAATGCCTACGGTAATTCTTAGTGGTTGGTAAACCCCACTCGTTTGTTATGGATGTCATGATTAGACGGTGTAAGGGAAGGAACCATTTTGCAGCTCATATTTTGCAGCGCGGAGGAAAATTTCTCAGAAACGTATAGCGCAACTGATGGAGTCAAAACCATGGACCTAATATACAACATGGGCGGGCACTTTGGTTCAAGTGGGGCGCTCGTCGCCGAAAAAAACTAAATAGAAAGACGGAATGCTTTCCTTTGTGAAAATCTGTGTATTTTTTTTTGGGGGGGGGGGGGGTGGGGGTGGGGGGGGGGTCGTTAGATGAAATATTGTACATGGTTTGTTATAACGTCAAATGTCCGCTTAAAAATTCAGCACTTTTACTGCCGGTGTTTGAGCATATTGCTATACCTTGCATCAGGACGGCTTGTACCATGGTTAATGCAGGAAGAACCTCTTGCTCGTTTCGTCATGGTCTTCCCTGTTGTGCTTAAGGGTTTCTAAGAGCATCGCATGTGAACGAAATGTCTTAGAAAAACATCTTGCTAATTTCTACACTCGTGTCCACCATGCGTCCGCGCTGAGTTTTAGTAGTTGTCTGGTTGAAAGCGATGTGTCGTTAGTAGCCAAAATTGCAACCCTCCCTCACTGCGTTCGTACGCGCCTTTACTGAGCCTTGCGAAACACTATTCATCCAGCAGCTTTTGCGATGTTGGCTTGCGAAGAATAAGCAAAGAAATTTTGTATCTGCATAAATTCTTACAGACTCAAAAGTCCTGAAATTTTTTCTTACTTTTCTTGCCTTCACAGAGCGGTCATGGGCAAAATATTGTGTTACAGGATTTTTCATGTGCCAACGACTGAGGACGCGATTGCCAGCGACATCAGGAAGAGGTTGAAACAGATGCACAACGTCGAAAAAAACATCGAAATTATATAATTATATGGAGACCGGAGAACAGTGGCTCGGACGGGAGAAACGCAGCCGGATTGGCTTGATGCGACGTATGACGCCTCATGCCTCAACTCCCTGCCGAATCCGGTAAATCAAAATCGCATTCAGAAACTCTATACTAAAAACTCCCCCGGCAGAGCAGTGATGCACTACATTCGCGCCGAAATAAAAGCAGACAGAGGGCGTCGGTTATCGGAAGGTACACCAGCGCCGGCGCTTGACTCTCACTCCACCACAAGAGATCTTCTTAAACAAGTCATAGCGAACGCAGCGTACACACTTCACAAGTGGTTTCTTGCCAGACACGAAACACGAGGAACAAACACTGTAAATAAAATGTGCAAAATCTCCCACTACAGACACCTTTGTCGTGCGACTGAACACACGACATGAGGCTCTGTCGCACGACACAACCCACGACAAGAACGCTTGTCGCACAGCAGAGTGTTGTGTCGCGCGACAGAACTAGGGCAGAAAATTCTGTCGTGTGTCGTGGGGAAGTCCCCAAACGCTAGCTTTTGTGGACTTCCCTATCTTTTTCGCGAGGGAGACAAAAAATTCAATAGCCGCCGCAGACTAAATTCAACATGCACCACATCACGACATGATCACCCTAGCGCACCAGATACAATCAACACTTCAACGCAACATGCCATCGCGACTTACGGTAATGAGAGCGGCCTGCTTCAAGTAGTGTAGCGGTATGGGCTGACGTACGACGCGGAGTTCTCAAGTCTATGAAAACGACCAACTGGAAGTTGCGTCTGCATCTGCTACCCCATCCCTGCTCATTCCCGCACAATCGCCGAGAGCCATCCATCCATTACAATACAGGCTTCATTTATTCTTGTGCTCGGATTTTCTTTGTGTAGTTGGCTTTGCCGCACAAAGGGAAAAGTCGTAAAGAAGACAGCTTATCGTCACTATTCATCTCGCGAAACGGAGCCTCGACAACGAACAGAAGATTGCTGTTCACTACTCATGACAATCCTTCGAAGACCTTTGTTCACAGTATCTGTGCTGACTGCTCTGATTTAAAGCGAATGCAAGCAGCTGCTTGTGTTTATTTCCCCTATCGGAAGGTTTAGCTCTATGTCAGAACTCGTGGTTTTTTTACAGCCCTTTTACAGTATCTTCATCTTGTTTTCTTTGATTAACTACAATACCTGCTCTAGTTAAGAACGAAATTAATTCAAGTAGCGTTGTTTGTTTTGACCTTTCTGATGTTTTCCACTCTTATCTGCACTTTTTCTACTATGTGTTTTAAGTGAGCCAGTTGTATTAACCCTGCTTTAGCCGCGTTTACATGAATTCGACAAAAGTTGACTCCATTAAACTTTTTTGGGGAGAAAGTGCAAAAACGTCGAGAAAGAGAGCATAGGACGAGTCACGCCTTTCTTTCTCAAAACCTGCTCCTTCCCTCAAAAATTGGACTGAATACGACTCCTATGGCATTCATGTAAACGCAATTTTTGATGCTGCAGCTGCTCCTTCGCTGTTCCGCGTTCGCCGATGCTCGTCGCGACATGCTCGCGGCCTATAGGGCGCAGGGCATACTACCAGACTCCATCAAGACGCTATTGTGGCCGCAGGGCAGTGCGCGCACTCGTGAGCGAACTTTGGTGAGCCTCTGTGCATTCCTCGAACACACGGGCTTGACGTCCCGTCTGTTCTCCGTCAGGTAGTTACACGCAGTGACCGAACGCTCCGCGAGTTCTACCTTGAACGATTAATAACTGGACGCCCCACTCCAGTTGTAACCAACACAGTGCTGTGCGCGTGTGTGATTTAATTCCTCTAAATGAACTAATCACGCGCACAACCTGGACACATTTCTTATTGTGTAAATAGTTTGTACATATTACTTTTCCCCATATCCTCTCTACCTGTCCCCTCACCTCTTTCATTTCATTTCTCCATTCTGCATGCTGTCCTTTATTTCCGCTGCCCCAGCTCAGGTGCTTCAGTATCGATGGCAGATGCCGGGGCTAGCAAAAATCTTTTCCTTCCTTTTTACTATTATTTTAATAAAACCACTACCACCACCACCAGCTCTGTCGGTTGGGATCGAGAAAGTTGTTTTTCTATCGATGTTTTCCGCTGCGAATATCGAAGTTCCTTGGCCAGGCGCACGCATACGAGCGTGCCTATCGCCGCGCACGCTTCGCCTCAGTGACTGAGCACTTTACGGGCGGCACCGAACGCCCGTTAAATGGTCGCACGGAAGAAAGAGGGCTCCAATTAGCCGCCCACCGCACCACGGCCGCTTCATTTCCGAACCTCCCGACGTCTCTAATTTTCTCGCTATCCCCTTTAAGTGGCTCAGCGGCGAAACAGCCCGGCAGCAATTTTGAGAGCCAGCGAGCTCGGCGCCGTCGAGGCGTCGATTATGCCTATAAAAACGTTTCCTCTCTTCACGCGGCCGGTTCTTTTCCTCTATACTGTGTTCCCTTAGAAGCGCGCGCAGCGAAGCGAACGCAACTGTGTTGTTCTGCACGGCCCGGTGTGTATGTGTGTGCATGCGTTTGCGTACGTGCCCGCCGCAGTCGCTGCCTGCGCAGTGCCTAATTTCGGCTCGACAATTAAGAGCGCGCTCGAATTTCGCCCCGCTACCCGCAGCCGCACGCCTGCAGCGCAGACGCAGCGCGCCTCTCCCGCCGCCGCTAAATTAGCCAGTCTGTAAGGAACGAAAGCCGGCGCAAAACCGTAAAGACCAAACGGACTAACTTTTTCGCATTCCCCAGCCTTCAACGTGCCGCGCAGCAGCCAGTCTTCTCTGCGCGCTCACTACTCTCCACGTTTTCCTGACTGCGCCCAAACCGCCCCTCTTTCTGACTGCGTTGTACTTTGGCAAAACTTCCTTTCCGCGCGCTTTGGACGGGGAGGGGGGCGAGAAGGGAGGTAGCCCGCGCCGTTCCACTGTATATCATAAACGCTCATTACGGAGTGTAAGCGCGGCAAAAATGTTTCCCGGTAGTTTTGGTGATGCCGCCCCCCCCCCCCTTCCTTTTCCCGGCTCCCCCTTAATCCCCTCCACCTCCCAAACACCTCTCGTCTCCCCGATTCGCAGTCCCCACCTCCGCACCCACCACCCGGTTCTGCGACTGCCATATACCTGCTCTATACACTTTGCCGCCACTTTATTTCTCAACCCTCTTCTCTAACGGAGCCCAGGTCTCCGGTCGGGAGGCACGTTCACTGCAGTAACAGTCGGCCGGGCACAACTTCGCCTCCCTCATTCACCCCCACCCCTCCCCATCGTTGTGTGCCCCTCTCTTCAACGCCCCCTTGAGACGTCGAGCCGTTTTGAGTTCAGCCCCACTGCCTCCTTCTCCCCCCTCTCATATACCCTGCCTTCCTTTTTTTCACCCGGTTTGTTCCCGCCGCTCACCCTAACGCGCTGAGCGCGCGGAGCGATTGCAACGCTTGACGCGAGCCCCTGCGGGCAGTTCTGACGCGTTTTGCGAAATTTTTGCGCCGAGCTGCTCCGGCGTTTTTTTTTTTTTTTTCAGTGTCCTTGCGCACTTCGCAACCCTCCGTTAGTGGTCACCCTCCCATACGCGAACTGGCTGCGCTTCCTCTCCCTGTTCTATTTTCATCCCTCTGTCCGAATCGTTCTTTCTCTCTCTCTTTTATATCTACGCGTTACGCATCTTCGTTTCATCCCTAATGCCGCTTTTCCTAAAATCTGGTCGAATGCCCTCGAATGAAATGCGTGACGTGCTTCCTTTCTGCATTCTTTCCTTCATTCCTCTCTAATCTTCCTCGTTCGCGCCGAACTTAGCTGGCTTTCTTTCGCTTTCTTTCTCTCTTTCCTTTTCTTTCTTTCGTTGTCTCTTTCCTTTCTTTCTTTTTCCTTCTTTCTTTTCCGCCGCGATTACCGGCAAGCAATGTGTCGTCCGACGAGTGACACACCACACGCAGCAGACAGCGCCGTTTATTACAGGCTAACGGAAGGACACTAAAATGTACGAGAAGGCAAATGCACCCGCACCGCTGTCCAAGCAAAGTACAGCGATCACATTTATCCTAACACCACTGTAGCAACCGAGCTCCTCAAGGCTACCACGGAGGGACCGTTCTAACAGCGCTAGGCTACGCTCAGATTAAACAGGACGCTATCGGCTCCAACAAACTGAGCGACTACAGTCGAGCCTGAACGCTACGAAAATGGCATGGCTGCCGGTGTCGCAGCCACTCACCCCAGGTAGCGCTGTTACGTTGCCGGTAGCCCGCCGTTATGGAACCGGGGAGGACGCCGCGCCCGCAGAACACGAACCATGAACGTCTCGCCGGCGTCTAGTAGCCGCCGCCAGAACCACGAAGCACGCGAGCAGCGCTCCCGCGCCGTCTTCCCCGTGCGCTGCTGCCTCGATTGGCTGTTATCTGGCCGCTATCTAGATCACGCGCACACCGACCGCGAAAAGCTCGCGGGACATGCGCAGTCGTGGTGTACTCGGGCGCATCTGCTTACACGCCAGTGACGCCGGATGCATTTCATCATGCACCAACTCGCCCCTCTGGCCGTTATTCTGAAGGCCACACCAATTTGACAGGCACATACCACGGGAAAAAGTTGAAGAAATTTCTGTTCTCTTTTTCTGTGCAAAGCGGCGCCATTCGCTAGCGACGGCAGCAGCTCGCACTCTGACGTAAGCCGCCGCTTTATGCAGAATGCATCATGAAACCACGCAAAAAAGACAAGGGAGGAAGAAGAAACTAACAGGACAGAGCGCGGACTCTACCGCTATCAATTTCTCATTCGCACCGACAGCTAAGACGTCTGTCTCCAACTTCGTGACAACTCTCTCCGCACGTACACCCAATGTTCTAGCAATATATAATTGCTTACGTTAATATGCGCATGGCAATTCAGTGGATACCCAGCCATCAGGGTATGGGAGGGAACGCGTTCTCCCATGATCAAGCTAACAGGAGGTTTCCCGCGCTGACCTCAATGCCACAATACACGTGAACATCGCAAGCAACTGCACGAAGACTGGAGAGAGAGCATACCTCTTGGAGCTTGGCAAACGCACTACTACTCCTTCGCATCCTCTTCAAGCTTCACCTGTGAGGAAGGCGCTACATTACGCCACCATAACTAAAACACTGGCACCCCAGTACATGTCACACTGTACTGGCAGGCTGGACGCCGTTCCCGTCACCATTGCGGGGACTACCCATCAAAACGCACTCTATGTGGACTCTTTGGTAGTGCCACCACACAAGACCACCAATTACCACTCCTTACACCACCCCCAACAATTCCACTCTACCTCTGGCGCTCCCGATCCACCATGCCCATGGTGCGCGGGAAGAGGGTTGGTAGAAGCATTGCTAGAGCACCGAGCTGATAATTGGAAATTTCCCATTTTTTCTTTCCCTCGCTACAGGACATTAGAAGTCATTTGGCTTAAATGGAAACCAGGAATTGTGGCCAAAGAGAGAGCGTGAAGTTCATTTTACGTTTACTCGCGTATTTATATTGATCACGCCACGCGCTGTTTCATATAGCATTGTCAGCGCTGTAATACACCTGAACACAGCTAAGAACAATATTGAACAGTTAACTTTTTAACTATTACTGTCCGGGTCCTTAATTATTTAGAAGCATGTAGCCCACCATAAGTAATATTCATATCAGTTTTTAGGGTATCGAAAACGCGGTTACCCTCGGCGCTGTGGCCCAACAAATTTTGGCAGTTTCTACGAGTTACGTGTACCGGACAGGTTGATTTGCCTCCAAGCTTCTCAAAGCGCACGTATTTTGGAGCGATGTAGCCAAAATTTGTTGGACCACAGCGCCGAGGGTCACCACGTTTTAGAAATTCTATCAGACGTCGGCGCCCGTGCGGAGCCTCCACCTGCCAACTGCGGCAGGCGACAGGCGGTGTTTAGGAAGATTTCACTCTCTCCACCTGCCAGGTGGCCGGTGTAGGGAAGAAAATTTTCTTATCTACTTGTAGGTTAGGGGAGGAAGAGGCTGTATTAAGCATGGCTCATCAAAAATGAAAACGACTAAGAATGACCCAGCAAAAACGATCGATAGCAGGACCAATTACGAACAGCAAGAGAATAATAACACGATCAGATTTGAAGTAGATCATAATTTGGAATACGAGGGGTGTCCAATATATTTTGCCTCATGATCTGTAACTTATTTGGCGATTTGTGAAAACGAAAGATCTTTCAATCAAAAGATAGCTTGAAATGAATCATTTGGGAGGAACGGTGAATTTTTCGACATAGTACTCACCGACGTAGACGCACTTACAGCGTCGATGCACTAGCGCTTGCATGACATCAAAGAAGAATGATGCCGGCTGCTGACGACACCAACTACGCACTGCATTGGTGAACTTCCTGAATTGCAGCTTCTCCAAAGCTGCGACTGTCTCGTGACTTGTGTGTGGCCGAGCGCTGTCACGTTGAATGATCACCTTTTTTTTTCAGGAAGAACTCTGCCCAGGCGTGCACTTAACTTCCCCGGCGTCTGCACATGGTGTGCTGAGTTGAAAATTGCACCAGGTTCCAGAAATTCAATCAAAACCACAAATCACTGTTCCACAAGATGGTGACCTTGAGTTGACCAGGTGATGGCTGTGCTCTTAACTTCTTGGGATCCGGAAGCTTGGGCAGGACTTGTCGGGCTAGTTGGTTGATCATAATGCAAAAAAGACGAACTGCGCAACAAGAACACGGACGAAAGGGAGGCAGACACACACTTGCCTCCCTTTCGTCCGTGTTCTTGTTGCGCAGTCCGTCTTTTTTTGCGGAAGCTTGGATTCCTGCACTGCATACTGTAGCGTTTGGCCTCCGGTTCGCAGTGATGAGCCCATCACCCATCATCAGTGACGAATTCATTGACGAAGCATCTTCCTCTGCTTCGTAATGCGCTGAAGTTTGCTTGCACAAGTCAAGTCGAGCTGGGTTTCATGCCGACTGTGAATTGACGAGGGACCCACCCTGAACACACTTTCTTGAACTCAAGGTCGTCGTTCACGATGTGGTTCACAGTTCTAAGCGAAACACCTAGAATGCCAGCAATAACTCTCTGCTTAATGCGGCAATCCTTATGAATCAACTCACACGCACGCGCCACGAGCTCTGCAGTGGAGGCATACAGCAGGCGTCCACTTGTCATGCACACTAGTCTTCTGTGCACCTACCTGCTCACCGTGCTAACAGCAACAAACACACACACGCACCTCCCCATAAACGGCACTCAATCGGCGGTGAACAACAACAGGTCCAACACCTTCCGCTGTCAAAAACTCGGTTACGGCACATTTTTTTAACCGCAGCACGCCCACGTAGGCCGACATTTTCTTGGCGACTGATTCAGTATCAGTGTTGCCAGCTGAAAAATGAAAACATCCATCCAAAGCGGAAACAGCTAAGTTTTTTTTCATTGCAGCATTTTCATTTTAATCAGTTATTAAATATACTAGAGACCAGGAGGCGAAACATATTGAACACCCCTCGTGGACTGGAGAGTGAAACAAAACTGCTATCACATAAATCTAATTTATCGTCCTAAATTTGTTTTTCGCATTCCACAATCGCTGCTTTTTTTACACAGGCTACGCTTTAAGTGAGTATGAACACTAAGGCCCTTGTCCTTGTGCAGTGCCGGTATTTCCTTTTTCTCCCTCCAATTAGTGCAGACAATTGGAATCCTATTCTGTTTAGCCTCCTTGCCTTTCCTTTTCCTGTTTCTATTTCGCTCTCTCTTCGAGTGAGTGTATTACCACGGCCACAAAATCCAGAGGCTTCTAGCGGCCGTGAGGCTGCCTAAAGGCTCTGTATTCCCTAATAAATAAAACTTTGTATCTGTCATCATTTTCCTTGTCTCCTTCATTTTCAAAACTCGTCGCCTCCATCGAAAGTGCACAAGCGTTTAAGACGATTTTTCGCACCTTTTTGCACCTGTATTGCGTGCTTCCATGCGTCTTCTGAGATACGCCGACGATCATCTCACTCGGCATGCTTTGAGCCGGCTGAGTTGCGATGCTTCGGTAAGTCGACTGAAATAGCGTACTTATCATTCAGGTAACTCGTAATACACCAATTGCGTTTTTGTTCTCGCGACACTGCAATTTAGCCCCAGAACACAAAAGAGGGCGCCTTCTTCCAGCAAGCAATTACCCCATGGAAAAAATAGAAGTATCGTAAACTGGTGCGTAACCAGCACCGGTGTCTTATCAAACACTGCTCGGAACGCTTCGCATGCCACTCTGCCTTATCAAAGCCAGTAGAACACGTTCTTGGGCAGGTTGGTTCATAGCTTGAATTGACGAAGGGCACAAAAACACAGCACACAGGTAAAGAAAGACACGAGACAGGAGACAAGTGCCTGTCTTGTGTCTTGCTTTAGCTGTGTGCTGTGTTTTTGTGCGATTCATCTTCTCAAGTTATCAAAAGCAGTGCGACACGCGTCCTCTGCACCGGCGCAAACCTTTTCAAGCACCGCGTCATTGATAGCGGAACTGATATCACAAGGTATCACTACAGTTCTAGAGTACGGGAAGCTGGCCGAGTTGGTTATGATTTGCCTAATTGAAAAACAGAGCGAGAGACGACGGCCGAGAACAGGCGAGACAAACACAATCCCTCGGAATCCCTGGGAAAACCGCCTAGCTCGAATCTAGCTCTGCACTGTCGAGATTGCATCGGCTGCCAGGCAGATTTGAAGGGCACGCGTATGCTGTACCCTAATCAAAACCAAGTGTCGCGTGAAGTTGTGGAAGCTAGCCTTTTTTTATTTATTCGAAATGAAGGGGAAATTTGTGTAGCGAAACCCTGAGTGAGCCTGCATAAAAATGAGGTCGTGGTTCTGCAGGCTACGCTCGCAAGGCATTGCTGATTGCTTTTGCATACGGTGTGGTGATGTACATGGACGTGCTTTTTTGGCTGCAGTGCGAGGGACGTGGGCACGTGTGTTTGACGAGGCTGTATCCGTTAAACTTTTTATTTTTTATTTCTAACTTCCGAGATTAGCTGCGTATGCACGGTTTTATCTAGCTTATAAATACAGTGTCTTTTAATAAAAAAAATCAGTGTTAGTCAGCGCAGTGTTTGTATCGCCTCTTATCGTCCGTCGTCTTTCGCACCTTTATTTTTTTCAATATGACTGGCATCATCAACCGCACCCGTTATTGTTTGTAAACGACTAAACCATGTATATAGACCTCAGCGGCCGCATTTTGTAAAGTATTAACAGCATGGATTCCAAGAAGGCCACAGAGTGCTCAAGCCTTTTCGCATGCAGCACGAGCATGAGTAGTTTTGTCTCATAGAGTTCAACGTCCAAAAGCGACCGAGGCTATGGGGGACGCCGTAGTGGAGGGCTCCGGATAATTTAAACGACATGGGGATCTTTAACGTGTACTGACATCGCATAGCATGCGGGCCTCTAGAATTTCGCCTCCATTGAAATTCGACTGCCGCGGCCGGGACCGAACCTGCGTCTTTCGAATCAACAGCCGAGTGCCATAACCACTCAGCCACTGCGGCGGCCAGCCGTGCTTAGGCTGCGCTAAATTCAACAAGTTTTTGCCTGCTGGGCAGAACTCCCGGAAGCCGATGCGCTATGGAAGGAATGCTTTGTATTCACTTTAGAGGCAAGTAGAGTGAACGATATTCTTCGAAATCAAGAAGCAGGCGTCGGTAAGCACAACCTGTTAGCTCTCGGCAATGGAAGCACAGCTCAATAATGTCCGAAAAAAATAAGCGCCGTTTTCTTTTTATAGTTTCGCTGAGCTTCGCATGTTGTAATGGAAGGCATGAAAGACAAAAAATGCTGCATATGCCGCGCCTGTAGATAGCGCTAGAGGAGCCAGATTTTAGCTTTTGAAAAATATAAACTACGTGGACTGCATCCGGGTAAACACGGTAGCTCTTGATGACTAATTCTAACGTTTGAGAAATACTGCGCCGCACGGATCCAGTGATAAAAAAAATTGATACGATATCGAAGCAGAGACTGTTCGGGTGCAGTACAGTGCGAAACGCTAGCGACAGAAAGCACAGACACGAGTCTAGGCCACTGCCCGATAATGCCTAGCTTAAACGTCGAGCAGTTGGATCGAGGCCAACAGCAGCAGCACACCGGTCACGTAGAACGGCAGTCTGCGCCTTCCCATCGGTAGCGTGGCCGAGCGGTCTAAGGCGCTGGTTTAAGGCACCAGTCTCTTCGGGGGCGTGGGTTCGAATCCCACCGCTGCCATACATTTTGGCTTTTCTTTTGTCTGCTTAGCTCATCGATGTCTTGGTGTATGTTTTTCTTTCCCCCTTCATGCGTCGACTGAAAAAGCCCCTATTGTCGTCGTAGCAACTTAATTAGGCTTAAACTTTACCTGCTTTTCCGTATTTTATTTAGTTTTTCAAAAGAAAAAAAACAGATGGATAACTTAGGACAAAGTCCATCGTGCGCCGTGATGGAGCACGGTAGAAGGTGCCAATAAAACGTCGACGTCTTCGCTGGAGCTCTGGTGCTCATAAATGGTGGTTTCTTGACAAGTGCAGGCCTCCAATTACACGCAAGCAACTTGGAATGGCGTGAATTTACCAGCATCAAATGGAAGACAGACGAAGTCAAAGGCGGCCAGTGAAATAACAAAAGATGTAGGAAGTATGTTGTGAAATTATTCGTTCATTTTAACTGTCACGTCCTTACCGTAGTCAGCTTGTCAGTCGTTGGCATACCAATGGCACTGATGAGCAGGGCAAAGCTGCCAGTGGCGTGGCCAAGGATGTCTTGACACGAGGTATGACCGTCACACTTTTTCAAGCAATATACGCAAAAATAAAGAAAGGAAGGGAGAAGTGCACACCTAATGGTTGGCATGAAACAAACCAAAACAGCACAGGTGCAGAAGTGATTCACAAGGATTCCTTTATTTTTTCTTTTTGTAATATATTAATTTTCCAAAAAAAAAGTGACAATATCCTGTTAAGGAAACATAAACTTCCAAGTTCAGTTGCATAAAGAAAGGTCAAGAATACAAGTTTCACTTTGTCATGTAGGGGGCAAAGTATTTGTTAATGAAGTCATAAATAATTTAAATTTGGATAAAGAGCAACACACATAGGGAACAGAAGCAATGGCACTAAGTCTTGTGTGCTGTAACCCGAAATGTTTTGGCTGCTAGTATACTACATATATATAACTATGCCAATTACAAAGAATGCTCAGAAGCGGTCTGTAAGAAAGCTCACTCTAGAAAGCTCTGCATACATTGCTTAACAGGACGTAAGCTTCCTTTCTCAACAGACATTCGCGCAATAAATTAATAAATGGTTGAATATTACGACAGAACACTCACGGAAAGAGTCTGCTCAATTGTTGTGGGCGAACAGAAATCTTAGTTTCAGGACGCGTACGCTGAAAGATTACTTTAAAAATGAAGTAGT
This sequence comes from Amblyomma americanum, assembly GCF_052857255.1. Classification (NCBI taxonomy): domain Eukaryota; kingdom Metazoa; phylum Arthropoda; class Arachnida; order Ixodida; family Ixodidae; genus Amblyomma; species Amblyomma americanum. Next base: position 10,887,739 of record NC_135507.1, on the reverse strand, counting down.
TCTAGGAATGCGAACAAACAGTATCAGATAAGCTGGGCGCAGTACTGCCGCTTTCGTCCATGCAGAAACTGAAAATAAATGAAAATGGCCTCAATGTTCAGCATGCATGCATTATAATGTGTTCATGCATACGCACATTTTCTCATTACGAACCATTCACTATAGCTGCACGCACCCGCATAGTATGAAGTGAAGTTAACATTATTGGTAGACAGTACAAAGTGATCAGAATGGTTCCTTGTAAACATTCCTATTTTCTAGATGCTCCGGTCTATCTACATTTTTAATGACGCGCATCTCGAAGTATCACGCCGTGACCTAGGTTACAGAAAGGAAAGCGTTAGTAATTATTTTAAATAGCAGCGCGTAAAGCTTCAAAGAAAAAAAAAGCGAATGCATCTACGCACTTTCGCTGTTTATGACGCTGTCATACCCCCGACACACCTCACAACTGACAAAGCTTTGCACATAATCATGCGCGGCACCATGACCAACACCAATCACGTTTGCACATTTCAAATAGCCTTACATTCATTCGAACATGTCAAGCTTGTCATGTAAATGCAACACTCACGCGCTGACATATCGAGAGGTGTAGGTCGAGCGCACTGTGCAGCACTGGGGCAGCAAGCAAACGCAGTCAGAACGCGATTACCCACACAGTACACGTTTCACATTTCCTCACAGGCACTTACATACAGGCACGTACGCACGCAAGTACACTTTGTTCTCTTTTGCTCCGCTTGCGTATCACTAAACTCACGGCAAGAGAGCACATTCTTTTTCCTTTCCCTTGTGCAGTGCACAGACACAAGGCACCACAGGAGGAACGACCACCTCGATCCGAGGAGCACTGCATATCACTGACGCAACACAAACGAGCGCCGTTGTCGTTAGTAGATTTGCAGGACGGCCTCCGTGGCCATGCTGCTTAGCGAACGCAGCTGCAGGTTCACTGTGACTGTGAGGCTCTGTAAAATAATAAAAAAAAGATGTCCCAGTCGCAAGACTTATGCACACCCTTTTCAGGTAACTGTTAAACTAAACAACAGCAGCTGCTTGTCAGCGCACAAGAAACCGTTCTAAAATACTCCCACACTCTAACGCTGCCTCATTCGACTAAACGACCACGCGATTCGTTGCTTGCGGACAAGTGTCGAAAGAAGGGTAACGCTCGTGTAGAGCATGCGCAGTACGAGCCTACCGTCTAGACTCTGGAAACTAAACTGAATCTTTGGGAGATTTGATGTTTTAATCCCAGTGAAGAAACTGCTGCAGATAGCGTTGCTTAGACCACAGACAAAAAAGTACGGCAGAGACACTAAAGACAGCTTACGTTGAGAATGCGAAAGCATTAAAGTGCTGAGTCATACTACTGAGTCATAGTCGCAGATGGCTATTACTGCGAGCCATCACCATGCATGACGTTTTTACAAACTCTATACACCTTACATTACGTTAATTTGTAAAGCGCTGAGTCATAATACGTTGCAGAATAACTGAGTCATGAGTCATGACTATGACTGCAAGTAATGACCTTCATAGGTCCAAGTACACTACGTTTCATCATCCATGACCATACATAAGCACTCAAATGTGCTGTGGCATCGTACACCGCCATACCGCATCATCTGAATTTAGCGCCATGAACGGCGGACGGCGATCGAACGCCGGCTTTATGGGGCATATAGTGATTGCTCAATAACAAAAAACTGTGGATGGCTATATATACAGGGTTCCCATGAAATCTGAGGCCAGTGACCAAAGTCGCTTGCGCCCGTGCAGAGCTACTCTTGGAAAGTCCACCTCCTACACGTCCATGGTAGAGAGAGGGTGGACAGATGGTTCTTGATCATCAACCATTCAATACTGCCATCGAAAACCATTTTTTGTCACAACTGGCGTACTCTCCACCCACCCGCATGTAATACCTCTTAAGTGGGACCTTTGAGGACCTAATAAATAAAACAAAATAAAAAGATAATCACAAAGAGAGCTAGGGAGGGGTACCTTGGGGTGTTTGCCAAACTTTCGACCAGAAGACTTGTCTTCGAGTGAACAAGGGAGGGACATTCTCAGGGCGCTTGCCAACGTTTCGACAAGAGGACTTGTCTTCGAGTGAACCAGGGAAGGGAAGCCTCACGCTACTTGCCAACCTTTCGACCAGAAGACTTGTCTTCGAGTGAACAAGGGAAGGGACGCCTCACGCTACTTGCCAACGTTTCGACCAGAAAGCTTGTCTTCGTGTGAACAAGGGATGGAAACTCTTCTCTTCTTCAGACGAAGACAAGTCCTTTTGTCGAAACGTTGGCAAGTACCTGGAGGTCTTCCCCCCCTTGTTCAATTTATGATTACCTCCTACATGAAAATTTAAGCCAAAGGACTAGAATCAGCGTATACATTTCCTATATTTGACGCGAATTCTCTTCAGTGCTTCAGTGCACTGCTGTACTGCACTCCTCTGTGAGCACTAATTATGTGAAAGGCGTCAGTTTTTAATGCAAGGTTTGCTTACCTTTCTCGTAGCGTTATACACCACAACGTTTTGAGCGAGGTTGTTCTTGTTCATCGTCACCCTGGACGGTGGAACGTCAAGGTCAAAGAACACGATATTTCTGACCGTCGCGTTCTGCCGAGTGCCGTTGCCGAAATGGCTAATAGACACACGTAGGAGGTTCTGAAAAAAGGAATAACAAAACTCGCTTGCAAGCAAACAGCTTCTAGAAGCCGCTAACAATCTCACAAAAAATGCAGCAAATCATTACCTGGGCGAGAATGAATGTGAAGAGGTCATACTGATTTGACTCGATGGTCCCTGCGTGGTGAAAGAAATGGAAAACGCAGAAAAGTAAATACATGTTCACAATGTGACCTAAACTGAGGGCCGAATGACCGTCTGCTGAAAAATACTGGACAAAGCGGGCCACCCTAAAATTTTATCGAGCGAGGCGTAACCTACCAATGAGCCACTGGCGAACCCAGCTTCTCTGAACCGCCAAGGGATGACAATAGCGGCATGGCATGAGTGCTTTTCAAAGACTCTTTTAAAATTTTGAGCTGTCCCACGTCTTCATCGCATGACTCAGCATTGAGAGTGTTAAGTGAGAGCCACTGGAACGCCCGATCAAGACGTCACCTTGGGTATTGCCGTATCTACCCGCATAATGGGTCAACCTGTTTTGTTTTTGTTTTTTTTTCAAAATCGCGCTTTCCACACTCGGGGTTCGAGAAATACGTGAATCACGTTCAATTTGAGGCCCAAACTCGGCTACAGACTCAGAAAATTAAGTAAGAAGGTAGCTATAGCGGGAAGTCCTGCAGTCAGGCCGAATTCTATTCACAAACTACGACAGTACCATACTGGAAGGATTTTAGGAGAGAGTCGCGCGAAAGGTTTTCAAATAGGGCCAAATCGAAGATAAGCACCGAGCTCCGCGTCGACCGCGAGCGTTGGAGACGTCGTCGTAAAAACAAAGCTTCTTTCAGTCGCCCAGCTGCACTAAAGGTTATACTGTCCAGATGTGGGCAACCATTCTCGGCAGCATTCAAGTGCGCCGTCATCTTGCGCACGGAGGCGCCAAAAAATTCAGCGACAGTACGCGATGTCGGTGTCGCCGATACGTACGTCAGATACCGGGGAATGCAGTGGGAGCAGCAATCCGGTGCTGGGTTTTTCATGGTGCCGGCGCAGTTCCAGTATGTGATGCGGTGTGCCGGTCGTCTCAATTTCACGTTCGCGGCTAGGAGATTCCACTGGTCGATAAATACGACGTTCTAGCTTCTTTTAATTTTAACCCGGTTCCCGAAGATAGGGGGTCGACTTGTACGACGTATCATCGACCAATATGCGAGAAAATGCGGCTATGTGTTGTACTTCTATTATTTAATAGCTTATAAGAGAAGGTGGCGCTTCGGAGGATACGGGTCGGGGTTGCCCTAACTGCAGCTGTGACACGCAAGTGGCCGCATTTCAAAGATATATATCCCCGCCCTGGGTGTCCAGTCTGCAAGATCAGAAACTGTGAGGCGGATATCCACCACCTGTTCTGCGTTTGCCCGGCGCTGAAGCCGACGAGAATTCGGCACCTGGCGGCGGTGGGTCTCTCACCGGACAATCCGTATTCCTATATTGCCTGGACACAGGATTCATATCACCGTTAACTACTTGATTTCATTAGATCAGCCCACCTTTTTTTCATTTATTTAAGCATCTTCCTCATCTCTAATTTCATAACATTTATGCCCTGAGGCAATAAACATCGCTTGAAAAAAAATTTCTATTAACTGTCATCTAGTTTACAATGAACCAGTAGATGTCTTACCTTGTGACACACCGTCATCTACGAACAGTTCGCCGGTTGCAAACCCATCTTTCGGGTAAACATAAAGGTCGTACGGCACGTTAGTCCTAAGAGAAAAATAAAAAAAATAAACGTGTGGTACCGTCAGAGGTGAACGCAGTGTAGTTTTTTTTTTGCGTACAAATCAACATAGTACATCGGGAAGACTTTTTTTTTTAGATCAGTAAGCTTGATCCTAAATGACTGTGTTACAACAGCTCCAGCTGTTGTGACAACAGAAACACCCGGTGAGTAATCACAATGTAAACGTCAGCGGTTATTGAGCATGGTTATAACAGCGTCACAGAACACAGAATGGCACCCTTGTGGAATTTCGCCTTGCCGAAAAATCGCGCACTAAAGTTGAGAGCGACAGCGCAATGTAGCAGGCAGTTTCACGCAAACAACGTCAACGAGTTGAACCTGTACTCCACAAAATGGTTAACAGAAAAAAAAAAACATGTCGAAATAGCACTTCGAGAGTACAAACTTGCCTGTTCATGAGGCTCTTCAATGTAGGCTGCACAGGAATGACTTGTCCTCCTCTGACGTGTATAAGCAAGGTTGAGTTCTCTGTTACACCGCGGCTCATCTTCTCCGTGGATCCATCTTTTCGTGCTCCCTAAACGAGATAAAGTATGTCGAAGCAGTAGGCATTGAGTGAGCTAAACTTCAAACAATACGACCACTAGAAAAACGAATGCTGCGAGGTTGTTGGATGCTGACGCGCACTTTGCTGTGGCTGCAGTTCTATTCACTGTCCAGAGGTGCCTGTTTCGCTCCCGCGAGCGAGCGTCGGAACACTGGTGCAGTGTTGTATATTTAAGGATTTTTTTTTACTCCCCATCCATACATTACCACAACGAGACCGCGGGCTACGAAGACCAGCTGTTTGCTTATATATCAGCGTAAGAAGATGTGACCATAGTTGCCCATTGAGGGGCAGATGCATGCGTAAAAATCTTCGTCGTCATCAGCGGCAACACAGGGCTTCTCGGAAATGCTTCTGATACTTTTTTCTTCACGTGCTAGCCAGACCATTGGACACCCAGTGCTCCACTCATTCTATTTCTCTCCACTCAAGACTACTTCGGTGAGGCACTGCCCCGAGTAATGCCGACAAATGTTTTTACCAGTGATACGCATTAAGAGGCAGTAAAACTTGCTATTGTTTCAGAGTCCATGAATCTCCTATCATGGGAAGCCTAACTTCAGGTAGCAGTCTCTTGAGAAGCAGTAGTAATTCCCGGTGTTGCCGCCCAGCAGAACAACCCCCCCCCCCTCCCAACTTGATATATAGAAATTTACATGGGGCACCCACCGAAAGAAATGGCAACGTGCCTGAGCAGTGGTATTGCCAGTTTAATGGTGCAGGGGTGATTTAAACCAGAACGTGTGTCTGTAGGAGTGAAGGAACCGCTTCGATGTTTCCAGTACTTACCGACATAAAATCAAACCAGACATCAGGTGGTAGGTAGTACTCGTGACTGGTTCCTTCCTGTAAGAGTACAAAAACCAGAACCCGTTTTTTGCATTGCCAAAAACATTGAAGGATGATCCCTGGATTCAGTTTGAAGAAGAAGGTCTAACCTCTTCCAGTATTGGAGAAAACAGGATCGATGAGCCCCACATGAACTGCTTGTCAAGGTTGTAGGTAGTTTTGTCCAGTGGAAACCTTGGAAGAATTAAGAACAATTAACGACCCTTGTGAATGTGCAGTGTTCTAATCCCACCTACGCTACGAACGACAACACTGTGATCGTCTGCGAACCTTTAAGCCACCTGTCTCACAAAATTCGACGCACAGTTCGCGTCGTCTTTTTTTAAGCTCGGTGCAATCGAAGATATTTGAGCTGCGATTGATTGGACGACACCGATAAGCGGATGAATTCCGTCACAGTTTGATGCACGTCTTGTAACCATTATTTGGTCCAGCGGATTATGAAAAAATGCGGATTATGAACTACTCTGTTAGGGAACAGAGCCTGAGCAGAAACACTGCATACACTGCGTTGCTACGAGACACTGCGCATGGAAAGTGATGCATCCATATGACACGGGCGCGGCATACAGGCCGTTTCATCGGGCTGATAATGTCATTTAAATATATATTTCTTGGCTTAAAATAATGTCATCTGGTTAATAGCAAACATTTTAACTATTACAGTCGCTGCGAAAAAGAGCACGTGACAAGGGCTCCGCCTGGTAATGTGCCCTTTTATATGTGGCTGCGTGCGCTCCTAAGCCCCGCGGTTTCAGTTAAGCGTGTATGGATGACCACAGTTCCTTGCTGTACAGCACCTACGAGAATCGTATTTTCGCAAATCTGAAAACTAATATGGATATTTCGAATGTGTCCAGAACTCACTCGAAGAACAGTGGCCTCACGACCGTCCCGCCGCTCATGCTGACCCTGAAGAAGAGCGTGTAGAGGACGGGCAGAAGCTGGTATCTCGTCAGGATCGCAGTGAGGGCGGTGGACGCCATAGGAAGCGTATCTCCCTGCGCCATTCGCAGATACCAAAACACACGCGACGCTGGAATACCCTAACGATATCCGCCACAAGATACTGTAGAGAACTAAGAATATGTTTGGAATATCTAACGTAGATACGCCGACACAGCGCTCAGTTTCATTGTAGAAAAATAGAGAGGGTCGGGTGGAGGGCATTTTTTGCTCATTTGAAGTGTATTGAAGCACACTGAGTGCGGACAAAGCAAAAAAAAAAAGAAAAAAAACAGCCGGAGTACACACGTCATGGGCAATGCTTTTATGTTAGCAATGTTACGTACGCACTGCGTAGAATTTCACAACAAGGATCTAAACCCCGAATTCATTGTGTGCAGTCAATTCCACATAGCCACTTAGTCAGCACAGCGAATGTCACTCAATACGAGAATGTTTTTTTTTTTTTCACTGCGTGCTGTACGGAATTATTTTTACATGCTTGTAATACTCTAATGTGGTACAAGAGTCATGAGACATATTCGTAGCATTCTTATTATGGTCATGATCATAATCGTCTCATAATACATGTACACTGATGCTGTTTTGATTAATAATCAGTAATGCAATTTTTCTTCAGTTAAATTTTCATGAGAATAGTCCAATCAACTCACACTTCCTCGCCTCATCCTGAAGTCAAGAGCCAAGGGAAAAAAGGCGCCCAGTTCGATCCATCGCTGACACAACAGTGAGGAGATGGATCCCGAACAGAGAGGGGCTCCCACCTGCGGGAAGAATCGGGAAAAAGTAATGAAACATCTCGCCATGCTCTTGAAACAACAGCCTGCTGTGACCTGCCAAAAGCAATGAGGGAGACAGACCGAACCATGCAAGAGGGCCTCAGAACCCGCTGTCCCAACAAGTGAGCTTGCCTTTTATAAAGCAACCAGCTCGTGCTTGGCAGGTCACTTTTATGCCACTAAGTGTTAAGATTCTATTAGCACTGTCTTTGTTAGCGAGGCAGCATGAAAATAAAAAATAAACAAAAACGCTGAAGTTCGTCAATCAATCCTTTTTAGAGACAAAAATCACTTCACTGTCAGCTTTATTGTTAGCGCGTCATTCCGTGATAAAAAACGTCGGTGGCTTTGAGTAGCCGCCGACTTGTTCGCTTGCTTGTTTGTCGAGGTATTAACGCCGATAGCGTCAGCGCACGCGTTTGGATCTCCGCGAAAAATACAATGGCTAGGTTTCTATTTCCCGCACTTCTTTACGTTACCTGGTAGCTTCGTTCATCACCTGTGTTTCGGGGCCAAATCTGTTCAAGCATAAGATATTGGCGGTTCCGTGCACGGTACGCTAGTAGCAGTGCAAAATGTTGGCAGCTCAAACATGCTGGTGCTGGGAAGGGCGGTAGAATTGTGCAGAACAATAACACGAAGAGCAGACCGGCACATTGCTGTTAACTAGACCCGCTGGAAGCAATTAAGGTAACCGAAAAGGTAATTACTCGGAATCAGGTCAGTCGAATTAAAGGCGTCAGCAGACGCGTAAACGTATCTCTGAGGATAACCTATACCACAAGCCCTATAGAAGAACGAGATATGAACTTACGTAGGGAATCCCAAACATGTTGAATTCGAGAACAGCTGCAAAGAAAAAGTAGAAATCGATGAGCAAAGGATTGGTACGAATGAGAGCGGTTACCCACCCACAATGGCTTTGCGCAATCCCGACCACTCGCCGATGCCCGGCAGTTCAATGAGATGCCCGGCATAATGACCGGTAGAGGGGTACGTAGAGTCGGAAACTACGAGGCTTCGTTCGCCTATGATGTCGTCCAGAGCCCTGCAAGCGTGGAAGGCGAAGTAAAACGGCTTGAGTTTAAACTAATGCTAGCACCTTTCATGTTTTAAGTTTAATAATATTGTTAGCACATGCAAATTCAATCCATACAATCTAAAATTTTCGTTGATCCCAAAGTTAGGAAACTATTTAGGGGATCCTCTAGTTCAAATTTAGTGGTTGTATTATAACATATGCTACAAGCAGAGCTGCAATTAGTGCCGTATTACAAAAAGCACAACACACCAATAAGATATGACAGTACCAATAAATACAGGCACTCGGTAATCATAATACTCAAAAGAGGCGACATAAATAATAAATATTTCTAAACTAACTGTATATGGAAACCAAAAAGTGCATGTCAACAGAGTGCAATTAGTTTTCTGGAGACCTCAAAATTCGAGACGCTGGCGAATTTCGAAATTGGTTAATGTCCAAGGGTCCTAAATGGCAACGACAGTGACCAAGTCAAATTTTTTTTCTTTTGCAGACTGCTTGCGTACCAGACCGGAAATAAGCTGTGACGCCTACATGTGGCTTTCTCTGGTATTGTTGATGTGCTCGGCTATTTCCCCTTTATTAGTTATGGCGTCTTCGGCCGACGTTGAATTGGAGCCTGTTCGTTTCTTGACGCACGTGCTTTCTGCAAGGATATTCACGTCTGCGAAATGCGTGACACAGAGCAATGGAAGCACGAATTAGTGGGCAAATTAAGCGACATTAGCTCGGTTGGCTGAAGAACACGGCCGCATTAGATGACGCTCCCTTCACTTGTGCAGAGTGAGCGCCACCTCTCAGCAAAGGCGCATTATTGCTTCGCGCAAACGTTAAATCAGTTTGACTGCGTCGTGCGTTCATTAAAGGCAAAATTAAGCATGCAGACCATATACTATTTATCCTGCGTTTTTTTCAAACATATATACCCGCCGCGGTGGCTCAGTGGTTAGATTGCTCGGCTACCGATCCGGAGCACCCTGGTTCGAACCCGGCCGCGGCGGCCGCGTTTCGACGGAGGCGAAAAGCTAAGGCGCCCGTGGGCAGTGCGATGTCAGTGCACGTTAAAGATCCCCAGCTGGTCGAAATTATTCCGGAGCCGTCCACTACGCCACCTCTTTCTTCCTTTCTTCTTTCACTCCCTCTATCTCTTCCCTTACGGCGCAGTTCGGGTGCCCGCCGAGATGCGAGACAGATACTGCGCCATTTCCTTTCCCCTACAACCAATTTTTCAAACATAAATAGTGCTTATATAGTGCAAACATACATAGTATTTTAGAAACATGTAGTACGCCGAATCTGCAAAGCAACCCAACATTATTCTGGGCTAACGAAAAGTGTTTAACTTAAAGTGACAACACAGCGAGCTATGGAAAAGAAATTGATAGGTGTAACGTTATGCTACAGGAAGAGAGCACAGTGGGTCAGGGAACGAACGCTAGTTAATGGCATCCTAGTCGAAAGCGAAATGAAGAAATGGACATGGGCATGGGCAGGGTATGTAACGCGAACGCAAGAAAACCGATGGTCGTCAAGGGCAACGTAATGTATTCCAAGAGAACGCAAGCGTAGCAGGGGGCGACAGAAAGTTAGGTTGGTTGATCAGATTAGAAACTTTGCGGGGATCAGATGGCCGCATCTGGCATAGGACTGGGTTAATTGAAGAGATATGGCAGGCGCGTTTGTCCTGCAGTAGGCCTAGTTTGGTGGATAATTATATCCAGGATTTCTTTTTTTTTATCACACACCAAAATGTTACTTCCAAGAGAAAGCGAAATCAGCGAAATGTGGCCACAAGTCACGAGATACAGTTATCTCCAGCTTAACGCACCAGTTCCCGAGTCGCACCTTGAAATGCACCGGGCCGTAGTGGAATTTGTTCACACGTCGCGCCAGTCGCGCCTTGAAATGCACCCGGCCGTAGTGGAATTTGTTCACACGTGATAGCAACAGTTTAGACTGAATCCTTTACATTAGGTCGCAGCTGTTCAAAGCAAATTATTATAAACGGCAGCGTATTACCATTGGGTTGCCATGCTGTGACTCCAACCGTAGATGCTGTGAACATCGTAGTGCTTGTAGCGCTGTCGCTCCCCGAAGGCGGCGTTCATGCAGAGGGTACCATTGTGCAGCTGCGTTGCGTTGCCTTCCTCGTTCCTGTACGTGACTAGATTGGAAAGAAAAATATACGCTCAAAATACGCTCTATTTGTCAGCAACTCCCGCCCTCAGACTTCATGTAAAGGAGCAGTTTCTGTTCTTAGAGTTTCATGTATCGTGCATGGGCTGTATGATGAAAAAAATAGCGCAAAACGATTACGAGGGACGGAAAGGGAATGAAGCAGACAAACGCTTGTCTGCGTCGTTCCCTTTTCGTCCCTCGTGTTCCTTTTGCGCTATTTTTTCATCATGAACTTTATCCAACTCGCCCAACTTTGTGCTTTGCTTATAGCGCTGTACAGTTCACAATCTCAGCGCATGAATTGTCTTATCGTGCTGTCGCAGTGCTAGCTCAAGTTGTGCGCTTGGCGCTGATATAGCCCCGCCCCCATCCGGTATAAAAAGGCGTAAAATAACGCTCATCGTTCTTCTTGTTCCGGCCACTGTGTAGTCGCCTCTGACTCCGCGCGACGCGATACTTAGGGTCAGAAGTGGGGCCACTTCATAGCCAAGAAGTGGTTTGAGCGACGCAACTACAGCGATGGAACTTCTGAAAGCGCCGCCAGCATTGCAGATGACTGGGAACATCTCGGTAAAATTGGAAACGCTTCAAGCAAAAGTTCTACCTGTTCCTGTGGGCGACCACAACCTCTCAGTGAAGCTGCAAAAACTGCGCACCTGCTGAGCGTAGCCGCCGATGAAGTGCTGGATGTGTTCAACACGTTCAAGTTCGAGGCTGCAGAAAGTAAGGAGGACTACGCAACGCTTGCTAGGAAGTTCGAGTCCTACTGTGTCGAGGTGAGCAATGAAGTTCATGAGCGCTGCGTGTTTCGCTGTAGGAAGCAGGCAGAGGGAGAGCCATTCGAAAAGTTTGTCCGGGACCTAAAAGAACAGGCCGCGCAGTGCAGTCTCGGAGAACGTGATTCATTGATTAGAGATCAGATCGTGTTTGTCACAAATGACTCAAAGCTGCGCGAGAAAATGCTGCGAGAAAAGTCTTTGACATTGTCGAAAGCTGAAGAATTGTGCAAGGAGGTCTGGAAGGCAGCGGACGACGGCGTCGACGCTGTGTCAAGGCACGGGCCTCAAGCTAGGAGCAAAAGTGGCGAGGAGAGCAGCGAGCAGCACCGTTGCAAGAAGTGCAATCGACGGCACGGTCCAAGGCAGTGTCCATGCAGTATTCGGGAAAAAGTGCAGTAAATGCCGTACGCTACACCGCTTCGCGGTTTGCCGTCAAGGAATGTATAAAGTATGTCAAGTCGGCAAAGAGAGCAGTGGCGATGACTTTGACGTTCTGGAGGTTGGAGCTACTAGTGAGGCACTGCGAGCGTATAACAGAGGTGTAATAACTCATTTAGGAACGACTACACAGGAGGTGACCGTTGGTAACGCTTCTACCACTTCAAGCTCTTTGTTGTAAAAAATGACCGCCAAGCCATACTAGGACCGGGTGAGCGCGGTAGCCGCTGTAAACGCTTTGCAGTATGAAGCAATTAATAATTTACAGCATGTCTTCCAGGGATTGGCTGTTTGAGGCGACCCTACAGCATGGTCATGCAACCAGATTCGACGCCCGTCGTCCAGCCTGCACGGCGTGTTCCCCTGTCCCTGCGAGAGCAGCTGCGAAGAATGGAGCATCATCGTGTAGGAACACGGTTCCACAGACTGGGTAAGCCCCTTGGTCTTTGTTAAGAAGAAAGACGGCAAACTTAAGGCTTTCTTGGACCCAAGGAAAATAAACGAGCACGTAAAGACAGCACTACCAGCTCCCAAAGCACGAAGACATGGAAGGCGAACTGGCCGGCGCTGCCTACTTCAGCTGTTTGGATGAGAACTCTGGTTTTCACCAGATACCCCATAGACGAGAAGACGTCCAAAATATGTACTTTTTCTACCCCCGTTCGGAAGGTATCATTATCTCCTGATGCCATTCGGCATCGCATCAGCGCCCGAAGTTTTTCAAAAGCAAATGAGTGAAGTCGTCGAGGGCCTTCCAGGTGTACACGTGTACATTGACAATATTTTGGTGTGGGGCGCAACCAGGAAGGAGCGTGATGAAAGGCTAGTGGCAGTGATGAAAGCCTGCTGAAAAAGCAGGTGTCACTTTCAACGCAAGAACGCAAACTTGAGGTTCAGCGCATGCTCGTTGTGCTGCAACTATTTTGGCAGATACGTGCCGCGCTTGTCTGAGAGAACTGCATTACTTAGAGCGCTTATCAAATCACGCTCAGAATTCGAGTGGACTGAAAATTACATGCGAGAGTGGAAAAGTATCTCACATATTCTAAGCTCAACACCTGTGCTAGCAATATTTGATCCCCGCAAGCAATCAAAGATGCGATGCATCAATAGATGGTGCAGGGTTCAGCACTTTTGCAGTGTCATAACGGCTGGTGGCGGCCGGTGGCGTCGTCGCTACTGCGGCTCCCAGCTCCTACGAGGTACAAACAAGATCTTCCGGTGTTTAGACGCAACAGACGAAAAATATGCAGTGGGCATCAGTGACCGAGGCGACGACTGTGCTTCGCCCAAGCGTGAGCCATTTGATCCTAGCTCATCTCCTTCAAGCAGCTCTGTTGCTCCATCAGATCAACGATCTACCTGCTCGCCAGTCTTCCATCAACAACGCGGTAGCCGCAAGTACAGTGGGCCATACGTTACCTACTGCTCCTAGGCCGACGCCTGTCCCAAGAAGGTCGGCGCGTACAATCAAGCCACCGCGGCGACTTCATTACGATGCTGCTTTTAATCAACTAACAGGAACTTTTTTTCATTTATTTACCCCTCCGGGGATGTATCGGGCATGCGCTGTTTAATTCACAATCGCACATCATGAATTGTCTTATCACGCTATCTCAGTGCTTGCTCAAGTTGTGCGCTTGGCGCTGATATACCCCCGCCCCCATCCTGTATAAAAAGGCGGGCAAATAAACGTTGCTCGTTCTTCTTGTTGCGGCCACTGCGTAGTCGCCTCTGTCTCCGCACGACGCGACACAGTTCGCAGAAGAACACATATAGCTGCATAGTACTGGAGCTTTAGTGTCATGATGCACCACAGCACCTAGTACATCTTTCCTTACCACAACGTTTTACAATGAAGTGCATTCTAAGGTTTGTACTCCAGTTTTTTTTTTAGGAACCGCTTTAGCCCCCGCAATTTGCAGCTGCCCACCTGTATATAAGTCCAGGGCCAAGTGTAACTACTCAACAGCCATGTCTTTGTAAGCATGCGCTGCATACATGACTGCATATGTGGCTGTAGAACAGGTTATTCGCGTTATGAAGATGACCTTGAAAGAAGGGGCAAGAAATAGTAGACGAAAACCCGAAACGATCGATCACTTATTGCCCCGCCGCCACTTCTCCTCTGTACGGAACCGCCTACTTTAAAACCCATTTCGACAGCCTGGCCGGGGTTTGTCTTCTGGGGTAGTTCTTTCCCTTGGTGGAACGCGCACTCTGCCATTCAGAAACTTCCTTTTAAAAACGAAACAGCTTTCGTCCTGAAATCTTTCTGAATTACTTCTTTCTGCTCATGCACAAACTTCATTTGTAATGAAACCATATGGCCATGAAGTCTTCATCCGATATTCCGTCGCCCATCTCACTAAACCAATTCGTACTTAATTTTAACGCGCCAATGACCACTGACACTTCTTTATGCACAACGCTCTTTTGCGCCTGTCAGCCGCCGCATGTGTCTTGGCCAATCCCCCGCATTGGCCAAGACAGGACACACGGTTTTTTTTGTGAGTGACAGCTGAGGACGCATCTCGCCAATGCTGTTCACCGCATGTTTACAGGAGGTATTTCGAAGCCTGAATTGGGAACAGTTGGGAATAAGAATAAATGGAGAATACCTAAATAATCTGCGATTTGCTGATGACATTGCCTTGCTGAGTCACTCAGGAGGTGAACTGCAAATCATGATCAACGATTTAGACAGGCAGAGCAGATCGATGGGTCTAAAAATTAACATGCAGAAAACCAAGGTAATGTTCAACAGCCTAGCAAGGGAACAACAGTTCACAATTGGCAGCGAGAGCCTAGAAATTGTGCCGGAATACGTCTACTTAGGGCAGGTAGTGACAGCTGATCCAGATCATGAGAGGGAGATAACTAGAAGAATAAGAATGGGCTGGAGCGCATATGGCAAATTCTCGCAGATCATGAGTGGCAGTTTACCAATTTCCCTCAAGAGGAAAGTGTACAACAGCATAATCTTACCGGTACTCACCTACGGGGCAGAAACGTGGAGGCTAACGAAAAGAGTTCAGCTTAGGTTAAGGACAACGCAGCGAGCCATGGAAAGAAAAATGATAGGTGTAACGTTAAGAGATCGGAAGCGGCCAGAGTGGGTGAGGGAACAAACACGGGTCAATGACATCCTAGTCGAAATCAAGAGAAAGAAATGGGCTTGGGCAGGGCATGTAATGCGAAGGCAAGATAACCGCTGGTCCTTAAGGGTAACGGAGTGGGTTCCAAGAGAAAGTAAGCGTAGCAGGGGGCGGCAGAAGGTTAGGTGGGCGGATGAGATTAAGAAGTTTGCAGGCAAAGGGTGGATGCAGCTGGCAAAGGATAGGGTTAATTGGAGAGACATGGGAGAGGCCTTTGCCCTGCAGTGGGTGTAGTAAGGCTGATGATGATGATGATGATGATGATGATGATGATCCACAGCAGTCGCATCCAGCACTTTGCGTGCGTATTCGCAATTTTTTTGTCAGTTCTGCGTACTCCCCTGTGCGAAGAATGTAGTACACATCCCTTCTCACCTGGCACATACGGAGGGTCTGCCCATCGTCCCGGCGGACACACCTGGCACGAGGGGTCGTTCTGCCCACAGGGCGCAGAGCTGCTGAACTCGGCCGGTTCGTTCATCCTCTTCGAAGAGGCGTACGAGGCAGGCAAGAGACAAATAGAAATTCGTGAATAGTGGTTTGGTTTACGTGGTCTAACGTCCCAAAGCGTCACTAAGGATATGAGGGATGCCGTAGTGAAGGGCTCCGGAAATTTCGACCACCTGGGGTTCTTTAACGTGCACTGACATCGCACAGTACACAGACCGCTAGTATTTCGCCTCCATCGAAATGCAACCGCCGCGGCCGGGATCGGACCCGCGTCTTTCGGGTCAGCAGTCGAGCACCACAATCACTGAGCAACCGCGGCGCCTAAATTTGTTAACCGTAAGAGTGGCAGCAATCAGGTCGACACTATATGCTGCCAGTGTCATTATATTAGGCGTAAAAATTTATCAGCGTGCAGTTTATGCTGTTCACCAAACTTCCACACAATTCAGCTCACGGAAGCTAAGTTACCAGCAAGTGTGTTGCGAACGCTCACTCGAATAGCTCTATGGGAGCACATTCAGATCCCAGTACCGGATTAAGCCTATCGGCATTTACGCTGTTACGCTTAGAATCATGCCAGAGCTATCTGGTAATAGTGAGTAGCTAAGTGAGCTTTTGAGCACTAAGTGAATTGAAAAGAAGTTATAAATCAACTGCACTGCTTCTGCTACTCCTCGGAGCAGATGGCAGCCGTGGTATATGCTACGACGTCAGGAGCAGGACATGAAAATGATCCCCCAAGTTCTAAACTCAGCATCGCAATAATCGCTAAGCCATTGGTGTACGCAAAGTTTTCCGGTACGACATTGTCCGGGGGGTCGTCCTTGCATAAGCGCCAGTCTTCACGGCAAATCGGCGGTTGAGAAGCTTCCTGCAGACTTGTGAGGACTCGTTGAATCTCTAACAACCACTCAATGAGTCGGTTACAGCGCAGGGTGAGATCATTAAGCTTAACTCCGCATGCCCAAACTGCAGTCGCGGTCGTCTTAACGGTTTCACGGTGCCAAAGACTCAGTCCGTAGGCACCAGCAACGCTGAATAGCGGTGAACAAAACGTACCAGGAACATCGCGTTGAAATCAACGGTGGTGTCCTCGTAGTCCATAATGAGGGTCTTCCACCATTGCCTGGTGGAGTTCTTAAGAAAGTCGGGGAAAGCTGAAGCTCCCGACGGCAGCCCCTGCGAGAGGAATACCAGTCGTTACATAAGCATGCGTTTGTTAGGTAGGATAAAGAAAGCGACCACGATCGTTAAGTTCTGCAGGCACTCACCTTAGCAAGCAGCACGGCGTTAGGGTCCGCCACATTAGAGCCTGCGCCTTTCTTTACGAACACGTCTTCTTCGAGCCCGAATAAATATGGAGACTCCTTGGTAATGTTGTCGGCAACGATGGCTGGATTCTGAATGCGGAAGAAAGGGTTGCAAAAGAAATGGTTATCCTTAATTTTTGGATAAAGTTTAGTACACGTTATTTTCCTCTGGAAACGATCCTAAACAAACTCTGTGCGCCGAACCTGAAAGCCAACAAAAAGTCTCAAACATCAGAATTAAGAAAATCGTTTTTTTTAAGTCTTCTGCTCAGTGACATGAGTGCAATCGCATGCCTTCTGCTGCACACTTGGTTAACTAGTTCGTGCATCTATAAAATGTTCTGAACTACGACATCATTTTCGGAGGAATTTAACTTATGCTGAAATAAATGATTTTTTTTTCTTGCGTAAGTATTGAAGAGTTCGCTCTTTATTTCATTTCCAGTAATCTGTTTCTCTCATGTGCGATAATTCCAAATGATTTTTGCCTCAAAAATTTTGCACAAGCATAGAGAACATCATATATATTTATGATGATAAAGATGAATGATTCTGACAAAAAACGTTATTTACATTCGGCGATACGTTCACGAAAACTGTTCTATCAAGCACCTTTTATGCTAGAGCTAATCATAGCCTAATAACATGCTAAAGAAATCACGTCACATACTGTGACCAGTCCAACTTCGACTCCCAAGGTTGCCAGTTGTCGGACGTACGATTGAAGACCGCCGAAAGCGGAATTCAGTGTGAAGGCTCTTGAGTCTTGGAAAACGTCCAGCCAGATTACATCCTTGAAAAAAAAAAACAATTTTTACTATGACTCTTCTCAGCAGTAACCAACAACAAGGTTCAAATAATACGTCGTTTGTTTCATGTGCACACATTTAGATAGGAGCCTCGCCTACGCTTTTAGTTCTATGCTTCATAGTACAGATCGCTCTGGGTCCTGAGTTTACTAACAAGCATTTATAATGCACAAATTAATTTATTTTTTCGCACGAAATCAATTATTTAAGTGTAATAGCTGACACTGTAAATAAAATTGTGGATCTCGGTTGAAATACCAAACGTAACGTATAGAGCGTGCTATAAGACATGTAGCAATTATTAAAATGTAAAAATTACTTTCGAGTACCTTTAAACTTACGCAGTGACTCCGACTGTGTATGTGAACATGCAGTGAGACGTACCTTGGGCACACCTGCCTGGTCGAGAGACGTGACTGCGTTTTTGACATCTGTGATCGACGTATAGTTGCCCATCCACGTTTGATAGCCCAGCGCCCATACTGGAGGCATGAAGGGAAGCCCGACAAGCTGGAAGGCAACGTTTTTGAACACGTATGAGTTCGCATATAAGAAAAGGGAAGCGTATTTGGGAATTATTTAGAAGCAGGAGCCTGTATATCCCCGCGCGATATATTAACCCAAAACGCAATGATTTTTTTAACATGCTACAACATCGTTTGCACGGAGAAATTCTCATATGCCACTGCCCCTGTAATTTGATTTCATAACTGCAATAAATATATTGCTAATAAATTCATTTAGATTTGTCTTTACATATAACCCATGAACGCTGTCTTCACGTCCAACCTTCATACAGCAGTACATTCGAAAGAAGTCAGTAACTGTGTAAGTTGTCGGTATTTTTTTTTACCTTTTGATAGAGTTGAACTACATGGGTGGGTGTCGAGCCAACGAAGAAATAAAGGTCGAGGATACCTCCCGTGGTAGCAATGGCGATGTTTCCACCCGAAGTCACCGTGTAGTCTGTTAGAGGCATGGCATGAGAACTACTTCAGGCATAAAACTTTGACGACATAAAAGGCATAAACAATAAACTAATTAAGATATACAAGCCTTGTTTAAGCTTATCGTTAACATAAAGTTGAAGATTCACAAGCTGCTAGGTGTTTCGCCTTCCACGTACGAAAAGAACTGACGACCATATTTGTGCCACCAACTCCCCCCCCCCCCTAAACGCTCTTAATGACAATTGTGGAGCGCGCCTGGACTGGAATGAACAACGTCAGCACATTGTGGAGCACGTCTTGACAACGTCTTGTCGGCGTCCCCACATTGAACCAGGCCTGGACCTAAGAGGGCGCCCACTCCCCAGTACACATCTCTTTTAGTGGTCACGCCCACCGAGACAACATTGTTCATGAAAAGCAAATGAACTCAAGAGTTTCTGGTTACGACCTACTACGATGCCAACCTTGACGGTGACACCACCGCTTATCGCAGAAAAGTATCTAGTACAACTATCGTCGGAATAAAGACTTAAAACAAGGTCCATAAGGTGTTTTACTCACCCATCGCATTGCTGTTAAGAATGAGTACACCCCAAGCGGTCCCGTCACCTTTAGGGTTCATGAAGAAAGGGTGAACGCCAGCAAAATTCTCCCATATCTGAAAGCAAATAGTCGGAGAATCTCGTAAGTGTTTATTTTAATTATAGTACGTATCACTATAACTAAAATGACCACTATGTTTATAGTACGATGACTGATTGTACCCATGACCGCAGTCTTAACACATGGTACCAGTTTTTGTACCTATGGCTATGAAAAAGAAAATCTTGCACGCGTACATTTCGTCACGTGAGAAATCGCGTGCGTCCCACTCACTATACTTGCTGAACAGACCGGGAAGCGTACCGTGTTCGAAGAGGCCGCCATCGCGCTGTTGTTGGCGAGGCGCCTGGAGAACATGGTGCCGCTGCCCGGCGCGAGGCTGATGTTCCCGTGGCCGTTCTCGCCGAAGCCGTACAGCTGGTCGCCGCTGTACGGCAGCACCACCTGCAGGAACTGCTCGGTCATCACCAGGTGCCACGAGTCCATCCTGCAAAGGAGAGTCGACAAGGACGCGCAGAGTGAGTCAGACGTGCAGCCTTTGTCAAAAGTACAGGGGCCATGTAAGCATCCATTTAAGTGCTAACCTTCGGAGACAGCTTTGAAGAAAAGAGTTGCTTTCACTGCCAAGAGATTTTGAATGTTGGAGATGCATAACTAACCACACAGCATGCCCCAGAAGCAAACCCTTTCGGTTGTAAGTTTTTCATTTGGTATTGAAGTTTACCATTATAAAAATTATTTAGACAGTCTATAGCACAGCTATTTGTCAATAGAAAGATGTGGTACAGTAATGGTGTCAAACCATTGACCTCTGATCTTGACCGATGACCTTCAGTTGAACTGACCTTTGACATTGGGTAACCTTTGAGTTCACCTTAAGAACATCCGATTGGGTGCTGTGAAGCCACATGATGACATCCGATGGGGGTGTTGTAAGACCATGTGATACCACGTCATAGCCACGTGGTCATGTGGGTATATATAGAACGGCTGACGCGAGCGTGTAGCGGAGCTGCCATGGACGAGCCTCAGGCGCTTAGCAAGCGTGTTTGCTTTTCGCTGAATTCCAGGATTAGCCAAATTAAGCCACTGCCAATTTTTCATCGGCATGTTGCTGCCTGTCATCTGCTGTCATATATAATATGCCGCTGGCGCTCCGTCAAAGGTTGAGGCTTCACACATACCTCGCTGTTTTTCAGCTTCGCAAGTGAAGTAGCGCTTTCGCTCTAATATGCTCCTCTCTGCGGGATTTTCCGAAACGCATCGGAGAAACGCCAGTGAGGGACCGCGGTAGGCGTATGCAGGGGAAGGGCATTCAGAGGGAGCGAGTAAGCGAAACAGAGCGCGGCGCGACCCACATGACGACGTAGTTGTCGGCGCGCAGCACCCGCAGTTTGGCGCGCCCTCTCCTCGTCTCGTTGGCCTCGATCAGGTAGCGCAGCTGGGTCTTGTCCACGGACGGTGGACGGCGCAGCAGCGCCGAGTTCTCCAGCACGGGAACCTCGTAGCGCTGCCGGTCTTCGTCGTGGATCTGCGCCAGCCACGATGGACACGACACCTTAATGCACGGGCTAAGGGCGCCTAAGCACACTCTAAACAGAAAGGAGTAAAAAGTGAATAAGCAGTCCTCTAGTTCACTCCCTTTTAAAAAAGGGATTGCGCTAGAGAACAGCTTACTCCCTGTTTACTCCAATACAAGCTTATTCGCATTTAGAGCGCAGGGAAAAAATTGTTTTTGAGGAAAGGAAATGGCGCACTATCTATCTCACATCTCGGCGGACACCTGAACCGCGCCGTAAGGGAAGGGATAAAGGAGGGACTAAGAGAAGTAAGGAAGAAAGAGGTCCCGTAGTGTAGGGCTCCGGAATAGTTTCGACCACCTGGGGGCCTTTAACGTGCACTGACATCGCACAGCACACGGGCGCCTTAGCGTTTCGCCTCCATCGAAACGCAGCCGCCGCGGTCGAGTTCGAACCCAGGTACTCCGGCTCAGCAGACGAGCGCCTTAACCACAGAGCTACAGCGGCGGGTTAGAGCGCAGGGCATTTACTATATACTAGCTACGGTTAACTTATTTGCTAGAGCGACTGCCCCGGACAGACGCTGTTCTCGGGTTCGAGAACCGGACGTGGGCGAAATTTCATTCAGTTGCGAATGAAAGCAGCAGATTTTTGCAATTTTTTTTTACCCAACTTTAAAGAGAAATATGTTCTTCTTTGCGAAGACTGGCCGTGCACTTCAGCTTTTCTTCCTAATGCCTGCGGAGTATTTTTCGAGATGATATGTTCAGCCTTGATAAGTTGTGGTGCTCCTAATTTTGACTCGTAAATAATTTTCCTTGTCTGTACCGTCTAAACGGTACTCTTTATGATAAGATTTAATTATCCTGGTTTGATTTATAATTAATTTCGTTTGAGAGTAATGTCGTAAGGCAGACCTAATAATCTATTCTTGATAATTCTAAGGCTTCTGATTTTGACTAATAATTTGTTACGTTTGTAATACCCTCTGCTCCCTTCCTGTTGATTCGTACAAACGTACCATCAGGGGCAGAAGTAACAGACCCCCCCCCCCCTCCCTTTAAGTTCCGACTCGTGCCACTCTGCGTTAGGGCGCCACCTGACAAAACACTTCCGACGTTGAAACCGGCGCAGTGGGCCCATTTCGACACCACGATTGCTTTACTTAGAGTGAAACACTGCCGTTACTTCTAAAGGTTTCAGTGCTGTCCCTGCCACCGTCTGAACGATGTCTAAGACTCATTAGACCGTCGCAGAAACGCTTTTATCTTTTCCTTCTTTACACTTCGTTGTATGAAAATTGATTGCTTTTGAGGCTGCAGAGAGAGTTTCTAGAAGGAGAGAGAAATCTATTACTGGTCAGCTTCTCTACTCTTGTCTGATAAAAATACTTTACACCGACAAAGAGAAAACGCAGGGCATACGGCCTGGGGCATAGTGGAATAGGATAGGAGAAGGGAAGGGTGGCATATAGTAAGATTGGGAAATCCACTGGGACAAGGTAGTGGCTAAAGCGGACGACAAGGCTAACTGCAGATAATTAGGAAGGTTCATTGTCCGACAGTGGCCTTATTCGGGCTCAGAAAAAAAAATAAAATGGGTGCACCTTCGACGACGTATACGAACCCTAAGCCTGAGAGTGTCCTCGGTGAGGAAGACCGCTTGCACGCGGACGTTGTTGATGACGTCGTCGGCGAAGGGCCCCTGCGAGGTCATGTCGTAGGTGAGGCTGTAGTTGACCTCCCGGTCGCCGTACGTGGTGTGCCGGTAGCGGTAGCCGAACGCGTCGTCCCTCAGGAAGCAGCGCGCCCGCTCCATGTCCGTTACGACCTTGCAACCATGCTTCTCGCAGTCTGTGCCAGTTTCACCGAGAACAGAAGAAACAAAGAGGCGACAGATGTGCTGACGATCCACTGACTACTACCGTATACCTGCGCCGACATCGTTAAAGCTCCATGTGCTTTGTAATCCGCATTTGTTCCCTCGGTTACCTCTAAAAAAATGAAATTAGCGGATGCCTAGACAGTACACAGCCTTGGTCACGGTAGCACAAGGAGCCAGTCGAGGTGTTTGCAGTAACTTCCGGTTTGGTGGAATCACATGGTGTGTGACATCACACCACACCACACGCTTGTAACCATTAGAGATCATGCTTAGTCATACACCCCATCATACACACCGACCATGTGCAATCACCTAACCTGACACTTTGCAAATACCGTCTTTTCTTAGTGCTCCTGGCCAATAACATACTGCAAGCTTTCATTTAACTCTAACGTGTCTTAATTCCATCGCTTAATAAAAGTAACAAAAGTTACTTAATAACCTCGCGTACATTTCCCGCAATCGCGAAGCGAGCGCAGCAGGTTACACATTATTCCGAAGCGCACACCACTGCCGGTTCTGTCTCAATCACACGAAGCTCACGTCGCAAGCCGCTTTCCTGTTTGATGACGTCAATGCCAACGATTGCTGCTTTTTGGTTCAGTGCGCTTCCTTTCCGTTGCCATAGAAACTGTACGCAACCATGGCGCAACGCACGAACTACCTACTAGGAATGCTAGGAACTAAAGCGCACTTGCGGTTTGATAAACCGGTTTACCTGCGGTTTTAACGACACCCCCACTGAATCTGAGATCCGTGGTTTTTTATTTGGATCTCGGAACCCCACCTTAAGTTACTACCCAGCTTCCTCCCGGAGTCTGAATTGCACTTGAACACCCCTCAGTCACATTTACACACAAAAACAAAATTATCAGTGTGGCAAGTTGACAGAAATAAAAAAAATAGAAACATGACAGGAAGGATTTGATTTGATTTGATTTGGAAGTGCAAAGGTGATGGAGGCTTTATTGAATCATGCAATCATTGAATCATACCTTAACAAAAAATTTTTTTAAATAGCTCTCCTGGTAAGTGTCCCTGCGTGCAGCTCTAGCCGCTGATTCCACCAGGACATTGTTTGGATAACCAAGGATGAGGGCTACATGAAGTTATATTTATGACATTACACCACTCACTTAAGTCCATTGTTCACGGAGCTGAGATATATCGTATCCCGCTAGTATTATTTACCGTAAGCAGCGATACAAGCTTGGCCCCGGGGCTACGATGGCAGAGGACTGACCTTCGACTCTCTGCACAGGACAGGGTATGTCCGTGATCAATTCCGGCTCGGGCTGTCCGGGCACCCCGCCGTCCGAGCCACCCCCACCGGCCCCACCTCCCGACGAGCCCGCGGGAGCCACGTTGTAGTAGAAGTAGCGGTGCGTCGCTATGGTCACTGCCAGGGCCACCAGGATGATGATCATGCACGCCATCAAGAACACCACGATGCCGATGATCAGGTGCGTCTTGGATATGCTCGCTGCGAGAAGACAAGTCGAGGAAGGGGGGGGGGGGTGATGTTGCCGAGAATCAGCTTGGTTGCCATCAGCGCTCTTATGACTAATATCCATGTCAGCCTTACTTTCGTGGCTTGTAAGGCTGTATTCACATGGGAAGATAAGTAGAAACTTCCGTATGTGGGCTGGGATCAACGGACAATTGTGTCCCTACACTGAACCATTTCCCCTCATTCGTGCGTTATACGCTATTCAAGAGACAATGGCCGGTTTAGCGACGGTTCGCCGTACGCACAGATTCAGAGGATGAGCACAACACATGCAAAGCGAGGTTAGGTTGACTTTTGTGTCTCCCGCTTAGTTCAACCGACCCAACGCTACGGCAACACTCGCTGTAATACCCCTGAGTTGTGACGTGGATTGTCAGCCTATCGCACGGCAGCCCGTGAGCGTGCTGCCACTCAGTCGCTCGTGCCAGAGAACATGGCCGGCGCCGAAAGTCGCAGCGTCTTTAACGGTCACCGTGTAATTTTTCAGCGGCAGTTTTGTGTTAACTAAGCCTGATAATCGCTTCCTCTGGAACTAACAGCCAACATTTAGCCGGTGTCTCCACAAGGAACGCCCAGCCCGCAGGCCTGTTGTATACCAGTACATGCATGGCCGTCGGGGCAAAGTACTGTAGGAGCCGCTGAATCGCGAAACAATATAAGAAACCTGCAAACGGCGGTCATTGTGCTAACTTTGTCGCCGGCCAGCGCTTCGCAGTACCTGTCCGCTGTTACGCCTAGGTACAGGTACGAGCAGTATTAAAGGGAACGCTTAATCAAGGCAAGAACCAAATTTATTTTTACTCAAGGATGTTACTTGAAACGGCATTAAAGGAATCGAGCCTCTTCGTGAAAACTACGTGGAAAATAGAAGTTCCGCTTCTCGCACATGTTTGGTAAGCAATAGTTCAACCGCACGCTAACGAAAAGTTGACATGTTTACGCTATGCCACGTATACTCCAAACTCAGCGAGATATGAGCAGCGTGTGTGTCCTGTGCACACTATTAACCCGAATACGCGCCTATATGGGAGTAAAGAAAGGAGTAGCTGTCCTCTAATACACACTATTTTATAAAAGGTAGTACGCTATAGGACAGCTTACTCCCCTTTTTCTATATTATGTTTAAAGTGTAGGTATGGCGGCCTCGTGTCCCATCTGCGAATGCCAAATCTGCTACAATCAAGGGCGCACAACCTCATCCTCTCATCCCAGCTTCCATCGTGATTTCCCTCACCGGCTCCCTCCTGGGAGAGGAGAGAGCACCGGCGCTGCGTGTTCCCCTTCCAGCTTACACACAGTGATGTTCCGTGCCATGAGCGAAAATTTCTTCAATCAGACCAACAATTCCCTATTTCAAACCCTTTTTCCTTTTTTTTCACGTAGCAGCTCGAAAACTCCGTCGATCTGTAGAAAGTGAGCCATTTCTGTTCTTAAAGTTCCTTGAAACTCCGTGAAACTTCTTCGAATGGAACATGACTGCTTCCACACTCACCAGGTCTGAACGAGAGCCGAGCGGTCGAGCGCGCCGGCACTGCGAGGGCTCCAAGCATATACGCCCGCACCCTACAGCTCTCGCTGTAAAATGTTCTCTTTTATACTGCATCGACTTGTACTTAGATAAGTGGTAGCGGCAATCTGGAAGGCGGGACCACCACCTCCCCAGAGTACACTCTTAGCAAAACCACACAAGCTATGCAGGACGCCTTGGGGTGGTGTCAAGGCTAGGGAGGAAGTGGCAAATTAAGGTTTCGACCGTGACTCCTTATATTCGCAAATCGTATTAAGTACGCTCCCTTGCCTTGCAACCTGCAATTGTAGCTTGCCTCTGCACCCAGGAACCCCGGAAGCTACTAGCCTAAATGATGCCGCGCACAGCCTGAAAAGTTTCTAAATAGGCTTTCTGTAGTACCTCCTAAAAGAGAACACCTGTGCCTTATCATTAAAGGGACAGTGTACTGTCGGCATATTCTGGCATATCTTGTCCTATGGTGTCAAAAACGAAATGTTACTGTTGGTTCAGACAGAAATTTAGATATTAAATTATACTTGTATTATTAACATGAATTTCTTCTGCTGCTTGCTTTCTCTCTCTCTCAGCGTTACTCCCTCAGGTTACTCCCTAAGCGTTACTCGAGTACTTTGCAGTACCTCACTGCACTGTCCTCAAGTTATTTCTAAGCCTTTTCGTTATGCCCCGGGTTTCAGCCACGTTGGTGCGTACAGGCAAGGTGTTTACCACCTCAGGGGAAATAGCAAGCTCCTATTTATATCCTGAGAGTGACAGTCACGTGCTTTTCGGTTAGCACACGCTGATTTCCGCTCGTGCCTGTGTACGACGTCGGACCTCCCGTAGTGCGGTTCATTCACTGGCCTTGCCTTTCCCTGCGGGTGAGGATGCTTCCAAACGCAGCACAGCCGCGCAGGCGTGGCTTCATGGTGCCCTTGAACTCTGCTACAAACAAGGGTGCCGGGAAGCTACGGCTGTTGTCTACCGAAGTCAAATTCATACAAAGATTACTGGTTAAAAATATGGCGCTTGTGTTTGTAGAAACCTCCAGTTCAACAAGCAATGAAAGGATGGCAAATGCGTGTACGGCTTAAAGCGTACCTGTGGTTTCTCATTTAAGCGGTCGATTCATTAATTAGATTTGCCAGCAAATCGCTCGCCCTTGTATGATATTTATTTTCTGCTCTCTAAAGCTTCGAGATTGCTTTTTCTTTTCAGATAATGTAAAAATGGCACGCATGGTTACAGGCAGTGTTAAAAGGTGTCCCCTCAACTGTGACATATATATTGAAAGAAATGAAGGATAATTATGTGAAAATTGGTAACTGTATGCTTCTAATGAAGTTACTTAGCAATACTGAAACGCAGGAAGCAACGCTGAAAAATATATGTTGCCGCTTTTCTATAGCGGCAGGTGTACAGTCTTGGTCAAAAGTCTTGAGGCCAAAGGCTTTTCGCTTCAGCCGCATAACAGAGCCATTACGGCAACTATTAAAAATTTAATGACCTTGAAATGCTAGCAGAATGTTTGTTCTTGCGGTAGAGAAGCTTCCTGCTTGACTTGTGTTTTGATTGATCCGCTACACGGAGCATTCTAGGAACATTCATTTCGCTACAGCTGAACTCTGGCCTTAAGACTTTTGACCAAGACTGTACATCATTATTGCTCTGTAAGCGAAACGTGATTACAAGAAGCTGCACGCGACTACCACGGCGAGTCCCTCTAAAGCGTCTGCGGATATACGCAGTACCAACGAATCCACAAATGTGGATTCTTTGCGACCAAAAATGTTCAAAAACGCAGCCAGCACGAACATCGTGCATGCGTAAGGCGCAGTTTTGCATTCACAAATGTGCCGGACTTTCAACTTGCATCTCGCCCTAGCGGAAGAGCATAAACGCTGCGTTGCATAAAGGCAACGAAATTGAGCCATAAAGAACTATGTAAGAAGATGTCATACCATCTCAATGGCGGCTGCTAGGAGAAGCGTTCTTTTACAGAGTGCACTGAAAGAATGCGGCACAAGACTAGGCAGTTCCATCATCACCATCAGCAGTAGCGGCAACCTGACAACGCCCACTGCAGGACAAAGGCCTCTACCACATCTCTCCTATTAACCCTGTCCTGTGTCAGCTACGGCCACCCTGTCCCTGCCAAATTCTTGATATAATCTGCCCACCTAACTCTGCCGCCCCATGCTACGCTTGCTTTCTCTTGAAATCCACTCCTTACCCTTAAATACCATCGGTTATCTTGCCTTCGCATTACATGCTTTACCGGGCGTGTCATAATCAGCGGCTCTTGCGGCTGGACCGCAGCCTGGAACGCCGTTGATTTGAGGAGCAAAGCCTCCGTACCAATAGACGGCGGTGCACAAGTTACATACATTGTACATACATGCGCCTTTACCTTCATGTCATGCATGCCACATTTTTGTGTGGGGCAACTCCGCCATATCTATACAATAAACGTTAGCACAGTAGAAGGACCTGGCTGCATGACCGATCTCCTCACTAACAGCAGTAAGGAATAGCGCCGTCGACGTAAACGAACTGAAATCGAAGTTGAATTAAGCGCACCAATCTCTGCTCGACTTAAGTGGTATAAGTGGCTGCTGCGGGCAAGCGTGCTATTTTTCACCGTTGTTTGCTAAGCATGATTTAATTTGAAGCACGTCTTCTCCTGGTGTCACTGTGTTGGCATTTTCGTACAATGTACAAACATTTTTGTACAAAATTTTTGTACAATGGCGGTAATCTTGACGAGCGGACAGGTTTTAACATATGCGATCTCGCGCTTGTTGAGTTTCGAAAATAAATGCATGGTCCAGACACCTCCACAGCTGCAGCAGGCGGTCACGCCCAGCCGTGCATTAATGGGCGTGGCCGGCAGCATCGACGAAGGAAACACCACGAACCCTAAAGAAGTGAAGCACTCACTGCTGGCCTGTTGGAAGGGTAGCCGTAACAGCATAGTTCAGATTAAGTGGTATGCACACATGCACAAACATGTCCAAGCCAAGACACCAGGAATACAAGTCCTGATGCATCCAGAGTTAGGTATGCCGCAAGGCTCGAAACTGTGGTTATTCCTTACGCGGTGGTTTTAGTGAGAATGTATAGTCCGACAATTACTTTACTGCACTGGGGATTTTCAACGTCCGTATGCAGCCCATGCATGGCTGCCGCAGTAAAGCTTTCATTTCGTGGATCATTACATATGAGCGAAGGTTGAGTTCTCGCATCTGCGCGTGCGCAAAACAATATAGTGATCCCACAAAGCTGTGGATGAGGCGGTGCTTCAGGACTCACGCTCGAACAGAAAATGCTTGAACAGCGGCGATATTCGCTCTACCAGGTCAGCCCAAGCACAGAAGCTTGAAAGCAAAACGTTTTTCGCCATGGTAAAAAAAAAAAGAAAGAATCGTCGATATCGAAGAAATGCCACACGATGGCTTAGAAGAATACATATTCGATGTCACTCAGCTGTGATTCCATAAGTGATTCATATCCCCAAGGCTTCAATGATAGCAGGCTGAATCTTAGGCCTAACATCGCTATAGGCTTGACGGGCAATATGGCGCGCTCGTGGTGGCGTGCATCTGATCGGTATGTCGGCTTAGAAAGGTTCATCACGCCTTAACAAGCTCAGTATAGCAAGCTAACGCAAATCACGAATACGGTTCTATTGCGCGGCACAATTATTCCAAGAGCCACTCGAACTAGGTAGGCCACGTGTCGACAAGCCATACACTCACGCATGTTGCAGCGTTCCCAGCAGCTAGTGCTGCTTCCAGACGGCGGTCGGTCCAGCCTGAATGTGTGCGAGCGTCCGAATCCACTGCCGTCGGTGTCCCGAGCCATGAAGGCAACGAGCAGCCACTCCTAGAGACGGCCGCGCTCAGGCACGGCGCACTGCCAAGAGGACCACGTCCTCGGCTCGGTTACGCTCCGACTCGTGCAGCGCGCACTACCAAAACCGCACGATGCTCGGCGTCGGCGTATCGCCCCAATCGAAGTGTGCCGCCCCGCCGAATGCTGTGCGCCAGTTCCCTATGCGGCGCTAACCGCGCGCTCATACTGGCGAACAATGGCTCCGCGCGCCTGTCACAGTGCGGCTCAATGTCGTCCGGAACGACAACGTCCGGTGGGGCTGGAGGGGGGGACCCGTTACATTGCCTAATCCGGCTCGTCCGCATCAGAACCGTCGCGTACTGGGGGATCGACGCACCGTCGACGCCAACGAGATGCACATTAATTAACATTGAACGATCATGTCACCCCCGCGGCGACGCAGTGCCGTTTGTAACCGACAGTTCTTCCTGTACACCAGCTATGCGACTGCGGCGTTTCAGCGCTGTGTATACGGGCAGCGAAAATGCACGTACTGTGTACATACGTAAAGCATAATCTCCGCGCGCGCTGACTTCTCGCGCTAATGGCAAGGATCGCTGTGTACCTTTGTCGCTGCGAATGTTGCGTACGTAGCCCTGCAGTTCTGATGGCTGCACGCCAGTCGTTGCGATACGTAGCGACTAATACGTCAGCAGGCGTAGTCACTGAACCTTAACACCCAAACGTAGTTAAATATAGAGTTTCGTGGCGCGTTCGGAGAGAGACGTGCCTCTGGTTCGGGGCCTTTGATAAGCTGCAAAGCGCATTCGGTGTCAGTACGCGAAGCAAGGTGACGATTTCCGCTTTTACTAACCATGCAGTGTCGTTGCGACTACCCGGAATCACCGAGGCGTTTTGACTGCTTTTTTTTAGTACATCAGTACTACGCTAATGCACATATGAATATGTTTCCTTCCGCAGGCGTTCACTGACAGCGTCAGTTAAATGCCAAGTACATGACAAATTGCTATGATACTGTGGCAGAAGTACCCCATGTGAGAGTCCCGAGTCTGAATTCAGCTAGCCTTAGCTAGATCAGCCTGGATCAGCTGGTTACAACAGCGGTTTCCCGCGACTGGAATGGTCTCTCGACTGAAGTGGCCGCCATCACCAATCATCAACTATTCAAGTCCGCCATCGAGGAAGTTCATTCATCAATGTAACATCTGTCCTCCATCTTAATAATGTATAGTTATCTTTGCCGTGTTATACCCACCCGTCGTGTAATGTTCCGCAAGGAACCTTTGAGGAGTAATAAATAAAAAAAATCTGCTGGTCTCAGCTGTAAGCCAACTCGTCCCAAGTGGATGTCAAGTGAAAAGCAGGAGACTAGAGCGGCTCTGCTTCATCAACGTGGTAGCCTAATGCCTGCAGGATCTGACGGCCAGCCGCCGTTGTGGAGAGACGGACGTGCTGGGCTTGCGATTGCTGCTCCACCACATATTGTAGAGCATTGATTTTGCTGCATGCGTATAGGTCCGCTACTGAGCAGTACTGCGATAGCCAGGCGAAATTGCGACTGATGCGCTCAAGCTTAAGGTTCTGGGTCACGTAAGGCCCCATGTGCGGATATGCTATAGAATTTTTGATGTTACACGAGAGCTACGACTGCCTTTCCACTCACGCACGTGGAAAGGCACGGCGCATGATGTGTAGGGCGTGGTGGCAACTAACCACTGCGCTCCGAAGCCAGCTTTTGGCTCCTCGATCCTCATGAATTAGCATGCTCAGTACACGGATTGTTCGTCTCCGGCAAGTGACTGAGCCCCTAATCGAAGGAAGATAAGTTGCGATCATGCATCGGCTCGTAGGCGTGGACTGTTTATGTACTCGTTTCTTTTTGTTTTATTTTGGAGGAGAAGTTTGAGTGCCGTTCTCTTGGATGTAGCCGTGGACAGCATTGAGGGCTGCCTGTAGGGCTAATTTTTGCTCCCCAGGGGACCCTGAGTTAGCCCACAGCATTATATCGCCCGCATACAAGGCACAATTACGAAAGGCTGTCACTGTCCGCCTTTCTAGAATAGGCCTGAAATGGCAATGCTAAAAAGAGCGGAAGATATGACAGCACCTTGGGGGACGTCGATTTCATTACGCTGCCAAATTCACCCTGAGTACTCCCAACCATTTTAGAGTGTTGCGTCCTCAAGAAATGCTTTCACGAAGCGAGAGAGGTTCCCGGCTATCCCTCCTCCTGAAACCAGTGAAGTATGGTAGAGTAGGGCATGGAACCAAATGCTCTTTTTCCCGTCTACCTCAACGACCACTCGGAGCTGTGCGCTGCTAGGATATATGCGAGAACACCATTATGACGACTTCGGAGAATATCCTGCAGTGTGCAGAGCCTTCGGCGAAAACCTATTTTCGTAGGGTACAGGACGTTGTACTTGTATAAGAACCGTTCAAGTCTCCTCGGAGCCACACGTTCCATCATCTTACAAACGCTGGGTATTATAGGGTTATAGGCCTTAGGCCTTGTAACGACGGACTCGGCTTGCCAGGTTTTGGAATAGGTATGACCAGATTCCTTCCAGGCAGAGGGAAGATCAACGTTAGCCCAGTATTCTTCAATCTCTTTCAATGGGCCAGCTTGTGTGACTTAGGAAGGCTGGGAAATGTTAAGTACCGAACGCCATCCGGTCCCGGGGTGCTATTGTGGTTGGAGTCATGCAAAGCTGCCTCTAGTTCGTCTAAAGCGAACGGGCAGTCTGGGCTTGCGTACCGTCGATCTGGTCGCACAGAGCCAGTCGTATAGGCGCGCTCTCTCGCATTACTCGAGAGGTTGAGCAGTACACTATGCACCTTGCTCTCCGTGATTGGCAGCTGATGTGCCACTTGGTCAATGGAACACAGCCTGTCAAAAGCTTGACACATATTTTGCGCTATCCTTGGGCGCCAAGCAGCCATTTCCCCGTCCCAAATCATGGCCCTGCGATTGAATATCTCTCCGACTGACGTATACCTACAGAAGCAGGGAAGGTGTTTTTTAAGTAATTAAGTAAATTATTATAATATTCATTTGTACCACCACTTGTTGGCAGTCTGTTTTTCAGCTGCGTTTTTGTATTTTAGGAATGATTCTGCGCCGCGAGATGAACTGAAGACTGCAGAAAAATAGTAACCCAAAATGTTTGCCTATTCTTCTAAATTTGTCTGTATACCAGGGGCTGGAAGAAAAAGAACTGTGAAATCTATCTTCTACCATTTCCAACATATGTTTCGATGTGGTTGAGCTGTTAATAGACGACACATAACCCTGCCATTAAGTTTATTCGGCATTACGGCGGATATATCAGGTTCTTGCTCTGGAGTTTTTGAAGTTTATGAAATTATCTTGCATTGGCTGTCAATTACATCCCATTTAAGATCGCTAAAAATGGTGAACTAAATGAAAAATCTATGGAGCTCATTTTCCCCGTGCTCGGAGAGCAGAGTTTTTTTGCCGGCACTTAGGAGGCAGACATTAATACCAGCTAAAACACCTCGTGCATCCTTGTGTGCACTTCCCCAGAAACCATAGTGGTCAATAAAATCCCCGACTAGCAGGTACGGCTCTGGCAGCTGTTCTAAAAGGGATTCTAAATCATTAAGTGTGACTGTTAGGTGTGGCTTAATACCACGACCGGTAATATATCCGGTCGTGCTCAAGATATATAGAAAATATTGCAATTGTTTTAAAATGAAGGACAGTGACGGCAACAGCTTCATATTTGGTTTTAAGTTTGATTTTGTGGGTTGTAACACCAGTATGGATGACAATAGCAACACCTTCAGATCTCAGCTTACTCGCTTGCTCTTAGTCACACTGAAAGACATTATACTTCGAAATGTTTTTTGTTTAGGATCTCAGTTGGTCTCCTGTAGACATAAAGCCACTGGGGACAGTGTGTTTAAGAGGTATTTCGTATCACTGTAGTTATTTATTAGTCCTCGGCAGTTCCACTGTATAAGGAACGCCATGCTGGGTGATTTTTGGGAATGTAGTTTAAAACTTGATGCCGGTTTTTGGGCTGCCGTTATTGGGGTCTTTTCTTTTTGTTCATCGGCGCTGTGCCATCTCTGTAACGGGGGCGAGTTCTGTGTTGCGTCGATCGCCTCACTAGAGGCTTTGGAGGCCCGCAGCGAACCAGTGTTAGTGGACTCTCCCATTCTGGGGGAAGTCTTGCGGCGGCCGACTGAAGGGCTGGTGGGCCCTTTTTCAGATGTGGCAGGGCAGCCTTCATTGCGTCTGCCAGGGGCGAGGGTGGCCCAGCCTCAGGCTTTGCCTGGACAGTGGCTGGAGCCCGGTGTGGTGTGCAGCCCCTGCGCACCACACCGGCGAAATGTTTTGCTGTGAACTGGAAAGTAGAGGGGAATCGTTTTCGTGCTTCTTGATATGCAATGTTTTCCTTTGTCTTTGTCGTAATTATTTCTTTCTCTCTTAATAGGTCAGACACGACCTCGAGTACGCGGGGTGGTCCCCTTCAAAATTCGTGCATAGCAGTGCAGCATTGCAGTCCACAGATTCATGATCTTTTGCTGCACATTTGGCACAAGTTTGGCGGCAGCGACAGCTCTGTGAGCCATGGCCAAATCTTTGACACTGGATTTGGGACATGTGGTCCTACATTTAAGATACCCTACTATGGATGCGAGGAGTTGGCTGGAGGCAAAGGTTAGGACGATGTGCTCTGTCGGCGTTTCCTTGTCTTTTCGGATTTCGATACGATGAACATCGGTGACGTTCTGGTCTTTTAGACCTCGACCGTTTCTTGCTAGGAGAGGTTGAGAAAATCATGTTTGGATATTACGCATTTCACTGTGTGTAATGACCGACGAGTACTGGTGGATACGGGTATGTTTTTAAAAGACACTAGGGTGGGGAGTTCTAAATACTGCACCTTGTCGCAGATTTGGAGAAGTAGGTCGCCACTGGCGAACTTCGTCACCTTGTAGCCAAGGCCCGAGGTCAGAGATTTAGAAACAACGAAAGGAGATAATTTTCTAGCTGGTTGGTCTGCATCTTCACTATGTATCACGTGGTACCTAGGCAAAACTTTTTTGCAGGTATTCTGCTGTTACATCGGTCCGCACTCATTTGAGGGCGATCGTTTTGTGTGAGAAAAGCCATGAAATGGATGTACTTTTCAGCTGTGGTGCCAGCCACCCACCAAGAAGCCCAATGAGGGAACGGGGCAGGAACTTGCACGCAAGTCCTGTCTACGCCAGCTTTACACCTCGACTATAGCCCAATATGATGCAACTAGGGGTAGTTGGCCACACAAGGTTAACCCTTACCACCAGGAAAAAGGGAAGAACCAAGAAGTGAGTAGGAGAAAGGAGAGTTGTGAGAAAGTGATAGGAAAGTGAAAGACAGCGGGGAAGACAGGAAAAGGCAACTGCCGATTTCCCCCGTTCGGGACAGGCTGGATGTGCCGTCTACAGGAAGCTGAGGCTAAAGTGGTGTGTTGCCTCTGCCGAGGGGTCTTAAAGGGGCTGCGAAACACCGCTTGAACGGATGCCGGTTACGCTTCAGATGAATTCTTTATGTCACACAGATGCTGACTCAAAAAGAATTACGAGAATCGATGCATAGGAACGGGAGTTATTCAATGAAGAAATTTCAGAATACAAGCAAACAAAATGCTGCCCTCAACTCGATTTTCGCGCAGCTTCCCATTTCACTCTCCCAATGACGACACTTAGTGCGACCAAACAAAACAGCCTATCTGAGCACGTGGCGGAAGTTTGCACTCCATGGTTGCCTGTTCTTTGTAGCTCGTTCATGCCAAGGCAGTCAGCGCCGTTTGCATGGTTACGACAACCATGTGCACGCCCAGCTGACCCAGCGATGCTTCACCGTCACGTCGACGGCGCCGAAGGGAACACTGATCAGTGACGTTCCCTTACTAATGGATCCGAACTCGAGCGCGAGATACTGCGACGGTGTGACAGCCTGCGCAAGATATCAGACACATTTAGCATAGCGCGTACCGCTACTGCTTACCGCCAACCATCGCCCGTCGCTCCTAGCGCGCTGGTTGGCCACGGCGAGCAAGGAGCGCGCGCTGTTGGGAATGTGGCGCCATCTGGCGCCACCACCTGGAGATTCTCCACAAGCTGACGATGCGCACTGCCTGCTTAATGTGAAACGAACGCATCCTTCCTTGGGACCGAAACGAACGCTTATAGAGTGCAATGGCTCGATCGGATCGATTCCGCAAAGCCGCTCTCAGATACAGAGTAGCCATAAGTGTTTAGTGCTAGGTCGTAGGATGTTTACAGAGGCGCAAAATCCTTCGATGCAAAAAGTAGCCAGTGCCTCTGGTGGCGTGTTTTTGTTTTACTTGATTTACAGTGCTTTTATCTAGGGCAAACAAGTTGTTTTTGTTAATGTAATATAACACACAAAAACTTGACAGAACGTATCTTTAGATATTAACGCAATTTTCAGTATATTTACTCCTTGTCCAATCATCAAGCTCGCACTAAGAATGTCATATCCGCTGCTAAAAACCGCCACTGTATGGCGAAACCATCAGCGCCACGAATTTGATTCTGCGAGCTAATTAAAATATTAAAAACCGCAGTATACGCGGTACGACCGATGCTAATAGCAACACTATAATTCATTCTATGCAACCAACAGGCAAAACAATGCACTGAAAATGTTTCGGGGCCCCTTTAAAGGGCTCCAGAAAGGGGCTCTCAATAAAGTTGCGATATGTCTGGAATGTTAAAGGACGCCACTTCATATGTACCCTCCAGACAGAATTTTTTTAATACGTTTTGTGGAAGCTTGGTTATATGCACAAAAAAATGTGAACTTCCGCGTCTTGCCATCTCTCGAACGCCAAAACGGCAGCGCTCCTCCGACGGTCCCACACATTCGGCCCCTTCCCTACTTCCGCCAGATGCGGCGCGCACGAAGTGGCCGTGGTAGCACGCGACGTCTGACAGAATTTGATGCTGTGAACCAATAACCCACGGCTGCTGACGTCACTTCCACGACGTGACGTCGTATGCAGAGTTTCGCGCGAGAGCCTGGCACCACGCGTCGCCACGAGGCGCAAAAGCGGGAATTTTCAAAAATGTATTGTAAATTTCCCGCTCGCTTTTGACGTCTCGTACGCGGCATGGGCGCTCGGTGGCCTGTACTCTACATAGTGAAAGCATTTTAAAGCCAAGCTCTAACACCCCTTTCTGTGGCCCTTTAAAGGTCCAAACACTCGGCATCGGCTCAATCACCGGGTTCCCCTTTCCACTGAACACGGCTGAGCCAGCAAGGCTAAGCGCGGGTGCCCGGGTCCGTGGTGGCGCACTGCTCACAATCATCCCCCTGCAGGGATGTCCCTGCGGATGCTCAGGTATCCGTGGTGTCGCAACTCACCAACATCTGCACGCTACAGATGCCCCTGCGGGGACATATTAGAGCAGACTAAAGCACTCTAGAACCAGTCACAAGACATCAGCAGTGAATAAACTCTTTTCATTATTTCGATTTGCCATACTTCCACATGCATGTAAAGTGGGTTGTGTGAAACTGGTCTATTGCATACACTTCAGACTCCTCCAGAGCCGTCCCAAGGGAAGGCATCTCAATGTATTCTGATGATTTCAAGTTACTTTTCTCGTAAAGCCTGTTGCAGACTAGATTCTGTGTCTCAAAGCATTCTGGGGGGCCACCACCACTGCTTGGACTGGCAAAGGCAAGTGATACCCCTGTCAACCGCACAAGTGCACTAACGGGGAGTGCACTTCAGCCTCCCAAGTGACACTTTAGGCTACGCAGTGATAAACGGGAAGGCAAAGTGCACTCATACTAAAAAAAAAAATGGCGGCACGAAATAAGCAGAATTTTTGAAGAGGTCGACGAAAAAGAAAAAACTTAAAAATTGACTCCGACGTGATAGCGCAAATAAAACTTTTCTAACAGTTTCTAACAGTGAAAAAAATCTAAACAGAAGAAAAGCCAAGATTAGCCAAGACTATCCAGAATTTTGACAACAAGATAGCAACGCGCTGCGGAGTTGAATCTGGTCTCGTTCCTTTGTTGGGTTGCTTCACTTGTAGCTATAACAAAAATATTTTTTCCAAGAACAATGTTATAGCAAGTAAAATAAACGAGTACTTCTTAAGCGCCATACATATTGTGCCTTCAATGTCACTGCTGTCGAGGTTACGCATTTAGCCAACAAAGTGCGTTCCGTGAACGCACTCCAGCCGGAGTGAACTCTTCTGCGAGTGACACTCTATTTGCGACGTTTAGATTTGACAAAGTGCACTTATAGCGAGTGACACCCTCCGTAAGTGCACTTAACTTGCTCACTTGACAGGGGTATTAGTAGTAGATGCAGTGAGGAACAGCCACCATGCACTCCAACACTTTTATTGTCACAGAAGGGAGACAATCCTTTAGAGTTCAAAAACACACACCAGTTGTAGAGAACAAGTTCATTTGGGAAGAACATACAAAAATAAAAGCAAATCACAACATGCCAACATTAGTTCTCTTTAACGCATAAAAAAGATAATACATACAGTACATTTTTTTTCAGAGCATGCGAATGCATACACCACATGGGTAGCACGTCTCTCATTTTCACAAGTGACACATCTACGTTGGGCTTTATGTACAAAGTATGGAGGGGGATGGGGTCATGTCAGACAGCACTGGCAGAGCTTTTTGAGCTCCGTGCAGTGACAACAATGACCTTGAGGCTCAAGAACCACACCGGTCACAAATAAAAATGAGCCGACAACTATGAGAAGATGAATGTGAAATGGTCTTCTTCGGCGAGATCAACTTGGGGGCCCATTCACCGTCGCTCGCGATACCGGCGCTCGACACGGCTTGGCGGGGGGCGTGCTGTTCTCCTGATGAAGTCGTCGACCGTCATTTCATACTGTCATGGAGTTGAAAAGAGAGGACGGTGAGTGGATAAGTCAAATGTAAAAACAGGAACTCATGACCTGCAACTGAGGCATTCAAAACAATTACCCAGCCACTAAAAAAGGACCAGTCATTAAAAATCTAAACTACCATAGTAATCTCTCTCTCCTGTGTTAGTCTTTTTTTTTACCAATTCTTCCCATCTTTCATGCCAATGGCACAGAGACTCCCGTTAAGACGAACTCGGTTAAGACGAATCCTTGGATAAAATGAACTGGCGAGACCTTTTGGTTGGTTCCCCATAGGTCTCAAGGTAAAAAAAAAAAAACCCACTTAAGACAAACCATTTCATGTGCCCTTCAGTTAAGAGGAACCCCTACAACAACCACAAACCATGCTGACCCCATGTAACACCATTCACGGGGCATCCACGCGGCACTAAAGAAAGAAAAAATTATATAAAAAAATTATATAAAAGATTTCTACACAGGAAAGCATACCCCACAAGATGGTTTCCGCACACCTTCATGTAAAGCTGCAATGAAGCCATCTAGCGAGAGCACGTTTTTTTGAGGGAAAGCTCTCTTGCCAATACAGAAAAGGCAGGGCACCATCGCCCCTATGCTGGCACAGGTCTCAACATCGTGCACGCATCATGTGCCGAGCGTTGCACCCATAGACTACAAAACAAGTATGCTCGAAGTGAACCCGCTCGTTGATTTTGGGCTCAATGACTCCAGGGCAGCAGTTAACAGAAGCGGCGACGCAACACGCGTTACTGCAGTGCAGAGGTGGCAAGATACCAGCACCGTGCACATTGCCTGCAGCGTACAGAACACATGCTATGCCTGCTCGTGGCGTTGGTAACAGCTATGCTGCCGAAGGAGCGGGATAAGAGAAAGAAAGACACACACTGCTGGGCACCTTCGAAGCACTCTGAGCAGGATGGAAAGCAAAAATTGGAACACACAAATAGCGGCCACTTTGGGATACAGTGTGAAAAAAAAAAAAAGAGTTGGAGGGAAAAAAAACTACACCAATGCCACTTTCAACTACGATAGCATAAGCTTATTTCATGCTCTGTTTTTAGCCCGCTTAGTGCATAGTGCAATACACCGTGCGATAAACGCTCTACTTGCAATTATCCTCTCTTTGAAAGGCTATTATAGTCACCATTTTCATGTTACATATAATTGGAAACACCTATCAAATTGGCACTACCATTTTAGGGGCACTTCTGTTTACACGAACTTCTGACAAGACATAAGACAAACAAATTTTCTGGTCCTTTCTAGTTTGCCTTAAAGGGAGTCTACAGTAATTTGTAATGTGCCTAATAGGTGTGAACATGGTTTATGGTTTACGGGGCTTAACGTCACAAAGCAACTGAGGCTATGGGGATGCGGTGGCGAGGGCTCCAGAAAACTTCGACCAACTGGTCCTCTTTGGTTTCAGATCACAGAGAGTTAACTTTAACTGTACAAGGTAACAAAAGGAATTCGCTATGCATACCGATCGCTTCTCTGGTGGTCTTGAAGGTCGTGAGGAGACTCCATGGTTGTACTCAATGTGGTGAATGGTGCGGTCATAATGATAGGCCATGGCATCCATCGGGAAAGGAGGCTATGGAAATAATATAAGTCAAACCAGCAGTTTCTCACAGTATGGGATGGTCAGTAGGAGACTGCTGAAGTCCTATCACACTCATAGCATGCAAACTGATTGCAGCATTTACTTGCGTAATGGACTGACTCACACTCGCCACTTGCCGGTGAGAATTTTTGAGTTCTTTTTTTTTAGGAGTTTGCTTTTCTAAGCACGTTCCTCAGTTCCAAGCAGTCTGCAGCGCAGATCTTGGCGACACGCCAAGATGCCACGTGCCAATAACATCGTGGTGTGTTCATCTTTTGATGAGGGCACCTGTGAGAGTGGCACACTTGGCGGAGCTTGGCACAGTGCAAAGATGCTGTATGCCCTTAATAGCAGTGCCGCCGGTGGTGGCTTGCTTGGTATGCTGCTGTGTGCCCAGCTACGGCAGTGTATGCTTAGAAAGTCGGCGAGCTAGCACAGCAGTTTTAACCTGAAGCTATAAAACATCCTCTGCACTAAAATACTATGGAGGAAGCAGGACCTTCAGACCCCAAGTGATTTGGCGAACTCGAGATTGGAAGCGAAAATGCCTTACGACTCTCATACCACAGCTAACGCTTAAACATTCACATTGCACACTTGTAACCATCCTGCAGGTTTTTAACCTCGAGTATAAAACACGCATCTGACCTTCAGGGCCGGTGTTCGGCATGTTGGCTTCACCTCGCTGTGCCGTCGACTATCGCAAAATCGTCAGCTCGTGCCATGATACAGCAAACACCTTTCGAAGTGAGTGATGCTAAACACTGATGACACAACATGGCTGACTGCGTGCTTTTGTTGATGATGGATGAATGAGATGGTGAGCAAGCGGGTGGGCGGGCGGATGTATGATTGAAATTTTGACTCTTGCAAAAAAAAATCTGTCAATTTTTTTCCTGCATAATGAACCATACCCCCAAATTGATGTCAACTTTTCTGTGAAAAAAAATTAGGTTCATTATGCAAGTAAGTACAGTATAAACTGAGCAGCACGTTGGTAAGCATCAAGTTGGATTAGTTGGTGATTGGTAAGGCTCGTCGTGTCTAACGTTTTTCCAGTCATGACGTGTACAGTCTGTTAATTTGCTTATTATTAATTATAAATTTCCGCAGCAGCTGCCAAGTGCTAAAAAGGAAGACCCACCGGTGGACCATAGTGCATTGGCGGCAAAGGTGGCCTCTGATGATGGTGGTGGTACTCCCTGAGGTAGTCTTGGTAAGCCTGAGGGTAAAATAATTTTCATAACTGACAAAGCATTCTGAACTCATCAAAAACAAACAGACCTTGGTGGCAACTGTTCAGCAGTCCGGTCTGTCCAATTAACCACCAACACCATCGAGCTCTTCGATATCATTTTCTCACCTTCAAATTTACTGTGCAAGCTGTTACTTTGCCAGTACTGCATAACAAACTAACTACACGAGTAAGAGGCAGACACGTACATAAGTGCAAACATGAAAATCACAATTTTAAATGCAGTTTGGAGTACTTGAAGGGTGTGAACCAATTACAGTGCAAAAAAGTGCTATTTTGTACACTTTTAAGCTGTAGTACAGGTGAGCAAGTAAGCTGATGCCACGGTAGCACAGCCTTTGTGACAGCAGCACAGAAAGACACTTCACACAGCACAACTTTCAAATTCATTGTTAAGAAATACCACGGCCCATCTCTGGTTGTCTGCCCTCTGTGTTTAATATGAAGCGAGGTGTGTGAAAACAGCTTATTTTATAAGACTGAGCCACACTGCCAGTGGCAAAAGATTGATCATGCTGCTTCCCCTAAATGTCTTCATACCGATGGACTCGCTCCACAAATTTTGCCCACACATGTAGCCTTCGTCCATCAACACCAATGCAGATGGCTTAAGGATCCATGTACACGATAAACACACAGAAATGTTACCAAACTGTAGATGCCATAAAAATATCAAAATAGCATTGCTTAAAATCGGAAGAAGTAAACGCCACCAAGGCCTTCATTAAGATTTCGAAAACACTGCTTTCATACGATGCTACACAGTCAGTGAAAATGATCACACACAACAGCCACATTTCTGGCTATACTGCATAAGTTATGCAAATTTCACTTACTTATACACACAAATCATTACATACACCCATATTATTGCATTATGTTCTTGCAAACTGCCATATGAACTTGACCCACAATGTTTACCCAAGCTTTCACAGCATTTTTGCTTGAACAAAACTGACTCAAGTGTATTGAATAGCATAGAGCTAACAGTATGTGGAAGTTAAGACATAACTATAACAAACAAATTCTTAGTCAAGAAGCCTTTGCAAAGAGGTTACAGAGGACTGCAAGCTCCTTGGCACATGCAATCTAAGTAGCCATTATCACAAAATGGATATCTGATAAAAGAAGCGTTCCAGTCATACTTGCAAGTGCATCTCCCAGATCAATTTCTATATACACAAAGAAAAGCCAACCAAACAATAAGAAACAGTGCAAAGCATGACAATAGTGCAAGAAACTCAATAAAATGACAATCCATGTGGAACTAATGGTCTGGTTTAGTCCATGCTTTTTCACTTAACTGTGCTTTACAGTAGCACCAACCAGAAATGGTAAACTACTGATCATCACATGATAGAAGCCAATTCCCCACCATGGGCACAAAGGCTCACATGTGTGGAAATCTTCCAAATTGATGAAGGTAGCTAGAAACTGCATATATTTCATAGATAACTGCAACACACTTTCCTAATATACGAAACCCATTACATCCACAAGCAATTTATCAACTTTTCTGAAGTTAACACAAAGTCTTCTGCATTACAAGAAAACCAAAACCAAGTCCTGCATGGGAATTATGAGAGCTGTTTGACAAGCATGGTAAAATGATAGAAATGTAGGTGTTTTAGAAAACAAAAAAAACTTTCTTTCACTACAGCACACAATAAATGCATTAATTTCTTCATTTCATTGAAAAGCAGGGTTTATTTAGAGACATCAAAATTTGCATGAACAGTAGTAACAATGTCCTTATTGAATTATGCCATCAATGCAAGAATGAATCCTCATACAGGCCAAGTAAACAGAACGCAATGAATGACAAATCTATTTATCACTCAGTTCTTACTATTCTACCACTGTAATGGTCAATCATCACAAACAACTAATTTCAGTTCCTTGCTGAATTGTGGAAATACCAGCTTGGAGAGGACACAACACATGCACCATTTGCAGTTTCTTTTTTATATAATATTTAATTTAGTTTCAAAGCAAAAACAAAAATGTAATGTCACTGCACAAACTATGAAGGGCTCAAGTTACTGAAGAATCTATAATTAATCCACAGCGGCTGCAGGTGGCTTGAAAAATAATAAAACCCTTGTACAGGTCCCAAGTCCAAAATTA
The DNA here is from genome assembly GCF_052857255.1 of Amblyomma americanum. Taxonomy (NCBI): domain Eukaryota; kingdom Metazoa; phylum Arthropoda; class Arachnida; order Ixodida; family Ixodidae; genus Amblyomma; species Amblyomma americanum. The sequence goes on along the minus strand of NC_135507.1, from coordinate 10,844,235 downwards.
ACATCTGGGACCTACACAGGCGAAGATGAAATTGCACTGATGTGTACCTACCCCATTCAGAGACGGCGGCTCTCGCCTGACGGGGTACCTTTCCATGGGCATCCTGTGAAGAATGGTCAAGTATTTAAGCACGATAATAGAGACTCCAGTGTAGTTTGTTCAGGCATCAATGGCATAATGACCATAACAAGAGGGCAAACACCCTTTTCAAGCACTTCTGTTCTCTCTAGGCACTAATATACATGCGAGACAGTCAAGACATTCCACACTGTCAAATGTGCAAACTTGCAAGCAATCCTTCGGCCATTTTTCTAATCGATGAGGAATCTCTCTACCGGTAAAGCATGCAGCATTTGTGGTTCACCTGAGAACATTTTTTGTGCATTATTTAATACACACACTTTGCTAAGAGCACAGTGTTCACTGTTTGGCTGTTTCTTGCATCAGTCCTTTTACACTGCTTCGTTGCAATGAATAAGGAAACTTTTTATAGCTGGTGCCATTAAAGACCCGGGGTCTCCGTCATGCAATTTTCAGTAGTAGACAGTTATAGCATGGCATTTTTATAGCAGTGCTCAGGGCTGAGCATTCAGCACATGCGCATTAGCACACCTCTTCGCCACTGAGAGAAGCAGATGCACAAATATGCTCTGCTAACACTCTAATAAACAAAGTGTTAATACTCATTACGTGCATTTAAAAAACTCATCTGGTCTGCTAAAGCTGTCACCACAGTCAGCCATAAAGATCCGAAGGTAAGAATTACTTCGATGTCTCGATTTTGGCAATCTACAAAAAGTTTGAACCAACATGCCAAACCAGTACTTCTGCCTCAATAGAAAGGGGATGCATAATTCCAAATGCTCTGCAATTTGGGGTTCACTCAAGGAGGGAGGCAAAATTCTACTTGCATTCTACTTATTTCGAAAACTCCCAATGTGACACAGTACGCTAGCAGTTTGGTACAACCCCGAAAACTAGTTCAATCCACTGCTGGCTTTGACACTGCACTTTACCTGCACATATGAATGCGCATTTAGTCTGTCCTATTCTGTCTAGTCTGTCCTAGTTTCAGTCTGTCCTATTCTGGCTTCAAAGCTAAACCAGTTTTTCAGTACAAATATAAATCTTGTTTTTGAACTCCAATTACAATTCTGATCATCTTTCAGCCTAACAATGCTGCACAGGTTCTACTGAAACGTGGCATGGAAGCAAGTCAGAGGCATTAAATTCAGTATGAACCTTTGGCACAAAACAGCCGCAACTTTAATAGCATAGCATAAGCAGTTTCGTATCATTTATGCATGCAAATCTGCATATATATAAACATGTAATGAGCATCAACATTGACCTTAATTATTACACTATGTTGAAACACTTTTTGCTTTGTGAACTGTGTTTTAACTTAAGAACTGCATTACGTTGGCAGCGCCTAATGATGATGCTTCAGTTATGTACACATGGTTAACAAATTCGTCATTTTTGGTATTCATGTTATACTTGTAACTTGTCTGCCCTCCCTTTTCTGCCCAACAGACAGCAGTTTTCACTCACTCAGTCACCTCACTGGGCACATAAACAAAAATAAATAAAATGCTATACAGAGGGCCCCAAACAGATTTGTGCGGCCATTCTTCCTGCTACCCATCTTGTTATGTGCATGTTCAAATCGAACATAGCGGAATAAGAACAATGGCACGAACATGCCAAATACTAACTCATGATCGGGTCCATATCTCCCACGACGAGCCAGTCGATAACCTAAGCAGTGCAGAAGAATACAAGACAGCAGTGGCAAGTGAAGTTGGTTAACATTCCAATGCCCACAGAGATGAGAACGCACAAAAAAAAAAACAGCTTCTTGCTACCATGCGTTCATGCAGTCAAAATCTAGTCTTTCCTTTTTGTTTCGTCAAGTTTTCTTATCAAGCTTTTATCTTTGCATCAAGAAAAAAAACTGTTGTTGGCAAACTCAGTAAGCACCTAGAAATCTGAGCTCTGGGATTTAACGCACCGAAGCAAGACATGGGCTTTGAGGGACACCATAGTGGAGGGCTCCAGATTAATTCAGACCATCTGGGGTGGTTTAACGTGCACTGACATTGCATGGCACATGGGCGTAAAATATGCATAAACCAATGTGAGCACCTAGGAATGCTTGCGGCAGCCAGGAAACTGAAGTGGCAAACAATTTTTACGCTGCAATAATGGTGTCAGAAAGGCGGGCCTGGTGATGACACTTGCAATTCACCACAGACGAGAGCATCTCAAGATAGCTTCAAATTAAGAGTACATGGTACCATAGCCAGTGCTATAATTCGGATGCACAAGTGATGTCTACATGGTTAATGTGAAGGGCGTCAGGACTTTCCCTTCTTCACGAATACCTACAAAAAATCCAGTTCAAGCTCCAGGCACATGGCACGACCAGTTTTTCGTGGCAAAACCATGGCACAACCAGGATCAAGGCTTGTGTTAGCAGCTATAAAAACCTAAATCACCGAGTTACACAAACTAATATTTGTCTTTCACAGTGAAAAATACCATCAGCAATGTTTTTGCACTTTTCCCTTTCTTTCCTGCCACCTTTGCTAAGCTTAAAAATGGGCTCAGGCAACAGAATAAAAACAGTACTCAGCTTGGTAAAACAGAGCCTCAATTCAAATTTACGGCTTATTCGAATTCAATTCACGCTTTTGTCCCATCAACATCAGGTGCATTAAAAAAACTTGAAAAAAATTACACACTATTACTTTCAATCCCCTTTGAGATTTATATACCAAGAGTCAAGAACTGTTGTATTTGAATGTGAATGCATTTTTCATACTAGTACACAAGGACTGGACAAAAATTATTTTGGGACTAAGAAAAAAAATTTTTTAAAAGCGTCCCAGCCTGTGCCACTGGACAAGGACTGGACACCTGTCTCAATATATCTCCCACGAATGCCAGCTTCAGTAATGTAAGGACAGTAGTACCGTTATTAGAAGCCATTGTAGTGCCGGCCAAGCAACAGAAGTGAGAAACAAGCTAAGAATTTGATTTCGGACCTAAACTATCATGAGATTTGAGCATAGCAGGCACCCAGGTCACCATACCTGCTAAATTATTGCTCAGAAGAGCTAGATGCACTTGTACAAGCCTAACAACAAGTGCAATTTTTGACAAGTATTACAATAAAATTTGCACATTCTAATATAAAAATTCCAACCTTTTTTGGGCTATAATGAATTTATTAACTCCTAAAAACCTACCCATAAGGCACTCCATGGGTTTTAAGCCACCACTCTCCCTGCAGTTTCTACACTGACCCCTGCCAACAGTACACTAATATCAACTTTGTTATCCCTGAGGTCTAGTGCTTCAGAGATGATCTTGCTGGCATACAAACATTAATGTTGACTGTAAAAAAGGTTGATTTTCAATCAACCTTTTTCAAAAACAAGGTGTGAACGCCACGTGTGGAGTGCACGAAAATTTGCGTGCTCGCTATCCAGGAAACTGGTGTAAAACAAATGCATGTGGGCGCTGCAAAAGTGATAAGGTTCAGGCACCAACTGTGCTTGCGAAGTGGCAGGGGCGGCCCTCAAAGAAGTTGCCATCTGCTGTGGGCACTTGTCGATAGTGTGTGCTGTGCATGTGCAGAAGCAGCAGGTGGCTTGTTTTCAACCCATGGAGTGAGGAGAGACGTGCATGTGCAAAGTGGCTGCATAAATAAGGCGAATTGTCTTTTCAGATTTGCCACACATAGTACAGTCAAACCCCACCACAACGAATGGCACGACAGCGAAATTTCGATTCCTGGTCAGCAAGCCAGACAAGGCAATGCAATTATTTCACCCCACAACAAACATTTACGAAGCAACGCTCCGTTTCAACAAAATTTTTCAGAGTAGGTAGTTGATCTCTTTTTTTTTTTTCGACACATCCACGTATGCCCATATATATCGTTAGGTTTCAACAAAAGTGACTGCCAAAGAGAGTTTGCACTTTCAGTAGCTGCGCTACATTCCCAGCGGAATCTGAATAAATATGAGCAGACATGTGCACATAAAGATGCAATGCGGTGCACGAGTGCTTGCAACGGTTTTTCTGATGGCTCGGACTCCACAGTTGCGAACCGCAGTCGTTGGTGCAAGGTGGCTTACGGCTTTTTCGCTCGCTTCCCTGTGAAAGGCACAACGGAAGCTTTCATTTCAGAGTGAAGCTATCGTGTCAATGGAAACCGGTGAACATGTGAAACATCTTATGAAAAGTGGTGGTTAGTTACAAAGTGCTTTTTAAGAAGCATCATTGCGGAGCACGTTAGACCTAGCGGCACCGAGCAAGCGGCGCACAACGATCCAGCATGCACAGACCAGGCACTGCGCTGCGTGTGACAGTGGTTCTAGGCGGAGACTCAACAGAACGACAGTCCGCAGGTTTTCTATATAGCGCATCGCACAAAGTCTTTGGCATTTCGAACACATCGTCTAAAGCATCAATTTCACGGCGCATGTGACTGCTATTCAACGTGCAGTTATGCGCGTGCACTCGTGCCTAGTCCACGCCGGAATGCCTTCAGGCAGCGCTGTCTCAGTACATGTTCTCGCCGGTCGAAAGTAGGAACGGTTTTAAGACGTGTGCGGAAAAATATTAATTTTCAGAGCTAATATAGCAGGTGCATTTATTACACAACCACGTCCATTGTCCGAGATTTCCAGAGACATACGAAGTAAATCGCACCAAGGAGCCGATTTAAAAATTGCAAGTGACTGAAACTGGCAGATTTTTGGAAAATAAACCTTGTTCATGAACTATCCAGTTCAATCTGGCAACATTCTGGCCTGTGAATTTTGTTGAAGCGGGATTCGAGTGTACACGGAATGATCATGCGCATACTTTTTATAGCTGTTGTTCTAAGCCACTTTGATCTCGTTTAAGCAACAGGGCAAAACCTCTTGCACTATCATTAAGTGATTCCTTTCCGACCTGACATTGTTCACGATTCTCCAACAATTAGTGACAGGAACGAGAAATCGCATGAGCCCCAAACACACCTGTGTATTACCAAGCCGTATGCAACAATTGCACAGGAGCAGGATATGCCCAGAACTGCTATCATGTAGCATGATTTTGGCTGAAAAGCATCTCAGAATGCGACCTAAAAGGTAACACACACCGAATACAAATTTTGGCTGAAAAGCATCTCAGAATGCGACCTAAAAGGTAACACACACCGAATACAAATGGTGAACGACTTGCTTGCTGGTAATTTTTGGTAAAAAAAATTAAAAATGCAGAAATGTTTATTTCGAAAGAAATGTTTAAACACTGATGCTGGCTCCAAAGCATCTCATCCCAGAATGCACCCTAAATAGGAATAGATCCCCACAGCAAATGATAAATGGTTTTTGCATTTATTCTTGCTCTTTTTTCTTTAATACGAGAAGAGTTTGCTCCAAGGATGGAGATTCCAACTGTTGCCTTGAGCATTCAAAGACACAGTGCTAATGCACTGCATCACAGAGCCACTGGCAACGAGCACTTTTAATTGTGCTCTTATTTGTTCTAATCAAAATTTTCTGAATTTGTGCCAAGCAATACTGTTGAACTTTTTCCAGAAGCAACTTCAGTGCATGTTTAGACAGATCATTGAACTCACTTGTTTACAGTGGTGCGACAAAACTAAAGCAATTTTACAGTGACAGCTGTTATGGCACGTTTCTTGGTTCTGCGGCGTAGGCATAACACAAAAGAGCACCGAGGTGCAAAGGGAAATGCTACTGTTCGCTGCGCTATAGATTTTTACAGTGTTCTGTGCGCTGTGGCGAAAACAAGCACTAGCGCCATACACGCCTCTGAGCAGAGAGGGCACCACTGTGTTGTGTGGCAAACAACGCATTCACCACCGCAGCCAGCTGTCACTCAATGTTGCGCAACTGAGGTGTGGTAACCACTGGCGAGTTTTTGCCAACTGCTACCGTCTTCCCACGACCAACACAATAGACGAAGTGGTATCATATCATATGATAGCACTTCTAGGTGTCTGCTCGTGTGCATCTACAGGATACGGCTTAGCAACACTTGACCTGGATACAGCACAGTGTCATCACCGGAAGATTTCTTGTACCGTAATTGCAGCTCACAACACAACACCTAGCAATGTTTGAACCACATTTAAGCCATGTCCTAAAGATTATGAGCCTCTCCACACACACACAAAATAAAAGTGCATTAGGAATTATACTTGCGAGTGCAAGCAGTAAGGCTGCACGCAACAAAGATATTCGCTCTGTCCAAAATGAGACAGAATTCAGGCAGCCAAGGCTCAGCTCAGCTGTGCCAGTGTTCAGACATAACCGCCGTTCAGACTTTACCATCATCGGAACTCTCCCTGCGGTGCCTTGGACGAGGGGAGTGCGAACCATGGCTATTGCGGGTCCGCCGACTATGCAGCCTGGAAAATGGTAAGGGGCGCAAAGTGAAGGCCAATTAAGCGTACGCGTGCACACATACAAAACCACCGCCACCTGCCCAGACAGTCACACTGAAGCCAAGTGTGTGACAGCACAGTTGAAACTGTGATCACCAACTGTGGTCACACACAACCGACTCTTACAAGCGTTGTGCCACTAGAAATGGTGGTCACTTGCGATTCACGTTGCACCTGCAAAAACAGCAGAGGTGACAAGAGCAAATGGAAGAACAAAAAAGGACTGAGAGAAGACATCTGCGATAGGTGCTTGCTACATCAGTGTAAAAATGTAAGCTGTTTTCTACGCAGGGGTGTGCCCTAACCTAAAATGCGACAATAATGCTTGGCACTCAATCAAGACATCCTTTGAGATAAAACTAGCATCATGGCAGATTAAGAACACTAATGCTCTGAACGCTATGGGTCAACAATTTTGCTTCCCAAAAATGAAATCTTGCAACACCAATTAATACCACATGGCCCAAACCAAACAGAAAAAACGTACTGTTCAAAACTCACGGCTAACTACCATAAGGGAAGCTTCAACATTATATGCACTACACACCATGTCACAGTTTTTCAAAGCTGATATAAATTAAAGCTAGCCTTGTCATTGACGCAATATTAAGTGCTTCATTAAACTCGCAAGCACAGACCTGTCAAACAACTGCAAATTTGTTCAACACTGCAATTCAATTTTAATGTAACTTCGAATTATAACGAGACACTAGTGACCAAATCGTTATTCAGAAAATGCTAGAGCCTCTTTAGCACGTCCGTTTGTGGCTTCGGACCACTACGCTAATAGCGACTCAAGCCTATACGATGCCCCACTTGTTTGTACAAATCAAAGGGAGCCCCAGTTACATACCTTTAAAACCTCAGAAGAGCAAATAAAAAAAGAAGTGTGTGATAGAAGTGCCAATAATGAAGCAAGGTACAGAAATCACGCACCTACCGCCAAGCGACCTGCGTAACGTCCCGCACGTTTTGACGTCTCACTTCGCGCACACATCACCGACTGAGTGTCCCATAGGGGGCAGCACGGGCATAAACAGTTCCAGCAGCAGGAGGGCAACGAGAGAAAGGGAGGAGGAGGCACCTTTTCCTTCTCTCCAGCCTTCTGGCGGGCTGACAGAGGTTGGCTGTCGGCTGGGCGAGAACGCCACCCTCCGAAAAAGTCCAAACGAGTGCACCTCTTTCTCCTTTCCTTCCACGTACACATCACACAACACAAATTCTTCACGCTTGCTACTGGCAATCACTACTGATCCTCCCAACCCTCCCAAAAAAAATCTCAAAAACAAAAAAAAATTTCCACCGCACCCAACAGTTTTGCTCCTGACGTCCTCACTTAAAAGAGGCGCGCGCATTCACAATCCTTGCACTGCCATCGCGGGCACACCACCTGGTGTGCCGGAGTCCAGAGATCGAGCTGCTTCCACCTCTCTCCGGGGGGCGAACACACTCGAGTCCTCAAGAAGTCCATGCAACAGCCCTCCCCCCCTGCCCTCGCATATGCTGTTTCCTCCTCCCCTCCCTCGCAACTGGTAGTGCTGCTTCTCTCGACAACGATAACTTCATCTCCAAACGGGGGCATAGCACGAGCCGTGGTAATAAGTCCCGGCAGCTGGGGGCAGTAGGCGGCTTGTGTGACAATCGGCGTCACGGGAGCACTCCCTCACATCACAACACAGTCCAGGACTGGAGGCACGCCAACTCTCCAGGCGTAACGGGCCGAAAAGGAAAAAAACGGCAAATGGTGAGCATCGCATGAGCGGTTGACATCTCATGTCCTGCGCTCATCCTAGTACAATGTGGATAAAGAGCACCAATCAGTTTTAGGCAGAGGAACAACTAACTACGTGGTAAACTCAGCCCCTTGTTGACTGTAGAAGCCTAAATTGATTATTATTTGTGGCGGCTGTAGATGCTAGTTATACAGGCCTTCTAAAATCTCGCCTCATCATCCACAATCTTTGTAGAGAACAGAGTCTGGTACAATAAGAATGACCTAAGCTGCACTGCTCCCAACTAAGAGAATTAGTCATGCTAAATCTCGGCCTAAGATTAAAGAGACGGTTCCTCTGCAGACATAGATCATAAAGAACTGCGGTTCTGCCGATACTGAAACCAGCTTTCCCAGATTTACCCTCATTACACCCCTCATATTCTATCTGCAAGTACACTGCTCAAGTTAAAGTTCAGGCAGGCTAGACAGATTGTTATGAGGCCGGCATCTTGCCACCGACTGGCCTCTTGTCGCCTGTGCCTTGGTAGCATTCTTTTAACGCCTTTCCTTCGGCAGCCGTTCAACACAGCGGAAGTCACCGCCGCAACTGCCCATGCACAAGTGCTTTGCACATGCACTGCCCAATCCAAACTGGCGGCAGCCTTGCGATAAATGCTCAGCCACCCTCCAGAGTCCCACGGCACAGGTTGAACACAGTCTGGCACCACAGCCACGGCAACAAGCGTCCCGCCGTTGGGCCTAACCTCGCCAGGCGCAGGCGAGCTTCGTCCCCTCCGCTGGAGCGATGGTGGCGCCGATGACGGGAGGAAGAGATGGAGCGGCGCGACGGAGAGCGGCGGTGGTGTGTGCGGCTGCGGCGCGAGGAGCGCCCGCTGCGGTGCAGGATGCCACGGAGATCGATGAGCTCATCCGCGGGGAACAGCCGGCACAGCTCTTCGGCAACTCGGGGCTCAATTTCCTGTTGCAAGTGCAAAGGAGAATAAACAGAAATGAGGGTGGGAGCACAGTGCAACAGCAGCACGTAAATTTCTGCTGCAGCCAATGCTATAGCATCCCTGTTCTAAGCTTTTCTGAGCTTACAAAGACTACTAGTATCAAGTGTACAAACAGATACAATAGAACCCCGCTGTTACATTCCCAGGTGCTGCATTGTTGCTCTTCCTGCAGCTTTTGGTCCAGTTCCATCACCGCTGCACTGTGAGAGCGGACGACTGAAGGCGTGAAAAGTTAAAAACACAACTATTTCACGTCAAACGGTGCATGGGCTGCGCTGCAGAAGATGCAGTTGCGCGGGTTGGCTCCAAGGCATGTTCCCGTCATCTGTGTTTTTCGCGTCGCCTGCAGCTTAATGATGCAAATAACCACAGCAGGCACCAATCTACCTTTTATTCACGCGCGATTCCCGGCTACTACGTTTCTCGGCTAGCATATCCTTTTTCCCCAAACTTCCTTGAAAACCGTATCAAAGGGGTTCTACTGTAATCATAACTGCCTGAGAGAGGAGTGCCAGTGGGCACTGCTTGGCGCTAATAAGTTCGATAGTATAGCATCCATTTTAGGGTCAACCGCATTCAATACATAAACTAAAAATTGCGTGTTCATCAAAAATATTTAAGAAAAGTTCGATATAGCCAATACCTCGCAATATAATTGTTTGTTATATCGAAGTTTTAATCTGAAAACCTTGAATTCGCAAATAAAATTTTGTTGTAAAACAAAAACTGATATTATTAAAATCTGTTTAATTAGCTTCATTTTGATGTAGTGCCTGAAATTTTAAACCAATAGTTCTTGGAGAAAAAATGCCATTTCTTCTGAGATAAGGAGAGTTAATGAGGGAAAGGAAGCCAAAAGAGACATAATAGGAGAAGGCTTCTGAGCCAGGTCCATGCCTGAAATCGAACATGCAGTCAACAAAGGCAAAAAAAAAAAAACTTGACAGACAATCACGACAGCCGGGTAGAGCACCTAAAAGCAGCGGTTTTATAAAAAGCACTGCAACCACAGAGAAAGCCTCTAATAAATTACCTGTCCGTCACGGCCTATCTTGACTTGTTTTCCATCATTCCATGGGTTGTACAAATGAGCAGTCTTAGTGAAGGGAAGCTCACGCCTGAAGTGAGAAAAGCATAAGGAATTTCAGAACTGCCCTGTCTCTTGCACATGTGCATGCATACAGACAGTCAAACAGGCAGAAAAAAATAGACAACAAGTTCCATGAACAGTGGCCCCTTTAGTTTGCTTCATTCACCCTGCGGCATGTTTGTTAAAGGGACCTTGAAATCGTACATACTGAGGTCAGGACAAGCACATGAGCGACCTGTGTTCCATCACTCTTCACCGCACTGCTTCATTAACACCGAAGATGCCCGCGATTAAAAACGATGTCCCCCTCGCACCCCCTCAACTCATATACATTGACGCAATATAAAAAAAAAGGAAACAGGTTGGGAGTCCACCCCTCCGCATCCCATCTAGCCCCATCCCGCCCAGACCCCCTGGGCGCGTCCAATGAGAAGGCTCGCCCAGACTGCACACTGACATCATCGCGGTAGTAGATACACAGTGAGGTGTCGCCCTAATCGGTTGTAAGCTACCGCGAGCACCAATTTTTAGAAATTATTTATAAATTAAAGCGTCGACGCATAGCTTTTAAATCTGACTCAAATGCTCATAATGGCCACCTTTGCAGGACTGTTTCAGAAGAATATGACGAAAATCATTTCAGGGTTTCTTTAAGTTAAAAAGCATAACCAAAGGGCACTGAAACGATAATGGCTAATTAAGGTGAATGAAATTTAGCCACCTTCACAGAACAAAATATTAAACCTGTATAACAACGAATAAGAAATACAGTTGCCAACCAAAAATTCGGACCCCCAATTTTTTGGACATGCTTGATTATTAGGACTTCATTGTAGCACCATGACATGGCCCACAGAGGCAATATATAAGAGCACCTGAAATTTTAGATACATCATAACCTCGTTTGCACTTGCTGCCAATACCCATGCCGCTATAGTATAATGTGTACACTGGAACTTTGTTAATTCAAACTACAAGGGAGACCGAAAACTTGTTCAAACAAAATGCAATTCAAGCTAAAAGAGAAGAGAGCCTCATATATGGCGGGGCTGCTGCGGGTTGGCACACTGCACCTGCATGGTTTCGAATTCATACTGTTCTTGGGTGTCATTTGTTGCTCAAACTTGAACAGTAGTCAAAATAGTTCGCAGAAGTTATCTATGCCAAGTCCTTCATCCCGAATGCGGGAAGAGGTAGCACTGAAGCGTATATATTAGGCATATGGCTTTGCGGAGGCGGCGAGAACAAGAAAATGGGGGGGGGGGGGGGGGGGGGGGGGGGTATTATTGCTCTCTAGATTTACAGAGTTTGCTGACGCTCATGCGGATACTTTTATTTCCAGGTTCACCAAGTTCTGAGTTGTTCAGATGCCACATAATGTCGCATTAAAGTGGTGTCTTGTCTCTTGACATTGACAGCGATGGCTCTTCTGACTTTATGCACTTCTAAGTGATCCTGTATCCAAAATACTGTCCGTAATTCTTTTGCCCCCTTTTCTTCCCATCTGTAATCCCTTTGTGCATTCAAAATCTGCAAAAAAGTAATATGACCATCTGGGAAAGTTTTTTCAAATCAATTTGATGATCGAAGGTTTAATGAGTCAAATGCAAGAAAGAGCTTAGGGTGAAGTGGGATCAAACAAGCTCTCCGGTTCCAACGCAATCCCTGTCATATGAGCACCCAAGCGCATCATCCCACTACTCCGCATGTCTCACCTGCAGATCCAGTCCACCTGGAACACCCCGCCCAGAGCTCTGGCACTCAGCCCGGGTGGCAGCACCCACTGGATTGGAGGGCAGTTGTGGTTCGACTCGGATGCCAAGCGTGCAAAGCCTGGGCAGACAGAAGAGAAAAGAAGAAACGCGCTCTACATGAAACCCTTCACAACAAATGTTACCTCGTGAAGCCTTCGAATGTTCTGAAGACACCTCTTTGAGGTGCAATGCCTCATGCAACCAGTGCCATTACCATGAAATGCTTAGTAACAGCAGCACTAGGGCATTTGTCAGGTCTCAACGCAACAAAATTCACCATTCAGACCAGGTGCTTGAACTCCTTAACAGCACAATGGTTTGCAGAGCTAGAGCAGCCAACCCTACTTAGAGTTTCTGCCGCTCTCCACGATGTCACTGCAGTTTTAAATGGTCCTCCCTGTGCCGATCTAAATATAAAGTTTGCCGTGTGACATGCATGCAGTGGCACTCGACTAAGAATGTCCAGCCTGTCAGCTACTATGACTGAAGTAATGCTTCCTGGTGTGTTGTCATCACTCTTTCCACTAAAGGCCACTAAAAGTGCGAAGCAACCTAATCCCACTGGGACAGACACACTCCAAATACCCTTGACACCCCAGCTGGGATGAAGAGAAAAAGATGGACCTCGGCGAGACACGTAATGAGGTACAGTGGAGACCACTTATAACGCAACCGCTTTTAGCTCGGAACCAGATATAACACAGGTTTCTTTGACCACCGGTGTTCCCGCCATAGAACTCAACGTATAGGCCGACTGCTTAATACGCAGACGCGCGAACCAAAATACCGGCTATAGCGCGGTTTTTCGAAAATTGAAGGTCGCAGCGCGACCATGAAATTCGGGCACAGAGCGCAGCTTCGCTCCCTGTTTTACCAGCGGAGTATATATGCGCGGAGGCACGGGCAGCAGCGAAAAGAGAGCATGACAGACCGGCGGACGCGCGCCACAAAACGAGAGAGGGAGAAGGAGCAGGCGGCCTCGATGCGATGCCCGAGGGAAGGCAAGCACATACGTCATGGTAGCAGCGCCCAATCCGGGTGTGCGCTGCACAGAGTGCAGGGCAGAACCAGCAACGCAGCAGAGCGCAGTCGTCGTCGTCGTCTTTTTTTTTTTTACTGCAGTCTCTTTGTTGTCTTCTGTGCGCGCATGCCGTGCATTCAGGCTTCTTCCGCAATGCCTGCGGCATCTTCAAGCAGCACCAAAAAGCGGCATGCTTTATCGCTTGAAACGAAGGAACGTGTGATCAAGGACATCGAGAGCAGAATGAAGAAGGCAACGGTTGCAGCGAAATACGGGATATCCGACACAACCGTGCCGACTATCTTCAAGAATCAAGAGAAGGTGCGGCAGCAACTGCAGAAAGATTCGTCTTCGCAATCACGAAAGAGATTTTGTGCGTCTCAGTATGAGGACGTGGGCACGGCACTTTTCAGGTGGTTTCGAGAAGTGCGGGCTCAGAGCACACCAGTAAGTGGCCCCATGCTCCAACAAAAAGCTAGGCGCTTTGGTGTTCTTTTAGGCCACGATGACTTTATTCCACTTAATGGATCGATAAAACGGTTCAATGACCATCATGGCATCAGCTGCAAAGTTGAGTGCGGCGAAAGTGGAGAAGTGAACGACGAGTCCATCACAGTCTGGCTGCGCTTTAGAAATTTAGAAAATTTAGAATCCAAGCTGTCGACATATGCTGACAGGGAGATATACAATTCCGACAAAGCTGGCATATTTTATAACCTACTGCCGAACTACACTCCCGCGCTGAGAGGCGAACCCTGCTCTGGCCGGAAGTCTTCAAAGGAGTGCATAACTGTGCTGTTTAGCGCAAATATGGACGGCAGCGACAAGCATCGCCTGTTTGTCATTGGAAAATCGGCGAGGCCGCATTGCTTCAAAACGCGAGAGTACCTGCCAGTGATGTACAAAGCAAACAAAAAAGCGTGGATGACGCAAGAAATGTTTACGAGCTGGCTTTGCAAGTTTGACGAGGATATGGTGGCAGAGAAGCGGCGAGTTGTGCTTATCCTTGACAATTGCACTGCTCATAACGTCCAGCCAAAGTTGGCTGCAGTCAACTTGAGATTTTTGCCAGCAAACACTACCGCTAAAAGTCAGCCCCTTGCCCAGGGCGCCACTGTAAAGGCGCTCTACAAGAAGTGCATCTGTGAAAGAGTTTTGCTTAACATGCAGCAGCAGCGGCCCCTTAAGGTGCGTTTAAGGGGTGCCATCGACATGGTTGTTGCTTCGTGGTGGCAGTTGAAAGCCGAAGCAATAAGTATGTAAGTGCTTTCGAAAGGCTAGATTTGTACGTGATGAGGCTCTTGAAGCTGATGAGCAGAGCGACATTGCCGTCGATGGGGCAGTCAACGCCGACAACGTGTGGTCTGGCCTTTTTGAGATTTGTTTCTGCAGCAGACACTTTTAAAGAATATGTCGATGCTGATGAAATGAGTTGGCTGTCTGCGAGGAAGCAAGCACGGACGATGCGATTGTCGCAGCGATGCGCAGTGGTGTGGAGCTTGCGACCAAAGATGAGTCGGACAGCAAGGACTATGTAGACCTGATGCCAGATGTGCCATGCAAAGATGCGCTCGAATACCTGAGCAAAGTGGAAATGTACTGCTCGAAAAACAGTTTGAGCGACAAAGCGCTTCAATGTTTAAGCCTTGTTGAGGACGAAATCATTCGAAGTGCCGTGAAAAAACACCGCCAGACAGAAATCACCGCATTCTTCCGCTGATGCACTTTTGATGCAAACACTGTTCGTGTTCAATTGCGATTAGTTTGTATGTGTGTGTGTGTGCAATATGTGCAATACATTGTGTATTCTTGAAAGGTAGGTTGCCCATTTGGAATGAGTAAGAGCCTAAAAACCAATGTTTTGGTTATAACGCGGTACCACTTATAGCGCAGATTTTCGCGACTCCCGCAACTTACATTATAGACGGTCTGCATTGTACACAGATATCAAGTTTCAAGTTTATTTTTATTAACTTTATTTATAGTTAAGTTATAGTATTATTAAGTTTATTTTTATATAGCCAATGATCCCTCATAGCATCTTCAATAAACGTCACCTGTGCATGCTGGTGTGCTCTAGTACGAAATTTTATTTTCAGTAAATTGCACCACAGCAATAGGACTCTACTACCACAGGCCCCTGCGTACCACACTGGTTTCGTGGCAACTGTAATGAAATTTTGTCAAAGAATATGCCATTAGGGTAAAGGGGGAAGCTGAGGAACGAGGAGACAACACTGAGGAATGAGGAGATTAGAAAGCGTGCTGTGATTAGATGGCCGCAAATGGGGCAAGAGAAATTTTACCGTATTAGGACAGGCCTTTGTGGACACAATCCAGCTGATGATGATGTGCTCTTAGAATATGTCCCAACTGAAAATTATCTCACTCACATGCTAGCCAATGGGAATGTTATCCACATGCAGGGTCTGGGCCATGAAGGGCTTTTGTCAACCTCTTTTAACACTGGCTGCTACATTCACTCTTTTAATCCGAAAGCATTATTAGTCCCATTAAGAGAAAAACTGGCGGCATGTGTTAGCGTGTACATAAAATCCCAGCGATGACAAGAAAAATAGGGTGTCATCAAGTGGCCGTAGGGTACACAGAGCAAGCTGAGCACCGCCATTTCTGAGAATCATATACATGTCACTCATCTAAATATACTCCCCACAGGCCGACATCAATGTGGCGCCAGTTTTCTCGACGACTTTCGTACCAAAACTTTTGTCATACCATTTGTCGTACAGCGTTTGAGGTGGTGTCATGCAATTTCTTACTGCATATAGTAGCTTACACATGCTAGTCAAGTCGGAGACTAGCTTGCGACAGAGATTCGAACTGATGACATAGGCAATTTCAATTGTATGCCTTTCCAGGCTCTTTACCTCTTCCCTTAAGGTGCGGTTGAGGTGTTCACAGAGATGTGACACAGTTACTCCACCATTTCCTTTCTTCAAAAACCAATTTTCATATCAAAATTGTGATGCAACCATTCGTCCTACAGTGTTCAGAGGTGGTGTCATACGCATGCATGTGTAAGTGGGTGTCAATGCACCTAGGGACAGTAATAATTTCGCATTCCCACATGTAAGTAGTTTTAAGTGCCTCTGCCAAATTTTTTTTCTCTTCTAGAGATCCAATCGCGCCCAAGCACTATTAAGCCTACCAAGCAAAAGACACAACTAAACTTTCACTTTTCATGGAAAAAAAAAAACAATGCTGAACTCTTGGCCTAATCTCTATGGCAGATGAACAACTAAAATTTGCCCCCACTGCAAAATCACAAGCATGCCAAGCACATATTTCACAAACTCCTGCTAAAAATCTTTACAGTGGAATCTAAGTGATCCGAACCTGGTCGATACGAATTCACGAAATTCCTCGGCCAGACTGCATTGTGTACGATGCGCGGAATTTCGGGTATTCCGAACTCTACCTCGCCTCTTTAAGTGATACGAACGCGCGAGCTGCGACCGCACATCGCCGACGTCGCGATCACTAATCTCGCGGTACACACCGCGCGCAGCGAGCGGCGGTGTGCAGCACGCACATCACCGAAACCACTATCATTAATCGCGTGGTACGCACCGCGCACAGTGAGCGGTGATGTGCGGTGCGTGCATCGCCAGAATCGCAATCTCTAATCGAGCGGTACGCACTGCGCGTAGTGAGCGGCGGTGCATGGCCTGCACATCGCCAAAGCTGCGATCGCTGAGTGCGCGGCACACATCGCGAGTAGCGAGCTGTGGTCGCACAGCAGTGAATAAATCCTGTCAGTCGTAAACAGATCTGTGTCAATGCATTTTTCATAGATCTGCATACGAATTTTGTTCGTATGGATGATACAAAATTTCAGCTTATAAGAATTTTTTTGTGACCCCATGAGATTCGCCTCACCGCGATTATAATGTATTTTATTGGAATTCACACCCAAAAAACTTCCCCTGCACTAAACTGGATACTCATACATACATCCTAGCCCATCGACACGCTGAAATGTAGGCCTGACATGTCAGCACTAGGCTGCAGGCATCAAACTTGCGACGGCACGCTGAGCATGCATGTCAGGCACGAGATGAACTTCATCGAAAAATAGCAAATAAATCCAACATCACGACAACAACTATAAAATGAGGGAAGACGATGGGAAAAGTGATCACCTTGAAACTTGCCGCTCTCCTTGACAGAGTAGATGAGAATAACGTTCTTGCACTCCTGCAAAGCAAGAGAGAGAATGCATTTATACTCTTGTGGCCAAACAAGTAATGAGGCCAACAATGGCTTGACAATGCGTGCCACTCACCCTGAAAGCTTGATTCAGCTTTGCTTCATTCTGAGGCGGTGTCGACCACACTCCCTAAAAGACAAAGACAGAAAAAAGTAGTAGGTATACCATGTTTACAGGCTACTACAGTAGAATCTCGATTACATGAATCTGACAGTTCCGCAAAGAATATTCACATCATCCAGAAGAAACAAAATCTGTATGCAGAAGCACGGGAAATGTATTCACGCAAATCTGTTTATGGTTCACTGCTCGCAGTTTCGGACCGGGCAGCTGGGAATTGCACAACGGCGACGTGCAGGCAGCGGTTAGTGCTCGAGGGTTCGGACATGGCTCATGTGTTCATATCATTCGTAGTGGCGTGAGGGAGCATTCGGAACAACAGAAATTCTGCACACTGTACACAATGCACAACAGCCAGGGAATTTTAAGATTTTGCATCATAACAAAATTCGTATTGTCACCGACAAACGTAGGGCGGCACAAAAAAAAGGGCTTTTGTTAAACCGAAGGCCAGAAAACCCAGCAGCGCGCGTTCGAACGGGAACGTCCTCTTCTTCGCTCCCACACGAGCCCAGTCATGCCGCTCGGCCGCATGGCGGCACTCGCAGTGTGGCATTGCCCCCCTCCTTTCAAGAGGCATCGCCTCGATGCCTCCGGCAAGGGGGATAAAGAGTGTGGAGACACCGAAAGTGCGATGGCGTGTGATGGCAGCACTGAATGTGAACTCCAAGAGGGGCTAACGGGCGTAATACGGTTTCATGCGGGACACGTGGACGACTTCAGACTTGGGCAGGCGAGAAGACTGGACAACTCCTTGCGGGTACACTTCATAGTTCACATCGCTGAGTTGATGTAGCACCTCGTAGGGGCCGAAGTAGCGCCAAGCTTTTCAGAGCGACCGCGCACACGTATAGGGCTCCATACCCAGACGTGCTCGCCGGGTTGGTAAATCACCTCCCTGTGGCGGAGGTTGTAACGCCGGGCGTCAGTTGTCTGCTGGTGGCAAATGAGTTGTCGAGCAAGGTGGCGAGCGGCTTCTGCATCGCGAACGAATTGGTCAGCGCCTGGGGCAGACGAGGGGGTACAATCCGGGAGCAGCATGGCGTCAAGCATGGTCAGGGCATCTCGGCCATACACCAAACGGAAGGGGGTGAAGCGCGTCGTTTCTTGGAGGGCGGTGTTGTACGCAAACGTGATGTAGGGAAGTATTTCGTCCCAGTTGCGATGGTCAGCGTCGACATACATAGACATCATATCTGTGATGGTCTTGTTCAGCCTCTCAGTAAGTCCATTCGTTTGAGGATGGTAAGCAGTAGTTTTTCTATGACTGGTGCCACTAAGACGGAGGACCTCGTGTGTAAGAGCCGACGTAAACGCGGTTCCCCGGTCAGTTAATACAACCACGGGGGCGCCGTGGCGAAGCACGATGTGGTGAACAAAGAACTGTGCAATTTCAGCCGCAGTGCCACGGGGAAGAGCCTTGGTTTCACAATAGCGGCTTAGGTAGTCCGTGGCAACAACAATATACCGGTTTCCCATGGAGGACACCGGGAATGGGCCCAGTAAGTCCATGCCGACTTGTTGGAATGGGATTTGCGGTGGATCAATTGGCTTCAGAAGGCCGGCCGGTTTTGTCGGTGGTACCTTCCGTCGTTGACACTCACGGCAGGTTCGAACGTAGCGTTGGACGACCGCAGCAAGCCGTGGCCAGTAGTACTTGTGGCGGAGGCGTCCCAATGTTCTGGAAAAACCGAGGTGGCCAGAAGAAATGTCGTCGTGGCATGCAGCGAGAACTTCCTGACGAAGTGCGGTTGGGACAACGAGGAGATACGCAGTTTCGGTCGGGCCGTAGTTTTTCTTGTAGAGGACTCCATCTATTAAGCAATACGACGAAAGTCCGCGAGAGAAGAGTCTGGGCGGAGACGGAGCGGTTCCTTCGAGGTACTCGATTAGAGGCAGCAGTTCGCAGTCGGCCTCTGGTGGTGGGCAAGGTCGGATGTGGTGACAGCGCCGAGGAAAGCAGAATCGTCGTCGGACTCATCTGGTGGGCACGGAAGAGGAGCTCGGGAGAGACAGTCTGCATCGCTATGTTGCCGACCCGACTTATACACGATGGTGACGTCGAACTCTTGCAACCGAAGGCTCCACCGTGCAAGTCGCCCCGATGGATCTTTGAGGTTCGCAAGCCAGCACAAGGAGTGATGATCGCTGACGACTCGAAACGGGCGGCCGTACAGGTATGGGCGAAATTTTGTGATTGCCCACACAACAGCGAGACACTCCTTTTCCGTTGTGGAATAATTCACTTCGGAACGGGACAAAGTGCGACTTGCGTATGCGATCACGCGTTCCACACCGTCTTGCCACTGCACAATCACCGCACCGAGGCCCACATTGCTGGCATCTGTGTGCAGTTCCGTGTCGGCCTGCTCGTCGAAGTGGGCAAGGATAGGCGTAGATTGGAGGCGGGCCTTAAGCTCTATGAAAGCTTTTTCCTGATCTTGGCCCCAGAAAAAGGGTTCAGAGTCTTTTGTCAGGCGAGTCAGCGGCTCTGCGAGCTTGGAGAAGTTTTGAACGAACCTCCGATAATAGGCGCAAAGCCCCAGGAAACGCCGCTTCGTTTATCTGTTGGCTGAGGAAATGCAGCAACGGCGGCGGTCTTTTCTGGGTCGGGGCTAACGCCCTGAGCGCTCACAATGTGGCCAAGAAACTTGAGCTCCCGAAATGCGAAGTGGCACTTTTCAGGCTTGAGAGACAGACCCGCAGAACGAATTGCTTCGAAGACGGCACGCAAACGTTTCAGGTGCTCCTCGAACGTGTCGGAGAAAATCACGACGTCGTCGAGATAGACAAGGCAGGACTGCCACTTCAGGTCAGTTAATACGGTGTCCATCATACGTTGGAACGTCGCAGGGGCTGAACACAAGCCGAAAGGAAGCACCTTAAATTCGTACAGTCCGTCAGGAGTAACGAAGGCGGTCTTTTCTCGGTCACGTTCGTCGACCTCGATTTGCCAATAACCGCTACGAAGGTCGAGTGACGAAAAGTAGGTAGCATGGCGGAGGCGGTCTAATGAGTCATCAATGCGCGGCAGTGGATAGACATCTTTTTTGGTAACGTTATTGAGGCGTCTATAATCTACACAGAACCGTAGGCTGCCGTCCTTCTTTGCGACGAGGACAACAGGTGACGCCCAGGGGCTCGTCGATGGTTGTATGACGTCGACGTGGAGCATTTCGGCAACTTGGCGGCGGATAGCATCGCGCTCCTTCGACGAAACATGATAAGGACGCTGACATAGCGGTCTCTGGTCACTGTCGACGATAATACGGTGCTTAGTTATTGGCGTCTGGCGCACCTTGGATGTTGATGCAAAACAGTCGCGGAAAGAGTCAATAAGGCTTTCCACGCGGCGTTTCTGATTGGTCAGAAGGTCAGGGTTCACGTCGGTCCTAATGGCTGTTGCAGTGTCCTGTTCGGCTATTTCGGGAGCCGTTGTTGATAAGGCACATTGGCCGGCATGTTCGCCAAGTTCTTCAAAATGGGCAATCACCGTGTTTTTCGTCAAATGTTGGGGTTCACAACTAAAGTTTGTCACTAAGAGCGTGGTACGCGCGTGAACAAGGTCGACAAGGGCGCGAGCAACGCAAACTTGCCGAGACAGTAGCAGCGACATATTCGCTTCGGCAATGCCCTGAGTACCGGAGCTGGTATCACACTGGACTGTGACAAACTTGCTTGCTCTCGGCGGTATCGTTGTGTGGTCATCAGAGATGCGTAATGGTGCTCTGTGCGGCTCGGGGTCGGTATCAACGGCTCGCTGTGTCGAAAACGATACCAATTGCTCATGCAGGTTGATGACCGCCCCATACTCTTTAAGGAAGTCCATGCCGAGAATCAGTTCTTTAGAGCACTCTCGTAGCACGGCGAAGGAGCCTGTGAAAGTTGCACCGCGGATCTTTATACGGCTGGTGCAGACGCCAACCGGCGTTACCACATGGCAACCAGCTGTGCGTATCTGCGGCCCATGCCAAGGTGTTAGAACCTTTCTGAGGGTTGCGGCTAGGTTACTACTCATGACAGAAAAGTCGGCTCCGGTATCGACGAGTGCAGATACGCCATAGCCATCGGCGGCAACAAGAATTTCGGCGGCGGAAACAATTGTTTGACAATTTGTCGGCGAGGTTTTTGGTGCCGTCGTCGATGGGGTCGTCGCTGAGGTTGTCGGTGAGGTCGGCGGTGGGATCGTCTTTAAGGTCGGCGGGTGGGGTCGTCGCATAAAATCGTCGGATGGAGGCTGTTCACTGTCTGCGGCAGCGGCGGTCCTACCACCAGAGGACGCCGTCTTCAGTTTTCCCGGCGTGGGGACGTACCTCTGAACTGGCCAGAGGATGACGGGCGGCCGGGCGAAGAGAACCGCCTTGGGGATGGCGATCGGGACTGGCGTCGCTGCGAGGTCGAAGATTGCACGTTTTCAGCCAAGTACTGTTCGATATTCCGTGGTCTTTCACCGTAGCGTGGTCGAGGTGAGTCAGGTGAAAACCCCCTTAAACCCATCCTGCAGTAGGGGCAGTGGCGAAGGATATGGCCAGGCTCTCCGCAGTGGTAACAGAGCGGCCGATTGTTTGGCGTACGCCAAACGTGCGCTTTGCTCACGGGGGGCCTGAACTCCTGCCGCACGGAGGGTGCTGTTGCGATTGGCTCCTGCAGGTATTGCACAGGAGCGATGGGGGAAAAGGCTCGCATCGCTGGCCCGGGACTTCGTAGCGCCTCGCTGTACGTCATAACGGAGGGCGCCGGGTGTGGAGCTGGGGGTGGCTGCACAACTCGTCGGATTTCTTCGCGGACCACGTCCGTAATGGCAGCGACGCTGACCTGTGGAGCTTCAAAGCGAAGTTTCGCCAGTTCCTCGCGCACCAGGCTTCTTACAAGTTCCCGAAGGTCCTCGGCGGGCAGCGACGTAGGCGTGTACTGGGACTGGGAAGAGGCTGCTACAGTAGCCTGACGTCCGAAGTGGGCGCCCCGTTCCTGTAAAGAGCGCTCGATACCCATTGCCTCCTTGGTGAAGTCGGACACTGTTCGTGGCGGGTCACGGACCAGTCCGGCAAACAGCTGCTCTTTTACGCCACGCATTAAGTGTCGTACCTTCTGGGCTTCGGGCATAGCAGGGTCGGCCCGGTTGAACAGTTGCGTCATGTCCTCGATGAACATCGCGACGCCCTCGTTCGGCTGCTGTGATCTCGAGCGCAGGGCGATTTCCGCTTTCTCTTTTCTTTCGCTGCTGGTAAATGTCGCTAGCAGCTCTCGACGAAAAGCCTCCCAGGTGGTAAAGGAAGCTTCGTGGTTCTCAAACCACGTTTTGGCCGAGTCCTGCAGCGCAAAGTAGACGTTGCGCAGCTTGCGCTCGCCGTCCCACTCATTGAAACTCGCCACTCGGTCAAAGCTGGCCAACCAGTCTTCGACGTCCTCGAACCTGTCCCCGTGGAACGGTGGCGGCGATCGAGGTGCGTGAAGGACAAATGGCGGGGCACTCCCGGAGTGCTGACTTGTCTGGCTAGCCGCGGTGGATGTCATGGCCCTTACCGGCGCTGTCAGTTGGCCGAACTCGGGTTGTAGGCCTCGCAGGCGGCGGCTCGCTTTATGGACGGGTGTTGTGTCCAAGCGTCGCTGATCAGCGTCAGAGTTGCCCTCGGGGTGAGCGTTCATGGAACGATACCCAGCGGCTCCACCAAAATGTCGCCGACAAACGTAGGGCGGCACGAAAAAAAGGGCTTTTGTTAAACCGAAGGCCAGAAAACCCAGCAGCGCGCGTTCGAACGGGAACGTCCTCTTCTTCGCTCCCACACGAGCCCAGTCATGCCGCTCGGCCGCATGGCAGCGCTCGCAGTGTGGCAGTATCAACCGTGAATGTATCATCGAGGTTCTACTATAAGCTTGCTGAAGCTTTTCTGCATGTACAAGGTGGTGCACAAAACAGCACCAAAGCAAATAATACTGAAGACATGTTTTATTCTGACTTTACAGTACGCCAACATGAGCTTGATAGACTGCGTGGACCCATTGCAAATGAGATCAGTATAATGCATGAAATGGGGGACCAGACATGTACTATTTCCAGCCTAGGCACATGCGACTGGCGTGGCAGACCATTTGGCCCCATTCAGCTGCAGACAGCAGGCACAGCACAACATGCAGAGCATGTGTGGTGAAAGGTGGCATAGTTATGTTTCAACCTATAATTATGCTTAAACCTCAACTAAAAAAAAGTCTAAAGACACTCTTGCTTAGAAGTTGTGCAATAAAATATTATCCAAGGTGTGTCAGTGAATAATGCATCATGCTCCAGGGTTACTAACGCCATACACAAGCTGACAGCAACAAAAAAGAAATGCAGTGGGACCAATAAGTTTGATGTGTCTATTCCATTAGAAATTCAACTTAGTACAACATCCTGACCAGGTCTCAGAGACACAATGTACATGCAAAAGCTCAGAGCAGTCACGAAACCGTGCAACCCCAGATGGATACCACAAATAAGTCACCCACTTTTGCTTTGGAAAGTGCAACATTTTCATGGTTGTTGCTTTTGACGAGGAAGAACCTGGCATTCCGGAAAAAGTACTTCATGAGGTGCTGATCAGTGTGTTCAGAATGCTCTGCAAACAAAAATATCATAGGAAAACAAGTTTCACCCAAGGAGGCCAAAGTGAACAACTAGACAGAGCCAAGCTCAGATGCTTTGTGCAAGCTCAAAGCAACCGTCTCAGCTGTTTTTAATCACTGCGGCAATTCTTATTTGATAACGGAGTGCGATAAACATGTCGAACTTGTGCGCACACAACACAAGGTGCCCAAACAACAGAATATCAAATTTACCGGCAGTCATATGATGGTCAAGTCATGCCACACCTCTACAGCACTCTAGACATGAAGTACAGACGTTTGATCAAGCTGGAGACCAGCTATGTGCACAGATCATACAGCACCGAAAGAAAAATGTAGGCTCACCACGCCTTCCAACAGATGAAGAGACACGTGGCCGCTTTGGTGCTCCTGAAGAAAAAAAAAAAGAGAACAGAACATTTGCACTTTCTACTCTCTCTCTTTATTCTTTTACTATAAATGGCAGAGTCAGATCTAAAAGCAAAAGCAAAATCACCAACTGCTTCCCTAGAGAGCTTAGTACAAAAATAAGAACTCACTGATCCAAACAGGAACATTAAAGACCTGCCTTGCCGTGAGCACACTTTTGATGCCTGTCAACAGTTCCAATGTCTAGTGAAGCTTCATTTCAAAGCACACTGTTGAAGCCATCTTTCTTTCTGAAGCACTATTATCAACTCATTTTGCAGAGCCTCACTATGAGAGGGTTGGTGAGATCCGATGTGCCGACACACGAGAGGAAAAACTAGTCGCACCCAGGTACTATTACTAGCACTGCAGTGTCAGGCAGAACTTTTCCCCATCCCAAACAAAGCTTTCTAAAAGCTCTACAAAACCATCGAAAATTTACGCAGCACTGCATACTTATGCAACACCACATAATAACACCAATTAAATGTTCCACGCACTTCTGCATTTCTCTTGATACTAAACACATATTTTTACGACTTTTGCAGTGCAAATATATTTCTATGCAACTAACGCTGTTAATCACTGTGTCTTTTACGGTAAAACCTCATTAATTTGATCCCCGGTAATCTGGAAATCCGAATTATTCACATTGCCGCTGAAGCCCCAGGCAACACTCATGTCTAATGGCATTGCAGGCTTGTTAATCTGGTCGCAGCTGGGCTCACATCAGCCAATATGAACGACTCCCAATCAGGGCCCATGTCGAGGTATGACCAGCACAACAAGCGATTGTCCAAGCGACCATCGGCCAGCCTGTCGGGTATAACTGCACACTGCTTCGGACACTGATTGGTGTGTCGCTGGTCTTTTTCTTAACAGGTTCTGTACACGTGAACCACCTATTCTTCCAGTGCGCCGAAAGTGCGAACTCGTCACGTGCCATTCATGGATAGTGCAGGGGAGCCTCTCACAAGCAATGATGATGCTGTTAACAAGGAGGTTTTGCTTGCTCCCACATCGTGCCATGGAGGAGGCCGCGGAGGCCTTTATCATTTTGGAACAGTTGCGCTTTGACGTTCCTGACAGTGTCTGAGCAGTAAAGCAAATGACGGAACTATGAAAATCATCCTTTCAAAACAATTTTTATCCTAAAGGCCCAAGGACCAGGTTTTGACCAAATAGGCTTTGGGTGCAGACAGATTTTGGTAGTCTTCTGAGGGCCATCCAAATATCTGACCTCTAGTTAATTTGGACGTTTCTCCCAGCCACTTCAGAATTACCAAGGCTTTACTGCACCTCTATTTAAATTTTTTTGCTCTGTTGCTGTTGCATTCTCAAAACACTCATTAATCGCAACATATACATGAGCCTACCTCAACCCTTTCTTTTAAGAGATCATAATTACCAGCAACTGATCATTCAGGCCTGCTCCTCCTTAGTTATTCCATTTATTCCAGCGCTCTATAGTAAATAATTCACTGGAAAAACAAAAAGACCAATAGATTTAGCACCAGAACCATATTGAACAAAGATTTTAGGCAAGAGACATAATTAACCAGACCTGCCTTAAATGTTGACCATTTCTCCCTAACCTTTTTGCATTCACCTTACTCTACTAGTTCTCAACCAGAAGCAGCCCCATAGACCTAAATGTATTGTGATTAAATAAATGAATCCCAGCCTTTGATATTCAAAGGAATGAATGAAGACCTCCATATTGATGAAAGAACTCGGTCGTTTACATCTCAATACAAATGAACTAATTTGAAGTAATGAAATTTAAAAACACATCAACAGCTTTCAATGAATATGCTTACAGCAGTGGAACCAACTGAGTGGCAGAGATGACACTTACTTTCTGCACTCCTGTTCTTTCTGTCGTAGATGATTGGAGAATGACGCCTCTTGCGGGAAACGTGGTGCCTTGGCGAGTGGCCACCTGGAGACGAGGTGGTGCAAAAACTCCATATGCTACAAAGGCGACACCTTTGCCGGGTTGAACAACTGACCTTATTGAACTGCACTTCAACTTGCACAGCATTAATTCAGTGGCATTCCGCTGGACAGGAGGTGTTAGATTAGGTTTGGGTTTTTACATGCCAAGGCAGCACTGTAGCCTGGGGTACTGTATTTACTCGCATAATTTGCGCACCTTTAATTTATTACCTGGGTTGTAAAAAAAAAAACTTTTATTCGTATATATAGGACACTTCTTGCTACGCCAGAATACAAGCATGCACATGGGTGCGCGCAAGGCTGGTTTGGGAAGATCGGCACAGCCGTGTCACCATGTGCGGTTGCAAAAAGTGCAAGTGGTGAAAGGACGAATTGCGCATCATTTACCCGGCTCACTCGTGCCGGCAGTGGCTTTCCCAAATGAACAGTTGCGCATGTGTCAGCATATGAAACTACTGAACCATTTGTTGTTCAGTTTGCCGCTAGTCAGCTGGCCACACATGAGATAGCAGTTTCTATCACCTTTTATCTCCATCTGCCTCTCACTGCTGCCATTGAGATTTTATCGTTGCGCGTTTACTGCATGGAATTGCGCACACACCTTCATTCCAAACCATGGCGAACTACATAACATGGGGTGGAGCGGGAGGGCGGGGGATGGCAACGAGGTGCGAGAGTTGCGGAGTCAAAGTATAGGCTGCAATATACAGTACATATTGCACGTTACGACCTTTGTAGAGTTTTTTAGAATGTGTTAACAAAATCATTGCGAAATTTGACCATCCCCCCCTTTTTTTTTAAGTCTTAATTTAAAAATGCGCACAAATTATGCAAGTAAATACGGTATGTCAAGTGGAGGGCTTCAAATTAATTTCAGCCCCTAAAGCTTTCTTTTTTTAATTTTCCCCGAAGCCTCCGTGCATGATGTTTTTTCCATTTCGGCCGCATGTCAATGCAGCTACTGCATCTGGATTCGAATCAATAACCTTGTGCTCAGCAATAGAATGCCACAGCCACCGAGCCACCGTGGGATGTAACTGCAAAAGCAATCCCTACACAACAGCCCATCTAATTGAACAATTTGGTAAATGGTTCCTTGTCACATTTTTTTTTTGCTCATATATAAAAAACAATCCACCACTTAAAAAATGTCCTTTTTGCAGGGAACATTTACGGTAATAAACTGAACTGAAGCCAAAGAGAGTGGCTAGTTGTCAAGAGAGATGCACAAAAAGCTCAGAAAGACTCTTCTGGGGCTCCTTTCAAACCAACTTAGACAGCACACTCACTTGGCTCCGACACCACCGATGACGACCCGGTGTAAGACTGTGACCTTGAACGTGACCTGGACCTGGACCTTGACCTCGAAGTGCTTGAGCCTAGGCTGCATGAGCAGCTCTCGTGACCCGAAGAAGAGGCTTCACTTCGAGTATCGTAGTCCGGGTTGCCTGTCGTGTTTCCGCCACCGCGGCCCTCGGAGACTGCACTCGCGTGACCCCCGCCACCGCTGCCCATGACAAAGCTAACGACCGGGTCGGAGGGGCGCGAGCCGAGCAGGCTTGATGAAGAGCTGCCACCAGCTGTTGTGGCAGGTGGTGGAAGAGGTTCCTCTGCTACTTGCAGCTCTTCTGCGGTGGGCGTCACGTGAAGCCGGTCCTGGTCTTCGTCCGGCACTTCAGCCTTCACGACTACAACGGGAGACACCACGGCTGGCTTGGGGGCTGTCAGAGGATAAAGTGTGGTCTTGTACATTTCATGAACCACATTAATTCAAACTCAAACCACACCAAAAACCTGCCCATAGCATCCGAAGTTTACATCCACAGGAACCTCAATGTTGACAGAGCTTATAAGGCAGTACAAATAAACCAACAATTTGAATTAACAAGAATCGACTATGTCTTTTTTCTTCACTACCATATTTTTGGTAATAGGAATTGCTAAAACAGTAACTGCAGTAAAATAATACTCCTGTTTTCCAATCTCATAATATCTCGTGAAACTAATACAGCTGAACCTCAATATAACAAACCTCGATACAGCAAAGTTCATAATGCGACAAATTTTTTCGACTGAGTTTCTTGCTTCCAGTGAATGCATGGACTTTTTCCCCCAATTTAACGAAGTAGTTTCACACCGCAGTTTTGATACAACAAAGCTTTTGCAAGCACAAAAAGCAAATTTAGGCAAATTCCACCACTTTGTAAAGTTAAAAAATGTTTACTTGCAAAAAGTTGAAGGTTGCTACTGCTACTATGAACAAGCATCGGTAGCAGTAGCAACCTATGAGCGCCACATAACACCAACGCTATTGAGCAAACGTCAGGCAAAAATAACTGACTACATGACCGCATCATGAAATGGGTTCCCTTGGTCAAAGCTTGTACGACAAAGGTTCCTCGTTTGTGAAAAATGCTTGGTGTAACTGGTGACCATCTTGCCCCTCCGCAGTGGCTCAGTGGTTAGTGTGCTCGGCTGCTGATCCTGAGGACGCGGCGGCCATGTTTTGATGGAAGCAAAACACAAGGCGACGATGTATTGTGCGAGGTCAGTGCACGTTTAAGAAACCCAGGTAGTCAAAATTTCCGGAGCTCTCCACTACTGTGTCCCTCACAGCCGATGTCACTTTAGGACGTTAAACCCCTTAAACCAAACCGCACCATTACGTCTGGTCCCCTGAAGTGTGAACACAGCCGATAGTTGGTATATCACGTAAGGCACAGTGTACAAGGCAAACCAAACCAGCTGCACTATTTTGCGAAGACCTCCTGCTTGCATGTCCCCTTCCCATCAGCCCACAAGCTGGGCCACAAGATAGCTTGACTCCATTAATAGACTTCCACAGTGGTTTTGTATTCAGTGAAGGCGTCCACCATATCAGTCGTTGCAGCAATGTGCGAAGCTCGTAATATTTTTTCAGTGGCAGCATTTATCTCCAGCTATCAGGACAATTCGTAGCGAAAATACTTCAAGGTTAAGGGTAGTATAAATGCACGGCGCCGTGGGGAGCACCTCGGCTTCGCAGAATACTTCCACTGAACCGGTATTTAGAGATATGCTATTTCAAGGTAACGAAGCTTGAACTACTCTTATCGCTTGTTTTGCTTGGTGGCTCTTCTAAAATCACCTGGCGTTCTGAAGATCAAATGTCCAGAGGAAGTTTCCAACACAGCTCTTGCTGTCTCAAGGCATAAGTTATAGGAAATGGAAAAAAGGAATCGAGGTGCAACTACATAACCCAATCAACTTGATTCTAATAAAAATAACCTGTTTCATTCTACAGCTTGCATCGAAGTGCAACTACATACACATATTAACCAGATTCAAATAAAAATAAACTGTTTCATTCTAGGGCTTCAGTGCAATAATAATGACGAGCCTAGCCTAAGCAGCACTTGTTACTACCCAACACCTCTTCCGTAAATTCAAAGATGAAAAAAAAAAAAATGGCTGTTGCTTAGCTCTGGTTTAACCTGGAGTGACGAGATAGCTACAGCTGGCCAAGTAGAGATAGCTACAGCTGGCCGAGTGGAACTCGCTCAGTCGAATTGCAAAGTCAGTCTTTTAATAATAATAATAATAATAGGTTTTTGGGGAAAGGAAATGGTGCAGTATCTGTCTCATATATCCTTGGACAGTTGGACACCTGAACGGCACCATAAGGGAAGGGATAAAGGAGGGAGTGAAAGAAGAAAGGAAGATAGAATGCCGTAGTGGAGGGCTCCGGAATAATTTCGACCACCTGGGGATCTTTAACAGCACTGCTGACATCGCACAGCACACACACGGGCGCCTTAGCGTTTTTCCTCCATAAAAACGCAGCCGCCGCGGTCAGTCTTGCTGTTCCATTTCGCTGGGTGTTCTTTCTTCATCTTCTTCCCTGGACGTGGATTCACTCTCTCCCCCTCTCCACTCCCCCCCACTCGGTTTCGCCGGAAGCTGCTCCGCACCACGTGACCAACCACGTGACCACCCACGTGACCAGGCATGGCGCCGCCACGCTGAAAGCTCGAAATGCTAGCGTAATGTAGCTATCGCTACAAAACAATGTATGCACAAGTAAACTGCAGTTTATTGCCATTCTTGAAAAACTATTTTGCCAATGCTGTAACTTCAGTGATGTTAACAAAGTGAAAAGTGGGGCTGGTTGGTGTTTAATCTTATGGTGAAAAACAGCGCTTACACGAGACAGAGGAGAGTGAGGACACGACGCTGTCCCCTAGACCAGTGTCGTGTCCCCACTCTTCTCTCTCTAATGTAAGCACTTTTTTTCACCACACTACCACATTAAGATTGCTCAGCTCGTTAACAAAATGTTAAAAAACAAGAACTGCAAAGATAAGCTTCACAATATATCTGGACAGTTTTTCAGCTGCTTCGAACTGGACAAAAATGGGTCACCAGTCGCACTTACGAGTCACGGCCACTTTCTCAGTCTTCAACTTCGTCGGGGATGTGGTCTCAGAGGCCTTCTGAGTGGCAGCCGGCTTCGGTGCTGCCACCGACTTTTTCACCGGCTTGTTTGGTGACTGAAGTGTGGTTGGTATCTTTTTTGCAACTGTCTTCTTGATCACCATCCCTATATAAGAACAGACACAGTCATCAGTTTTACTCAGGAACAGCAGAGCTAACATAAAATAAAAAATAAAACATTCTGCCATAAGTAAGGAAAAAGCGCTATCAGGCAAACAGGCCTCTGCATTAAGTAGCTTGATGCTCAGTAGCATGATGGAAAAAGTAAAATGCACATGTCATTTGGAAATGTCTGCATCGAAAGATTTTGCACAGGCTTTCATAAGACAGGCTCAAAAGCAAAAAAAGCCCGCTTCCTAAATTCCGGCCAGTCCTCCTGTATCCATCTCAACAGACCCAGTCAGCTGCGACCCTAGACCTTCCTGTCTGCATAAAATTATAACCCAGGGCAAAGTAATCAAACCCATTTCATGCAATAAAATGTTCCCAATCAATCGATAAATCAATCAATCAATCAATCACTCAATGCAGCACAATGTGGCTGCTAATGACTAGTACCAATTGCTTGCATCTCTAGAACTGCTCCCACACTGGCCTGCTTTCGCTGCCTTCTACGGCACACTGCCAGCAAGCACGGCGCTGCAGCAGCTGTAAAAGGCATGCCCCCATTGTGTACGGGGCATCAACACATGCAAGCGATGACAGCAAAAGCGCAGCAGGCCATGAAATTGGACAGTCAGAGCGGAACAGAGGCTGCTTTACAAATGCTACAGCACAGCTTTTATCACAGGTGCGTGCACTTGAAGGAACCTGAACCCGAACAAACGACAGCAGAAATGTAGTTTGCATGTTCCACACAAAATGGTAGTGATAAATTCTTTGCTGCTGCTGATTCATTTATTGCTTAGCATAACTAAAGACTGCATGTATGCGGCAGACATAGTTACCTACACAGTCTGCAATCATTCTCCTTCTTGATCTCCTGATTTCTCCAAAACACAAATTGATAATGCAAGGGTCAATGACCATCCAAAGGAGGCATAAGCTTTGAGGGAAAAAATAAAATTTTAACAGTGCATATTTTAGAAATCTACAGTCACTGTTGTTTTAGTACTTAATGTATCCCAGTTTATAAATCAACATTTTCGCAATCATGTTAACTTGTTAGATTCAAGAGAACAAAATTTTTTTTTTCTCATTTCTCACAAAGCAGATTTCATGTTATGAAAGGTTTCTGAAAGAAAAACCTAACTTCAGTGAACGTGGCATGCGGCATGTCTATTGAACTTTTGTTTTATATTGGAGTTCGATAATTTAAACATTGACTGGACAGGTATATTCTAAATGCAAGGTGCTACAGCCTCATGGGTAACTGCCCTATCGGAAAACAATTCAGAATTCTATTTCTTATGATGTTTTCCGGCATACTGTCGAATACCGCTAACTATCCTTTTACAGCAGTCATTTCCCCAAAGCTTTCTGTAACCAATTCTTAAAACTGATGCAAACTGCTGGAAAAGATGCACAGAACGTACTCAAGACTGCTTACGTGCTTTGAACGCAAATGCATTGTCTCATCGTGAGCTGTGTTGCAACATGCGTTAAATATTCCTTCCTTTCTAATTACACATCTACTCATTAGCATACGCTCATAAGGAAATGCATACACTAGGTTCACCTTTATTCGCCAAAAAACAACGCGGTTCGGTAGCCTATGAGTCACATGCTTGCCTCGCAACCTAAAAGTCCTTGGTTCAATTCCCCGGACCTCCAAAGAATATTTTTTTTTTCTTTGCTGTAGACATCACTACCTTACGGTCTACTGTGTCCCTCTCTTGTCCTCATTTGTCTCTGGCTAAGCCAACCTGCAAATTATGGTCTACTGTTGACGTCATGGGAGAGCATGGTGACGTCACTGAGGAATTTCGTGCCATGGAGAGCAACGGATGCCGGCCTTTATGCTAATGGGACATATAATGCTTTCTCATAATTAACTGCATGATAGAAACATGCAAATACACATCTGAATCAAAGCAGCCTGCATCATCAGAACACACACACATACACAAGTGCACACAGAACAATCCTTGCTGGCTTTTAACTGCAACCAGTAGTACCTTTCTGAGATCCTTGTTCCGCTGTCAGCAGGTCTTCAGCAGACAGTTTCGGTTCACCTGTCGCAGAGACCACTGGCTTGGCCTTCATCACCGCAGTTTTCTCGGTAGTCACAGGAGTCTTGGTGGAAATCTTGGCCTGTAACGGTGACCGATCAGGTGGCTTGTTGGTCCATTGCAGTTAGCCACATGCATATTCTTATACTGTGTATATGTTCTGTGCACATTCTCAGCTACAGGGTGATCCACAGGATGAACATGCGTGTGCATATCCTTACTCTTCAACGCACCAGTCCATCCATCCCGGCCTCACATCCAAGTGAAGTGGCAGACGATGTGAAGCGCCACCTTCAGGTTTTATGCACCTGTGCCACTTTGCTTAGATGTACAGCTGTGTTGAATGCACGAGTGTTCGAAGAACACAGCCATACACTTGCGTGTACACCCTAGGACAAGCACCACTGTATATGCATAGGTTCAGAGAATGTCTCACCAGAATTTAACCTGGACCTGAAAGCACTTCCTGCATGCTAGAAAAACAGGCGCGTAATGCTCTAAACGACTTAATTTTGGCATTGTTTAGGAGAACTAGAAAAAAAAAATGAGTTTCAGAAATTATTTTGCGTAAAACTTTGACTTGATATTAGTGCGAAAGCACTAATTCGGAGATTCAGAGCCCATCGAAATCGTCTAGTGTATGTCCGAGACGCTGGCCTAGCATGAGCGCTCCATCCCGCGGCACTGCCGCTCACCATCATCTTCTACATAGCACAAATCCGCGCTTTCACACCGATTCAAATGCTGTAAACATTCTCTCTACATTTTTTCCCAAAGCAAATGCCTCGCAAGATCTGCGTGTTGTTCCCAGCTGTAATAAGACAATGAAAATGCAGCGGCAGCTTCTTGTGAGGTACTTGCCATAGACTATGCCATGCAATCTACAAACTACTTCCTAACTCTTCACAGCTAATTTCTTCAGGCAGCATTGAAAGACAAGCACTCAGATGGGGACCTTCCACATCTGCCACATGAGCTTCTCTCTGTTTACCATTTATGTTGAACTCCCCCTCTGTGAAATGTCTGGAGCCTAGCAATGAACCAAAAAAGAACCCAGAGCTGTCAGATATTTTTAGGGATTTCTATGCTGAATTTCGGACCACTGTTACTGGTCAATGGCGCTGGGTTTCACTGCCGATTAGCCATATAAAGATGGGCTACCATATCTAGTGGCATTACATAACAAAAGGCTTCCCTTCAAACACTCGTAGCTTCAGTTCTCTGTATGCCCACTAAAATCTGTTCATTTTTTTTAGGTGCAAGCCCTTCAACCAGCCCAAGAGAGGAGGATTTTAATCATGGCAGCTCTGTATTACGGTAAATAATAAAATGGTGACACAAGAGGAAGTCAGCCATTTCACTACAGATCAGTATTAGGGATGCTGCAGTGTTTAAACTCATAACAGAGTCCCAAAACACACTGCAACAAAGCTGATGCATCTTAGCCTCTAAAGACTATCCTCTCCAGCATTTGGTAGGATCCTATAGCACAAACAAAGGCGTTTGATGCAGTGCAACCAAATTACCCCATTGTCTGTTGCTTAAAAGCATGTCCTTCGTAATGAAAGCACTTCTACCGAACGAACTATTATGCTCTGAGCATTGTACAGCCTTCGTAAAAAGCATACAGCCCATGGGGCTTGCTAATCGGCAATGCAGTTTGGCCCCTTTCACACTGCCAGTGTTCTAGACCTCTACAAGGAGAGAGGAGCTTACATCCTTACCCTTCCGAAGATTAGGGCTTCCAGGGATTCTAGAGAGCCTCACTGCATACTATCGAAGCAAACCCCTTGGGCTGCATGTTTTGAGAGATCCTATGCCTGAAATGTGGGCCAAGACCACTCACAGGAATCTTTTTGACCAGCTTTGGTTGAGCGCTTGTCTTGGCATGAGCTGACGTGGTGGTTGCGGCTGCAGCTGACACGGCTGCTGCTGGCGCAGACGGAGTTGAGCCGACCGGCGTACTGGTGGCAGGCTTCTTCCTGGGCGCAGGCGCAGCTGCCTTTGTGGCCGGAGCCTTGGGAGTGACCACACCCTTCTTCTGTGGTGCAGCAGCTTCAGCTGAGGCCAGCTTCTTGATTGGCTTGGCCACAGTCTTCTTTTTGGCACCAGCCGTGGTGGAGGCCTTGGCGGACGGCGGTGTGCTTGGCGTAGAGGAAGCCCTCTTGCCTATCAGGATCAGAAAGGTTCAAGAACCGAAAATTCCATGAAGACACTTGCCTAGTTTTTGCTGCCACAGGAATGCTAAACAAGCCCAAGCTATAGAAAGTAAGCTCAGCAAACAAACAGCAGTTTGAAAGCAGCTGTGCTGACAATTATGGCCAAACTGCCTGCAGCAGGTTGATGTGATTAGCACATCATTAACCAAGGGGGGAAAAAAGAGAGGAACGCAGAGAAAAAAAATGAAAGAATAAATCTAGAAAATCCTAACCTCTGAATTTTTATTATGTTGCACCGACTCGTGATTGTGTAGCAAGCAAAGCTCCGTGGGCAAACTTGTCAAGCATAGCTTCTCACCTGTGGCAACAAGGTGCCCAGAAGATGCATTCAATTATGCCCTTAACAAAGCCTTATTCCACTGACTGCTTTAGCTCGATGACGAATTGACATAGCTTTCCCCCTGTTTAATCAGCATTACATTACTAGGCCACCAAGTGGGAAGTTTGGTCAGTTCTGGGAGACTCGGCTGGGGTTATGAGAGTAAGAAATTTGTGGGTGTGCAAAGGCCACAGCTGGCACAAGACGGCTAACTGGAGATCAGTGGAAGAGACTTTTGTTTGCCCTACTATGGACATGACATCCTATTATGGACATGGCATGCCATTGAGCGAAGCATGATTCTGTTCTCTTAAAGGCCAAGTACCACAACTTCAGGCTAAGCAGCGCTACATGACAAGGATGGATCTATGGGCGACTCAAGGATAGGGCAGTTCCGGGATGGCAGTCCTCTCTTTGGATTGACCCCCACCCCCTCCCTCTTAATCTACTACAGTCACCTGATGGCAACAACCTGGCGGCAAAGAAGAGCCACTTCATGAAAAGGATAAATGATATCATTAGAAGTCCCACACATCTTTGCTGTGGTGCAGTTGATTAGCACGGTGTTTTGGATGCAGAAGATGGCATTTCAAATCCCCTTGCTGCAACTAACTTTCTCCTTTGCTATTTTATGCACCACATTTCAGTCATTCAAAACTGTTTACAACCTCCCCTGCTTGATGTGCCCTGTGGGGCCAGATTGTAAGAGGTCTATGTGCCTACACCGCCATTTAGAAAGCCATGAGATCAGAGGCGAGATGTCTGTCCTGATTGCATATCACAAGTACACATCCACAATTTATAGCACTGTGCCATTGCGAGAGAAATTACACGTCCGTGAAACCCCCATTCTGAGAGCGCCCAGTGGCCAAGTCAATATACCAGTGGGAAAAGAAAGATGACAGGTTGTAATGACACCTGCTTTTCCCGAAGATGAACTTCCTTAACTTTCTAACTGCATGTCAGTAGAGCAGACAAGGCCAACAGAATAGCTAGAAATTGCTTGCTGAGTGGGAAAAAAATGGACAAAGACATCAATGCTGGAGGGGGATAAAGAGGAGAAGGGGGACCATTTTCCATTTATGTACTGGGTGTACCACCATGTCTGAAGTGAAGGACTTCAGCCCATTCAGCCACACTTCTTCCAGCAAAATGTCACCATCAGAGGTTGATCAACGAAGAGATCAGCATAATCATCAGCATCACCACCATTGGCCTAGCTGCATCCACTGCAGGATAAAAGCCTCTCCCAGTAATCTGTTGCTGCACTCACCCCAACGCCACAGGTTTCCTACTCTCAACCCTGAGGGACCGGCAGTTATTTAACCTCTGTGTTGCATGCCCTACACATGTTTAAGTCTACTCTTAATTTCGACTAGGATACCACTAACTCACATTTGTTCCCTAACCTACTCTACTGTTATCACGCTGTTATCTGAAACCTTGTCATGCGTTCAGGAAAAACATTCCCTGACTATGCAGCAGTGACTGCAAGTGCAAGTTTAAGGATGGCATCCACAGGTTTGCGGAAACCCACGGTCATGAGCCAATGACACACATCTCAAAAAGTCACTCCATGCCTGCTGCTTCTAATGCACATCCAATAAAAGCTCTTCCCACATATGAAATATAGTGAAGAGGTCCTCAATTTGCCCAATAAAAAGTACGCTTTCCCAAAAAGTTCCGACCTGCCAATTGTTTCCTACACATTAGACCAAGTGTACAGCAAAAATAAAAAATGACAAATAAACCACCACGTCAATGCAGTTCCTAATAAAGAAAACTACAAGCATACAAATCTCCGACCTCCTTTAGAAGTAAGGAAAAAGGAAAAGGCACAAGCTTTTAAAATGTTTCTTTTACTGTGCAGGTTAGAAAGATTACACACTAATGCTATTGCACATGTTCTCGATTAGTTTTCATTAACCTTGCATTGCTGCTACCTCAGTATGCCATACATTAACCAGCCATTCAGCCAATGAAACAAAATGTCGTGTCCAAGCTTATTGAAAGCTATGATGAATTCTTATTGCTACCACTAAAATTAAAAAAAAATGCCAGCTGCCATTTCTAACACAGCAGGTGGCAATAAAGCAAGACGGAAGACCAGGCTTGTTGATAATTCATCTTTAAGAATTCCTGCACAAAAAGGACACGGATGCGAATGTACACGTAAGTGACATGCTTTCCTATAAACCTTGTTGGAAGTCAGAGTCAGCATCCACGTTGTGTCCATTTTTTTGCGCTGTTCCGTAAAAGAAATAAAGCAGTTATGGATATGAAGTGAGCACTCAAAGAAAAAAGGAAGCACAACTTCGTAATGGTCAGCACTGAAATGTATGAGTCATGTGAAACAAAGTTTTCACAGGCCATAATGACAAAAAAACACTGCAAGAGCATGCAAACATGCAACAAAACAATAATAATGGGGCTTGTAGTGAAGTAAAAAAAAAACATGAATTCAACTGACCAGAAGAGCTGAAATGTTATTTTTGCAATACTGTTCTTATACTTTTTATCAGTTGAATAACCAAATAACCCACATTTTCAGTTTCCAGTTTTGCCTGCCTACAGAAAATTTCCGAACAAATTATGGGAATGTGAAATTGTGAGAAACAAATTTTTTTTCCTTGGCTTTTAACAGCTGTTTAGAACTATGGTGGGGGGGTGTTATGCTTTTATTTCTCAAATTTTATGGCACATAAATTCAATGACTGCAAGGAAGGTTTACAGTTTGTAAAAAAAACTTAGATGCAAGCTGCAGCAGGTCTAGTGCAAATACTATGCAGTCATCAACTATAATTTCAAGCAAAAATCACAACTGCTACTCAATGCCCCAAGATTACCAACTCTTTCACGGCGTAGGATGGGCCATGCGTTGGTGAAGTCTTTGCTTTCTGTCGCCTCAAAAAAAGACACAACCGAGCACAAGGCAAAGCAGTCAATAAATTCCTGAATAAACACTGCTCAGATGAGAGCAGCGAGTCGACCACCGAGCCAGCTGTACGCACCAACTTTCTTTTCTTCGTTGTTCAACTCCGCCGCCAGGTCGTCGTCATCGGCGTTCTCCAGAAGCTCGTCCAAGACGTTTACCTCCATATCTGCGAGGAGCGCGGAAGCATATAAGACATCATCAGAGGCCAGGTTATACACAAGCGACGATTTGTGTCAATGGCGTCGCACCGGTGATTGGCCTCCCGCAACTAGTTTCTGGAAACACGCTCTGACAAAACGAACAGCCGTGCGCGACGCCGTGTCCGCGCGACCGAAATGACAGTCGAAACTGTCAAAACCTATGGTCGGCTGTTTTAAACAAGCGACAACGCTACCCTCCTAGAGTGCAGGAAACCCTTAACAAGCTAAGCAATCGATTAACACTACTCATACATTTACTCGCTTGCGACAGGCATACAGACCGAAAGAGCAGCGAAAAGCGTTCAGCTGACACTGTTAACCTTAAAGAAAGCCATAAATGAAGTCCTTCACAAGCGATAATAGCACGCTCATCGCGTAACAAGCAAAACGATCGATCTACCATGGCCGCACGGTCAATGCTCGTATCAACAATAACGCCTCAAACAACAGCATTAAGAGCGAACAACTTTTAAGCAAGACACCTGAAGTCAAATCTTTCGAAAGCTCGAGGGTAATCGCTTTTCTCAGCTAGTCAACGATAACAAAAGTCCCTACTAGGACCCCTGAACGCATCCGCTGAAGGCACCCGCAGAAGGCTGACGTGCGAATCAGTCAAAAACTCACGCATTGCGACGTCACTGTCTGATTAACCATACACCTAGACTTACCTTTATTTTCGGCGTCTTCGGAAGCCATTCTTTCTCGCAATGGCTTTCCGAAAATGCGATAATTAAATTATTAATGCAATAGACATCAACCTAAAAAGACGGAAACGATCAAGAACAGACGTGCGCATGCGCAAAAAAAAAACCGGAGGTCGTCTCTTGGATTCGGATGGATTCCTGACGTGGCCAGAAGAAACGGCCACTAGAAGTCCGTTTGAGTTTCGGTTCTGGAACGATGTCCGTTTTACTATGGTGGCTAGAATATTATCCTGTGGAACAAGTTTTTCCTGCAGTGATCTGCGCGGCTCGTGTGCTGTGCACTTTTGTCGCGGATCATACGAATAATTTCGCTTAGAGAACACCGGAAAGCGCTCACAGAAAGAATAAAGCGGGATTCGACTGTGCCAAAGTCATCCGGCCGACTGCAAGCTTGCTCGTCAAGCCAGTTTGACGGGTTGAAATTTGACAGTGCAGTTAGTGATGTTTAAAAAAAACATGAAGCATAAAAGATAAAACAATTCTGCCGACCAAATGCCATTTTTGTGCGAAATTTTAGCTCGAACAATTCACTAGTTCAGCTGAGAGAAGCAATCTACGACACGCATTTAACTGGGAACACGCTAACGACAACTGAATGCAAACATAGAGTTCATATTTAAATTACGTATAATATGAACTGACTCTGGGCTGAATCGCTCTCCTAAACTTCATCTCTGTTCCTTTCTATTTTAGCAAAGTCGATGTATCAAACCAGGGAGAGGTGAGAGCGTAAATGGGATCCAGTTTTGCACTGGCAGTACTCCAAGACTAAGGTTGCCGTTCCAATATCATACAGACATCGTCCAGTTGGAATAATGTGAAGTGCTGAGCCTAGCCCGCTGCTCTTTAAGTTCGAGCCGCTCGCTCTGTTTTGCGGTGATGGTGTAGCTAACGAACTACATAGCCATCCCATATGCCAAGACTTTAGGGCAATTAATCGGCCCACGACAACGCAAGCGCGCCAAACCATCCTCCCAGAAAACAATATGTTCGAACCCGGCCGCGGCGGCTGCGTTTCGATGGAGCAGAAACGAAAAGAGCGTCCGTGTGCTGTGCGATGTCGGTGCACGTTAACTATCCGCAGGTGGTCGAAATTATTCCAGAGCCCTCCACTACGGTACCTCTATCTCTCACTCCCTCCTTTATATCTTTCACTTAAGGCCCGGTTCAGGTGTCCACTGAGAAGTGAGACAGATACTGCGTCGTTTGCTTTCCTCAAAAACCAATCCATTTATTTATTACTTAAGTCAACCTACGCATGGAAAGGCCGGAAGAAACAGTACCTACAAATGAAGTTGTTTCTCTCTCTTGTGGTTAAAGACGAAATGCTTTTAGCTATACCATATTCAGTCAATTCAGGCGAACATTGTCCGAATGAGCCTCGGGTTTGCTTTATACAGCATTAATGCGCATTCTTATTGTGAAGGCTTATACACTTTTTCTCGCCTCAACCGCTGGATAATTACGCTGAAACTGCGCGCAGAACTTTGGTATTGCGGTAACTTTTGTCTCGTAGTAAGAAGAGCAAGGTTCCGGGCTAGTTGCTAATGCATTGCACTTAGAAACAGCGCGATGAAACGCGGACAACACTAAGAATTAAGCGCTCGTGTGTGTCGTTTCTTCGTGTTGTCTGCGTTTCATCGCGCTGTTTCTAAGTGCAATCTCGTAGTAATAACTTTGTCAAAAGTACTTACCCGGTTCAGCCGCGCACTATGGTGGCTAGATGACCGTACGCGCACGATGCAAACCCGTACGTTAGTCGTCTGACGAAGCAAAAGCCACCAATTTTAGCCAAAAATAGGGGGCCTCGAAGAATCAGCGCCGCTTTCAGGGTGAAGACATCGGTCTCGGCGGGGACATGTTGGGTCCCACTCTACCGTTCAGCTGCAGTGAGAACAATGCGGCGGCGCGCCGTTGCGAAGAGGAAACTGTAGCTGCCGCGTGGAATTCAGGAAACGTGGTGTTCTACCGAGACAGAGTGGTACCGGAGATTGTTTGAACAGTGAATCAGAGGTAGTTACTCTAAAGCATACTATCATTCGCAGCTAATCTGCGGAGAAAGTCGGCGCCTAATGAACAGTCAGTCGGTGCACTCATGCGTGTCGCTTCTCTTCTGTAGCGCTCATTTTGAGCTGTGTTTTCATAATAGCATTATTACAACTTGCGAAGCATATTCCACTGCA
Organism: Amblyomma americanum; assembly: GCF_052857255.1. Lineage (NCBI taxonomy): Eukaryota > Metazoa > Arthropoda > Arachnida > Ixodida > Ixodidae > Amblyomma > Amblyomma americanum. Next base: position 10,802,640 of record NC_135507.1, on the reverse strand, counting down.
GTCTCTTGACCCGGATACTCAACCTTTTAATTACGTTGCTGCTGCTATTGCTGTCAGGAAGATTGAAAAGGAAAGTGCACGGGCCTGCCCACTGGCTCAGGCTGAGCCACAACCGCTGCCACGTGCCGAAAGTAGGAGAGTCGAAAGATAGGAGAGGAAAGATAAGGAAAGGCGCACGCGCGCTAATATGTCCCGGGCCGATCCCGGAGGCATTTCACTCCGATCCCGGAGTGCTTCAAGCACTCCGCCATATTTCCTAAAATAAATTTAATATCTTGGGTCCAAATGGGACCCGTAGCAGATATTAAATCAGAACCACCCAACCAACCTGATTGTCGGAAAAGTAACATTTCAATTACTTTTTCAACACTCAGGGTTGCTTATTTCAAGCCATGAAATCAATGCGAAAAGGTGCGTTTTATGGCTGCTAATTTAAATAATTATGAATATGAAAAGATAAGTTGTGCATTATACCTCCGTCTCCAGCCGAAATTGTTCTGGAAAACAAGCGTTCCGCATGCCTTATTTCTCATACTTTGTGGTTAACTGTTGGGCAGGCAGTCTGGTTTGACCTGCGATTGGCATTTTTTTCGGCGCGCGCTGTCACGAGCAAAGCCAAATAGCCGGTTCACTCTTAATAATGTAGGCACAACACCCGAAAACACAACAGTCCCTCATAACTTGGTCTCTGACTGCTGCGTCACACGCACTATGAGCTCACTTCAACCAATGGGGCGTGGCCCGTTTTCGCCTCGGTTTTCCAAGTTTTGTGCGTTCTCCACCGCATTTCTTCTTCCGATTAGAGGCACCTCGTTGTCGCTACGCGTCGTGGCCATTGTTCTCCCGAGCACAGCCGCCTCGTAACACATCGCACGTTCTGTAACACGCTGTCAGAAGTCGCCCGTAGTCTTACTCGGCAGGAGGAGGTATCCGTGCGCCGGATACGGGCAGGGGAGGCTCTGACACCATCTGTCCGTCATCGGTGGCGTGCCAAAGATCTGCCAGCACCTGTCAGGTGCCCTCACTGTAGCGCTGCACCGGACATTTGTGATGTGCGGCACTTGTTGCAGACGTTCCCAGCGATGGCTGCTGTTAGAAAACGGTTCCTCAGGGAGGTAGGCCTGCGGTGGAATCACGAACGTGACTATGTGAAGTAGACTATGAACAATCATTTCATCGGCAACCTCTGCGACTACCTCAGCGTAACGGGTCTTCACTCCTTTTTACTTTCTATATCCCGCGTTCCTTCCCCTTTTTTCACCTTATGCCCACAGGCACACTTTTCGAATATAAAAAAAAAATGTAAAAGGTTCTCAATTTACCTTATGAAGTTTAGCCGTTCTACGAAAATGTTCAGGTTTCTTATTTTATTATTTTGACCGCGTATTAGTGGTGGTGGTGGCGGCGTAAATATGTGGGCGGGATTAGCCTTACAGAGGCCTGTCGGCAATTGCTCCGCCTCACATATGGTATTGGCATTTAAGATCTGCAGAGTCTCGGTGCGGGCACTCTTAGAACTTCATGAGCACTTCTCTTTGGCGATTTCGTTCTCTAGTAGCGCATCGGCTGGCTCGTTAATAGAGGGCTATAGCATAACGCGATCCACGATTCGCTACCGTGATCCGCTTCCGCGGCGCACCATCTACATACGCGCTAATTGGTTCCGACGCGGCAGGGACAGCTTCGGGTCAATAAGTACTTTGGTTTGGGCTAGTTGGTGCATAGCTTCTAGATGATGTCAGGACGACGCGAAAAGAACAAAAACAAAAGAGGCACAAGAACACAACAGGACAGGCAGGACAGGCGTCCTGTTGTGTTCTTGTGCCTCTTTTCTCCTTGTTCTTTTCGCGCTGTCCTGACATCAGCTTAGGCGTTCGGCAACAAATTGAAGCTGGCCTGCATCGACAAATGACCACGTTCTAATGACAATGACGAGGCTATCTGCACTGAATAATGAAGCTCTTATTAGCTAAAAAGGTAAAAGAAAATGTCATGCAGGTATCGCAGCCACCGGCCGTGTATCATAATCTGTATCGCAATCGATCGGGGGCAGCATGTAGTGCGCGCTATGTTCGTGGCGAGATATGCCCTCATGTGGAAAGGGCGTTACCCTCCTCTGCATATCGTGCACAAAACCAGTGAAGAACAAGCGCTGGGCGGTTCACTTTAGCCAGCAAGTAGAGCATATATGATGTGTCGTCGACTGGCGCGCACGATGCATGGTGTCAGAAGTGGTTTGCGCGGCAATACACTTTCTGCACGGCGAATGAAGACCAAGGATCCTGTAGAGCAAAATGGATTTCCTCAAGCCACCGCAGCCGCTTCGTACAACAGGCGATATGCGCAAGAAGTGTCAGCTCTTCAAACAAAGGTTTGAAATTTTTTTTACGGCATCACAAGCTGCTGAAAAGCCTCGACCTGAGTCTAAGAAAATAACGTTGCTTTTAAGCGTAACCGGAAAAGAGTCATTGAAGTCTTTAACAGCTTTGCAGAAAGCGAGAAAAAAACGACGACTATATGTCACTGTGGTGAAAAAATTCGATGAGTATTGCACTCCACTGACTGATGAGGTTCACGAGCGCTAAAAATTCAGGAGGAGAATCCAAGCGACTGGCGCACAGGTGGAGCATGGTGGAGGTGGAGGTGGACGTGAAAAATTAGGAGGAACTTTGGCCCTCTTACGGAGTCGATGGTGGGGGACCAAATTGTCTTCGCTATAAATGATGACGGGGTCCGTGAAGAGCTCCTCAGGGACAAAACTTGACTCTGCAGAAAGCAGAGTAAGCTTGCAAAGCAGCTGAAGCATCAGCAGCTCGCTAGGAAATGTGGAACCAAGTGCATCCCGTCGACAGGGCTAGTGCGCGCAGTGAATCCCGAGAACTCGCGCGTTACGCGTGCCGAAAGTACGGGGAAACACATGCCACAAGAAGCTGCCCTGCATGCATTTGGCCGAACGTGCCTGAGACGTCAGAGCGAAAAAACACTTCACCGGGTGTTGTAAAGCGACGGCAGTTGTCTGAGAGTTGCAAAGCGGCGAAGTCGATTTCGAGATACTCGACGTGTCCGCAAGAAGCGTGTCAAGCAAACATGACTCGGTGGTGCAAGTACAAATGAAGAACGTGTCAGTTTAAAGTTTGCTATGGATAGCAAGCAAATTTGCTGCCTTATGAAATATACAGCAAAATGAACCCACAGCCACTCCTGTACCCCGGCAGTGCGTTTTTACACTCCTACGGCGGAGATGTAATAAAGCACATTGGCATCAGGCGTGCCGAAGTCTCTCTAATCAGTCTCTTTACCACGCCGAGCCTTTTCGTGGCACGAAAGGGGCTTCAAGCCGCCCTAGGTCTTGAGGCGAGTGAACACCTGGAACTGCGCAGAGCAGTTGTGAAGAAGTGGTCGCCAACTTTCGTCACTTCTTCACCGACACCGGCTGCGTATAGAACGCGTCTACCACATGGCGCTTCGCAAGGCCGCCATGCCAGTGGTACAGAGTACCGCTGACCTTAGAGGACCCACTTCGGGACGAGCTGGCACGCATGGAGCAAGCCTCGGTGAGTCTCTTTGTTATCGTACGAAGAAAAAAAAGGGCGTAAAGTTACGAGTGTGCATGAACCCCAGGAAAATAAACGAGTGCCTCAAGTGCGAGCACTACGCAATGTCGAGGCGGGAGGCCGAGCTGGCCGGCGCAAAGGTATTCACTCGTCTAGACGCAAATGCAGGGTTTCAGAGTTCCTTTAGATGCGCACACGTATAGGATATGCACTTTCGCAGCGCCCTTCGCCCACTGTCTGTTTTTACGACTGCCTTTCGGAATATCCTAGCCTGCGAAGTATTTCAGCAAACTCTATAGTGAAATTTTTGACGCGCTCCGCGGCGTTAGGGTGTATGTCGATGACATAATTGTGGGGGGTCAAATCCCGGTAAGAGCACGACCACCGTCTCAGATCCGGTCTACTAGCAGCAGAAAACGCGGGATTAACATTAAATCCAGCAAAGTGTACATTTGGCGTTGAAAAAATTTGATTCTTCGGTGACGCGATAAGCGAAGATGCAATCCGTCCAAGCTCGTCCATTGTCGAGTGCATGCTGCAGATGCCCCCACATAGCGATAAACTAGCCGTTTAATCCGTGTTAAGTGTCAACTATTTAGGAACTTTTTAGCAGCACTGGCGGAAAGAACGCTTCTCAGGAGCTTGCTAAAAATCGAATGGTCGGCAAATCACAAGAAAGTATGGAGAGCTGTGCGACAGCCTTGACAAGCAGCCCTTGTTATCGTAAAAGAAACCACGGTATCTTTCTATACATCTAAAAACGAAATCGGTGCGACCCTTTGCACTATCACAACGATGCATGGAAGCCGGTTGCGTACGCCTCCAGAGTGCTGACAGAGAAAAACTGAAATGGCCATTGTTTTCGGCTGCGAAAGGTTCAGCCATTTCGTGTATGGGCGGAACGTTATCGTTGAAACAGACCATCGTCCGTTGATCGCCATCTCGCAAAAGGCGATATGCCGCCCAGATTTTTTTTTTCACCTGTTGCGTTATGCCATTTCCATAAGCAATGTTCCAGGAAAACTTCTGCTGGCGGACGTGCTGCCAAGGGGCTTCAATCACGGGCACAGCAGACCACGCAGTGAGTGTGGTCGATTCCCTCAACAGCGCAACCACGTGGGAGAAAAAACTGGCTTCGTCGACTCGGAACGACACATAACTCGCTGCTGTTCCAGACCACCTGGAGAGCGGGGAGCAAATAGAAGGGCCGCTGAAGTGTTCTGCCAGTGAGCTGTCGGATGAAGTAAAAGTGGTCCTCTTGAAAGGCTGCAAGACCGTCATTCCGTCCAGTATGAGGCGCATTTCAAGAATTTGCTGCCCCTGCGGGCGCCCAAAGCCTCCTATACTGGTGGACAATAAAGTTCTTTCTCTCTCACCAGCGCAAAATACAACCGGCACAGTGAGCATTGTGCCAAGTCCGCAGCAAGCGGTGGCTCCAAGAAGGACGACAATATAAATTTATTCGATAAAGAAAACGTAGCTCCTTCAAGGAGGCCTATCCGTTACCAAACCCGCTCGCACAGTAACACGATGCTCGTATGTGCCACATATTTATGAACGAAGACAACCATCAGGTATAGGGAACCCAAGCAAGTTTGCCGGCGCGCTCCCCTCTCGGCGATTGAGAGGCGAAATTATAGCCATCAGAGATGTGCAGATTACTTGTTACTAAGTTTTGAGCGATATAGCGGTGTCGCATGCTGAGTGAGGGTTATAAATGTGCCCCTTTTCTCCCAACACAGATTGTAGTTGTTGCTGTTGCCTTCGTGACTTGGTAGTTGTGAGCATGTTTTGTCTTTTTCTTCCTGGTGTTGTCTTCGTTTCGCCGCAGTTTCTTTAGCTTTATAAGCTTCATTACGCCCCGCGATCACATTACTGTGCTATTATGCTTGTATTATGCGCTTCAATTAACACGGCGTATTTGCTTTAGCAATAAACTGCTTGTTATGCATTGCGGATTCTGTTTTTCTCTCATTAACGTTGCAAAGCATCGCTTTCACTTTAGAGAAAGCAGTGAACCCAGTGCAGCTCTTGAACCCTCACAACGACCGTTACATCAAGCGAGAGCGTTGAAATCGCGAAACAGACCTTTATTTTTGTGCGAGGAAGAGACCCAGCCAATCGTTCTCACTCTGACATTCTCGCCAAAGAGGGCGCTGAACGTTCTCTTCCGAAGTGCTGCCTGGTCAAGCTTGCGGCCGCTATTTAGTTATCAGTGGAGCATTGCAAAAGGCCGCCGCGAAGTGCCTGAAGAGATTAAATCGCCTCCTGTTCCGACCTGTACTTTTCAAGCAATGCACTAGATTACAAAACGGAGCACGTGACGTCACTTGAATACACACTATACGCGACAATGGAATGAGTCATCCAAAGCTACTAGGGTACGTCTTTTGAGGTCTAAAACACAATAGAGTCGACTTTTAATGGGAGCAAAACTTGGATGGAGTCGTCCTGAGGGTACCGTTAGAGCCAGCGTTCGACGATGTCGACGCCATTTGTCGCATGCATCGCACCGATTGAGTATTGGTCGCTCGCTCTTATTAGCAAGGTAAGCTCATTTTGCTCCGTGCTTATACGACCCACCCCGACCCCTCAATTGGAGTCTGTACAGTCCTTGCAACGGAACTGCTTGACATAACTGATTCAGGCTTGATATAAAACCACCCAGGAGAGCTATTTACTCACGTTTTAGTAGAGACGCCAGACCGAAAGAAACCGCGATTCTTGGAACTGCGACTAATCTTTAACGACATCATATTAACAGAGCAGCGAGCACGCAGCTCCATAAACCAAGACTGCCGGAAATTAAAATTGCAAGAAAAAAAAACAGCGACCAATAGACGAGACGCCGCAGCGGCGCAGCCTAGAAATAAACAATCGCAAAGCAGAAAAAAAAATCTAGTTAAAAAGAGTCATCTTCGAGGAAACGGCGTCTTTCGTGCGTCGACAGTTTTAATACAGTCCGGTTTTCGCATAGATCACGCGGCTATCTAAAAGCTTTCCCGTTCTGCACTGAATACAAATGCAGTCGGCCTGTTTGAAATTCTGTGTGGGCCGCACGCGGCCCGTGGTATCACTGCAGCTCTCACGCGGGACGGCAGAGTTCACTGAGTTCGAATGACTTAGCCTCCATGTGCGACCGTATATATCTCTACAGGACATCTTGAAGAAACTCAATGGCAGAAAGCGGGAGTAGCGACCATTTTATTCCACGCCTGTGCAAAGCGATAAGTACAAAATCAAGTGCTGAGTCTGTTTCTCTATACTACAGTTCACTTTTTCCTTCTTCTGGTTTACTCCATGAAAGAGAGAGCCGACACTAGTTTGCTGTCGTTTCCAATTCGAAGATGAGCCGAATGAAGACTGAAAGATAAAACCGCTTGGTCGATGAGAAAAAGCTGGGGGACGCTTAAGTTCACGCAAAGAATATAGCGCGTTGGCGTTAAAGGACACGTATACAGTCAAATAGGGATCCCCTGGCGCACCCTTTAGCAGACATCGACACGCAGGTTGTCATCGCTTGCTGCAATATTACACATCTTCGTCCTTACTAATTGGTGAAGATAATTAGTGACCCTAATTAATGAAGTGCTCGTACAAGGCCTCAATTTATCCCACTGAATGAACTCCCTCAGTGGTCGTGCCCGGCTCCCGACTGAAAGGTCAGCGGTTCGACTCCGCTTGATCACCTCTTTGGTGCGAAAGCACTTCGAGCCTACCCCCAGCGTTTTCGACGATGTCTCACGCGAAGAAAATGAAGCCTCAGCTAGGCTCATTAAGGGAATGGGTGTGCATGTCAATGGACCAAGCAAAGCTCAATTTTGTGCATGGCCCTGCAGGGTAAAGGTGGCAACACATGGTACGCCACGTGAGGAATGTTCCAAATATGGTTAGGACACCCGAAATTTGCCCTCGGAATGACCTTGGCCGAATTTGACTTCCGGTGAATCCGGGCGGGTTCGGATTGAAGACAGGCTTGACCTAGTCTCAAAATGAAGTTGGCCCAACTGCGAAAGTGGGGCCGCCCCAAAATTTTGGTGGCCCACCCCTGAAAATTTGAAAATTGAGTTGACCCATCATCGGAACCGACCTGGAACGCCTTCAGAATGGGCTTGGCCTACTCGCGAAGTTTGGATGGCCCACCCCCGAAAATTTGAAAATTGAGTTGACCTACATTCGGAACTTTCTCTTAATTGGTTTGATAATAGAAGGTTGCGGCCAAGTACTACACCAGGGTGGCCAAATCCTGCTCTGGTGAAAGAGTGCGTTGTCAGTTCTGGTCACCGAGATCAGGCCGCACTCCAGGCCTGGTTATGCAATTCCATCGACACGCGGATTTTTTTTTTTTTTGAAACCCGGTGGAGAATTGCGCGGCACAGGATTTGAACCCCGGTCCTCTTGCACGCGAGGCGGATGTTCTACCTCTACGCCATCGCTGCATAAGCGTAGCAGGGGGCGTCAGAAGGTTAGGTGGGCGGATGAGATTAAGAAGTTTGCAGGCAAAGGGTGGATGCAGCTGGCAAAGGATAGGGTTATTTGGAGAGACATGGGAGAGGCCTTTGCCCTGCAGTCGGTGTAGTAAGGCTGATGATGATGATGACATTCCGAACAAAACTCGGATATCTCCAGAATAGGTTGGTTTCCCCCCCCCCCCAAATTTGGGTGACCCGCCGTGCTTTCCCACAATTTTTCGTGCTTAGCAACGCTAAACAGTGAGCCATTTTTTAAAATTCTTTTCAGCGAAGCTGCTTTTACACGCCACTACCTTCTTCCCTAGTCAGGATTTTTCAGTCATAATGATGCCGAGTTTTTCACTAAACTGGACTTCGTTATCGCGTTAGTGTGTTTCTTTTGCATGGTCCGAACCTCACATGTTTTGTTTAGACGGGAGGCACATGAATGGTGCAGCGGGCTTCTCTGTTATTAGAGAGTTGTAGCATAGCTCGATCCTCTTCAGCGGGGCGCCACTGCGCATGCGCAGGACGTCATGAGGGCACCAGATGGCGCCACGTGCCCGTCAGCTGCATGTGCGCCTGCCGCGTCGGAACCAATCAGCGCGTATGTAGATGGCGCGCCGCAGAAGCGGATCACGGTAGCGGATCGTGGATCGCGTTATGCTATAACCCTCTGTTAACGAGCCTGTCGATGCGCTACTTGAGAACGAAATCGCCAAAGAGAAGTGCTCATGAAGTTCTAAGAGTGCCCGCACCGAGACTCTGCAGATCTTAAATGCCAATACCATATGTGAGGCGGAGCAATCGCCGACAGGCCTCTGTAAGGCTAATTCCGCCCACATATTTACGCCGCCACCACCACCACTAATATGCGGCCAAAATAATAAAATAAAAAACCTAAACTTCATAGGATAAATTGAGAACCTATTGCATTTTTTTTAATTCGAAAAGTGTACCATGAGGCATAAGTTGAAAAAAAAAAAGGGAAGGAACGCAGGACATAGAAAGTAAAAAGAAAAAGGAGTGAAGATCCGTTACGCTGAGGTAGTCGCAGAGGTTGCCGATGAAATGATTGTTCATAGTCCACTTCACATAGTCACGTTCGCGGTTCCACCGCAGGCCCACCTCCCTGAGGAGCCGTTTTCTAACAGCAGCCACCGCTGGGAACATCTGCAACAAGTGCCGCACATCACAAATGTCCGGTGCAGCGCTACAGTGAGGGCACCTGTCAGGTGCTGGCAGATCTTTTGCACGCCACCGATGAAGGACAGATGATGTCAGAGCTGCCCCTGCCCGAATCCAATTCTCTGGCGAATACGCAGACCTATATTATACGGTATACGAGGCTTCCAGGCAAAAGTTCTATAGAATTAATAGAACAGCCAACCTGGGAACAATAAGAGGTGGCCTTATCCGGCTCGGAGCTCGGGGATCAACGAGGCCTCGTCGAAAGAACAGCCACAAAATGTACTGCAGTAAATTTCGTGAAAGATAAGCAAATAATGTAATATATTTTGATCAAGTCACGAATTCATTAAAGCAGAAATTTTTCGCAACTGCTGCAGAAGGGATTTCTTCAGCATTTGTACCCGGCGTTGCGCATGTGTATCTGCATCCCCCCCCCCCCGCCCCGCCCCCTTTCTTTCCTGTTCACACTGCCCGGCCCATTTAGGTTCCGTTGACTACAAAAAAAAAATAACGCGCTCTCTGACCACGGCGTCCCGCAGGTGACTGTAAATAACGAGGCAAGAAAAGGAGAACTTTGCAACCACGTGGAATACTCTCTCCACGTGCGTGAACCCCCGCCGCCTTGAGGTTCCTTATCGCGTACTTGAGCCGTAGCGACGTGATTGCCTGCCTGCGAATCTTTTCATGCAGATGAGACCAGCGTAGCACAGTTGGGGTAAAAAAAAAATGGCAGTGGCTTAACTTGGCTAACCCTGGAATAAGCGAAAAGCAAGGACGCTTGCTATATCTGAGGGTCGTCCATGGCAGCTCCGCTACACGCTCGCCACAGCCGTTCTGTATATACCCACACGACCACGTGGCTATGACGCGGTATCACATAATCTTACGACACCGCCATCGGATGTCATCACGGGGCTTCACATCACCCCATCGGATGTTCTTAAGGACAAAGGTCAACCCAAAGGTCACCCAATGGCAAAGGTCAACTAAATGTCGTGGGTCGAGGTCAGGGGTCAAGGGTTTGACACCCTAACTGTACCACATATGGTCATGCATGGCTAACGTGGTCGCTCAAGGTCTGTCTCCGGCCTACGCGACGACTGCTTTACCTAGAGTATAGTGAAGCTTTTCGCTTCAACAAAGTATTAAGAAACGTAAACTTGATATAAATCCGGCATAGTCACCCGTGTACGGTGCAGGGTTCGCAATAGCGAAACAGAACAGCGACGTGCGTGGCAGGCACCGACAGGTGAGAAGACTCAAGCAGCAAAGGAAAAAAAAAGTCACAAAAAAGAATTTAAAAAACTACAGCAACGACATGGTGGTCGTGACAAGGAAGACTCAGACGCTTTTGCGCATACAAAAGCAATCATCCGAAGCAGAGAGTTCGACATGCGAGGAGCTTTAAGATCAAGGCCAGTCAAAGCGACTGCCACGAATCCAAGACAGCACCCACGAAGCAGTAAGCGGCCACTGAGGTACACGCGATAAAGCTGCGCTGAGCCAGCTGTGCTCGCCTTGAGTGATGCTCAGCCTTGGAGTCCGGTCACGTAAAGCTTTACGCTGCCGCCAACGTGCAGGGTCACACATCGTCCACCGCGTGCGCTCGTAATTAGAAGTTCTTGAAGCCTACCGTGTTTTGGGAGAAGCAGTGATAAGCGTCCCATAAGACGCATGAATGGCGAGCTCAAGAAAACTGGCAAAGAAGGAAAGCTTGGAGATACTCACGCGAAGCTCTGGGTGCAAAAGGTGCAGAAATTCATCTGCCCGTAGAAGCCGATGTATTTTGTCAGTGTGTCCTCGTCTACTTATTGTTTCCCTTAATCACATCTCTATTCTTCCAAGCTTACCTGACTAGTGTGGATAGCCTGTAACCTATGTGAGGGGAATTTCAACCTATAACCTATGTGATAACCTATGCGAGGGGAATTTTTTAGACACCTGCGTCAGTACATTTAAAATAAGGTCTACTGTGCTTCTCTCCACAGCCTAGAGTTTTTTCTTCTTTTTTTAGCGTGACAGCAAAGGCCTACGACCTTTTTTGCCGAAAAAACTAGCGGAACACTGTACCGGCTCGCAAAGTTTTTCAACTGGTGGGTCATTCAGTTTATACATCCGGCACAACCATAGGTTTCATCTCTTGTCGAGGGAATATACCGCACCAGCTCACACATGCCTTTCTTTGTTTTCTGCAGGAGACCTTCAGCGACCGGTGCAACAAGCGGACTAGGAAGCCCTGCTGAAGACAATCTAGCCAATTGGTTTTTAAAGCTATGTTGCACCGTGTGAGGTCATGACTTCCTCAGCACCAACTGAAGGCAAAGCGAAGCAATCTCCCTTTTAACAGCTTTTAATGGGAAAGCTTAAATGGCAGGAGCTGTATCTTTGCAAGAGCGTGAATTGCTGGGCTAGTTGGTTCATAATGCGCAGACGGTGGAACAAGCGAACACAAACGCAGTAGGAGGCACACACCCAACCCCTACATATCTCAAAATCCAAATCTAAAAACTGGTTTATGGGGGATTAACATCCCAAAGCGACTCAGGCTATGAGAGACGCAAATCTAAAAACTGCAACGAAATATCCTCTGGAAATTAATAGTGGAATCCAGGCCTCGGACTTCTATGCTGTCTCAATAATAAAAAGAAAAACTCGGTCCAAAGTTTCTCTACAGTTTCTGTTCCGTACATAGCCAGAAGAGGCCACACGATCGATCTATACTAATTCGGACACCTCCACCAACCAAATGTGGGTTCATGTGTCCTCAAGAACCATTTCAAAGTGCAAGTAGGTTATTTGTGTAGTACACATGAGCTTGGAAGTGCACAGAAAGAAGTAGCAGACGAAGAAGAAGCTAACCTTCTTATAACTCAAGGTATGTGTCATTAATATGCCTGAGTTCATCATCATCATCATCATCATCATCATAAACTCAGGGGCTTCTACGGAGAATCGGTGGGCAGGTATATCTGCAACAGTCGCACTTAGCAGGTATATCTGCAACAGTCGCACTTAGCGTTTGGTACTTGCATCTGCAAATGTTTTCCTTGCATTCGGCCGCAGCGCAGGTGGTCATGCTAATACAACCGCTAGCAAAATATGACACCGATAACGAGCCGATAAAGTAATTCCTGCCGCATAAATAGATACCTAGTGAGGACTTTATGGTTCTGCTTCACAGGAGATAGTCGAGTGACTTTCATGCTGCGATCATCGGAGGCGGTCAATAGAAGCATATAAGGAACTGCTGCAAATTGTTCCCCGACTTCAGTAGTGGAGTACCCTGGACTGTTTCTGCCCTTCACAACATTTTAAGGAATTTCATAATCACGCGTTTCAAATTTTGCGGAGACTGAGACAAAGTGGCCGAAAGAAACTGTTAAATACTTTTTGTAGATATTGTGCATGCTTGTAATTTAGTGACTGTATTGTCTGCAGGCGTTGTTACTATGTTATTAGTACGTTGTGAGCACAACACTGATCAATGAACAGCATGCGTCGAGTTCCCAAAGTTCAATCCCCATCGTAATCTACTTACACAAAGCCATCGGTGTATTTCACAGGAGTTGCGTCCTCATACCTAGATGGGCCGTCATATGTAATTATACTTCGGGCATCATCAGTGATTTAAGAAACAAAGTTTTTCCATCCTGCACATGCCGACAGAACCCCTCATTTCTTGAATTACGATTGGTCCCAAAACTACCAGTTAATCTAGTTATTTAAAGAAATGCCCCAAGGTGGAGTAAAAATTTTAATACTGGAGTAATCCCTCACTAGCATCCGTCCAAGCGCTGCCATACGACTACACAGCACTAACACAGTGCTTACTCCGAGTTGTTGTTCATTTCGGTCTCGCCCTACCATTTGGTTAGATTAGTTGGTAGAGCGACTGCTCCGGACAGGCGCTGGTGCCGGTTTCGATCCCCGTACCGGGACAAATTTTTCTTCAGCTGTGAAGTGTCTGTGAAAGCTGTGTAGCTTTTCTCTGTAGTCGCGTGGCTGTGCTGGAGTGGCCGTTAATGAGTAATTACTCGCTCATCAAAAGCTCCCACTTGTTGCTTCAGCACAACTTTTATCGGATATAACGAACCTTTAAACAAGCGTTCGAGCCATAGGTTGTTTGCGAGAGCGATACTTGCGGAAAACAACGTTACGTAACGCTTTAGTCAGAGCTCCGAGTTCCCCTAAAATTCAAAAATAGAACCAGCAGTCTTGTGGCAGGAAGAGCGCAGCACGAGACAAAGACGTGTCCCGACTGTCCCTTCTTTGTCTCGTGCTGCACTGTTCCTGCCACAAGATCATGCACGAACCAGCCCAACTTTTCACCTTGCTAAAGAACCAACAGTTTCCAGGTTTCCCAAAAACTGAGCCCCATCGTAAAGAGCAACTTTACAGACGGGCGCAGACTGTGGTGATTTCCTTGATGCATGTTACACTAAACGGATATAACCTGTGAAACTAACCGGCGAAGCGGTGTACAATCAGACGCAAGCAAGTGAGAACGTTTTTAAGAGAGCCACCGCTTCCAAGTTCGCCGCGTTTCAAGGTCGCCCAAAAAGAAAGCGGCGTCCCCAAAGCTAGTGTTGCAAACGGCTTCCTTGGAAGAAAAAAAAGCGAGAAAAGAACACAGTGGTCGCGACGACGACGGTCCAAAGTGCCCGTCTGCCGCGAACAGACCAGACAGCGCTAGTTTTTTTTCTACCGTTTTTCCTTCACTTTGTTTTCCACCGCTCGTCAACCGCCTTGGAACCAGGCGCCGAAGACGACGAAAGAGGACTCCAGAGAGGATGATCTTGAAACGACCGAGCGCGGGCGGCGCTTTAAGAAGCTCTCCGAGACGCGGCAGGGGCAGTGGCAGGGGCAGTAGCCCTTGCAGACTGCCGGTGTGATTTATTTGAGCCGGGCTGTGTTTCCGATGTTCGGCTCCCTAGCGGATCCTCCGCTCGCCTCGTTTTTCATCTCTCTTTCTTCCTCCCGTCCGGTTGAAAACCAGGGACCAAAAAACCCTGGCAACGCGTCAAGTGCGCCACATGAGAGTAAAAGGGTACGAGAGCACGTGCTACAAACAACTTTACAGTTGTGTGCAGTGAAGGCGAAAGGTCCGTCACCAATTTGCACCCTACTTACGCCTCTGGAACAGCAACGCCGCTGCTGGAACCGAAGGCCGCGTGTTCGCCACCCAGACAAGTGCGTGAGCCGCGACACGTTCTTCTGAGCTGTTACTTTCAGGGCAATCTTGTATGCCCTAAACCAGAACCGAGTAAAATAGGAGTAAAAGCCGCACTTAGTCCGAGAGGTTAGTCCATGCGAGACTAACTGCAGATGGTGATCCCTTTTGAAGAAGTCTCTGAGGGAGTAATTGCTGGTTTTGTAAAGCATTAATTATTGCGACGAAGCAGTTAACCCCAGGGCTTGCGCCCCTTTTAGTCATTTCTGGCTCAGAGCGTATTCCATCTTTGGCACTAATGTCTAGAGATGCGGTAAAAAAAAATATACCCCTATTTCTGTTCTACTTTCAACGATGTCATCAATCTGCCCGCTGTCTTATCAGCGTTCAGGCTTCTACGTAGCTTGCCCGAGGCTTGGTTGGAAAGAATAGTTACACATGTTATTTTAATCACTGGAATATCGATACCACTTGTTTCTTATGAAGCGAACAAAAACTTGGGTTCGTTCGCATGAAGAAACACAACTATACAAAATAAGAGTACGACAGTTCTTCTAATCGTTAAGTTAGAAAAGACTACTGCCCTTACAAACGAGAAGTTTTAAAAGTGGCGTAAGCGTTAATAGGGGAGTATCTCACGGAGAACTGAGCGCTCATGCTTTGAAAGAAAGCACAAAGTTCCATAGTGATTTTATTCAAACGGCTATTCTCGTTGTAAGTTGCTGTAGAAGGTGTTGCATGACTAACATATCATTGTAGGTTTACGAACTCGGGAAAAAAAAGAGTAATATTTCTGCCCAAGCAAACAGTGGCGCAGCGCGATGGAAAACTTCTTGACCTATAAAAGTGTCCTCGTGACCAGTAGTTAGCGGCACAGTTTAACCACGTCGAGTTGCCATCAGATCCCTACCTTATCAGCACAGGCGATAACAGGCGCAGAGAGTCGCTGGCGCCAGAGAAGTGACAGAGAGATATTCGTAAAAGGCTCTCTGACAAGGCTACCATGGAATCTGCCATCGCCTTCTTGCTTAAACATAACCAACAATATCATGGATGCTCTTCCCGAACTCTTCTCTTACAACACCTGCCGCCTACCACGGTTGACAAGTGGAGACTTCGCACAGATAAACCTGGGCTGCTGACGTCATTTCCCTCCAGCCAATTGACACTCTCCAATTTGGTGACGTTACTGCCGATGCGGTGACGTCACGCGACTCCAGCCAACAGATTTTTCCGCTCTGGTGATGCCACTGATGGCGTCAATGCCCGCCAGGCAATCAGGATATTTCTGAACGACACCGGACGGCGTTGAGTAGCCGACATATGGAAGTTTAATATGGAGAGCATCGAGCATGTTCTAAAGAATGGAGGTAGCCTAAAAGCGGTCGAGAGGAAACTATGCACAGAAATCAGATATATTCGTTAAGAGACAAAGACGGCAACGGTATTAGCAATATGGAAAAGGTTGTTAAAGTAGCCGAAGAGTTCTACGCAAATATAGTTGCCAATGTAATCAGGATATTAATAAGAGAAGCAGTAGAGTACAGCCCTGAGACATCCTGCTATTAACAGAAGAGGAAGTAAAGAAACTTTTAGGAACAATGAAAAGGAGGAAAGCAGCTGGTGAAGATCAGGTAACAGCAGATCTGTTGAAGGACAAACGGGAGATAGTGCTAGAAAAACTAGCCACCATGTATACGCAATGCCTTATGACTTCGACCGTACCAGAAGCTTGGAATAACGCTAACATTATCTTAATTCATACGAAAGGAGACACCAAGGACTTGAAAAATTACAGGCCGATCAGCTCACTGTCCGTTGCCTACAAGGTATTTACTAAGGCAATCGCAAATAGAATCAGGGCAACCTTAGACTTCAATCAACCAAACTATCAGCCAGGCTTTCGTAAAGGGTACTCGGTACCCGACAATAGACCATATTCACACTATAAATCAGGTAATAGAGAAATGCGCAGACTATAACCAACCCCTATATATATAGTGTTTATTGATTACAGTAAGCATATGACTCAGTCGAAACTTCAGCAGTCATGCTGGCATTGCGGAATCAGGGTGTAAATGAACCTTGCAAAAATACAGGAAGATACGTATAGCGGATGTATAGCTGCCATAGGCCTCCATAAAGTCAGCAATAAAATTACAATAAAAGAAAGTTCCAGGCAAGGAGACACGATCTCGCCAATGTTATTCACCGCCTGTTTACAAGAAGTATTTTGAGGCCTGGATTGGGAACAGTTGGATAAGAGTTAATGGAGAACACCTTAGTAATCTGCGATTCGCTGATGACTATGCCTTGCTAAGTCATACAGGAGATGAGTTGAAAAGCATGATCAATATATTAGACAGGCAGTGCAGAACGGTATGTCTTAGAATATACATGCAGAATGCCAAAGTAATATTCAACAGTCTCGCAAGGGAACAGCAGTTCACAGTTGGTAGCAAGCTGCTGGAAGTGGTAAGGGAATACGTCTACTTAGGACAGGTAGTGACCGCTGATCCGGATTGTGACAGCGAAATAACTAGGAGGATAAGAATGGGGTGGAGGCAGGTTCTCTCAGGTCATGAATGGCAGTTTACCAATATCCCTCAAGAGGAAAGTGTACAACAGCTGTATCTTACCGGTACTCACCTACGAGGCAGAAACGCGGAGGCTTAACGAGAAGAGTTCACCGCAGGAGGTGTTTCGAGGCCTGAATTGGGAACAGTTGGGAATAAGAATAAATGGAGAATACCTAAATAATCCGCGATTTGCTGATGACATTGACTTGCTGAGTCACTCAGGAGGTGAACTGCAAATCATGATCAATGAGTTAGACAGGCAGAGCAGATCGATGGGTCTAAAAATTAACATGCAGAAAACCAAGGTAATGTTCAACAGCCTAGCAAGGGAACAACAGTTCACAATTGGCAGCGAGAGCCTAGAAATTGTGACGGAATACGTCTACTTAGGGCAGGTAGTGACAGCTGATCCGGATCATGAGAGGGAGATAACTAGAAGGATAAGAATGGGGTGGAGCACATATGGCAAACTCTCGCAGATCATGAATGGCAGTTTACCAATTTCCCTCAAGAGGAAAGTGTACAACAGCATAATCTTACCGGTACTCACCTACGGGGCAGAAACGTGGAGGCTAACGAAAAGAGTTCAGCTTAAGTTAAGGACAACGCAGCGAGCCATGGAAAGAAAAATGATAGGTGTAACGTTAAGAGATCGGAAGCGGGCAGAGTGGGTGAGGGAACAAACACGAGTTAATGACATCCTAGTAGAAATCAAGAGAAAGAAATGGGCTTGGGCAGGGCATGTAATGCGAAGGCAAGATAACCGCTGGTTCTTAATGGTAACGAAGTGGATTCCAAGAGAAGGCAAGCGTAGCAAAGGGCGGCAGAAAGTTAGGTGGGCGGGTGAAACCATGAAGTTAGCGGGGATAGGGCGGCCGAAGCTGGCACATGACAGGACTAACTGGAGAGATGGGGTGGGGGAGGCCTTTCTCCTGCAGTAAGCGTAGTCAGACTGCTGCTGCTGATGATGATGGTACTATGCTATCGCTTACTTGTTTCTTGCTGGTCTGCTGTGTGCACCTTTTGCTACCGGTCGTTCCCTAGGCGTTGCGATCCTGCATATTGTTAAATTAAGCCCTCAACGCAGAGAAAAATGCACTGCTTGATGTAACTGAATCAAATTATTCAATGCAGTAAATAAAAACCAGTCAGTGGTGCTTCCGACAGTCCCGAAAAAAAATTATTTTTCTTTTTTTTTCATTCGCCGCTTTTAGGCCGAAAAAATGCTGAACTTGGCTTGGAATGCTTCGTTCGGTAAACCGTGTCGTCGTGGCCATCTACGGCCTGAAAGAACGTAACACTACCCGATAACTTCGGTGCCGCCTAATTTACACTTGTGGCGACCGCTACGTAACACAACCCGATACCTTGAGCGCCGGCCTAATTTCCGTTCGTGGTGACGGCTACGTCTTTCCAAGGCTCACCCAGACCTGGAGCACTCTACAGGAAGGTGCTCGTTATTGTTGGCGAACTGGGCCAAACTCCGGCCTACCACATTCAACACAGCGGCCTCGGCTTCATTCCGCTGCTTGCCTCCCATAAGATTACAGGTGCTCCTAATGCTCGGTAATCGGCTGGTTGATATTACGCGGTGCTTAGGAGGAATATAGAGGTGCAAGTTTTTAGATAGCTTCAGCCAGGGCGATTTAGAGAAGGCATCTATCCACGTTTCTTATATACGTGCATGTGCTCTTATGCACATCTAAATGCACACATAGGCATATATTTAGACACAATTATATTTATGTGCTGAACTGGGATTTTCGGAACATTCTTCTCAAGAGGCAGCTCGAGAACGATAGGACCAGTGGAAAGGATACGAAAGAAGCCGTTAATCACAGCAAGAATGAAAAGCATAGGGGAGTTCTTTGTTTACGGAAGGTTTGATTACAGAGATACCTCCGTAAAGGATCATTGTTTATCTGTTCCCGGCCCTACGTACCCCGCCTATGTCAATTTCCTCCTCCTGATATCAGCTGAGCTATCAACTCGCATTTGTTCTCTAACCAACTCTGTAGAGGTGCAAAGAACAGCAGGCATAATTTTGATAAGGAAATGATAGAGACTGTGGCTTTACAATAACCTTTTCGTTTTTGTATACGTCCTGGTTGCTGAAACTATGGTGAGCTGCTGATAAGAAAAAAAAACTTGAATGAGCTAGCTTTAGAAAACTGATTCAACTGAACGAAGATATAGTAAAGAAGTGCTCGTTCCCCGCGGCCCTCATCACGCGAGCGAGGCGTCCTTGCCAAACCGAAGTGGTCTGAGCGAACGGCTGATAGCGCATGCGAGAGACGTAGCGGCCTACTCATGATTCCTCTCGACGAAACCGGTGCTCTAGGCATTTCCTACAGCATGACAGAAGCGTGGTGAGCAGCTGGAGATTACGCATGATGCAACGGGTGCTAGGCATTTCCTACGTCACGTGGGAGAGGCGTGACGGTCTGCTGATGGTGCCGAATGACGTAACCCGCACTGCAGATTTCCTAAGCCGTTGGCAGCCTCTCCGATATCGATGCTCTTCGATGTCCACTCGCCGATTAGAGGTTTCAACAGTGAGTGAAGACCCGGCGATTGTACTTCCCAGTTTAATGCCCTGAGGACATTTTATGGTAAATAATATAAATAAAGGTTCCAGTCTAATCCTTGCTACACCTGGCGCCATATTTTGTTGCCATGCTAGCACACCGAGCGTTGTCAGTAAACACACCTTCCACACTCAGTTGGTCGCGCTTGCCTCTCGTGCACAGGACGGTGAATAACGGTATGTGATAGCTTAAGTACGCCACACAATTCATGCTAGCCGCATCTACGTGTCGCGCAAAGATGTATTCGTAGACGCTACCACTTCCGGTGGTAGGGTGGTGTGGGCTGGTAGGGTGGTGACGCCAGAAAGTAAGTTAATACATATATTACCGTAACACCAGCGTTTGATTGAAGTCTAGGTGGAATATCCCGCCAATGATGACGTTCAATTTGCCCCGCAATAAAGAATTTGTTTTTGTATTTATATAGCTATTTATTTGTTTTTCAAGTGATTATCGGTAAGGATGTGACGAGATTGAATCGAATGTCGGGGTGATTTTTAAATACAACTTTCTCAGCGATAAATCCATCTTTTGCTGCCGAACGAACGGCAAGATTTACTCATTTTATTTCAGATAAGGACACTCGGGAGGGAGCTTTACATGCGGGGTAGGCAAACAGCATGACATTAATAAATCAATGATTCGGTGGCTTTCTTAAAATGATCAGTGCTTGTATGATGGATGGCACTTGTGGGAAGAATGTTCCAGTCACGAGCTGTTTGGATAAATGAGTGTCAGTGGGTCGTCGTGTAAGCTGTATGCGGGTAAACTGTCTTGTGGTGACATGCGCTTGCTGAGAAGCGATGAGCAAGTTGGAGATGAGAGTTAGAAAAGAAATTGTGATATATTTTATGATACAAAAATAGTTTTAGATGACGGTGATAGATGATAGGTTGAAGATGAAATAAATAGTTTGAGAAGACGCATCCCTGTTATTCATAGCTATTTTAAAAGAACATTTTAAAGAACAGCTAAATTCTATTAAAGACCAACTTAGTAGTACAGTACTAAATTCGACCCAAAGACAGGCACTAGCAGATTTTATATCGAGGAAGAAACGTAAGCTTCAGGATAAACAACAACGTAAACACATTCGAGATAAACTTCGCCTAGAAACATAGATATTTAGACAGCTCAATAACCGCCCTTAAATTTTGATAGAGCCAGAAAATACGCCGCTGACACTGCAGGAGGATTACAGCGCCCAGACAAAGACAAGTCCTCTTGCCGAAACATTGGCGAGCATCCTGAGATTTTCCCTCCCCTGTTCACTTCGTGTAAAAATAGTCTCGCAATTTTAGGACGCTGCTATTTGTTGGGAAAAATTGCTTGTTCTTAAGGTAAGTAATATTGGCAGAGTACGAGTAATTAGAGTTGATGAATCGAACGGCGCAGTTTTGAGCAAGTTCAGTACAATTGGTGAGATTAAGTAGAGCGGGGTCCTAGACGGTAGACGCGTCCATAGCCATTAAGAGACAGAGAATCAATTTTTACGGAGTACATTAATTCGATGGCGTTGTCTTCAGTGGCCCTTTAAGCATAACATTCGAATGCAACATGTAACGTTAGTCCACCTTTCACAACAATTTAGCAGCATTACTCTAACGTTTTGTGCTACACAACTATGCTCGGAGGAGAAGCATATAAGGTGCTGCTTGGTTACCTGAACTAGCGTTTTCACGGTATAAAAAAAAACAAAAAATATGCTTACATTCGTGTGCACGGCGGCAAAAAACCGTTATGCATTATTTCGGGCGTGCTGGCTTTTTCATCGACATACAGTGAACGTTTCATTTCCGTTTTCTGAAAGAAAGGAGCCAAGAAGGAAACAGGAGATGAAGCTGAAAACGGGGAAAGATGGGAAAAGCGAGAAGAGAGAGGTCACTGAAACGCTACACAAACACAGGCTCGCACGAGCAATAAACCATTGGCCGAGGAAAAGGAAGGTCAGGTTGCAAAAGTTTTTCTAACCGGTGGCTCTGCCGAGCTTCAAGGCTTGACGTTAACGTTGGAGCAGCTCCGGCTAGAAAAAGAGAAACAGAAGAAAAATGAGAAAGATGTGGAACGACAGAAGGAAGGCATAGAAGTGGAGGAGGCGTGATGAACCAAACACAAAAACAAAGCATTGTTTGTTGGCGTTGCTTTGGACGAAATCTATACAGTAACGACAGAGCGCCGGCTTGCTTCACAGGCGACGAAAAACGTGACGTGCATTACGCGAAGCTTGCGAACGCTTGTCTGTCGAATGCGACTCGCTGTAGAATCTGCTACAATGTTTTTCGAGAGTTTTCAGGCTTATGAAATCCGAAACTATGGACAGTGAGGCAGGCGGTATAGTGAAGGACTTCGGAATCACAGCAACGTCCCGAGGTCCGTCTAACATGCACCTAAATACATGCCCACTACCACTTTTTGCATCTCACATCTGTATCAGTGCGACCGTCGTGGCTGGCAGTCGAACCCGCGACCGCTTGCTCGGCACACAGAACACAATGATCGGGGGACACATCGACGGACAGGCACGAACAGTAAGCTGTGCGTCAATGGTAGACAAACGTGATAACCCGTAGAGGAGTCGTAATGAAATATCGCAGAGCAAACTCAGCGAACGCAAAGACACAGAGGCGACGCTTCTGTGATGATTATTCGTTGTTGTTCACGCGCAATCATACGCGTCTCGTACGATTGCGCAGCGACTTCTACTGTCGGTTACTGAGTAGCAGTTATGAAGGAACTGAGGCCAGTTATGCATCCTCGTCATTCTCGCTGATGCTTGATGAAGTAGAAGATTTGTTTGCATGTTGTGCTAAAAGCCACCGCGGTGGCTCAGTGGCTATGGCGCTCGGCTGCTGACCCGAAAGACGGGGGTTCGATCCCGGCCGCGGCGGTCGAATATCGATGGAGGCGAAATTCTGGAGGCCCGGGTACCGTGCGGTGTCAGTGCACGTTAAAAAACCCCAGGTGGTCGAAAGTTCCGGAGCCCTTCACTACGGCGTCCCTCATAGCCTGAGTCGCTTTGGGGCCCCCATAAACCAACCAATATGTTCTGCTAAAATAAAGAAATGCACAGGTGACCATAGAAGGTGATGCGACGAATCCGCAGAAGCAGTATTGGTTGTACATTTCGCTGCTACGATTAACTGTCACTTTTGCGTTTCAGTGCTGCGGGTGATTTTCGTGGGGTGATTTTCGTGGGATTTTATTCTTTTCAAGAATAAAAGTGACGGGTGAGGCTTCGGTGATGTGGTGGTAGGTTAATAGGTGGTGGGTGGTGGCTTCTGAACGGTGAAGGTGGGGGACGGCAAATTTTGGTGGAGACAAGACAAGCTGTTGAGATAGTTGGTAACGGTGTTCACTAACTACACATTGACACAGAAGAAAAGTCCTAACACTTGGAAAGAATTAGAAAGCACGCGTGTGTCGACGTTGTCTTTTCGGGGCCTAGGCGTCTGTCTAGCCTTGTCAAGAAAGTAAATTCTACAGTGTACCACGCGGCTGCTTGAAAAGGCACGCTAAACAATTTGCCCCTTGCTAGAAAGGAGTAACTTATTCTTCGCCACTTTCTAGTTGGAAACAATAAATTGCGGCCAAACTGGCCGATGTCTCAGTGGAAGAATAAAGGAGCAGGATTACAACGTTACCTCCGTCCTTATCACAGGTCACGTAGCAAAGCATTGCAGATATTGCAAAAAAATGATTATGATGACGACGACGCTAACGCCTATACGAGCCATTGTATAAATAGCGCACCGTGATAGGCAGCAACCGTGGATCGTTGGCAGTGGAATTAATAGAATCACATTATAATTGCAAGGCTGCAGAAAGAAGGTATTAATGCACACTCGGTAGCGCTGTCGGAAAAATAAAAGTCAACTTGACTGCGAATGCTCACACGTTGCCTGTTGTATTTTGACTTTGTTTCTTGTGCATGACATGTATGCATTTCTTTACCAATTCTGGCCGCCAGTGGGGTATTTACAACGGCTGGTCAGCCATTAAAGATTTCGATTGCGAGTTAGTGCTTTGTTGTCTCTTTTCTTCTGCGTCTTGTCCTTACACATTCGTTCGACCTCTCGACTTCTTGATTTCTTCACGGTGGAGGTGATTGCGACCCTGTGCGAAAACACTAATACGTATGCTTGGATGGAGGTTTTTGACAAGCAAAACATATCTCGGCGTGACGGCTCATGGGAAGGGGTGAATCAGTTGGAGATGCTAAAATTCATTGGAATCCTCATATACATGAGAATTGTTGACCTACCATGACTACATCTCTATTGGAATGCAGGAATCATCTATTATGCTGTTCTGCCATCAAGAAATCATTAACTGAAATCGGTTTTCCCTTTGTGTGCGTTGGTGGAAAACGCTCTTTTTCCACTGTGTTGGCATCGCTTGCGTAAACAGTTTTATTCTCTACCAAGCACATCAAAGAGACCATCCTAATGTTCCAGAGCGTGCCCAAAACGCCAAATTCGATCAACTGGCCTTCGGGGAGCAGCTCATTCAACAAATCTTCGAGTATGATGAGGTAAAAGAAATCTATGCCCCCAATCCTCTCACAGAATCCATTTGTCACTAGGCGAAAAAATGTAAAAAAGAAGGAACTGCAAGCTCTGCTATCAGAAAACAAAACAAGAACAAAAATTAAACGTTATGTGCAGCACCGGTCAAGTCTACCTTTGATTCACATCATCACGTGACTGCTTTTCACGGTGCCACCGCAGTCATCACCCCTGACTTCACCAGCCATGGAAAGTGCAATAGTTCTACTCAGAGTTGAAACTAGGAAGAATGACAACTATAAAGATTTGCAGCAGTTCGTGCATTCCAGTTTTCCTCTAATCAAGTTCTGGCTTAGCGCAGCCAGTAATCTTTGTTTTTGCTTTATGCTTTTTTCGCGTTTTGGCATATTGTACAAATAAATGTCCAAGTAATTTTGCACGCACGACAATGGTGTTTGTTTAATTCAGAAGTGTATCTAATAAGCTACGACTTGATGCATTGCAATATGCGGTGGGTTTGTTACTTGTTGTGAAAACAATTTTGCTTTCAGTACACTCCAAATAGTCAATTTTTCTGCGGCAGCGAAAGAGTTGAAACACTAGTATGCGTACCTCGAAGAAGTTTCGCATATGTTCTCGTCACGGAACAATCAGGATGAAAAACATCTAGCTACTCGGATCCTGACACCCCGTGATTTTTGGCATATCTTAAAATGCGAGCGCGACGAGCATTACAAGCTTTCTCGAATTTTCCCATAGAAGTCATTAAATGTGAACCTTTCATTTTAAATCCGATATATCACACCTCTCAGTCCGGTGACAGCACTGCTGCGTCTCATAAATCTGCCGGAGTAGTCGATATTTAAACACGAGCTAAACCATCTCCCAGCTCCCGCGCATTGCATGGGCTAGTTTGAGTAACCCCTGGAAAGAAAGAAATAAGAGGGGAAGGCAGCGCTTAAATGTGCCCTGCAGCTATGGAAACGTGAATCGCAAAGAATGAAGAAGTGGTAAAAAACAAGCGCTATCTTTCTTTCATTTATTTGGTTCACTCGAACCTTCATAACCTGCGTCTTGCCTTTCAACAACGAGCCTACAGCCACCAATCACTGACTGCCCGAGTTTAGGGATTTAGAAAACGTCGGCCAGTCCGGATTGCATCTCTCTTCGAGAGACAAGAAAAATAGAATCCCATTTAGACGAACTCGAATGTGTATGCATTGCCTCATGCCACTGCCCGGGCGTCTTCTCAAAACCTCGTCGTCGAGGGGAAACCCCTTCAGTACACACGCGACTAAAGGGAAAGCTGTTGTTTGAAAACGGAACAGCGTTCTACTGCATCGTCCACAGGAGGGCCGGAAGGTGAAACACACAATAACACGCACACACACACAACGGGTGCAGTGAACCGTACCGCATGCAGAAAAAGTGCAGACAGCGTCCACTCCAGACAGACAACCGAAGAAATCGTAGCGCAACGGCAAACAAACAAAACTTTGGAACCCATTACCTCGATTTGTGGGGCACCCCTGAGGCAAAACAAACGTTCGTCTCCCTCTAGACGAGTGGTTTGCGAGCCAAATATCAACACAGAAGCGGTGTATATATATTCTGCGCAGGGCGGAGACTGACGAAAGCGGGTCAATGCGCAGAAGACGCATGGGCGCGGTAATCTCGAAACTAGCCGTATTTTTTTAGGATAATGGAAACGATGTTGAAAAGTGGATGCAAACGAGAAGGGTTCAGCTTAAGTTAAAGACAATACAACGAGATATGGAAATAAAAATGGTAGCTGAAACGTTAAGAAACCGAAAGTGGGCAGAGTGGGTGAGGGAACAAACGCGGTTTAATGACATCCTAGTCGAAACCAAGAGGTAGAAATGAGCATGGGCAGGGCATGTGATGCGAAAGCATGATAACCACTGTTCCTCGAAGGTAACGGAGTGGATTCCAAGAGGTGGCAAGTGTAGCAGAGGGCGGCAGAAATTTAGGTGGGCGGATAAGACTGACATTTGCGAGGATTTGGTGGCCGCGGCTGGCAAAGGACAGGGTTAATTGGAGACATGGGAGAGACCTTTGCCGTGCATTGGGCGTAGTCAGGTTGATGACGACGATGATGAAGTCAGCAATAACATTCCAATAAGGATGCCATATTACTTGAGGAGAAGAAGAAGAAGAAGAATTCCAATAAGGAAGGGTGTCAGGCAGGGAGACACGGTCTGGCCAATGCTATTTGCAGCCTGTTTACAGGAGGCATTCAGAGGCGTGAATTCGGATCAGTCGGGTATAAGAGTTAATGGAGAATACCTTAGTAATTACGATTCGCTAAATACATTGTCTCACTAAGTCACTCCGGAGATTAAATGCAAAGCATGATCAATGATTTAGGCAGGCAGAGTAAAATAGTGGGCCTAAAAATAAAATGCAGAAAACCAACTTAATGTTCAACAGTCTAGCAAGAAGACAGAAGTTGACAATTGGTAGAGAGATGCTGGAAGTGGTAAGGTAAGTCTACTTAGGGCAGGTAGTGACCGCAGACCCGGATCACGAGAGTGAAATAACTAGAAGAGTATGATTGGGGTGGAGCGCATTTGGCAGGTTCTTTGAGATCATGAATGGCAGTTTACCAACGTCTCTCATGAGAAAAGTATACAACAGCTGCATCTTACCGGTATTCACCTATCAGGCAGGGACGTGGAGGACACCGAAAAGGGTTCGATTTAAACGGAGCACAACGCAGCGAGCTATAAAAAGAATAATGATGGGTGTAGCGTTAAGCGACGGGAAGGGAGCAGAGTCGGTCGGGGAACAAACGCGGGTTAATGATATCCTAGTAGAAATCAACAAGAAGAAATGGGCTTGGGCAGGGCACGTAATGCGAAGGTAAGATATCCGATGGTCGTGAAGGGTAACGGATTGCATTCCAAGAGAAGTAAATCGCAGCGGGGAGTGGCAGAAAGTTAGGTGGGCGGATGAGGTTAAGACGTCTGCGGGGATAAGGTGGCCGCAGCTGGCACAGGGCAGGGTCATTGGAGAGATATCAGAGAGGCTTTGTTCCTGAAGTGGGCGCAGTCAGGCTGATGGTGTGATGATGATGACAAATTGGAATTAAACATCAGAAAGGAAAAGAACCAAAGTAAAGGCGCGCACAGAAAATTTGACGATTATGTCTCGAGGAGGGACGTTAAACCCTCATAAACCAAATGATAAAGAAAATCCCAGTGATGGGAAGAAAAATTGGGCGACGTCATCAAGCGGCTGCAGTAAGCACCCTGCAATCCGAGAACCGCCACCTCAGACAATCATATACATGTCGTTCTTTTATATAGGTATACCCACCACTGGCTGACCTCAATGTGGCGTCAGTTTTACCGACTACATAAGCACCGAGATTGCGAGCAACCGTTTTGTTTTACGGCGCTTCGGGTGGTGTCATACTATTTCTCGTTGCATATAGCTTACATATGCTATAGTAAAGTGGGAGGCTAGCTTGCGACAGGGACTGTCGAACCAACGACATATGCACCTTCAATAATCAGCCTTCCCAGACTACCTCATCTCTTAAGGCGCCGTTGAGGTGTCCACCGAGATGTGAGGCAGTTACCGCGCTATTTTCTTTCCCCAAAAAGCAATTTTCTTATCAAAGTTGTGACGCAACCGTTCGTCGTACACCGCTGCGGGTAGTGTCATACAATTTCTCGTATCATATAGCATACATCTCTTTGTTATGCAGGAGGCAAGGTCGCTACAGGTATTCGAACCGAGTGTTCGAGTGTTTCGATCAGACCTTTGTGGAATCAGAGGTCGGAAGCACGCCTTCGTTTCATTTCTCAGTGCGCACCCTGCGTCGAGGTAGAACTCTCACAATGGCACCATGTGGGATGGTACACGGCCGCTGTCGTCCTCCAATCCAAAACAGTTAACGACTTTACTTTCCGAGCCTGTGACATAACACACACGGAGGAGGTCTCCATTACGTTGGCTGAATCTCACCAAACTTCCAAAACAATTATTTCCGACTCGCGAGGAACCAGCAGGGCTGGGTACCGTACCTCACCTAACGCCTTCTCCAAAACAGCGTCTACACCAGGGACCCCGCTCACCGGAATATCGTTTGGGCTCCTGCTCACATGTGCCTTGAGGGAAATGAGGCAGCTGACGCTGCCGCATGAGCGCTCTCTCACCAGGCATTCTCCTCCGACCCCGACGATCAGGAATTCAAATTCACTCCGGCTTACTCCTTCAAATATTTTTAAATCAACTTGGCCATGGCGTGTATCCCTGCCTGTGTAAATGTCTGTCAAATTCGGAGGAGCGACTTCTGCTCCGCCTGTATACTAATACTTTGCAGGGCCCGGCAGCTCTCAAACAGTTCGATCCTTCATTCTCGGGTAGCTGTTCACACTGTGCGGATAAGTCTACGGACATCTACCACATGGTGTGGGCCTGCCCCTCCAAGCCAGCTATCCCCCCTCATCTCAAACCGAACGCAGGAGGACTGGGAGGCGGCCCTGCTCGGCTGCTCTGATCAACAGGCCCTAAAGGCCCTGGTATACGTGCCCGGGCAGCGGCCGACGCCACTGGGGTCCCTTTCTAGGAACCTCCACCTAGTGCTTGTGAGGGCCGGCCCCTTAAGAGTCAGTAAATCATACCTCCCTGCGCCTCTTTTCGAGGCAATAAAGGTATTTCACCACCACCACCACCAGAACGATACACTGTATTCGCCATCTCAGCACGTAAGCAGTCTTCACTGCCCTCTTAATTTTTTGTAAAATAAATGCTGGAATAACAATACTGCTACTTGGCGCACAGCCGAATAATGAAACACGATGAACGAAGGCAGAGATATGATTTAATGGCCGCTGCCCTAGCGCGAGCGCTCCGTACCGCGCCACTGCCAGTACCGCGCCACTATTATTTAGGGCCTCGAAACAAAAAGTTCTCTTTTCGCACTTTTCCGAAGATAACTCGGCAATAAAAAAGCGCGTGTAGTGTACATTGTAAAAGGCTGCAGTTAATACGCAGCGCCATATGTCCAAGAGCCGCGATAACTTTGTTTCTCGCTTAGCCGAACCGGAGCCGGTAATTTTAGCGGACCGTGCATCAAGGATGCCGATTGAAGCAGACCTTGAGAAAAGTGCGTCTGCACGACATCCAATCGGCGAAGTCCTCGCGCAAGCGACTCACCCGAGCAATTAATGCAAGAACACGCGCTAGTAGCAAGCCTACTTTCCTTGCCTCAGAAGCCGCCAGACCTTGAAAATCGCCACCTGACCGCTCACCGCCACCCAACATTGACTCCTTCGAGTAACGGCCTCAAATCTCCGTAGTAAACAAGTGTACGTGCGATACATGCCCAGACCCGCCATCAACGAACTACATAGTGGACGTAAGGGCGAAGAAGCCCGCTGAGACACCGCGCAGCGCATATCGATTAAAATGCAGCATTCGTTTCAATCCAGGGCACGCATGCTACTTTATGCGAAGCCAGTGGCCGCTAGTAAGAGGGGCCTTTCTCTTTTACCTTCTGTCCCTCATAATTTCGACCCATCAAGCGACACTTGGGGAGGGGGTCGGGGGGGGTGGGGGGGGGGGGGGGCGAGGACGTGTAGTGTTAGAGCCAAGCAAAACGCTACAGGTTTCAAAGAGGAAGACGACTGGCTGTCGCGGGCGGACCTCTCCCAACCAGAAAAGAGCGAACGCTGAGGACACAGGTGAGGGGCTTAAACAAATGAAAAACAATGAACACAAGTGGGTGAGAGGCGTGCAAAGATGAGCCCGGAGTGGCATAGGAAAAGGCAGCGAGGGGAGGAGGATGAAGGGAGAGAGAGGCAGACAGACAGACAGACACGCAAAGCGGGGCTGCAGGCCGAGACATATACAAAGCATAGAGTCGACCGACCGACCGGCTTCGGGGGCCGTACACCCTCACCCCGCCACGCGTTCTGGATAAAAGCGGAAAGGAACCGGTGCCAAGAGTTGAGACAGTATACAGCAGGCCTTCGAAGAGGGGATGCCCCGGAGACCACGTTCGACAGACCGCTAGCCGCCTCTGCGCTGTCGAAGCTCCTGATCCTGCTCCAGCGGCCGCATCAGCAATCGCGCCACCCTGACCCTCACAACCGTGCCGACGACTGCTCTGACGACGTCTGGCGAGGTACAGGGGCCCCCGTGGAACGAGACAGCAGTCTTCTAGAGCAACTGTTGCATCATCTCCTCTCCTTCGCACCCTCCGACGCGGTAAATTCGCAAGTTTTATCATTTCCGCGGTACCTCAAGTTTGAAGACAATAAGCAGTAAAAGGGCGACCTCTAGCGACTAGATCGCAAGTGCTCAATGCGCTTAATACCACTGTAACAAAAAAATGAAATGAAAGAAACAACCTCACTGAAGGCATTTGAGTTTGGCAGGCATGCCACTGCAAAGGAATAACGTAGTGCCTGCGCCCTAAACGTCGCTATCGGTCGCCCTTGTTCAATCGTTCTTTGCATGTCCAATATTCTTGGACAAAAATTTTAATATTGGAATATTGTAAGGTATTGTTACAGAAATATTGAAGGTAATGGTCCATTGTTCCGATTTGTAGCAAAATCTTTCTTTTAGAGTATTTCCAGCACTCGCATCAAGCAGTTAAGACTGCCAAAGAAAACCAATGGGGAACACTTTTGGCGACAGCAAGAACGTTAATAGCAAAATAATGCAAGCCTGCCGACAGGAGATTTGCGTATATATTGATTGTTATAGTGAAATCTTACACTATTTGCTTTCACAGTTACCGTTCAAAAATGCTTTTGTCTAGAATTGGGCATGTTTCCGTGTTTTGTTTGGCACTCGAACCAGCCATAGTATCAGGAAAGGAGTTGTTGCACGGTTGAGAAGAACAGTTCTTGTTGCCGAAACGTCGCTACCGAATCGCCCTTATCTTTCGGCAGCTTCGCTTCCGAGCTTAATTCGCTATTGTTGATTTGGGATTATTGATGCTTTTTTTGCTGGAAAATTGGTACAATCAAGATGCAGCGGCAAACGTACACCAACTTAGTAAGGCGTGCTATGGAACCCCACAAAGCGCCCAGGAATACTGGGCATCGCATTTCGTTGGTCACTGACTGTGGCCTCCATACCATGAGTCATGGTAGCCGCATAAGGCTAAATTAACAAGAAAACTGTACTGGTAGTAAGCTATGAGGCAACCGGCCATCCAAGCAGCACATGTAATGGGCACAATATTAGAAATATATTGGCAAATATCGGTACAACAAAAGACCAGTGTGAAACAAATCATTTAGAATATTGCGCCGATTACCTGTGCTGCTTGGGGACTGATGCCGAGCTTGCCTCAGCTAACCTCTTTTCTTCTATTGCTATTGTCATACAATTTATTTATTTATTTATTTATTTATTTATTTATTTATTTATTTATTTATTTATTCAAATACCCTCAGGGCCCGAAAGCATTAAAGAGGGGAGTGGGAAGGACATACATTGGGTCCGATACAGTGCAGCAGAAAAGCAAAATAGAAGAAACGAAAACGCGGCGAAAAATGAACAAAACATAACACATAATTGATTTTGTAATGCAAGAAATCCACACGACGCTGACTGCATTCATTCTTAACCGGCCTTTGGAGCGCTGATATCGTTGACAGAATGTGGCGCTTGGCAAGATTAATCTGGGATCTCTAGAATGATATGCGTTTGCGTTATATCCGTCATTAGTGGGAAGCTGCTGAAGCGGGAAGATTTGAGAGTGCTGATTTGTATGAAATACTCATCGGTTTATCTCGGATGATCAGCTGGGGTAGCAGGGATGGTGGTGGATATGTTCTGCGTAAGAGTAAATGCGCCACATCCACCGAAAACACCCCATTCATGAATAAAGATAATTAGAAGAATAATTATCTTCTTTCGAATTATCCAGAATTGTCATTTTAAATATTATCGAAGATAATTCGAGAGAAAAGGTCGCACAGAGATAAATCGATAAACACCTTTACTCTGGCAGCTACAGAGTACGTACTATTTTATATTGTAGCAGTGACGTATTCCCACCACCAGCGCTGTAGAGGCGCGGACATGGTTAGCCCGGGTGCGATGCCATTATGCAAGAGAACAGTTACTGCCGGGTTCTCCACGCATGCGCGGACCGTTAACACTTCTTAAGGCCCAAAAAGAACGAGCCTGCCTTTTCACTGGAGATCGCTTTACGACATCCCTACTCCAATGTACCCTGTGCCGCCTGCCGCGGCACCATATTATGACGTCACATCACCGGCTTCGCGACGAATCAGGAGAAACGGTCGAAAACTTCAACCGCTTCACCCGCCAGCCAGTAGGCTTTTTGTTACAATACGTATCAATAGATGGCGCCACAATATATTGTGCAACACTCTTGAATAAACTGTCCGCTAAACACATGGCGGTCTCTCCGTCCGGCTCAAGCTCGAATCACCATAACACCTTGTGCTTGCTTTCACTTCTGAAACAGCCGTGCACGACGGCTTCGCTCAGGCCGAGCGGGTGACACGCAGAACGAGCAACGCTTCGCGTTTTCGCAACTCGGCAGTGCTGGCCGTACTTGTCCTACTATTTTGACAGCACTTACTCGTCGAAACAACATTGTTCGAAAAAGTGATTAACCAAACGTGGCCGACAAACCAAGTTACCGTAGTTCGCCAGGACCATCGCCGCATGTATCTCATTTTAACGTAACTTCATGGCTCCAAAAAGATGTGTTCTCGGTAAAATGGATATATTTGTAATCGCGGTACCCTAATATCACAATCATAATATCATAATAATAATCTTGCTGGACGTGATACTCCTCTTCAGTATCCATTTAAGCAGCCCGTATACAAGAACTGCGGCTCGACGAACCGACCCGCAGCTTGAACTTAGACAGAAAAACAAAAAGAAAGTGGAGGGTTCCGGAAAGATGGAGAAAGGCGGTTAACTTCCACTTAGAGAAGCGAGCAATTAAACTTTGAACACGCGACACACGTATATGTTGCCGATCAGATGAGGCCTTATATGTTATCCTCAGTGCGCGTTATCCCTACCTGCACTTCTTTCCATTTCCCTCTCGCCCCCTCCAGCTTTCCCTCACGACGCCATTGTTGTGTCAACACGACGTGTAACAGTTCCGCGCTTTTCAATTTCCTAATAACCTCCTCACAGCTTTACCTACGCTCACCACTCGCTTTCACAAAGCAGCCAGGTAGTTTCCTTTCCCCGTAACCTCCTCCTTTCCTTTCTCGGCACCTTCCAACTCCTCCTCCTACCAGCGAACATGCAGGCTTGCGCTAGACGAGATAGCGGCCTTCGTACAGGTGTTCTTTGCACCGGTCTTCAACAGATGGCGCTAACGACGCCGCCGGTCACCTCGTACTCGGTCTCTCGTGATTCAGTTCAACCGGCGGAACGTGATAAGATCTCAGAGCGTAAACAAACAAAAAAACTACCGGGGACATTTAAGTCTTCTTACGTGCTATGATTTCGAAAGCATTGTGCACTACTGCTGTTTGCGTTGGCGCGTTTGTGGTTATGTCCATTCAGAGCTTGTCTGCTGAACAGTTTAACGAGGGTCTCGAATATGGCAGTCTTCATGCCATAGGTAGCATAAGAAGGTTCTCGCACAGCTTCCGCCTTGACCGTTCGGTCACGTTTTTGCGTGGCACTCGCGGTAATACAGGACGCACCACGTCCGCCGCTAAGGACGAGGGTGGCGCTGGTGAGCACTCTCAAGGTTCGGTTACAATGTTTGTTTGTTCATTCATTTTATTTTTACAGAACTGGGTGTACAATACAGGACCGAATATCACACATGGGTATAAAGCACTGCCAAGGTCGACGAAGCAAAAGACGTTTAATGCACGCCTGACGAGGCCTCGTCTCCGGAATATTGCATCAGGACAGACAAAACAGATAAATACCTCCGAAAGCAGAAGGTTGGACAGCCGTCGCCCTAGCTCAGTTGGCAGGGCACCGAACGCGAAATCCGGAGGTCGCGGGTTCGGATGCGCGCAACCAATCACTAATTTAACTGCCACCTGCCACAGTGGTCAACTTGTGATGATGCCGCAAATCACGTGACCTAGATAGCCCACCTGCCTCTTAGTTTGCTCTCCGGGCGCCACCTGCCAGAGTCATGATCCTGATTTTTCGCCCACAACGCCGACACCGGTTTCCTGGACAACGGGGTGCTTAATATGCTATCGCGTCAAAACTTTACAGCGACAAAACAAGCCAGCATCAAAATAGTATGGCGACAAAACAACACTTGTGATGCAGCACGTGCCAAAGCAGCAAGCTGATAGACCAGTACAGTGAAAGGTCAGCACCACGAAAAGCAGCACAGTGAGAGCCCAACACCGCGCCAAAACAGCACTGCAATGAACAGCACATCGAAAATAGTGAAAGGCGTTACACGACGAGGGCACATGCGTACTTAAACCGGCGTAATAAAAAAGGAACGATGTAGCTGTCTTGCAACCTGGATGCACAATGTAGCGTTTACTGACAACACACACACCGCTGTGTTGTGCTGTTAGTGAGCTGTTTTATCGCTGTGCTGTTATTAAACCACACAATTTTTTCGGTGTGCTGTTTTTTCGTTCACTGTGCTGTTCTTAGTGGTGCTGATTTGTCCCTGTGCTGTTTTGAGTGCTGTTCTTACTCGTGCCGTTATATTGGGCAGAACGCGAAGCTCTCGGTACGTTACGTCACCGGGGTCTTAGGGCTATTGCGCTCGCCTTGCGTATGGCAGGATATCTTGGAGCTGGCGTTCATATGCATCCACACAACACCGGGACGACGCGCCTCGGATCGGAGCCGGCCCTTATCTCCGGATATCAGAGAAGCACACGCGCATGCACAATCTTCTGTGGCAACGATGATGCTTCATTACTGCTTGCGACAGCAGTGGCAGGGTAGATAACGACCGCGGGAAGGTGCCCTCCACACACCTCCTGCGATCACCTATCGCTCTCTCTTTTCTCGAACGAGGTTTATAAACAATGAAGTTATCGCTGCCGCGCACTCCGTGGGCTTGCTATCTTATCACCTTATCAGGCCGTTGGCAGGTTGAGTGAAGTCTTGGTAAGCGTTTTTTTCTTCTCGCTTTGTGTGTGTGCCCCCCCCCCCTTCCCAAAGCACGCTTACGCTATGATAGCGGCCATATCTCAATACGCGAGCTACCTGTAAGAGCTCACCCATATCAGCGCTCCCAGGCGGCAATAACCTCACAAGCATCTCGCCTTAGTGGCGCCGAGAAGACATGCAGGAGCCGAGTGGCGCCAGAGGCAAAGGGGGTGGAAGAGGGGCTAGGCCGTTCACATCCTTTGAACGAGCCCCACGTGAAGAGATTATGCGGCAAAGGAGGAAACAAGCAGTTAACCGAGCGTCGACAAGCTTTGAACACAAGTGCTGCTTCGCAAGCGTTTGCAGGCGTTGGTTGCATCATTGCAAGACTTTGAGAGCTAATCTATATGTATTCCGAAACAATAGTTTCACCTTTGACTCATAAGCTAGCATTTTTTTTTCTGCTGGCCACTTACAACGCTAACTAGAATATGTTGTTCCTTTTTTTTGTATTGTCATTCACAGGTGTTTTAACCTGATAGCGTTAAGGCTTCCAGAAAGAGAGAAAGAAATGTTTAATGCATAGAATGGGTGGGTGAGCCCTTATTCTAGGAGGCCATTCTCCAGAAAACCCGCCGACGACGAAAAGGTAATCACAAGACCAAATTATAACCGCAATGATTTTGATACTTCCGACTTGTTTAATAGAATGAAGCATTAAAATGTTGATCTCGTTCTATGCTGTGATTGTTCAGCGGAGTAATGCAGCAGCATGCGTGTCTTGGGCTGTATTTGACAACAGCTGCTTGTTTTTTCTGCGTTGCATCGTACACGAATGTTCACCCACATAGTAATCTTCCAGCACTCCCACTCGCTTACCGTCGCACACATCTCTCTGATACAACGCAGCACAACTGACATCATGCCGCACTCTCAGCGGCACCCAAGTGAAAGGGTATTCTCAGCTGAGAATACTGTTAGGAAAGCTGTTATGAAACGGCATTGAACGGCACTCTCAGCAACGTTTTCAACAAACCCTCTGATACTACCACTTAAGCAGTTCGTAATATTTAATGGCACTTGGTATTTCCAACAGCTCCTCACATACTAAGTCCATTCGGGCTCATCTAAACTCACTGATTCTTGTTCACTTCCCTTCACTTGCGCTCACGCGCATATTCTAGTCTGAGTTTCATTTGATATGCCTATATGTTGATGTTAGAAAAAAGAACGCGCAAATATAGCCGCGTCTCGAAAAGTCCGAAGGACATCGAATATTGGCCTTTTCATTCAGCATGATGAGCGATGCCAGCATTCCGAAGTGCTCATTTTCAGGCGTAACTGATTTTGGCCAGCCTACATTACCAATCCGCGGCGAATTCGTAATTTTCTGGAAAGCTGTATTTTAACTTGCCTTTCGCAACGTGACGAGCCCTGTCCGTGGAAGTCGAAGGGCTCATTACAGCTCGCATGAGCACTGCACCAGCCAAACGCAAATGACTCCAGAAGGAGTGCCCAGAGGAAG
Organism: Amblyomma americanum; assembly: GCF_052857255.1. Lineage (NCBI taxonomy): Eukaryota > Metazoa > Arthropoda > Arachnida > Ixodida > Ixodidae > Amblyomma > Amblyomma americanum. The sequence continues at coordinate 10,766,001 of NC_135507.1, read as the reverse complement.
ACAGCTACGCTAAGCCTTTTCCTGTAAAACAAACAAATAAACATTGCCCCGGCTATTCTCTCGTGCTGGAGGCGCGAATAGGCGTGAACAATCATGGAGTTCAGTTGCTTTGGTGAATGCAGTGTTGAAAGTACGTTGGAGTGTGCTTAGAATAACAGAGAGACCTATACTGTTCGAGATAGTCCGAGGGCCGTAGTACCAGCCAGGAAACGCAGGAAAACAGAACAACAAAGACAATCAAGAGATGTATAGAAAGAATATTATATGGTGGATAAGAAACCACTGTCTACTGATTACGAAAAAAGTCGATCAAAAGTATCCAGCATCTGATGTACTTAGTAATGACAGTTAGGTTAGTTGAGGGTAAGTGTTCAACGTGTCGGGTGTTATGCGCGTCAGAGGCTATGTTATGACGCCCATGAGTTCGCAAGTAAATAACCCTCATTGCACTGAGGAATGCTGACCCAGTGGAACTACTGTTGATGCTGCAAACAAACCTCATTAGCACGTGCGATTACCGGCACGGTCCAGGGTCGGACAATGTCTTTCACAAGGTCAACAACGGCGCTGCCATGACAGTTGGCTGTAGATAAAAGAAGGCACACACAGCATACGAAATCAGCTGTGCAGCCGTGAACGCTGGGCGAGAGCTTCGTGTAAATGCAACGCGAAGTGCGCCCATGCTATCCCTTGCGTCTGTTCCAGTCATAGACAATCGGGCAGTGTTGACGCTTGACCCATTGTTGCTGCTTGAGTTCTAGCAAAAAAACCAGCGAAAACAGAAACATAAGTACAGGCCGCCGAGGAAATTCATCGCTACTTCTCAAGTGTATATGATGGGGTGCAGTAGGTATTGGTTCTTTTCACTTCTTGTTTGTTTGGAAATGCACACCAGTGGAACACTCTCGAGGTATAGAAAATGGCCGCCGTTGCATTAGTTGCCGAATATATCATAATAATTGAATGAGCAAGACTTAGCTATTTTGCTGCAGTAAGCTGATTTTAGATTTTAGTAAAGCCTGGAACCGTGATTAATGGCCTCGTCTGTTTGGTTTGTCTCACGCGAAGTCTCTATCCAGTAAAAAGAAAACAAACACGACAAAACTTTGTCGAAAACACGAGAAAATTTTTTCTGTTGTGTATTATTTTTCTCTAGTGCCGTAGTTTTTTGTGCAGTACTTGTCTGTAACCTGTAGTTCTGTAGTCTGTAGTACTTATCTTTATGACTACACAATATTCTGTTATTACTGCAAGTGCATGGTCAAAGAATTGCAGAAATTCAGTTGTGAGGACAGAAAATTTTCTGTTGTGTTTTTCTACGGGGTCACGACCTAACAGGAGCCATGAAAGTAGACACACATAGCACTCACAGCGCGTATCGGAACAGGTGGCCACAAGCGAATCAGATAAGGGTGCAGCTGTGCACAGTGGTCATGGCGTCAGCTATGACGTCAGTTCAAGACATTGGTGCGTTACGGTTGGGTGCGGCGCGGTGCGGTACAGCTAAGTACAGTACAGTACAGTGCAGTACAGTACAGTGTGCCCTTTTGAAGCACCGACGATACACGTGGGCTGGGAAAGACGCTGTATAGTGATGATAATGATGAATCTTTATGGCGCAAGGGATGCTTCGGCCTAAGGTAGGGTCAAAGACATACTTCCCAATCATTACAGCCACGATAAGTCGAGCACTAGGCCAGGGAAAATCTTATAGCTAATGTATCATTGGTGGGTACTCAGCGGCACTGGGGATCGAACCGCGCAGTTCCCGCATGCAAGACGGATGCCCAAACCACTAGGTCTCCGTTGCGGTCTAGACGCTGTTATGGAGTGTTCCGGATTCATTTGAACCAGCTGGGGTTATTTAACGTGCAGTGACGTTTCACAGCAGACAGGGGTCTTTGAATCTCGGCTCCATCGACATGGGGCCGCCGGGTGCAAGTCGTTCATGTGACCTAACGGAGTGACGGAGTCATTCTATAGACGGAGGGATAAGCGCAAATGCTTTCCCTGATCTATTTCCGGTTGAGGACTCTAAAGATGGAAAAAAATTATTTAAACTTCTAGAATGGATGAGGAATAAACCACCGTGCTGAACAGGCGTGTGGTTTGTGCGGCAGTTACACTGCCTAAGCCAATTAATAAGCACCAGCTAACCCCACTTTCTTGTTAAGTTGAGCAGAATATGTGCTTTTAACGAGCGAGACAACGCCTGAGCTGACTTGACCGTTGTCTCGATCAATGCATTAATGCTCTAAGCGGCTATTTACGAGCTACGCGCCATAAAAAAAAGTCGGAAAACGATGAGCAGCTATTTGAGGTGTTAAGGAGTGGGAGTCTGCAAACGAAGTGTGTCATGAATTTCCTCTCCTAAATTAAGGTTCTAAAATTTTTGCACCAGTGTTAGTGTTTTTAGCTCCGTGACTACTGTCATTTTCATACGTATGTCACAGCGAAATCCTGTACACTTCGCAAAATTATTTCTAATAATCCACGCTTAATTAGCTCTCTCTTCCTCAGCATATGGAAAGCTAGAGGACTTATCGGCTTATCCTTTTGAAAAAAAATACTCTTTCAACCACGATTTCATGCGAGTGGCATTGGTTCCTAATAACTAATAAATAATCATAAATAACAAATAATAATAATAAAACAAACTGTCAAATAGACACTCGGGAAATCCAACTGGCCAGGACAGAAACTCAATCACTTACCGCACCTGCTTTGCTGTCGAGATAATATCAGTATATAATGGTGCCAAAGTGCTCGTGTTCAGTACAAGAGCTGTGAATAAAAAATCAAGGACATTTTGTGTCGCACACTCCGAACACCTACGACTGGACACCGAGCTCAAACCAAAGTTCTTTGAATTTGCGTGTTTTTGTTTTAAGCATTCAACTTGACGCACGATTTCAGCAGTGAGTCAGCGCTTCTACAGTGCGTGTCATTAAACAGACTCATTGTCGGCTAAGTGTTGTTCTACGCATCGATTTACTCATGCCCGAACAGAAACACAGAAACAAGAAGAGAATAATAGCAATGATATTACACGGAGTTCAACCAGGCCCAAAATATCTGCATAGCGTTAGGAACGGCAGCGCCATAGGGGCGTCGTAATAACTCGTAGCGAAAAACAGTAATTATCTTATCTAATGAAGTTTCTGTTAGTGGCGGAAAAGCAACGCTTAGCGTTCCCTCTTGAATAAAAGACTTGTCATGTTGATAGCGACGCCTTTGTTTCTTCCGTTTTTATCCGACATCGCAGGGCTCCGTTCGATATGCGTCACAATCGAGCCTTGACATAAACACTGCAATCAGCCCGCAACCCGCCCCCGTATTGTGTATGTGTGATATCAGACAACAGCCGGAGCAGATCGCACGATTCTTGTCCGCCAAGGCAGCCAAGCGGTAGGTCTAAATATTAATATGCAAAAAAACTATACTAATGTTCAACAGTCTTAGTAATCAATAGTAGTTTACGACAGGCAGCCAAACGTTAAAAGCGATAAGAGAATACATTTACTAGGGGCAGGTATACCTGCCGTCTGCTTATTGCAGGTATACACCCGCCCAGAGTAGACGTATTCACCGCACAATCGGGCCAAGAGGGAGAAATAAGTAGGATAATTAGAACGGAGTGGAGAGCATATGGCAGGTTCTCTCAGATCATGAATGGCAGTTTACGAGCATCCCCCAAGAGAAAAGCATAAACAACAGCTGTATCTTACCGGTACGCACCGACCACCGCCCACCTTTTTTAATTTATTTAAGCATCTTACTCATCTCTCATTTCATAATCTTTATGCCCTGAGGCAATAAACATCGTCTGAAATAAAAACAGAAACTAACGAAAAGGGTTCAGCTTAAGTTAAGGACAACGCAGTGAGCTATGGCAAGAAAAATGACAGGTGTAACGTTGAGAGACAAGAGGACAGAATGGGTAATGAACAAACGTGGGTTAACGACATCTTACTCGAAATCAAAGAACAAAAAAAGGGCTTGGGCAGGGCATATATGCGAAGGCAAAGATAACCGACGGTTCTTAAGGGTAACGGAGTGGATTTCAAGATAGGCCAAGCGTAGCGGAGGATGACGTAGAGAGGTGGGCGGAGGAGATTAGGAAGTTTGCGGTGCCGTGCCTGGTACATGACAGCGTTGATTAGATGGCTATGGGAGGAGCATTCGTACTGCGGTGACGATTAAATAAAAAGGAGAAATAAACACATAAAATGTTGAAGAAGAAAGTAAGTTGGTGCAACCTGATTCACACGAAAGGTACGCGCTCTTGCAAAAGCAGTGGAGTAGCGAGCCGCTCTTCTCGTCATAAGCGAATGTGCCGTAGACCAAGTAAAAAAAAAAGCGATTGCAGGCAAAGTTCATGTTCTAAACATCAGTGGCCATGCTTGTATGCATAACCACGAGTAAGACACGTAGATGACACTCCGTGTTACGGCACATGATGCCAGTTGGTTTGAGAGCCAATTTTCTTGACAATGCGTCTGCCCCCAGAGCACATTTAGTGCGCCAGGTTGTACTTTGTGCATCCTCCGCAGGTCGTTTGCTGTGGAACGTAATAGTTACGGACCTCCGTATATTCCGACCAATATGACCCTCAGACACACTGACACCACCTTACGGATCGGCGCACGTCAATCCTCAGAGAGCGGCGACTCAACCTGTGCACATTACCCACACTACCACGTCCTTGAAAGACAGCACGTAGAATACTGGCGGGACGCTCAAAATCACTGCCCCTATCACCGACCAGTAGAAATATAAATAAATAAATTACAGAATTGTGTTCATATAAGACGAGATGTTATGTCGTTTTGTTCAAACGACATATTTTTACTGCAGCATTCTAGCATTTTATTTTGTGTATTTTGTAGTAGCTTGTAGTTCAGTCTCTGTGACAATGGACAGCACAATGCTATAGAAAATTCTGTTTTAATAAAAAAAAATATATTATGAGCTCATGGCCAAAAATACTACAAATACCGCAAATTTTTGTTGTGTTTTGCCACTGTCGATGACAGCTCCGGCCACCCTCGCTGGAAATGCTGCGAGGGACTGTACATTTGCAGATTGTCCCGCATCATACAGGTATGTTAACATTTATAAGAAAGATTCAGCCAACCACCAGCAAGCCTAAAAATTCTCACAAAAGATCGCGCATGTCGAAGTTAGACTCTTTCATAAGGGTGTGACTATGGACAGCAATACGAAAGGGTGTTTAATACAAGCGTAGGACGAAATTTCTGCGGCTGCCCGCACACTAAAAACCGAAACTCAGAGCACGTTAGGCATAGCGCAGTTTAACAGAGTATACTGAGGGGCCAGTTGGTCAGACATATTATGAACAAAAACGTAGCATATGGACGGGACGGAGAAGGGCTAAGACAGGACGGTTGCTACACTTACAACTGAATAGAATGAGACCGTAAACCACACCCCATCCGAGAGCAACAACACGCATGCGCATGACTTAAAACAAGGTAAAAAAAAAACTGGTAATCGTAAAACGTGTGGAAAAGAGCAAAAAAGAAAAGAGAAAGAGCGTTCACAGAATTGCCGACAAGGCGAGCCTTGAGGAGAGCGCACATTGCATTTTGGAGGGTGTCGACACAGTTGACAAGGCGTACAAGCTGGAAAAAAAGAGCCTCACAAAGGTGAAGAGTGCTGTTGGGCACTTTCGTGATTCAAAGTTGGCTTTGATGCTGGCAGATAATGATGGAGGCTTTGTCGTTTTTCCTCGTGAGATGTATGAAGCAAAGGCGGCCAACGCTATTGAGAAGAACTTCAGGCGCTCGCTTCTTAAGCCGGCTAAGGCTAGGACCAGGAGTTGCTGCAAGTGTGTAAGCTGGACAAGCTGGAGAGGGAAGTGAGCAACTGCAAGGGCAATGATTTTAAAGTTTTTTTTTTTCATCGCCAAAACGCACAAGCCGGACTGTCCCTTCAGAGCCATCATCACAAAGAGACACAGCTGGCAAGCTCGTCTAGCCAACTTCCTCCAGGGACACTTGAGCAGGCTTGTTACTGTGGGCCCTTTCAAAGTCGTCAGCTTAGCTGTGTTAGTTGACATCCTGCGGGGTGATTTGTGCGGTGCTAATTCGACTTTTTCTGTGGACATTGAGGAACTTTTTTTTACTCGGTGCCGCACGACGAACTGTTTATTGCGGTGAGGGAGTGCATTGAATAGGCGGGACCGGTGTCCTTTCAGAATTCTTGTGGTGTCAGTATTGATTCTTTTATTGGAACTCCTGTCTATGTACCTAAATTCCACGATTGTTAGCCATAGACAGCATTTTTACATTCAGAAAGGTGGCATTTGTATTGGGCCAAGTGTCACCCCTGTGCTTTGCGAAATTTTACTGGCTAAGTTTGAACGATTGCTTCAGTCTCAGTTGAGTGACGAGCACGCTGTGCGTATTTTTAGATATGTCGATGATTTTCTTGATGTCCTAAAACTTTCTCCTAGATATGACTTGGTTTTAGTAGTAGACTCGATCATAACTCGTTTCAAAAGGATCATGAATTCATTCAACTTCTCCATTGAACTACCAGCTCATGATACCATTCAGTTTTTAGATATTACCTGTATTTTAATACTGATGAACAAATTTGCTGGGCTTACGAACCTCGAACCACAAAAAAGCGCTTCTGCCTTACGACTCTTCCCATTCGAAGCTCATAAAGCGAGGCATAGCAGCTACATGTTTTAGGCCAGCAGTTCTAAAGTCATGCCCTCACAGAGTGGGAAAAAGTTCTGACATTCACGTCCAGAGACTTAAGGAAGCAGGCTTCCCTGCCGATGTTCTTGTGGCAGTTGCAGAGGCTCTTAGAAAGAAACTGCTAAAAGAAAAACAAGAGCTCCTGTTACGACATATCACACCAGGTGAAAAAAGGAAGTTTGAGGTGATGCCGTACGTACACAGGCTCTCCCACAACTTGGAGAGTGGCAGCGAAATTTGTGGTTTACGTCGTGTTTTCTACGCCCATCAAGCTGGCAATGCTATGTGCTTTAGCAGATCGAGAGAAGGAAAGAGAACCAGGTTGTGGCACAAAACATATAAAACCGCACGTCTCATGCGCAACAGATATTGTTTATCAGTTCCCTCTCTGTTGTGGGCCTGTGTACATTGGGCAGACGGGCAGGTGTACGTACAAACGTGAGGCTGGGCGAACATGCCTCTTCACTTCGCCAACAGACTGGGGAAAACGTAACAGAGCACTGCAAGAAGTGAAATAGTTTTCCCCTGCTTAATCGTACTAAGATTGTAGGGCGTGGTAACGACCAATTGGCTAGGGAATTCTTGGAAGCCCAGGAAATTTCGATATGCAGTGAAGGCACGTGCATTAGTACCCCATCTGTGTATCTGATGGAGAAGGAATTCAAAATTTTAAAGCGCACTTGTTTTCTTAGCACCTTTTATCATCTATCGCTGTTTCTCTTTTCTTTTTTTTTGCTCTTTTTACACACGTTTTAAGATTATCAGTTTTTTACCTTGTTTTAAGTCATGCGCATGCGTGTTGTTGCTCTGGGATGGGGCGTGGTTTACCGTCTCGTTCTATTCAGTTGTAAGTGTAGCAACCGCCCTGTCTTCGACCTTCTTCGTCACGTCCATATGCTACGTTTTTGTTTATAATAGATCGCGGTTTCATAGCCTAATTCCCCCCTTCCATATATGGTCCCTGATACAAACGGAGTGAACTGTTCATTAGATTCCAGAGGCATGCACAGCTGGGTTTGTTGGATATATGTCATTTTAGAAGAATCTAGCGCAAACGGACAGGTGTGCTTCCTTTGTGCTGTTGTCTGTTTGCACTGAATTCTTCCAGAGTGACAACTATCACTTTCCGCCTGTTTTATTTCTTATTCTGTACTGCTCCTATCGCTCGATGGTAACGCGTTATCTCCTGTCTTCGAGTTGTTTACAGGAGGTCGCGTGCGCCCTGGTGCTGAAGTACCACTGACCTCGTATTCTCTTTTTTCCGTCGCGACCCATCTTCACCACCATCGACCGGCGTGCACGTATTTTAGGTGCACAATAGCAGACCCCTCCACCATCCAGCGTACTGCCCAACATCTTTGCTTTCGTACTTAACCATTACGTAAGCGATAAAGCCACTGTAAACAAGACGCGAGCGGGAAACAACGCCTACAACAAAGTAAACATATGAGCATCTGGCAAGCTAACGAACAAGTACAAACACATGAATGCAAGTAAGCAAACAAACAGATTGTCCGATTGGTCGCATTTATGCTCCAAAACTACGTCGCAGGAGTCTGAGGAACGCAGTGGTCGGGTGTTTCTGATTAATCTCGAATACTTGGAGTCTGGTCTCGGCGGCGGAGATCGAACTCGCGTGGTCGTGATCAGTAGCCGATATGCCGTAGGCACTGCGTGATCGCAGCGAACACATGGTATATGCGGATATCGAACTAACGGTCATTATCGTTTGTTCTACTCCTTCATCAAAGCATTAAATTTCTAATATATAAATAGCTCTTTTTGTCCACTCTGGACTATTTACTGCCAATTAGTATCGGGCTCAACTACTCTCTCAATTATTAATAAAACTTCATATCCCACAAAAGAAAGCAATTCGCGCCATCATGAACACACCATTTGACTGTTACACGCAACCACTTTTTACTGAACCTAACTTACTTCCCATCCCAGACATGTTCAAAGCCAATTGCTCAGGCGCTATGAAACCGGTTTGAAAGGTAATAATAACACGTTAGCTAACATCGCTATCCTGAAGCTTAAAACGAATATTCGCACTACCCGCAAAGCCTAAAACTGGGAAATTACACAATCACGAACAAATTATGGACTTCAAATGCAGCATCATCTCCTGCCCTCATACGTAAACAAATCTAGGTAGAAGTTTTTTTTGTACATGCATATAGATTTGTTGCCACTGGTTCTGTGAATATTCACTTGTGTGTGTATATATATATTAGTTTACAGTTCTGTTACAACTAATCAAAAAATTTGTTAAATCTTGCAGGAATAAAGATTTGATTTGATTCGATTTGATCAACATTCAAAAATTTTAATCGTGAGATACATGTACATACATAGAATTATCAGTTTTAAAGGAGGAGGTCCTGAAGTGACACTGTCCGGGAGACCTTCTATGAGAAAATGAATAAATTTAGCGGTTAACTTATTAGGCAGTAAAATAAAAGTGGAGCATACAGGAGTGTAAAACAAGAAATTAATAATAGACTGCTAACAAGAAAAAAGAAATCAGAATAAAAGTTCTAAAGTCACAAACAACGTCGAAACGAAAAAAAAAAGCGAAAGGCTAGAAAAGTGCGCTAGTCGGTGAAGCAAAGTAAAAAAAAACCTAATTTATTTGGTCTTCCTGTGTTCCCAACTCTACACTCATCATATCGCTACCTTTTACTTGCACCACCCGTAAAGGCGTCACTACTCCTCTGACCGTTAATGGTTGTTTGTGGTGTTATGTTTCGTCCTTTCTTTACAAAAAATTTTTAGACAGTCTATAGGCTGTACATATAGTTTTGACTATAAAGTATATAGAATTTACACAGACAAATCTACAGACTAGTCTATAGGCAATACAAATCCTACAGGTCCAACAAAGGTAGGTTTTGGGCCAGTTGTTGCGACATACTTGTGGGGGAAAACCGTAACATCAAACAGGACGAGCGGTACCGTTCCCGTCTTCGTCCTCGCGGTTTTCCACAAAAATCCTACAGAAACTCTATAGACAATCTAAAGATTTATGGCCATATACTTTTAATAGGCTTTTTTCTATAGAAAGGCTACAGACTATTAGTAGAGAAAAGGAAATATTTATAGGAAGGCAATATAGAGACTAGAAGAAGCCTATAGACTGTCTATCGACCATTTTTGCAAGGGTTGTACTTCCTACACGTTGTCCTGATTTTGTGCCTGCGCTTTTCAAGTCTGCGTTCCTGTGTGCCTGCGTCTGCGTTGTGTACAGAATCCCTGTTCTCTCTTCTTGTCGCTATTTACACTGCATTCAACAAAGTTTTGGTTTCTTAATTAGCTATCCTTCCCAGTTCATTGTTCTTAACATTGTCCCTCTGAATGTGCTCTTCGATTCTAGTTCTACGTTAATGGGGAACGCGTCACTGTCGGTCGCAGTTTTTCGCCCCAGCTAGGGCGCCAACAACGTCATCGAACAAATACATGCCTGTCCAGGAACGCTCGACGCTTACGCGGGCTCAGACATCACCAGTACCTCTCGAAAAATAAGATTTAAAATTGTATTAGTATTGTATTGTATTGGGTTTTGTGGCGCATGAGCAACACAGACCACCGTGCGCCAAACACATGGTATAATTTCTTTAAAAAATTGGGTGTCCTCAGTGACAGTAGCCCAAAGAAAGGCTTCGCGAGCAGCCCAACAATCCAAATAAAGACCTCAGCCTAGTCTTCAGGCCTGATAAAATGGACGAGGTGCATCACAAAATGCGTCAAAGCACAGGGTAAGAATTTTTTAAATTTTTATGATATTGTAGTTTAAGATCGCTGCTTCTTTCAGGAAACTAAGAACAGATGAAATATCTAAAATTGGATTATCTCCTAAACGTATTTCGGGGTGGAAAGGAATGTGTTCAGTGTAAAATACAGCAAAGTCAAAGTAAGTTGTATTAATGTGCTGTAGATCAGATCACTCTGTGAAATAGTTTTGGAATAAGAGCTAAGGACGTATAAAATGCGAAAAGCTAAAGTAACGCTTAAATTTTTCGGAAGAGAACAGCAATTTACAATTGGTAGCGAGCTGCTTGAAGTGGTAAGGGAATATGTCTACTTAGGGCAAGTGGAGACCGTAAATCAGGATCATGAGAGGGCAATAACTTGAAGGATAAGAATGGGCTGAAGCGCATATGCAAGGTTCTCTCAGATCATGAATGGCAGTTTCCCAATATCCCTCAAAACAAAAGTATATAACAGCTGTATTTTACCGGTACTTCCCTATGAGGCAGAAACATGGCCGCTAACGAGAAGGATCCAATTTAAACTGAGTACAGTGCAGCGAGCTATCGAAAGGCAAATTATAGGTGTAACGTTAACAGACAGGAAAAAAACAGAGTGGGTGAGGGAACAAACGTGTGTTCATGACATGCTAGTCGAAATCAAGAGGAATAAATGGGCTTGGTCAGGGCATGTGATGCGAAGGCAAGATAACCGCTGGTCCTTAAGGGTAACGGAGCGGATTCCAAGAGAAGACAAGCGTAGCAGAGGGCGGCAGAAAGTTAGGTGGGCGGATGAGATTAAGAAGTATGCGGGGCCGCAGGTGGCCGCAGCTGACAAAGGACAGGGTGAGTTAGAGAGACATGGGAGAGGCTGGCAGAGATAGGGGAGATGCCTTTGTCCTGCAGTGGGCATATTCTGGCTGCTGGTCATAACGATGATGAAAATGAAGCTCGAAATGAGAAAGGAGTGCTGTCTATATCATAGACGAGTACGTAACGTTGCAGACGTGATAACACTCGAATTTATGTGGAGTGCTTCCTGTTTTGAGAAGAGCCCTAATCAGACGCTACTAGAAAGATTATGTGAACTAAAAGATTAGTGGCATTTAGGGCAAACCTTTTAATAGCATCCGCTCGAGTTGCGACACTTGAGCGACAAGGCTGCCTGGAGTGACGACTGAAGGCACGCGCAGACGACCTCTGGTGCGCATAAAGCACAGGCGGGGTCGGCCAGCGCTTAGCGCAAGATGACACGAATGACCCAAATCCTAATCGCCATGTGGGGCCCGAAACGGCCGATGCCGCGCCCGGAGAAATATCTGTCTGGGACGACGACTTGAGAGATCAGTGGTGGTCCAGACAGCGAACTGTAGAAGGAGATACCGTGTCCAGAACGAAAAAAAGTGGGCTCATAGGCTATTTATAGAAGCGTGGAGGATAAGAATGTACGTAAGGGCATGCCCTTTAACAAAATTGGCAGACTAGCAAAGCAACACTTCTTTACGCTCAGTGAAACACACAGAACTGTGGTATGTTTCATAATCTCGCACAAACTATGGATTTCAGACGGTTCAGTGTAGCGTTCCACAGGTTTTTAAATACCACCTCAAATAGCGAAATTGCGTTCCCTTTATAAAATTGACTTATATGCGCTTTTTGTATAATGTTCGTTAACGTTTGCATTTTATTTCATTTTGTCGCAGAATGCAGTAGTTTGCATATCTTTTGTTTACAAACTAGCATCGCTGTTGTGATATTGGTTTTGTGAACTGCACGACTTACCTCTGCCGAAGTATAAGCTGCCGGTTATTGGGAGGTGCGGATAGTCAAGCTGTTTGTATCTTGCTTGTTTCCCACCTTCCCAATCACATCTTATGAGCAAATTTCTTGCAGTTTGTGGTAAATAAATGAACTTCAGCTTCAACTTCCTATCGTAGGAGGTCTACTAGAACTAAGCTTTGGAAGTACTGTTGGCTTCAGATCGTTATTTAGACAATGATGAGACCCTTCGAGGCTACACATAGCACCAATGCTTCCCATGTAAAAAAAATTCACATCAACGCCTAATCGCCTTATGCGTTAGCTGTTGATTCATAACCGGAAGTGACGTCATTTCTAGTCATATGACGTCTCTTCCCTCCAGCCAATGGGAATTGTCCGGTCTGGGGACGTCACTTATCTCCAGCCCGTGGACGAATTTTGAGACCGTCGACACATTTTGGCTTCCTGACGCTTCAAATGCTAACGCAATAATAATTATGTAAATTAGTTTTTGACGAAAAGAAAGGCGCAGTAAAAGTCTCCCTCCTCGACGGACACCTACACCGCTCCGTGAGGGAAAGAATGAAGAAGGAAGCGAGAGAAGGGGAGGAAAAAATAGGTGCTGTAGTTGAGCCTTTGAGGGCTCCGGATAAATTTTGGCCACCAGGGGTTGTTTAACGGGAACTGACATTACATCGATAATTGGTTACGAGGAAAGGAAAGGCGCCGTGACTCACTCAGGGTGGGCAGCCGAACCTCGCTGCGAAGGAGGTAGTAAAGGAGACGTTGAAAGGTGGGAGAGAGAGAAAGAGACGGCTTAGTGTATAGGGCTTCGGAGCAACTTTTGACAACCACGGTGTGCACTGACATCGCCCAGCACGCGGTTATATGATCCCTAGCACGGGCATCTTTTTGCATTTCGCCTCCATCGAATTGCTAGGCTACTGATCCCGAGTATCCGGATTCGAACCCGACCGCGGCGGCTGCGTTTCGATGGAGGCGCTAAGGCGCCCATGTGCTGCGCGATGTCAGTGCACGTTAAAGATCCCCAGGTGGTCGAAATTACTCCGGAGCCCTCCACTACGGCACCTCTTTCTTCCTTTCTTCTTTCACTCTCTCTCTTATTCCTTCTCTTACGGCGCGGTTCAGGTGTCCAACGGTATATGATACGGATACTGCGCCATTTCCTTTCCCCAAAAAACCAATTAATATTATTATTATTACTATCAATTTCTATCAAAAAGCCTCTTTTTCGCGGTGAACCCGCCATGGGTGGCAGTGCCAGCTTACTCCGATTGTGGTGGATGCTGCAATTTTCGGTTGTGGCTCCTGCCGCCTCATGTGCTGCTCACGTGCCTGACGTCTAGACTTCTTTTAACGCGACAGCGCTAGGTAACTCGTACGGCGGACAAACCGGCGTCGTTGCCGTGGTCGCCGCCAGAGTCTAAGGCGGCCGCGACTTCGTCGCGTCGTTAGTGCGCGAAAAATCCCAGGAGCACCAGCGGCGGAGTCCTTGCGCAGCTTGAGAGAACGGAAGCTTTCCACTTCTCCCAGAGGCCACCAGGAGCGCTGTGAGCGAGTATGACGTCATCGTTCGTACTTGAGGAAGCGGAGTTCGAAGCTTCCATTTTCGCACGGGGGCCTCTAGGACAAGTGCAGAGCGATGCCTCCATATGACTGGTATAAAGAGCGGGCGCTATCGTGTTGCGCTGTTAAGGCGGAGCTTAAGCGTCTTCCAAGTTTTTTTTGTCTTCTCGTGTTGCCCACACCTCCTTAGACTTCGTGGGCACGTGACCAATTAAACTTTATGGCTACTATGCCAGCGATCATTGACACTTACGCCACATACGGCACTTACTTCTTCCGACGGGCATTAATTAAATATTCGATCGCTTATATCTGCCAGTCAACAGTAGAATCGCCGTTCCCGATTCAAAATAGATGCCCATAAAATCCGCCCGAAGACGTCGCCTCGATTACTTTAATCCTTTCCGATGGCATTCTTTGTTTCCATTTAAAAGATACATTTTTCATCGGATATTATATTCGTGCCTCAAAAAAGATGTTTTTTTACAGCACAAAAAACATACCGACAAACTTTTTGCAGGGATAAACCAGATTTCGTACAAAGTTTCATAATGTATGAAAATAACAACATCGAAATGAAAGGAATGTCAAGTAAACAGCAGAAGGATGATGGAAACAGTTTGTTTCCAAGACACGCCACCCTACTCATTGTTTTGCAAAATACTGTTTACTGCCTTTTTTATATTGCACAAAAAACCCACCCTATTTACGAAGTGAAATGTGCTAAATTTACCTGAAACAACGAAATGACTGCTAGGTGCAGCGCGCACTCAGAAAAAAGCACTGACTTCGATTTGTACACAATTGCGCACAAAGCGCCTTAAAGTTATGCAGTTAAAAGTTGCATACGCCATCTTTCGCGTTCAGAATGATGCGGCTCGCCACATTTTAAGCTGTCACAGCCTTGTCCGATATGAATTGCTGGTGCTAAGTGCAGGGGCAGTGAACATGACCGATAAAAAAATGTGCTGTGAACAGCGCACCGATGAAATAGGCAATCAAGATATGCGTTCAAAGTGCAGCGCTTGCCTCCCAAGGGTGGGTAGATATGAAATGGCACGTGCCGAATTCTGGCCTAGCTCGTAATGCGTGCGTCACTATAGACAACAGAAGTTTTCGTTGGATGAAGGCAGGCGTTGTACGAAGCAAAGGGATGAAGCCAGGAAATGACGCTGAACTTCAGCGTTATTTCCTTTCCCATCTCCGCTTCGCCTTTGGGCACCTTCATTCGCGCTGCTTTACATATCTCAGAATTAATCAACTAGCCCAGCGAAAATTTCTTCTTGAATGACATACATATACCAGTGTGCCATAACTAGCGTAACGCTGAGAGTTCTCTAATGCTTGCACGGCAGCACGCAGCTTTTTATGGGAAGTTAAGCAAAATAAATCATCCGGTAATTCGTTGAAAATGGACGGAACATAGTACTACCTTGTAGATTTTCCATGGCGAGTCAGCACCCTGGGAACAAAATGACGAGAAGTATGCACCTTTGCGTTCGAGGTGTGTACTTAACCAACAAGCTCAAGCTGCTGGTCGAAAAATGTGCCTCCGGGACAAAGGCTTCATATTTTTTAGCCTATACAATTGACATTCTAAAAATATTACAACGCAAAGCTATGCTCGAATAAAATATCAAAGGAAGACAAACCGGCTGCTTTGAATACACTGCTAGAGGTCATGTCATTCGGCAGGCAGACAAATTTAGCTATACGTTAGTACAATTTTATTCCACTTTCCATGCATCGGAGGAGCTGAAGAAGTCACCAGTCCCGTATCTGGCCTGAATTTACTCACACCTTTCCAACTGAGAATGGAGCATATTTAAACAGAAAGAAAGCCCGACCAGTAGTACTGCATGACCTGTAGCAACAACAGTGAAATAATTCTAAGACACAGTCCACAGAGAGTACAACTAAGCGTCACTAGGCCCAAAGCATGGCGATACCCAACGCCACGGTGTCAACCTGAGAACCGCCTTCCGTTATATCACAAAAGCACATATGTTCTCCTCGCTGTTGGGGAGATCAGTGAAATCATGAACTGCACCATTTCGAGATGGCAAACAAGCAACCGCATTCCACCCGTTGGGCCCGGTGAGCCTCTCCAAAATGTTTTTCCTGTGTCAGAAGGCTTCTGCCGCCTATATGAGACTGCCTTTGAACATTATTTCTCTTTACGGGAGATGGGGGTACGTGTGCCAGATACGTATGCCAAACTTCTCGCCTACGTTACCAGAAATTAAAAAAAGCATTTGATACTGATGCAAGCATGTGCTTGCGCCTAGATGCAGCACACCTTCCTATTTCATTTCTGCTATAGACAACCGAAAAGTTACAGCGTCGACGCGAGCTACGAGTTATTTTGGAAACTACTGCGCAGAAAAAAAAAAAAACTTCGGACTCCTCGATGCAATGCCCGCGTGCATCAAGTAACGTTACCACAGCCGCTTGGTGCTCGTGTTTTCTAAGACCGCCATGGGGGGATTAAACAGCGAGAAGCAGTTCACGCCACGTTCCGTCAAATCGGTTTTAAGGCAATGCATCCCTCAAAGTAAATTAGTCTTAAAATCTCTATTCTGAGCGGTGCCGGGACTTCCTGCCACTGGACCCCCCCCCCCCCCCCCCCCATTTTTTTTTTGTTGTTCTCCTGGGTTCGCCCTCCTCAACAAACTAGGGAAGGCAGATGCGATAAGCACTCCGGCAAGACGGTGTATAGCAAAACATGCGCGCCTATCCGCTCTGCGGCCGGGGCCTAAACGAGGTCACCGAACGTGACGTCACCGAAAAACAGCGCTGCGCGACTCGGAGCTCTTGACCGGCGCGCAACTGCAATCAGTCGCGCACTCCATTGTGACAGTGTGCTGTTCGCTTGGTGCACGAGCAGGGAGTGACGTCACAAGTCGCATCTACACGCATCACTCGTAACAGCGGTGACGACAGGTTCGTGCGTGGTTTCATTGTGTTACCCCGCGATAACCCTCGAAGTGTAATGCATTATGGCAGAGGTCGTGAACTGTGCACAGCTCCGCTTTGGCTTCGGCTCGTCAGCACCGTGTGTGTGCGCTTTCCTATTTTAGTGCCTCCTGTTGGGGCTCTGTCGATACACCTTCTTATTACAACATTGCCCAGATAGCTTTCCTATGAAGTGTTACAGGGACATTGAGGAAAACTCTATCTAAATATTGTTTTCAGTAAAAATTGGTTCTCTGGCTCGTTCTGGTTTACTGAAGTTTGTCCAGCAGCAAAAAGGACATACATGGCTGTGAAAATATAAGTTAAATATATTCCCGCCACTCGATTCGAACTCGTGACGTATCCACCGAAACGGACTCCGTGATCGCCGTTTTGAAGTGACTAACGGTGAAGCCTAGCCTCTGGGATCCGCCCCTGAGCACCGGATAATGACCAAAGTTATGTAATATCCCTTACGTAATGTCCTTACGGGACCCTTCAGGGTTAATGACGATGATGATGAAGCTGCCAACCGTGGCATGTGGCAGTTAAGTTAATGATTGGTCACTCGGGAAGAGCAACCTGGGTCGCACAAGGCCCACCCATTGCTGGGAGCACCTGCAAGCAGTGGCGCATCGCTTAGCCACTGCACCACTAGCCGCGGCAATAGGGGTGTGAGGACTCTCAAGGATCTATAAATGTAAAGTAGGGAAGGGCCTTTTGCATATATGGGAATTAACCCATTGCGCTATCACGTCATACGCTCAATGCAGAGCTTAAGTGCCCCCTCCAATTTTTAAATTTGCGATGCGGACATGCGCTTCTGTAAGAGGAGTGACAGACAATCAGCAGCGGCGGTCTGTGAATGCGCAACATGACATGCGTTTTGAGTTTCCGTTGCATAACCCCTCGCTTCCTCTGACTCTCTTTCCTAGGAGGTAAATAACGTCTAGCCGACATTCCATAGTTACCTCGATGCGCGTTGCCATGGAAGAGAGAGGGAAAAAGAAAAAAAGCAATATTTTGACCTAGGAAGAGTTGTGCTGAATCATTTGCCTTAACCCTGCCACTCACACCCGGAAAAGAAGCGGAAAAAAGAAAGCTTCGAGCTGTGACGATGCTCGCAAAGCCGAGCAGAGATTAGCTTGAAAAGCCGACGCTTTTAGCGTGCGAATTTATAAAGCCGCATCGGAAATATGCGCGCTACCTAAAAGCCTCTTTGTTCAGACGGATTTGGAGAGCACTTGCACAACTTGTCCTCATTACTTATGAGCCCGCTTATGCCCATCGCGGGTCTAAGGCCTGTCCCATTGACTGCCTGTTAACCCTGACCTGCACCAGCTGAAACTGTCCTGTACCCGCAAATTTGATCATCCTATCTACCCCCTAAATTTTGTGCCGCCCCCTGCGCAACTCTCTTTACCCTCAATTTGAATCTACACTGTTACATTAAGAGGCAATTGGTTATAACAACTCCGCATTACTACTCGTCCACTCCAAGTTCGTTTCTTTCTGATTTATGCACAGATACTAATGCAATAGCATTGCAGTTGCCTTCACACCAAAACCCCATCGATGTCCGAGACAAATTCGCTGATTACACGAAAGAGGTCACTATACCTTGTAACGTCATCAAAACACGCCTTGATGTACCACCCTGATTTGCCAAGAGAGGTCACGTGACCTCGTGACGTCATCTCAATTCGCCCACCGTGTTGTGAGCAACCTAGACAGATATGCGAAATCAAAACTCCGAAAGAAATGTCGCATGTGCATATGGCGGCACCATCACAGCATAGCCGATACCTGACACTGCAGCTAGCCGTCCGAATATGGCGGTTGATGGACATCACACTGGCATGACAATGCAAACATGACATGACACTGACATGACATAACAATGCAAAGACACTGACGTGTACACGCACAGAAGTTGCACCAGAAGCTGCGACAAATGTAAAATCTAATGCTATCGCACATACCGCTCTTAAGGCGACTGAAGCGCCCCATGGTTTTCAACTCGCGCTTGTTCCCTATGTTGTTTTGAGTTCTTCCTCTCTCTTATCGTTTCCTGCAGCTGTTGAGTACGAATTTCACGCTGTCAAAGTTGAAAATTAGTTAAGTAGGGAAGCCAGGGGCGTCTAGCGATGGTGGCATTGTTGGATAAGCGGCGCAGTTTCACGCTTTAAGGCGTTTCTCAGCTGGGTTGCACGTCTCTGCAGATCGAGAAGCACAAATTCCTCACCGCCTGCTAGCTAAGCGCCGTTTGTTCACTATCATAGCCCGCTAAGAGCAGTTAGTCAGTGAAGTGGGTTACTTTCATTCAGGTGTTCAATCCTCAATTGAAGGGAGAACAGAGGTTCCGCCTTAAAGGTATGACGTGATATCTTTCGCGGGTTAATGGCCGTATATGCAGAATTGGTCATTCTGTAATTAACATTCATAGATGGTGGCGAGCCCGCATATCACTACCAGCGCAGTGGCGCAGTGGTCAAGAGATGAGCCACGGCATTGGCAGGCGCCTGCTTCCATCACAGCCACAGGCAGGAATTGTGCGCCCCATGTCGCTCTTCCCGAACAAAACAGGGACTTACCCGAGTAAGCTCGGGTAGTGACTCGGGTTGCAATAAGCAACAGCTCAAGATCGAACGTACGGTTCTTGGTCGGTGTCGGTGAGCGTATAAGTGCTTTTGCACTAATGTCATGTCGTGAGTACCACCACGGCTGAGCGCCACTTTCATCGTGGCCACCAACACGTAGACCACGTGATGCCCCGCCTTCTCGCTCAACCCAGTGCGAAAACCGAAAGAGAGCATGTCAACCAGGTTCTTAGAAGTAAACTTCCACATTGACTTCTGTCTGTCGTCTATCTCATTTAGCTTATTGCGTTAGTTTTTTTAATGACGATAGCAATTACTTCTACAAGCACAGCTTCAAGCACTAAGCTGTTCATGCTAAGTGAACTGTTCATGTTGACAAAAGAGCCAAGATGGACTACAAGTGACTTCCGAGCATACAGGCTTGCCACCTTAAAATCACCTAAAAAAGTAAGTAAATAATTCGTCGAAAATAATATTCGCCGAAAAAAACAACTAAATTTGTGTTCTCAAATATGCACCGAAAACAGTCCGCCCAGTTTTCAAAAATAAAAGCCTAAAAAGTCCAACCCTTGCGTATGCCGCTTAGCGGTACTGGTCTCCGCTACCGCCAGCCAGGCATGCAGCCAGAAGCTTTTTTTTTCGGTAGCTGAGGGCGCGCTTAGAGCCTCGAGGCCTTCTGCGCAAGCGCGACAGCAGCTGGCGGTAGCGCTACAGCTCTCTAGCATATCTCTCTTCCTCTGTCAATCCCCTCATCTCTATACCACCCTTTATCACATTAAGGCTTTTGCCGTCCATTTTTCACTCTCTCTCTCTCGATCACAGCTAGCAACTAAGAAAAGTCTCTCGAGTGGCAGAAAAACCTATATCTCCACCGCCGGAGCCGCGACGCTGGGAATGCGAAGAAAGAAAGAAAGAAAGAAAGAAAGAAAGAAAGAAAGAAAGAAAGAAAGAAGGAAAGAAGGAAAGGAAGAAAGAAAGAAAGAAGAAAGAAAGAAAGAAAGAAAGAAAGAAAGAAAGGAAGGGAAGAAGTAAGAAAGAAAGAGAGAAGGAGAGAAAGAAAGAAAGAATAAAAATAGGCGAGGAGCAAAAAGGAAAAGCAACACATTATAGCAGGTCTGGAGACGCGGACCGCGTGTCCGTGAACCAAGCCACAAGTTTCCGCAGAAGAGCTCTTTTCAAATCCAACTTCTCCATTCCGAGAAGACCGCGAAAGGACGCCTCCCGGGATGAAGCAACCGCTAATGAGACCGACTTATCTGTTCGAGGAAAAAAAACATAATACAAACACGAGTACTGAGCTGGCCTAGAGTACTTTCAAAATTTTCCGCTAGCAGGAACGCGCTATCAGCGGTTGCTCCGTCGGTACGCGCTTATGCAGCGTAAGTATGGCTCCTAATTTATCGGACAAAAGCGCCAATATCGTGATGAAACAAAGGAAACGATACATCAGCGAGGAACAGTAGATATTATCTCGCCTCTTCGGAGATTGTTGCATTAGCGGGTGAAGCCGGCTACAATGCGTTTTTTTTTTTTTTTGCGAGGAGACGGAATCCAAAAACCACACTTTCCAGTGTTCCTTTCTCGTTCTCACTTCTTTCGCTCATCTCTCATTGGTGGCGATTTTCCGGTGACTTGGCGAATGATGCCAAGAATGGGGGACCATGCAAACGAAATGTTAGAAAATGCGGCCCCAAGTTCGCGTACGGTGTTATCAGAAAACAAAAAATGAAAAACACGGATGAACGAGTGACGGAACGCTTGTTGTTATTTTTATTTTTTAAATGCCTATCAGGTTATATCTTCACAAGGTGTTACTGCGAGATAGTCTCTTGGACCGTGCGCGCCAAAGTTTGTCACGGAAACCCACGGACGGTTCGAAAACCCCTGGATGGCGAAGGGTACATGGTCCATGGGGGTTTAACGTCCCAAAGCGACTCGGGCTACGAAGGACGCCGTAGTGAAGGGTACCAGATTATTTCTACCACCTGGTTTCTTTAACGTGCGCTCATGTCGCACTGTATACACGGGCCTCTAGCTTTTCGCCTCCGTCGAAAGGTAATTGCCGCTGCCGGGATCGAACCCGCGTCAATCGGGTCAGCAGCCGAGCACCAAGAAGCACCAGGGTGCATAGACACAGCAACGGTGGCCTAGTCGTTTGAGCATCCACATCGTATACTCGGGAAATGCGCGTCTGGATCCTCGGTAGACCCAACAGTTTTTTTCCAATGGGTGCAAACTTTTCCCTGGCCTTGTGTGCAGCTTCTCTGGTGTCGGATGGTCGGGAAAAATGGATATTTGACCGCCACGCTCCAAGTCAAACACGTTGGCCATGGTGGTGCACTTTTTACAAGCTGCCCTTGGTCAATTGAAACATCAAATCAGACCCGAACATCATCATCAAGGGCGTATCAGCAAGTTTTCTTGGCATCGTTTTTGTGGATGAAAATAAGGCACAGCTACCTCAATTTCTTTCAACATCATCATCAGCCTGACTGCACCCACTGCAGGGCAAATGCCTCTTCCATGTCTCTCCAATTAACCCTGTCCTTTGCCAGCTGCGCCCACCGTATGCCCGCATACTTCTTAATCTCATCCGCCCACCTAACCTTCTGCCGCCCCCTGCTACGCTTACTTTCTCTTGGAATCCACTCCGTTACCATTAAGGACAAGCGGTTATCTTGCCTTCGCATTACATGCCCTGCCCAAGCCCATTTCTTCCTATTGATTTCGACTAGGATGTCATTAGCACGCGTTTGTTCCCTCACCCGTGCACTCTGCCCGCTTGCGGTCTCTTAACGTTGCACCTATCATTTTTCTTTCTATAGCTTCAACGCAGTGAACGATAAACTGCGATTATCTTAGCGAGGAAGAATTGAAGCCCTTTCGAGGGTCGATATTTTTACCAATGTATCATTTTACATCGGCTGTGTTGACGTTACAATATTATCGCGATCATCAGCCTGATTGCCCCCACTGCAGGACAAAGGACTCTCCGGCATTACAATATAACACCCGCATTATGCAGGTGCCACAGATATTACAACGCGTGCGTCTGCGTGTGTGAATGAGTGTGCGCGAAATGTTACAGCCACGATCACTTTCCGACAGTATCCTTACCGACCCTTTAACTCCAAGTAAGAAATCGCAGGAGCAAAATAGATATTTTATGAGATGGCGTTGCGCGTTGAACAACCTGCACTTCTAGTACGTCTTTACATCAAGTCATAAAAGAAACACTCAAGCGCGGAGGTACCCGATCGCCTTTGAGTTCCAGTAGGTGATGATATAAATTAGAACACTCTGACAATTTTTTTTTACTTTCTGCTGTGTGAATCTTAACTTTTTCTCTCGTGAAACGCTCTTTGTTTCGGACGTCTCCAGAACTGTTTAACTTGGGGTACTTGCATTTTAAACTGCCATGGTATAGAAATGACTACAATCTTCAAAAAGATAAGCAGTACGCAGATAAACTGGCGCAGTTACCGGAGCTCGTGCATTGCAAAACGGCCCGCTGCTGCCTTTCAGTCCTGAACACAAAGTTGCAGGTTCGAACCCCACCGCGACGGACGAGTTTCAAGATAGGAAAAAGCCAAAGTCGCCTTGTTTACTGAAATTTTCATGCTCTTTGAAGAGGTCTGCGTGGTCGAAATGAGCCCGCAACCCTTTAGCCCTGGGGTAGCTTCAGTGCATAACATGTCCAACATTCTCGCACAAAATTTCTGAAAATTGGAAAACTGCCCGATACTGTTGTGGAAATATTGCAGATAACTGTCCATTCCTCTGATATGTACCAAAATCTCCTCTAGAGTGTTTCCACCGATCGCATCGAGAAGTTAAGCCTGCCATAGAAAACAAATGGGAAATGCTTTTGATGATAGCAAGAACGCTAATGCAAAACAAAATACAGGACTGCCGTCGGGTGGTGTGCGGATATATTGATTGTTATACTGAAACCTTACATCATATGAAAAAAAAATGCGTTCATAAACGGTTTCCCGCTCAAAAATGCTTTTGTCCGGAATTGTTGCGTATGAGAAGCCCTTGCTCGCCAAACATTAACCGAACAACACAAATGCTCTAAAGACGCACAGTGGGAAAACAGAAAGCCGACTCATAGCAGGTGCGACCTCGGTAAGCCGGTTCATACCGGTGGTAAGCAGCCGAGGGTGGCTGGGCAGGCATTGTTACTTCGCTCTATACTCCTTATCACGGCACTTCAACCCCCCCCCCCCAAAAAAAAAAACAATAAAAGAAGCACAAAGACATCCACACGTGCACGCAATAAGTGTCCCCCTTCTCACCTCATCTTTTATTCCGGGAACTGGGCGCAACCGTAGCTCACGCTTGGCGGAAGGTCTCTCTTCCCTCTTTGCTTATCACCGCGGAGCTTTCTCAAGCGTCATCCGCAACCCACTCGTAGGTCCTGGCAGATATCGCAAAAGCTTGATTCTAGGCCTCCTATGAACTCATGAGGTTGCCTTGCAACGCTGGATTCGCAGTTTTCGATTAGGCGACAAGTCGATACAGAGGAAAATGAATTTGCCAAAGGCTTGATTGAAGTCCTTGCAGCGCAAAACAAACGGGCCTTTGTTCGTCATGACGTAAGGGGACGAACGCGCAAGACCGTTTAATGGAGTATCAACAGATGAAGCACTCATGCATTTCAGGCCACAACAGGATAACAACCTACACTGCGAGAACTTTATAAATGCTAGATGGGGTGATCTTCCCTTACAAAAATTTCTTTAGACAGTCTATAGACTGTGCATAGACTTCTGTCTATAAAGTCTATAGACAAACCTTAAAGAGAAGTCTACAAGCAATACAAATCCTATAGACAGCCTATAGACAATCTGTAGATTTATGGTCATACACTTCTAGTAGACTTTTGTCAAAAGACATTTTATAGACTATGAATAGACAAAAAGAAATATCTATAGGAAGGCAGTACAGTCTATATGAAGTCTATAGACTCTCTATAGACCATTTATGTAAGGGTTTAACAGCTGGCAGCAGTCAGACACTTGTTTTTCTTGCGTGTTTCCTTGCTATGACTTGTTCGTTTTGTAGTGCTACTATTTCAAGCATTAGAATGGACATAAACTGAACCTGTGAAGTTTAGTTTAGTTTATGGGGGTTTAACGTCTCAAAGGGACTCAGGCTATGAGAGACGCCGTAGTGAAGGGCTCCGGAAGAACCTGTGAAGTAGGCAGCCGTGCAGATCTCTGCTAAAGCGGGGGAGAAAAAAATTCATGGACATCTAGTTTCATTGTGTGCTGGCAATGCGCTAACACAAGCCGCTGTTGGTGTGTGTGCTAAAAGTGACGTCACGCTCAATCTGATGATGTCGCTTTCCTCCAGCCAAATGTAATGCTCCTGTCTAGTGACGTAACTTCTCTTAGCCAATGGGAAGGTTCCAGCCTGATGACAGCGCTTCCCTCCAGCCAATGGACGAATTTTATGACCTACCAGACATTTTGGCTCTATTGGGGCTTCTATTACTTCTAATTGGGTGTGTGCGGCGGCTTTGTACAATAAAACTATAGTCAGATAGAAATTAAGAACGCAGCGGCTTTTCCCCGTCAAAGGACCCACTTCCAGCCAATGGCGTCGGCCGATTCTCGTGGCCCTGCTAGGAGTGGTAGATGAAAGGGGATGTTCCTTTCCATCTGTGATCGGGGATCGACCCATCTCTTCATTGTGGAGCTGCTTCCTGTATTGTCACGCTAGCAGGGTCATGAGAATCGGCCGATCGACGCCATTGGCTGGAAGGGCCATTGGCTCTGACGGGGCAAAGCCGCTGAGTTCTTGAATTGCATCCGACTATAGCACGCTACGCATACACAGCTTTGTTGTCATGTGATTCTCAAACATAATTTAATAATAAACTCAAACATAATTTTTCGGCCTTATTGAAAAACATTTATCTTGTCTGTCCAGAACTGTGGGACTAAATACGTTTGTGTTTGGTTTTGCACATATATAAGCCTTTTTTTTTCTTTTTTAGAATATGTGTGCGCTTTACATTAAGGTGGCAGTCTGGGCATGCTGGTGATTCATGATGGAAATGTACAGCGCAAATAAAGACGAGGACACAAGGAAGAACACATGGAACACACGAGCGCAGACTTGCAACAGTTTATTTCGAAACTCGGACCAGTATTTATAGCTGAAAAACCAGACAATTATCACACATGCGCAGTACTTTATCACACATGCACAGTACTGCGCATGTCTGATAATTGCCTGGTTTTTCAGCTACAAATATTGGTCCGAGTTTCGAAATAAAGTGCAAGTCAGCGCTCGTGTGTTCCATGTGTCTTCCTTGTGTCCTCGTCTTTATTTGCGCTGTACATTTCAATCAGCGCTTTACATATTTGCAATGCCGCGATTGTAGTATCTGACGTCTTTTTGTACATGTAGTTTGAATGGCTGCCATTTATTTACTGAATATCTTGTATTTGGACCTTTCACTAGCCGAGCTGGCTATGGGTCCAATCAAGTTTCGATGTATTGGTTTCATAAAATAAAATTATGATTGTGATGAAAAAAAAATAAAAGCGGCGACTATATCTCCCGCGTCCGAGTCACCGCCGAAGCGAGCAAGGTGGCGAGGTTGAGCGGACGAAAGAGTACATTGCTTCCAGTGGTTCCCACTTGACGCACATTAGCACGCCTCTTGGGCGGCGGCCCACGTGATGCCTAAAAGCACATGACGATCGCCGATAGCGCCGATCGATTGCGCGGGCCGTACTTTCTCCCCCACCCCCCATCTTTGTGATCGACGCAACACCGTGGGGCCTCCCTTGGAAGCGCGTGAATGCAGTACCCTCGA
Organism: Amblyomma americanum; assembly: GCF_052857255.1. NCBI lineage: Eukaryota > Metazoa > Arthropoda > Arachnida > Ixodida > Ixodidae > Amblyomma > Amblyomma americanum. The sequence goes on along the minus strand of NC_135507.1, from coordinate 10,739,780 downwards.
AGGGAATACCCTGTACTCCGCTAAAAGATAAGGCGACCCGCCTTCGGGAACGGCTGACTGACGCTCCTCTCTAGTGCCAATCTAATCGCCACGAGTACGGAGAAGGCGGGCGCCACGGTGAAATATACGGTGTGTGTTGCGTGTGTGCGTGCGTGCGTGCGTGAAAGTGTAAGACGAAGGAGTCGAAACCCAACACGCGTGCCGAGTTGTGGACAAAACATAGAAGCGGAGGGACATCTCGGAACGACAAGCCGTGCGTCATCATCGCGCGGGGCTGCTTGACTCACCCCGCACACACGACGCGCCATGTTATGGGGCGTGGAGTGGCGTCATCACGCGATGTGTGGCTATTTTTCCGCCGCGTAGCACAGGCCTACGTAAAGCGCGTCGCCCATACCCCTGCCACCACCCGCGCGAACTCTACACACGGCCAAGAATAGAGCGGGGCGAAGTGTGAAGATATAGAAATATGAATTAGGTCAGCTCGTCGTCTTGAAAACGAACGTTCTCACCCTTCTTTCCCTCTCCTCTTCCGCTGAGTGGGGCGACTGAGACGAAAGAACGGGAACAAGGCTCGCAATGACACGGAGTAATGATATTTGAACGAACGTCACTTTTCAGTTAAGCCTTTGTAAGGCTCGTCGCATTACATGATATGCATACAAAAAAAGTGCATAGTTCTCATTTATGCTGACACATATGTATATTGATTTTTGGGATATTTATCGTAGCAAGATCAAAAGCGCTAGTCGCCAGAAGTGTAGGGGTCTTCTGGTAGATAACTCACTGAAAAAGCTAACCCTAACGGCGGAAAAGTCTAAAGGTTTATGTGGTCTTACTGCTGCACCGGTTGGAAGGCGATTGAATAGGCCTGAATTTTTGCATTGATTATTTTATATGCCTGAATCTTCGCCCGAAGTTTTTTCGTTGGTTTTAGGCACTCAGAAATTATCGTAAACTCAATAATTTTTGTTATCCTGTTCTGTTATGTTTTTAATAAACGCAAAATTTTAAATTTCTGCTATAGAAGGACTGCAAGTGATGAAATACTGGAAGCTGTTGACTTTTGTTTTTTCGTTGCTTGGCAATGACAGGGTTAAACGAAGCTTTGCGAAATGCCCCAACAAAACCCATTGTACCTAAATAAGAATTTCAATATACTGCGACTTTCATTTCGACAAACACTTTGGGAAGCTTCATCAGCTTATACCGACTGCGGGCCAGAGTGCGTCGTTTCGGCAGACACTAAGCAATTTTTGCGCGTGAAGCTTATTCTATGAAGCTGCGTGAAACTTGAATCCGCGCAAAGCTGCGCCATTTTTCGCTATAACTCCGTGACTCCACATCCGGTTTACTTCCGAACACGGCCACAAAGCTGGCTTGTAACTTTAATAAAAGCCGGATATATTCACTCCCCGCGTTTGCCTTATCCCAATTTAACCTACATATGCCTAACGTTCTACATGTAGGACACCGCTTTTTTGCGCAATGACTCTAAAAATTTATTGCATAAAAGCTTACGCCTGCTAGCTTGGGTTTAAAAGGCTCTAAATTCTTCCCGTGCAAGTGTTGCGTTGTGTGTTTCGGAAATGAGCCGCCAGTCTTCTGCGGCAGCAGTGAGCAGATTGGACCGAGTCGACTACATTGGGATTGAACGAACACGTCTGTGTTCGCGCAACACATTCTCACCACAGCCCGGAAATGGCTTATGGATGTTTAACGTCCCAAATCGACTCAGACTGTGAGGGACGCCGTAGTGAAGGTCTCCTGAAATTTCGACCACCTGGGGTTCTTTAAAGTGCACTGACATCGCACACTGCACGGGCCTCTAGAATTTCGCCTCCATCGAAATTCAACCACCGCGGCAGGGATCAAACCCGCATTTATCGAGTTAGCAGCCGAGCGGCGGCTGCTGACTCGACTGAGCCACCGCGGTGGCTACAGCACGGAAATGATGTAGCGATTCGCTGAGGCGCAGTACTGATGTTCAGTGACGACTCCGCCGACACCATTGTGAGTAAAAGTAATGAGAAGGGAGTGCAACAATTATAGAGTACAGTTGGGGTTATTTACCATCTCTCTAAGCGCGTTCAAATGAGCTAAACGGCTTTATCGAATTTTCGCAAGTCTATTATTGAAGGGTTATAAATTTATTTCGCCTCACGGTATTATTCGAACACTTTAAAACAAGGTGTAAACCTTGTTCTATAGTATCTTGCACAGCTAATTCCTTATATACATTTTTATTCGCCCTTCACTAAACAATAGTTAGTGCTGCTTTCACCATGGGTTCTCGGTTCTAGTTGCGGCCATATTGTTCTCACTAGTTGCTAAACATCGAATAAGACTGAGCTGTGTGCTAAGAGCAACACAAGGAAATACAAGAAGGGGTCACTTCTCAGGATATTATGAATGCCACATACGGTACTTCCTCATATTCTGCTGGCTATAGAGAGTGTTGACCTGCTTCCAGTTACAAATGGCAATCAACTGGCAAGCTGACATCCAGGTCGACAACCAAAATATGCAGGCCATTGGACTTCCTTCTGGGAACCGCAATGCTGCTCGTTTTGCTACGTATAAGAATTGCAAGTCTCCCAAAAGGGGAGGAACTCTCGTCTTGGTCCCTATGAACCTCCCGACTTCCAGGGGTGCAATACAATAAGGCTTAGAGGCGAATTCCTTGGCTTGTATATTTTTGATGAGGCCTGTACCCCCAGTACTCCTGCACAGGAAGGCACTGTACTGTCTTCTTGCTTGTATCACCCCGCCAACACTTAGAAGCGAACAGATTAGCTTTAGCCCGCCCAGTGTACAGAAGGTTGAGTTGAACATCGGGGGCCACGACCTAGATCATCTCAGGCGGCCAACAGCGGCAAGTGTCACCGCTAAAGCGCTGCTATTGTATACCCATATATGAGCGCAATATCAATTAGGGCACTTACTTGACCTTAGCAATAACTGTCCACAGCCTTATCCAAGCGGAAGCTTCCTACGGCGTTCAGATAAGGCTACGCGGATAGTGAAACGGCGTGCAAGGGTTGTTTAGTGTTGACCTTAGCGAAATCACGCCACGTTAGAGGAAGAGGTGATGAGAGGTGTGAGGAGAGGGCTAAGACTCGTGACGGGACGAGAGTGCGTGGCCTTCCAGGTCCCGTGACGTCACCAGAACGACAGGGAGCGATAAACAAACACCACGAACGCTTGGCCTCTCTTTACATACACTCGTGGGCTCGGCGGCGCAAGTTATCGCCACTTGCAAACAACAGGACGCGGATTGCCGCGTCACGGTCACGCGTGGCTCTGACAATGTAATATATACGGCCACTTGCTACGAAGCGGGCTTATCGTGCAGGTCGCCACACTCCTGCCTTCCCTCCCTCCTCACTCAAGGCTCGGGGAGGCCTGACGCATCCTCGGAACCCGGAACCAATGTACCACTCGCACCTATAGTCTCAAGGCCCTGGCGAAATCGATACAACGGGTATTGCTGGCGACATTCAGGTGCGAAAACTGGGATGTCGATGGTATTGCTTCTGTGCTTATTTGATCGCCAGACATGATAGCAGATAAACAGCATCCGCCTCGCATTCGGGAGGTTCTGGGTTCGATCCCCAGTGCCACTGGGTACGCAGTGGTTTTTTAATGGGTACAAGATTTCCCCCGGCCTGGTGCTCGGCTTTTCTACGGTGAGATGCTTGGGAAAAGTGTCTTGGACCAAACCGTTGCCTTGACGGATCAGAAATAAGTTCCGCCGTCAAGCAACCCTAAATCCGCCTCATGCGGTAGAAGCCAAACTTGTGGCCCTTTTTTAGAAGAAAAATAAATGAAATGAAATGAAGTGTTTATCGAGAGAACCTTGATGGATATGTCCGGAGGATGGTGCACGCTTAGCGGGCAGCTCGTGATTTTACTTAGACGTAGAAGTTGCCGCATCTTGCGGTGATAAGCGTGGAATACAAGGCCCCTCCGTTTAGACACAAGGTCTGCGTAAGTTTTTCCGTACATGGTAGACATTGGGTATCGGAAATCGCCGGGTAACTCTGTGTAATCTACAATAGGCGAAACTTTCTTCAGTTCTTATCACTGACTCCATTCAAAGAGGACGCCATTGTTGAAATCGAACACATGGACCCTTGTTAAGCTGCACCCAACCAACTTTGTCAATATCTTGATCGTATTCTGTCAGCCACGGCACTTGTATTGCATTGTAACGATTGCTGTAACGCAAGAGCAAAATCGCATCGTGATATATCGGGTACAAGATATAAGACATCTGTTTGATATGATATATGGCTTGCGGTACATTTGTTTTTCCGCAAGCCTCCAGCGTCAAGCGCCAGTAGACATGTAAGCAAACACGGACATTTGTGTACACAATGAAAAAGGAGGCGCCAGCAGTAATCTGCAATAAGCCAGCAAACATACACACACGACGAAAAGCAACATACATTGGCAGAGAGCTCAGCCCGCGAAATTGATTGCGTGCAGAGGAGGAAGCCTGTGATAGGGGTGGCTCCAAAACATACGTATATTACTGACGGACGCTCAAAACACGGAAACAGACAGCGTAGGCCACAATCAGCAGCACAAAGGTCGGACACAGCGCTATCCATGTAGAGTGTTAGCGAACGCTGGAGGATGATCAATTTTGTACGACAGAATTTTTTGCAGAGTTCCCGCGTTCAGGCTTAATACACAGACGGCGACAGATTCTTACTTCAGGCATAGTAACTTGAAGCATTAGCAATGTAAGGAGGCTTTTAAACGCGGCACCGGAGGTTTTGCGGTTAGCAAAAAAAGAAGATTAAAACAACCAACTTTAATGGCCGCCATCTTTAATTCGAGAAACCGAAACTATGCTACCTAAAAAAAGTCGACTAAAAGTGTATGGCCATAGATCTATAGATTGTCTGTAGAACACCTATAGGATTTGTATTGCATATAGACTGTTGTCTAAGATTTGTCCATAGAGAGTCTATAGACTTTATAGAGAAGTCTATATACACTCTATAGACTCTCCTAAGAAATTTTGGTAAGGGGCGGCACCGGAGGTTTTGAGATTAGGAGACAGAGGAGGTTTAAACTGTGGTTAAAATCTCCGTGACAGCTAGAACTTCGGATCTTCTACAGACAAAATTTGTTTCCGTTGTCAACACTAAGTATCCCATATTTTTAGTCACTGAAATCTACCCCAGTGTGTGGGCAGCATACCCTGACCTGTAAAGGAAATGCCCTAGAGGACACTTCCTTTTTACTCCTTACGTGTTTATAGTCTGGGTCATGCGGGGCAGCAACAAGGCTTGTTTCCAAATCTAGAACCTCTTGGCGCAGCTAGTGGATGACAACAGAGAGGGAGAGAGAGAGAAAGAAAAGAAAGCAATCCACACGATGCAAACTGGCGCAGCTTTCAACGAGAAAGGAAATGAGAAACGTCTGCACACTTGCGAAGCACCTGTAAGAGCTCCATGAGCTCACGTTCTGGAAGGTCTCCAAACTCGTGCACGTCGAACACGAACGCGAAGTGAGCGCTCGCCATTGTTGCAACCGGCGTGTGCGCGCTGCTTTCACACAAACCGAAGTTGCATCACACCCGCCAAAAGAAAGGCTATGCCTCGAGCTGTCTCGAACTACGCCGCGGGGGGTGCTGTGATGCCAGAGGATTAGTTTCTCCCGTTTCCAAGAGCTTGTTATCAAGTCCTTTGTTGGTATGGTTTACGGGTTGAACGTCCCAAAGCGATTCAGGCTATGAAGGACGCCGTTGTGGAGAGCTCCGGCTAAATTCGACCACCTCGGGTTCTTTAACGTGCACTGGCATCGAACAGTACACGGGCCTCAAGAATTTTGCCTCCATCGAAAATGCACCGCCGCGGCTGGGATCGAACCCGCGTTTTTCAGGACAGCAGCCGAGCGCAATAACCATAAAGCCACCGCGGCCGCACTTTCTGTCCTTTGTGTCTTTTTAATACGATAGCACCGGATTTGTCGCCGCACTGAAAGCTAGTCGATTTCCGGTGACAATTAATTGATTGAGCGAAATATGTCATGTGACCTTTTGACGTAATCACAACCTGCCCATTGTGACAGGTGGCAACCGGCTAGCAGCCTTAATATGGCGGTTGATGGAACAACAATTGCAAAAGAAACTGACGCAAACACAGACAGTTGTTGCAACGGAAGCTGCGAAAAATGTGAAATCTAATTATATCGCATTCCTCTCCAAAAGCGTCTTAAGTGTTCCCACAGTTTGCCATACAGCGACTGTATTGACAAGGCGTTGACCCGCCTGTAGATGATCAGAGCGCGGCGCGGAGCTATCACTCGGGACATATACAAGATTCCTTGATCGAATTTTCTCCCAAAAATTTTCAGATAGCTTCAGCACATGGTGTCTTGGTGCACTGCCCACTTTCGGTGCTTCTCAAAAACCGTTGGAAGGTTATCGAGAGCAAGCAAGCGAGAACAAAAAAAAAAGAAAATTGTGAGCGGGTACTTCGAGTTGTATGACCAAAAGAAGGATGACCACGCCTAATTGCCACCGTCGAGCCTTCTAGGCACGATAAAGAAAAAAAGAAATATATAAGAACTAAGGGAGCAGATCTGATTAGCGATTCGTGCTGCTGCGCCCTTCTTCAATGGAACGCAGGCTGCCAAGATCACCCCATCCAAATAATCGCTGCCGCTCAATGATAAGGAAGTTATCTCTCCAGGGGTCTGCCTTCACCTTAAACATCTCCGCTGGTTCGACGAGAAGCACGCGGACAATGGGAGTCGGAGCAGAAGAGTATGCTAGAGCAAGAGTCATACTCTTTTTCCTTCATTTTTTGTTTGCACAACATATCCAATTCTAGCTACTTCGATATCTATACAGGTTGAAGGTGCGCGGCTTTCAGGGACTTTTTTGGCCCTCACGGTTTGGCATATAGCCACAAAATCTATGTGCGCCCTCTGAGTAAAGCAAAGCCTTTGCCGCAGCTCACCTCTGCAATGGTCGTGAGATAAGAAAAATTCAAGACTTTTCGTTTCCCACCTTGGACGAAGCAGCGATTAGACCAATTGTACAAACGACCTTCTCAGCCGGTCCATTGTCCACATGAACATGTGATCAAGACGGGCCTATTCTCATCGGAGAACAGGGCGGTGCTTCATTCTCATTGGCCAGAGAATGGTCCGTGATCACGCAGTGGCAACGACGATGTGTTTTCAGTAGCGACGGCCATCATCATCATCATCATCAGCCTGACAACGCCCACTGCAGGGCAAAGGCCTCTCCTATGTCTTTCCAATTAACCCTGTCCTTTGCCAGCAGCGCCCACCGTATGCCCGCAAACTTTTTAATCTCATCCGCCCACCTATCTTTCTGCCGCCCCCTGCTACGCTTGCCTTCTCTAGGAATCCACTCCGTTACTCTTAAGGGCCAGCGACCCTCTTGCCTTCGCAATCATGATAAAAGACAAGCTCGAAACCGAGTTTCCTCGGATCTTGCTGAGATCATTACCATTATTAACGCCATCTTTCATTACTATTATTCAGCTGTACAGTCTGTAGACACTCAAAGGGTTGTTTGATAAGCATGGGAACGGCAAGAATCCAACCATAGACATCGGCGATTGCTCTTGATTCCTGATTAGTTTCGACAAGTGCTGCGAATATCGTTATTAGAACGTCACTGCGGGCTAGTTACTTCACGTCGAGGAAATAAGGCTGCGCGACTAGGACGAAGACAGGAAGCAAAACGAAGCAAAGAGACGAACAAAGCACCACGTTTACAACGCCACGAATACCACACCACGTTGTGTTGTATTCGCTTCTTTTCCTCGAGCCTTCGTCCTACTCGCGTAGTCTTAACTCTCCTGTAAATGTCGGCACAGCGCAGAAAGGTTCATCGGCTTCAACAACATAAGAAACACATCGCGATACTCCAGCACAAGGCCGACGTCCTGCATGCGTTGCCGACCATGACATCGGCGTGACCTTGTCCTAGCTCGCTCTCTTTCTAGCCCTCAAAACCCGAGCGCACGAAAGGCAAGCAAAACACAAAACGAAAACCTGGATACATCGCTGACACTGTCACCATTTCTGTCTCCTGTGAGAGATTTGCTAACACCGTTATCGCTACCGAGCGAAGCTGACTGATTGGACACGGTCCAAGGCCATGACAGGAAAGAGGTGAAGAGACAATGCCACTATCGAGCGCCCCTCCAACCTCCTCCTCTGTGCCAAGGGAGGCATAGTGCGGGCGATGATTTCCGACCGAGCTGGCGTGATGAAAGCGGCGCGCATTCTGGTTGAAAGTGTGCCGGCCTCCGTTGGCTAAACAGAACCCATCCGCAGCTCCCACGGGCACTGGACGCCGATGCCGCGTAAAAAGAAAAGGCATGTATCGGCAAGAGCTAGCGTGCGGGTTGGATAAGCGGCACAAAGCACACGAGAGATTAGGGAGCTTGCACAATGCGCGTGAGAGGCCCGTTATCGAAGGCGAGAAATACAAAGGCCGGACGGACGTCGCCACCGAGCAGCAAGCTGGCAGGTGATGCTTGAAAACGCTTGGAGCATTGCCCGAAGCTCTGCGTGTTACACTTGCGGGAACTCCACGTGCAAAAGTAAATATTTTGAAAGAGGTTCCAGAAAAGAACGAAAAATAAATGCTCTCGTAATCAATGCCCCGATTTTCGCTGAACAATGATAGCGCGTGCGCTCTGCGCGGGGTTACCTGCACACGGAGAAACCGTGATGTGAGGGACAAGAGCGATAGGGCTCTCCGGGAACGTGCTTAATTAAAAGCAGTTGCAGTGGGGCGGCGACCTACAACGGGGCTTCTACAGCAGCGCAGCCTTCGCGAACGCCCAGGAGACGGCAGCGGCGACGCGTACAACACAACTTCTCAGCGCATTCTACCAGGTCAGAAACGGACCGCCTGCCTCAGAATTATCCACGATGTAGAAGCATCAATGGCGGAGCGCGTTGAGACCCGCAGCTTACGAGCGATTTCCGCTGCATATCGTTTGCACTCCAGTTTTCCGGCAACCAACCGGCCATCAATTTTTTTTTTAGGAAAGGAAAGGCGGTGGAGCTGTCTCTTTTTTTCGGTGGTGGTTAACCGTGCCGTGAGGGAGAAGCGGATACAGCGTATACTCCGAATACATTTCGACCAACTGAGGAACTCTAACACGCACTGAAATCACACTCTGCACGGGAGCATTTTGCGTTTCGCCTCTATGGAGACGTGGCCGCCGCGGCGAAGATTGAATATCGTGACCTCCTGATCAGCGGCCGAACACCAAGACCACATAGCCACCGAGGCAGGGACGGTTGGGTCACACTTTTGAGGCGAAAGCCTTTAATGGCTCATGCTCCCGTCCGTCCGTCCGTCCGTCCGTTACGCTCTTCAATTCGATAAGAAAAAAAAATTTATGCCCGATGGGATTCGAAACACCATCCTACCGTTCCGCAGCCGAGCGTGCCAACGACTACGCTACTTTCTGCCAACGCATATGTAGTTCTCCTTGTCTAGGACGCTGGAGAGTTTGCGAAAAGGTGTGGAATCATACTGATACTTCCCAAGCGCCCTTCAGTGTCTCCAGCACTTAAGCTTCACAAACAACTGTGTACTTAATTAAATCTTAAACACACATCGGTGACACACGCAGCAACACCGCGCTAAAGGCTTTCGCCTCACCGCCCTTTATGTCAACAAAGTGCCCCCCTGATTTTTTTTTTCTTTTGATACAGAAGTCGGGAAAAGTTGCGCCACATGGTGGTCCGCCAGTTAAGCCGTACGAGCAAATGGCGCGTCGGACGTGATCGGGGTTGAAAAAGGTGGCTTCTCTTGGTATCCATTGTGCGTTCCGTCGCCGCACTCACCACTCCGGTGGCTATACGATGGCTGTTGCGACGCCATCTTTATGGAGCCATCTCTCGGCGTCAACGACGCTCGCCGACGGAATTTCGTCCAATGGGGCTAGTAAGGCTTCCGTCTTAAAAGAGCGCTTGTTCGCTGAAGCCCGCTGATCGTCTGCCGAACCCTGGTAAAGACAAACACTCCAGGAAGGGGGAGTGGGAGGGTAAGGAAAAAAATGGCTGTGGTTTAGCTCTGGTTAAACCTGGAGTGACGCGATAGCTAGATCTATCGCTGGGCGTTCCTTCTTCATCTTCGTCCGTGGACGTGGATTCACTCTCCCCCTCTCCACTCCCCCAACTCGGTTTTGCCGGCGCGGCGCGCCGCCGGCAGCTGCTCCGCACCACGTGACCAACCACGTGACCAGCCACGGAGCTCAAGGGCGGCCACGCAGGTCAAAGGGTGCCGCGCTGAAGGCTCGAAATGCTAGCGTAATGTAGCTATCGCTACAATAAGGAGAGGTAATGGCAGTGTTGCGTGAGTACAGAATGTATTTGTGTATGGCTTCGTCTCCGGACAGTGAGCTGTGTCTACAGCGACAGCTGGTAGTGCCTCGACTCCCGACGGCGTGGTCTTGCCGTCGTCGTCGGCGTACGCACAGAGGAGGAGAGAGCGAGAGAAAGTGGCGGGAAGGGGAAGGCGTTGCCCAATGGTCGGCGCCAGGTGCCCGGCTAGTGTGAGCCTCAATTCGTCCTTCTCTCCGGCACTGCTCTGCTCGCTCGCCGTAGCCTCTAATCTAAAGCGACTGCTACACTGCACAACAGGTGGTTTGGGATAGTTCAGTTCTAGAATAAAGCTACCGTATACCGCTATCATCAGTCGGCAATAGAGCGTGCGCAGATGGCCACAGGACGTACGGGATTCTATCCTGCGACCTTGTGCTACCAGCCGATTGCCATAAACGATGAGTCACCATGCTGCGGAGTTCTGCGCTCAAATTGCCCTCGAATCGCTTTCGAATCGAATCGAATCGCGATCGAATCGAAGCAGCAGCCATGTTACTGCTCAAGACGCCTACATAACGCACGTACACCCTCCATCTAATAACATACCTGAAAGCTTATTAACGCGATAGCGTTAAAGGCACCGTTGCGCAGAAAATACGGCGTCGGCGTTGTTAGCGATAAATAGGGTGGTGTAGGGTGGCCAGGCAGCCACCCCCGGAGGAGCAACCTAAGTCACGTGACCTTATGGAGTCGTCACAACCTACCCACACTGGCAGGCGGCAGTTTAATGGTTGATCGCGAGAGGTTGCTCCCGAAGAGCAACTTGGGTCGCACAAGACCCACCGGTGGCAGCACCTGTCATCGCAGGGCAAACATTATTGTGGGACGATAAAAAAACGAAAAAGAAAATGTCCCTGCACGTACCACTAAGTAAACACTGGCGCATCTCTTAAACACTTCACCACTGCGCGAGAATTAGTATGAGGACACCCGGGGACATATGAATGTGAAATTGATAATGGCCTATTCCGCATATATAGGCATTAACTCAGTAACGCTAGCGCGTCATATCCTTAAGGCGGAGCTTAAGTGCCTCTCCACTCTGCAATGTTTTTCTCTGTCGATAGCATAATCTGCTGCCCTATTAAATCTACTAGTAGCCACCTGACACTCCACACAGATTCTTAACTTATTAGCAATCGGCGCACCACATGGTTAATGACCCTTGAAATATCGAAGCACAAAATAATCGCATTCAGACGCAAACGTAACACTGACTATACAAACCGCATTCAAGATAACTTAGTCTCACGTACTGCACTGCAAATAGCTTAGCGTTAACCTTTCGTCAGACCTTTCATTATCATTTCATAGCACATCCATAAAGGCCTCGAGGTAATTAAGCGCATCTACGCCGTAATCTCAGAAATTGTCCTGCTGATATTCGTAAACTAGATTACCTTAGTTTTCTTCGGTTACAACTCGGGTTTGCTTCCTTCATTTGGTCTCCCTAATTAACAACGTGGTCACCGTGTTAGAATCCGTCCAAAACAGGGCAGCACGAATAGCTTCTCGAAGCTATAACCATCATGTTCAAGCCTAACTCAGATTAAAATTTATCTTTCCTTACAATATTTATGCGCATGCCTTGACATTGCTCTCTTAACACTACTGCACAAGTATCGCACTTCAGTAACCATGCTTTTTACGTGTGCGCATGGTGAAACACAAGTGTTCTATTCATCAGGACTTTCTCGAGTTATCCAATTATGGAATAACGTACCCGATAACCTCGCTTCTCGGGCCCATTAATCAAGACACATTACATTACCTACACATCGCACATATCGCTGAAGCTGCTGCTTAACATGCCTCCGTGCATGCCTCTATTTTTTGGAGCTGTTAAGCGTCATTTTATTTGTACTCCTGTTTTCCTTTTATACTTGTTATTCTCTTTTTTCTCTGATCCGTTCGTGGTGTTTCGCTCATCGTACCATGAAATATATTACATGACGACTTGTTTCAATGTGCACTGATAACAACACTCGCCACTTGAGTTTTATTTCATCAATGCGTTAGCATTAAAAGGGTCTGTGGAAGCGGAAATGGCGATCGACCGCCTTCAGGCTTGACCCGCTGCGAACCTTGTGACGTCATCACAACTTGTCCAGCGTGGCAGGTGGGAACCTGCCACACAGAATTGTCAGCAAACTGCCTATCGTGGTAGGCGGGGGTTTAATTAATGATTGGCCGCGAGAAGTTGCTCGGGAAGAGCAACCAGGGGGTAGTGGCGCATCGCTTAACCGCTGCCCCACTGCGCCAGGAGCGGTATGAGGACTCCCATGCGATCTATGAATGTAGAGTAGAGAATGACATATTCCGCATATATGGGCATTAACCCATTGACGCTATATCGCGTCATACCCTTAAGGCGGAGCTACAACACAATGAACAGCATAACAAAATGCTAACGCATTCACACGATCCATTGAGGATCGCTTAGTAGTTTGTGCTTTAACCTACGTTGCGTTTACTTTTTTTCTTAACCCTTTTCTTTCTTGTACTTGTTCTAAACCGTGCTCACGTGTCCAAATATTTCCTTTTTATATATAACTTTTTCTTTCTATTTTGTTCGGATAATTCATAGGCTGTTTGGAATTTTGTTGCTATCTTACACACTGCAGGGCCCGTAAGGTATTTCAAATGGTTAAATAATACGTGCTGCGTGCTACTGTCTAGAGGTCGACGCCTTTGGAAGGTGTCATATTGCTCCGGAAGAAGACACAGTACATTCATGGCCCCGGAAGATTAGTGACAAAGGGACGTAGTCAGGTCTCCGGATGAGGGCTACCCAAGTGGACGTTGGGTCAGCGGACGATATAATATGCCGACTAGCACGCCTACAACTGCACTAAGAAAGCTCGCTGTAAGTTTCCTCACTACAGCCTTCCTTTGTTTTCTTAAGAAAGGGAATGAGAAAGGAGGGTCGTCGTATCTACACAAACGCTACATCTTTATGAGTCACCCACTCGACGGTGACACATACGGCGCAAGGACGCTGGCGGCCTACTTGTTTGTGACACGCGCGACAATACTTAATTTCACGCTGGAGTGTAAGCACTGCCGTCATAGGCCTTTCCATCGAGTGCACATGCAGAAAATGTGCGAGCTGGCGTGGAAAGCTCGACTGTACTAAGGGCTCAAAGTAAGGGGGGTCTCGGGAGGGTCTCAGACCCCCAGCAGTATTAACAAGGGATCTGGGGCCTCACGTGCTAGAATGTACGGACTGCATGGATCCGAAGCAGGCATCTATTTTTTATTTTTCTACTCAGTGGCCCATTCGAACATTTCTTCTCTTCAAAAATTTCACTGATTTTTCGAAAGACTCATTAACATGTCTTCCAATACAAGAGACTGGAAGAAATAAAAAGACAGCAGCACTGCACCAAGGCTAGTATAAAAAAAGGAAAAACTGTCCCCTCACACCACAAGTTAGTCCAGAGCTGGTCACTTATCTTCAATGCTGCACAACAACAATCACACTGGCAGAGTGTGGGGTCGTTTGCCTCAGGTCTGTGTCATAAACTGAGCAAACAACGATCTTTAAAAATGATTTTTCTTCTTTGCATAAAACGATGTGTAAAACAGGCGGCAGTCGCTTTCTCTCTCTCTCTCTTTACGTTTCTCTCCACCTGTGTTCGAATTACTAGAGGCCCCCCTTCGATGCAGCTAGGCTTTAAGCACTGCCTATACCACTTCCTCAGAGCATGCGAAAATGCGCGCAACAGTCCAGAGAGCATTTTAAGCCGTTGTCAAAAAATCTCCGTTTGGACTGTTGTGAACATGTGTAGAGAGCTCGCGCTGCGGCTTCGTGCTTGAGCCAGGTGCGCACAAAATCACGGTGAGCAATAGGTGAAACCCTGAGAGCGCTTGTGGATCAAAGTTAATTCAGCGGCCAGGCCTCAGCGGCGCCGAATACGCCAACACAGTCGCCAGAACAGTGATAGTCCAGCAATATGTTGGCCAATGACAGCTCTGTAGAATGTATACCTACCGCCCCTGCAGCGATTCCCGCCTGCCTATGTATACTACCTTCCTGCTAAGCCATGGTGTGACGGAATTGAGGCGGAAGTGCTTCCCGCTTTAAGGTATGCCGCTACCATTATGAATATTTAGCATAGCGCGATTCGCGATCCGCTACGGTGACACGCTTGCGCGGGGACCTATAGCTGCGCCTATATGCGCGCCCCTGAGAGCATCTGCGCATGCGCAAATGGTGCCTCTAGGAACCGATTCTCGGCAGCAGATCGCGCTATGCGAGGTCCCTGTATAAGCGCTACCTGCGCAGACGCTGTATTATGCCGCAGCTGCCGGGTAGCGGCATAAGATGCGTATACGATAACGATATGCTAAAACCCTCTAATGTCTGTGCATGACTCTGGAAGCAACGAAGGTTTAGGCGGTAGAACTTTTCGCCATATAGCCATCGTACACCACAACTGACACTGCTCGTCCAATACAAGAGGGCGCTAGCTGGGCGCGCATAAGGGAGAGACCGTGTGATCTGTGCGAATCGGGACACCAGCGGGACATCAATTTTTCAACAAGTGGGTTCCCGCGGTGTATACGAGTGGGTTTTCCGACTCTCGAAGATAACCGTTGCTCTCAGAGTACGATTTAGCCTCACAGAAAGACAGAAAGGTGCCTTTCATCGAGTAACTCTATCCCCACGTTGAAAGGCCACTTCGACACGGTGAAAGGGCCACTCTGTTTGTAAGTAGATAACTTTGCCGGGGGACGTTAGCACTAATGATAAAAAAATTGAATTATATTCACGCTAAACGCTGGGTACAACTGCTCCAGAGAAGCCAACTGAAGTTGTTGGGCTAATAATAATAATAATAATAATAATAATAATAATAATAATAATAATTGTTTTTTTTGGGAAAGGAAATGGCGCAGTATCTGTCTCATATATCGTTGGACACCTGAACTCCGCCGTATGGGAAGGGATAAGGGAGGGAGTGAAAGAAGAAAGGAAGAAATAGGTGCCGTAGTGGAGGACTCCGGAATAATTTCGATCACCTGGGGATCTTTAACGTGCACTGACATCGCAAAGCACACGGGCGCCTTAGCGTTTTTCCTCCATAAAAACGCAGCCACCGCGGTCGGGTTCGAACCCGGGAACTCCGGATCAGTAGTCGAGCGCCCTAACCACTGAGCCACCGCGGCGGGTTTGTTGGGCCCTTCTGAAATGCCAATGATAGGAATGAAGCATTTAAATCCATTTTTTAGGAAAGTAAATGACGCAGTAACTGTCTCACACATCCCAGTGGACACCCGAACCTCGCCGCAAGGGAAGGGATAAAAGTGGGTGTGGAATAAGAAAGGAAGAAAGAGGTGCCGTATTGGAGGTCTCCGGAATAATTTCGACTACCTGGGGATCTTTAACGTGCACTGACATCGCACTGCCTGGTTTTGTTTTTTGTCAACAACTCCGCCCTAGTCTTCATTGTTCCATTCTTCCAGGACCAACTACATAACATGAACAGCATGTCCTTCCATTTACGCCCACTTACGAATGACCTCTGATAGTATACAGGTGATCACGCACCGGAACTGTTTAACTAGGGAGCGCATTATGTAGCGTTGCGTATCGTTCTCCTTTCATTCGGTCGTCTGCCATTGGTCGCTGCTCCCGGTGACGCAGACCGTGAGGGTGACGTCCCGCTGGTCGCAGAAGAACCATATCCATGCATGACGCCACTTGCATGAATGCGCATGACGTCCATGCCATCCTGGCGGACTGGCGCCGACGGGTGACAGGGCACGGTTTCTGTCACACGGCCGGACTGGATGCGATGGTCCCCGCCCGTTCACGTGGTGTGCTTCGATCCCAATACTGTGTTTCCTTCGTCCCGATGGCCGTCGCTGCCAAATGAAAGAAAAATGAACGGAAAGGTGGAAAAAAATTACCGAAGGATCAGACATCTTATGCGACAGTTCTTCGAAAGCAGCTGAATATAGCCTCGATGACTATAGTTTGACGCTTTTAAGCCGAGTCGTCGCACAGGTGACAGAATTTTCCTGGGATGTTGAAGTTGGGCGGAGGCCGGTCGAGGGTGGTTTGGCAGCCCCGTAGCTAGTGGGTGGGTAGGGTGGAGAGGTGGCTGGAGAGTGGTGCTTCTCGAGAGCAGCTCGCTTTCTCACTGCGTCTTTGAATTCGATTTCGCTGTTTTGGTTCCTCTCCTCCGTGGGTTTCTTAGTGGGTGGAAGGTGGTGGTAGGCAGGTTGGTGGCGGGTGGGGCTTCTGGAGGGTAGAGTTGGGTGATGGGTGATGGGTGCCGTTCTGGAAGGTGAATGTGAATGGTAGCGGGGCGGTGGATCGAGGGTATCGGTGGGTGCGTGGCTAGAAGGGAGCGGGGTAGGTGGTATCTGAGTGGTACCATTGGAGGGTGCACGAGGAAAGCTCCTCGCTCGGACTGCATGCTTCACATCAACAGACACCGGACTTCAGGGGAGGCTACAGCTAGTATAACACTACATTCGCGGTCCCAAGTTCTAGTGTGCATAGAATGAATTTCTGCATTAAAAAGCATTCCGGTTCGATGCGATGCTCGGACTCCATCCTGATAAACCTCGCAGTTAAGGAAGGTGCGCTACCCTTAAGTCATCGCCGGGAGCAAACTAGTAAAGCGATAAACGCGGTACGCTTCAAGGTCACCTCGTGAATACAACAAATGCGTATGAGCGTCTGCGGTCATCCCATGACTTCCCCTATGGCACGATGCTGCATACGCTGATAATTTCGCGCAAAAAATAAAACAAAGAGAACAAAAAGGGGCGGGTTTGACAGAGTCTGAAAGCGAACGAATTCCCTTTCGTCGCCTCTTCTTTTTTGGTTTTGGTGCGCGGCGCTCTCCAATTGGCGGAGAGGGCGACGAAGCGCGCGCCAAGCTCCTCCCAAGCTAAGCCTAACCGCGCGTGCTGCTCGACTGGGCGGCACGTCGAGCTCACGCCCCAAGCAGCTGACGACGCTGGGGAACCACCGAGTAGGGGCGAGTAGCGGCTTGTTATTAGGCGAGGAGGACACCGATAACACGTGTTGGAGGGAAGGAGACCGCGTTGCAGGAGGCTCGTGTGACTTGCCGCGGGAAGCAAGCGAGAGAAAGAGGTATACACCACGTTATCGTTGCCAATGCAAAGCTCTGTACCCTCTCTCGCCGTGTTCGCTCCTCCTGAGACCCTTTCCTCAGCCCCCTCCCCCTTTCCATTCTGTACACGAAAAATGCGGCAACACAGTACAAAAACACAGAGCGGCAACAGTCGGACTGGCATATTGACGCAAGTCTGCAAACGAGCCGCCGCGGTCGCTGCCAAGTAGACGGGATCACGGCGGCGCTAGGTCGTGTGAGTGCGGAGACTCGTCCACTCCGTTGAGGCCTAGCACGGGGCTGTCGGCCGAATCGTGAACCACTGCTGAACCGAATTCACGTTGCGTACAGCAGCAAATTGAGCGCATCGCAGCACACTAGTCGGCGCTGCTGTCGGCGAAGTCCTCAACTACTGAAGATCTAGAACGTCGCCGGAGAAGACAACGCTTTCCGTCTAAAGAGGGAGTCGAACCTCGGCCCTGCTTTCGCTCGCACGAGATCGTGCGTCGAAGAGACTTTTCACCCTCTAAATTTGCACCGAAACAGCACACGCCAGAGTGCGAGGCGACGAAGCGAGAACACCGTACGCTGTCAGCGTGGTCTTCGCCAGCTTGCAGTTTTGAAAAACTGCCATCAACCGGTAAGCGACGCGACAGCTGTACTTATGATGAACTACTGGCCGGGCATAGTTGGGATAATAGGCAGCAGATTGCTCTGGAACGACCCTGCGGCTGCCCGCGCAAAATTTTTCTGTTACGAGCTTGAGGCGAATGAGACGCGTTACTCCCATTAGCGACGTCTCCTCGCTATAGTATCTTTCACATTAGAGCGCATTCCCTTTCGTTAACGCTCGTTTTACAGTTAGGTCGAAATGAAACGCGAATATGCAAATGTCTTACTTTTATACTTTTCAGTGAGGTATTCCTTTACTACTGGGTTTATGAACAGGTACTTCGGTAGACCTTTTACATAGAAATAAGGATCAGGCTAGTTGTACACTGCAACTGAAAGCACACTGACAGGATATTTTGTATTATTCACAGGCACTGTTCGCGTTTAATTCCAGCCTTACTGTAGATATGGGTACCGCTGCTAACGTTCCTCGCATACAAAATAAACTGGCGCATGCTGCTGGGAGCACCATTCATGCTCTCTCTATACTTACTTCAGCGATGTGAAGCAAAATACCCGGCAATTATGGAAATCTGGCGACTAGTGCCATCTAGCGCCGAATATCTGTGGCCCGCGTGTTATGTGTGTTAAGCTGTACAACATAAATGTATACTCTTACCTGCACAGCGGTCATTGTTTCTGTTGAAAAGCGAGATAGGACGCCTTTGATTTTACTGTTAAAAATTCTCATTTACCACGCCATGAATACTCATTTACCATGCTAAGAAGCTGTAGCAAATTGGCAGCTGAACGCTGCTTCAAACATTCGATGCCGGTCGCATTTCGTTGGAGGCTAATTCTAAAGCGCCCTGAAATTTAGATTTTTGAGCACGTTAAGAAACTACAAGCGGTATAAATTAATGCTCAACCCTCCACTTCGACCTGTAACGCTGATCACAATGCTGTTTTGGCACTTGAGTTACCATACTTGAGCCATCCGTTAATCATTGTAATCCCCAGTAACTAGCGCCGCCTAGTAAATGATATATAAACTGATATCGTTGCTATGATAGCTGCACGAAGTGTTTAATGCGTTTATGCGCAAGGTTAGACCATGGGTTATCAACGATACTGTGATAGGCCACTTGGAATAAATGCCCATGATCAGGTGTTCCTAAACACTTGGGCGTCCTCTCATTCCGCCCTCGATCACTCACGAGGCGATCAGGCATCGAACCCGCGACTTTCATGCTCAATAGCCACTACAGTCACTCAGTCATCGTGACGGGCGAACATCCCGAGTAGCGCAGCCCCAAGTCGAAATAATGGTATTCGAAAGTTTTTGCGTTTTGGCGTCCCACTAAAGCAAGCCCTGATTCCTGACCACCCTGGAATAGATAGAGTGCGGTAGGCCAGCCAAATCACGCTCGACACACTGTATAGGGATATGAGAGCAGCTTTTGAACAAGACCTTCGCATTCTGGACATGTCGTATTCCGTTCAGTTGTTGTCGCCCATAGCGCACATTTTGCAGTCTTCCAAGTACGCGGAGAAGACTGTTCTCCGCTCCGCTGACTTCGATAAGTTCCGATACCTTCTGGTCTTTCTGATCGCAACGTCTTTTTTGTACCATCCACTATTCCTTCTGGAATATGTTAGACTACGCCTTCATTCTTGTGGGTTCCATTCAGATGATAGAACTTCAAAAAATTATCCTCGTCAAGACGTTGTCTCACTGAAGGCAGAAGACGTACCCTCAAAAATACCACCATAATTTGAGACCCTCACCAAGCGCATCTCGCAAGAGATTTATAAAAATAAAACTGTTGCAGAATAAGGCACTAAGGCTTATTTGTCTGAGATATTGCTGCCGATTATGGCAGCCTTGCGCATCAAGACACGGATGCGGATGATGTGTTGCCACGGAAGAAAAGTTTTGTCTCATTTTTATCATGAAAGCTAGCAAGGACTATTACTTAAAGCCACCTAATCGCCACTCTGGCAGAAGTTACCATGAGACATTTTCTGTTATGATGAAACACCTTTCCTGAAGCCGTTGGGATATGAAATGTTATCGAATGAAATGTGAATTCTTGAAAATATGATGCCGTCGTAGAAAAAGTTATCTTCTAGAGCCATTGAAGCGTAAGTTTGTTATCGCCCTTACTGCAATGTTTTCGCTCATGGTGCTGTTTGCATTGTGCTCATGTCATTCCACTCCCTGTATGAACATGAAGAAGGTTTTATTATGAAGCAATAAATAAATACTAATATTAAGTAAGCCCCAGGAGAATGTCAAAGCCCCTCAAGTGTATGGCAGAAGCAAGGTAGCTTTTTCAAAGAAACTCTTACATACATATTTATGCCAAAACCAGTAACTACGTTATTGTGGCCGTAAACACTCGTCCTAATAAACGGTTGTAGCAAACGCAGGTTGGCGCACTTCTCGTGGCGTATTCAGGTCGCTTGTAAACTCGAAACAGGAGTACGCCTACGCTATACGAGTAAAAGTGGAATAATCTGTTCTCTAGCGTGATCCCCTTTATTTAAGGGTTTCTTCATTTCCGGCCTTAACTTTAAAACCCTCAGCAGCATAAAAATCGGCTCGCAAGTCCTCCATCAAGCAGGCTGCGCTATTCTTTCTGACGGCGCACTCCCTTTGCCAGAAGACAGCCTACTCACTTCTTACTCCTTTCTGTTTGGAGTGCGCCAAGGTCGTACGTTACTATACTTTTGCAGCAGTTGAAGCAGGGAGTTTGTGGCAAAAGCGCACATGACCGTCATAAAGAATAGCGCAGCCTGTTTGATGGAGGTCTTAAAGGGAGTGCGCTTGGGGACAGCTTACTTCCTTTTTACAACCACATAGGTGTATTCGTATTTGGAGTGCAAGATGACTAGACCGGGTCGAACGCCATGCTAATGAATAGTGTCTGTTCTTTTTCGCCTCACGCAGGATATACCAAGATGTCTCGGTCAACCGCCACCACGGCGCTGCTCTCCATTGCCCTGTTCCTGTTGCTGGCCACCACGCGCGCCGGGTGCCGCGCCATGCCCGCCCACCAGGCAGGTGGCGCAGGGGACGGCGGCAACTCCGTAGCATCGGGCAGCAACTGCACCAAGGACTCGCGGGCTAAGGCCATCTGCGACGAGTGCATCTACGTGACCGGCGCGAGGGAGTCGTACGAGCCGTGCTGCGCGAACGTCAACAGACTGCAGGAGTACTGCGAGCACTTCCTGCGATACGCTCCGGACTCGAGCGTCAACGAGACCGCCACCAGGGAGCGCCGCGGACGCTGAGTGCCGACCCGGAGGGCACAAAAGTGAACCGCCACAGACAAGCTTCCAGAGACATCTGAGAGAAACCCCACGCACTCTTCTAGGGCTTGATGTAGCGATGAACAGTCGATGCTGACTGTCCATCGACGGACGGAATTTTTTTCGTAGTGGCACAGGCAGGAGCTAAAATTTTTGCGTTGTTTTTAGGCTGCCCCACCATACTTTTTGTCCATCGCCATGTCGACAACTTGCTTGATGCCCGGTGCAGAGCTCGCTACAGATGGCGTTTGCGTCTGAGCTTGTTGCTAGCTGCAGCTTTTGCTTCGCAGCCCGCAAAACATCCTCGTCAAAGCATCGCCGATGATCACGCAGAAGTAAACCATCCGTTACCGACAGGGCGGGTTGAAAGGTTCACCACCTACTGGTCTACCCACCAATTAGCAACAGCCTCGGTCTTCTATTCCCATGTGTTCACGACTCATGCGCTAATTATACGTAATTCGGAAAGTTTTCCTCGAATGGTTTCGAGAAATCGTCGTCTGTGAGAAACCCGGACTTTCTTGTTTCCTCCACCACATGGAAGCAGAGTGCTTCCACACGATGATACGTCGGACAGGCCTAATTATCTATTGTGTCGCCTCGCTGCAAGTAGTAATAATGTAATAATGTCACAAAGACCACGAGATAGGCGTTTGTCAACAAGGAAAGAGTCATGATATGTCGTTTCACTATGGAGGATACCTGTTCTATTATCAATCCGTTTTGAACAGCAGCACTTCACGATAAAAACGAGTTGACAACCTGATTTCAGATCACCCGCGTCATTTTAATGCAAATAGATCTTGTTTAGAGGTCTTGTCCAGGTTAATACTGCGGCTTAGCCGGTGGGATTACAGAGTCTCAAATAACGTTGTGCATACCAATCATATTAATGATCAATTGGATTACATGTACGACGGTGCGGAAGAGGTCAAACAATATATCATTTCCAAAAAAAAACACTTCAAAAACTTCCTGTTTAACACCTAGACGAAAGTCCGGAAAAATTTCTGCTCAAACTAGTGAAAATACTCGAACGAAACGCAGACTATGTATATTTGTGTATATAGCTCACATTGTTTATACGCGTGGTCCACCTTCATTATGTTCTTTTTATTGTATTTAACTCCTACCCCAACACGCATTATATGACGTGACCAACCATAACCCGTCAACAATGTTCACTCATTACTATCTCCATATGTACAAATCTCATCAGCGATTTCGTTTTCAACTCGCAGTGAAATGTCTGTTAATCTCATTTTCACGCTTACTTTGCTCACTGATGTATATATAGTGCATAAAACTTTAGTTGTACACGTTATGTCTGCCTCTCCAACAATGCCCCCCCCCCTTTATTTTTTTGCTGTTTGAAATAAATGTGTATTCTGTATTGACGGAAGGTGTCACTATGTGTGAGTTTATTTTGTCCGTTTGATTTTATGTCTGTGTTCAGAACTTAAACGGTATCCATTATACAACCCGAGGTGTGGAACGTGCGGTGCATCTTGCATCCATACAATCTAGATCTCTCGTAGCGACGCATGTTGTTTGAACGTGGAAGGGATATTAAAAAGGGAGAGCGAACCGTTCAAGTATAACATTTTCATCGACAAACATTTAACATTCGAGAGTGTGAATGTTACTGCCTCCTTTGTTTATTCCCTTATAAGTCCTCAAATGCCCTGAAAAGTGGGTGTTACGTCAGAGGTGCAGTAAAATGGCCGCAATGTAACCCACAACTGAACACGTTGCGTGTAAACGCTGTCACTTGTAAAGAAGTAAACGCAGCTTTATTCTTACAATAGCAGAAAAAACCCAAAAACATACACAAGCCTGCAGTTGTTCACTGAAGTTATCTGAAACATCAAACAATGAACTAGCGGAGTTGGGGATTTTTTTACTAGTACAATACGACAGTCGAGTCTTCGCGGTTTGCTGTTCAGCCAGCCTTTGCAGTGTGGTTGCATCTTAAAGGGACACTGATTAGAAACGTAAGTTGGCTGATATCAACTTATTATAGCTCCCGTATGGCAAGCTAATTTCACTGAAAATGGAGTATTTACTAGTTCAAAAAGGCCAATAAATTAAATTTAGGCATTCGACCCAAAAATTTTCGACTCACCGCGGTATCTCAGTGGTTAGGGCGCTCGGCTACTGAGCCTGAATCCCCGGGGTCGAACCCTGCCGCGGCGGCCGCGTTTCGATGGAGGCGAAACGCAAAAAGGCGCCCGTGTGCTGTGCGATGTCAGTGCACGTAAAAAATCTCCAGGTGGTCGAAATTATTCCCGAGTCCTCTGCTATGGCACTTCTTTATCTCTTTTTTCTTTCCCTCCCACCTTCCTCCATTCCCTTACGGTGCGGTTCGGGTGTCCACCGAGATTTGAGACCGATACTGCGTCATTGCCTTTCTTCAAAAACAAATTTTCAAGGTTTGTAGCCTGCTACTTAGTCAACAGAACATTCCAGATTATTGGCAGACGTCGGACGAACCTTCTTAATCTTTATCATTGTGGTATATTTAAAACATTCAACAATATCCTCACTATAGGGCTGGTTGCATATCCTGCGTTATAACTACAAATCGACCTACCAACGCTGTTTTGCTGTTAAAACCAAGAAGGACCGCAAACGGTAAGCTTGCCCCACAGGAGCCGGTGACGGTACAGAGATACAAAGCTTTGACAAACATCGTCCCTCGCAGCTGCGACGACGAGGTTAATAATAGTAATTGGTTTTTGGGGAAAGGAAACGGCGCAGTATCTGCCTCATATATCGTTGGACACCTGAACCGCGCCGTAAGGGAAGGAATAAAGGAGGGAGTGAAAGAAGAAAGGAAGAAAGGTGCCCGTAGTGGAGGGCTCCGGAATAATTTCGACCACCTGGGGATCTTTAACGTGCACTAATATCGCACAGCACACGGGCGCCTCAGCGTTTTGCCTCCACAAAAACGCAGCCGCCGAGGTCGGGTTCGAACCCGGGAACTCCGGATCAGTAGCCGAGCGCCTAACACCTGAGCCACCGCT
Organism: Amblyomma americanum; assembly: GCF_052857255.1. Lineage (NCBI taxonomy): Eukaryota > Metazoa > Arthropoda > Arachnida > Ixodida > Ixodidae > Amblyomma > Amblyomma americanum. The sequence goes on along the minus strand of NC_135507.1, from coordinate 10,715,329 downwards.
GCGGGTAACGGTGACGAGGTTCGAGCTACCAATCCGGACGGCACACCGGTAACTCCTAAATGGTTCCAAAGTTGGCAGATAATGTGCCTCAAAGGACGCCGTCATCGAGGCTCCCTTCTGGCAGAATTTTCGCACTTATTCGCGCTTCCAGCGAACAACTTTAAAGAAGTAGGTAATTTTAGGAAGACATGTAAAATAGTCATATTAGTGTCAAGACACGTACACTATGCCACCAAAACTGTACAAATAGATGCCTCTGTTAACGCAAACTAGCAAATAAACTTTCCGTATTCTTCTTCTTTGTACTTCTCAGCGTTAAACAAAGCCTTGAAGGTGGCTCAGCACCAGTCTGGCGACGACCCTGTAGCATATAGCCTTCGAAACAAAGCATGTTTTGCTCCATTCAGATGCAAGGGCAGCAGAGGAGAGTTCACCGAAATAAGTTGTGATGATAATATAGGAACAAAAGTGGCAATAACCGGGAACTAAATAAGAGTAAAGCACTGCGTATCAAAATAACCACCTAAAAATCTCCATAACAAAGTGTCCTTGATGGATTATTGGTCAGACGCTGCAAACGCAGGTCTATAGAGCGCGCAGTAAAACAACACAGACAAGACAGACGACAAGACAGAGCATCGTCCGCCCTCATTTTTCGGCTTTTGTTCTGTTGTGTGCCGCAAGCGTGTTTCTGAATGATATGTTCTGAACGCTAAGGCGCCCGTGTGCTGTGCGATGTCAGTGCACGTTAAAGATCCCCAGGTGGTCGAAATTATTCCGGAGCCCTCCACTACGGACCTATTTGTTCCTCTCTTGTTTCACTCCCTCCTTTATCCCTTCCCTTACGGCGCGGTTCAGGTGTCCAACGATATATGAGACAGATATTGCGTCATTTCCTTTCCACCAAAAACCAATTATTATTATTATTATTAATGATATGTAGTCGTCCAACACCCTAAGAATGAATGTGAACAGTTTAAACCGTGCTAGCGGTTCGTGTGTTACAATGACGCCGCTGTGTAAGGACGCTTTCGCTCGGGGCTGCTTAGTAGCCACCAAGTCTCGTTTACATGAACCCGACAGCGGCGGGTCGAGTCAGGGGATCGAGCTGAGCAAGGTCAACCAAACTTGACGACTGTCTTTACATGGAGTCGATACGAGTGAGTAAACTCTCGTCCATGGCGCGCACTGCGAGGCGCGAGCGCACATGAGTAGTAAATATGCTCCCGCTTCTGTTGTGCCCTGCAGAAAATATTTTACCCAAGCGTGGAACAGCCTCCTTCAAGAGCCAGAATGACAACAAAAAGACGTATCAGCAGTTGCATTGCAGTTTTTGCATGCCTCACGTGACCTAAAGCTCAACGACACGTCACAGCCGTCGTTCGGTTCATGAAACTGAAACCGAAGCAGCGTCAAGAAAATATACAACAATAAATTATACGGCGGTCGTAGGCGAATACCACGAGGTGCTTCATGTATGCCAATGTTTAACGGATAGTTTCAAAGAAGAAAAGACACAAGCAAAAAATTGGTGCGTACACTCCTTTAAGGAGGGCGCAATTGCTTTGCTTATCTACAAACTACTGCCATAAAGCAGAAAGTGCTCCCTCGTATCTACGCCCCTCGCCAATCTCAAAGCTTCAACCACGCAAACCGAGAAATTCGTAATTAATATCTACACACGAGTATACAGAGCCCAATGCAAGCACAGTCATCATCGCCATGTCACCCTTCTTCATCTCCGTTCTCACGAGCTCTGCGTGGCACACTAGGCTCCGCGAGGCGACGCCATTTTTATCCTCGATCACGTAGTAGATGCGGGTGTGCCGGCCGCTTCTCTGGCACCCAGCAATGGACCGGAACAGTCCAGAAGCTACGTTCCCCAGTCACTGTTTGTCTGCCACCGAGCGCAACGAGCCTGGTACTCCAGGATCAGCCGGCGACGGACCACCGAGCTGCCCGACAATGACCAGGTCACCGCGTGCGCGCCAGCACCTCCAGGATTCATCAACCCGGTCCGTGTATCCCGCCGCAGACCAGGAGGGCAAGGAGAAGGACCCTTCCCATACAACTCCTGCTCTGCACAAGCCCAGTCCAGCCACCACTGCTCGTCGAGAAGAAATCCTTCCGCCGCCCACATTGCTCCGAGCTACCTGCCAGCTCCAGCTGCACCCCGTTGCATCTGAGCGCTCGAGACAGCAAAGCAGGCCTTCAGTGGCGAAGTCGTTCAAGCAGCGATCTTCCAGCTGCCTGCTGGAGATTGAAAGCACGGGCACTTCCAATTCAGCAGAAGCGCGACCGTCGGTCGGAAGCGACACGGTGAGCTTCCCAACGCCCTCAGTCAGCGTGAAGCCTTCTCTTTACCATGCACGCTTCTCGGCGCAAGCCAGGCTCCCGAAAGTTATGCCAGCGACTGCGGCGATTGATGGAAAGCGGTCAAAAAGTCCCGAAGTCATGTACGGCAATGCCACGTGGAGCAGTGACTCGCCGACGGTCCGCAACCAAGATAACTACGGCTTCACAGAAGTAGAAGGGAAAGCGGAACATCCCATTTCCCTTTCATCGAGCCAAAACCTCTCGACGAGCTACGAGACAATGGGAGCTGGAGACAACTCAGGCTCGCAGCTGCTGGCATCCAGTTCTGCGGACACAGATTTGTCCCACACCATTGATGCAAACATTCTGAAGCTAAAATCATCGCTCATTGGGCGATTATCAACAAGAATCGGATTCTTTGCCAGGAAGTTTCTCCCCAACAGCGCACCAGCTCTGTTGTCCTCACTGGTAGTGAGGGAGAACCAACATAGGGAGAAAGACGCAGTGCTACCCCGTCCAGAAGAAATGGCAACTTTACTGTCAAGGTCCGATCATATACCCTTCAGAGAAGAGAATGTCCGGGACCATCGGCTAGCGCATGCCAAGTCCGTCGAAGGCAAAGCGATGGATAGTCCGGCGGGAGAAGGTGAGCGGCGTCTTCGTCGTACTGGACGTTCACCAAACCGGCGCCTCACGATAACGACCACCCGTAAAGAAAGGAAACCGGTAACCAAGGGAGGGATCGACTTCTACGCCGAACAGGGCGCCGCCTCGAGTACACCGAAAACTGTTACGCCGGCTTCGTCGGGGACCTGCATGTCGCTTCTGCAAGGTCAAGGTGACCGTCAGCGACATGATCGACACAGTAACCTGCAAGGTGCGATACCAAAAGCACGAACTGAACGCTGCGAGTTCGTTGTGATGACCGCTGCGGAGGAGAGTCACAAGAGACACCGAAAGGGAAAGAGCACAAGACCGCACAAGAGAAAACATCGATCGGAAAATAAGGGTGATGGAAAAGACTCCAAACCGTCGAGTGGTCGGAAGCATGGTGGTGAAGGTGAACACCGAAGCCGCAAGAAATCACCATCGTCTAAGCATAAACGAAAAAAGGGCGCAGAAAGGGAGACGGAACACAATGTCGCAGCGTCGACATTTGTGTTAAGTGGGGAGACCGGCCGAACCTTCGATTTCGGCATCAGCTCGGTTCCTGTTACACGTGGCACCCTACCTCGGCCCGAGTTAACGCGGACCAGCGAGGTCGGACTTGTATCGAGCACGTGGCTTGCGGAGCCTGAAGATCGAGCGAGTGTGGAAGTGCATCCTCCTACCCTTAAATCATCCATGCGGCAAACATCAGCTTCTTCCAGGACAAATGAGAAGCGTGACAAGTTTGCGGCATCCGACTTTCCTGTGCCAAGGAAGCCGGCTATGAAAATACAGATCAAGGCCAAGGATGTGACGCCCCAAAGTCCACAAGAAGCATCAAAGATCAAGGCAGCGCCTAAGGGACCTGCACCCGACCTTCTTTCAAGAGAGTTGGAAGTCGACAAACCTGCAAGGGAAGGCGTGAAGTCCCCGCCTTCCGAAAGAAGCGGCGAAGGAAACCTAGGCAAGCCAAGAACGAAGTCGAGAAAAAAGAGGAAGCATAGGTCAAAATCCAAATCAAGCTCCAAGCGGAGCTCCAAACGAAATAAAAGAAAGGAATCTCCTGAGAAAAGTCCAGATGAGGAAAAAAAACACAAAAGGGAGAAGGAAAAGTATTCGCCTAAGACTCCGCCAACTCCACAAGAAGCAGCAGAGGTCCGTGGAGAGTCTAAGGGAGCTGCACCCGATCTTCGTTCAGGAAAACCGGAAGTCGACGAAGCTGCAAGAGATGGCGCGAAGTCGCCGCCCTCCGGGAAAAGCGGCGAGGGAATTCTACGCAAGTCGAGTAAAAGCAGGAAGCATAAATCAAAATCCAAATCAAAGTCCAAGCGAAGCTCCAAACGACATAGAAGCAAGAAAGAAAAGCCTCACAAGGAATCTCCCGAGAAAAGTCCAGATGAAGAAAACAAACACAGAACGCATGAGAAAAAGCCTTCTCCTGAGAGTCCGCAAACTCCCCAAGAACCAGCAGAGGTTCATGGAGCGTCTAAGGGACCTGCACCCGATCTTCGCTCAGGAAAGCCGGACGTCAACGAAGCAATAAGAAAAGGCGTGAAATCGCCGCCCTCCGAGAGAAGCGGCGAAGGAATTCCCCACAAGTCTAGGAAAAGCAGGAAGCATAGATCAAAATCGAAGTCCAGGCATAGATCAAAGCGGCATGAAAGGAAGGAAGAAAAGTTGGACAGAGAGTCACCGAAAAGTTCAGAAGCGAAAAGGAGACACGGAAAGCATGGGAAGCACAGGAAGCACGGGAGAGACAGGAAACACAAGAAATACACACCGGAAGGTGCTCCGGAAAGCGAGCCAGGGAAGAGGTGTTTCTTTCGATGGAGTACCGCCGACATCCCAAGCGTAGCAGGCCAGCACCGAGAGCTCAGCTGGAGCACACTCCAAATGGAAACAGATGGAAGCCAGTCGTCCACTGGGTTCTCCATCCCAAGCCGAAAAATATCGCCGTCCGGAAGTACTCAGACGTTGCCCTTCAGTTCATTTTCAACATCCGCGAGGGCGCCAGACTACAGAGGGCACTCACTCGACAGGAGTAGAACTGCAAGTCAGTTTGAGCAGAGGGTGAGCAGCGGAGGTTCCTGGGAGCGTTCAAGTCGCGAGAGACGCGAACGAGAAGATAAGAAATACCCCAGGTCGAGAAGCCATGGCCATCGTAGAGAGCACAGGAGGCACAGAAGCCACGAGCACGAACATCGCAGGAGTCACAGGAGCCACAGGAGTAAACGGAGCCACCGAAGCGGCAGTGCGCACAGGGGGCACTCACGCCACAGGCATCATCACAAACACGAAGACCATCACAGACACGGAGACCATCACAGACACGGACACCATCACAAACACGAGGACCATCACAGACATGGGGACCATCACAGACACGGAAGCCATCGCAGCCGAAAGGACCGTGAGGAGTATGCAGGCTCCGATCGACTTGAACCACCAAGCCGACCAAGAGACGAAAATGTTCCGGATGTTGCCAGCCCTATGAGTCCCTTAAGTCCGGCCAGTCATTCGGATCTTGCAAGTCCCTCTGGTCGAGAAAGCTCATTCAGTCCCACCGGCTCACTGAGTCCAGAATCTTCCATGCGGAAGTCGGGACGCCACAAACACCACAGAAAACACAAGAAAAGGCACCGCTCAAAGCACAGAAGCCACTCCAAAAGATCGAAAAGAAGCAGATCCGGGCACAGGCGGTCTAAGAGAAGCAGGTCAGAAACCGAAAAATCTAGAAGCCCGAGAAGTCCAGGTACTTCCAGCCTATCGCAGGTACGAGAAAAATCCGAATCTGCTAGGTCTGAACGATCACGCTCGAAACGACGAAAAACCAGCCGATCGAGAAGCCCGAGTAGAAGGTCCCATAGGAGTGGACGGTCCCATAGGAGCGGACGGTCCCATAGGAGCAGACGGTCCCATAGGAGCAGACGGTCCCATAGGAGCGAACGGTCTCATAGCAGGAGCTCCCGAAGCAGATCAAGGAGAAGGCGCCATAAACATAGAAGCAGAAGTCCTGAGAAAAGCTCCGAGAGAACTCGCAAGAGCAGAAGCCGCAAACGTAGAAGTACTGAACGAAGTCCCGAGACCAGCAGCCTCTATAAAAGCCACGAAGGCACTATTACAAAAACGAGTTCACCTAGCAAGACAAGATCAGGAAGCAGTGGTAGGAGATCGCGAAGTCGCTCTAGCCACTCAAGGAGCAGGAGTAGTAGGCGCAGCAGATCTAGAACCAAGCACGTCAAAGACTCTTCAAGCATTACAAGATCAGAACATCGAACGTCGTCAGGAAAAAGGAAGCACAGGAGAAGAAAGCATCATCGCCACTCTGCCCACGGAAAATCCCGACGAAGAAGAGACCGTGGAACACGGCACGGGTCCCGGGAAAGATATTCGCGTTCAAGCAGGTCGTCTAGAGGGAAAGGGCACAGTAAAACGCGCGAAGACTCGGACAACGCAGGGCAATCCTTAATGGCTTTCTGGTGTCTCCTTTCATGCGTGGCCGCCTTAGTAGCGGGGGTCGCCTGCGTGATCACGATATATTACGTCATTGTGCTCAAGCCGGAGCCCATTCCTCCCAACAAAGCAAAGCCGTTAAGCAAAGCCATATCTACTGATTACACCACACTTGCGGAAAAATATGTGCGGCAACCTCCAGCAGTCGTTACTACATTAAAGCCAGCGAGAGTGTATTACTGCTCCACTGAGCACTGCAGACGGGAGGCGTCGTACGTCGCGAAACTCCTGAGCCACGAATCGCGTCCATGTGACAACTTCTACAAGCATGTCTGCGACGTTTGGATGAAAGAGCATCCTGCGCATCACTTCAGCACCGGATCGCTGGTTTCGCAAGACACCCTGCTCCAGGACTCCCTAGCGCGTCATCTGCTCGACGTTGTGAGCACAGCGAGTCAGCGGGACATGCAGGTAGCAGCAAAGCTTTACGCCGCCTGCACCGACAGAGGTCGTTCCGCCACCGGGTCCAAGGAGGCCGTCAACGCGCTGTTTTCCCAATGGAAAATAGAAAAATGGCCCCGAACAGATCCAGCGCAAGACGACAGCATTTCGGTGTGGCTTTTTGCTGCTGAGCTAAGCCGGGACTTGGATTTGGCAACGATCGTCCAACCCAGCGTTGGCGCCGACCCTGACAATATGGCCGCTACAGTGGTGGAGCTATCGCAACCGCGATGTCTCTGCGCCGACATCAACCAGAAGAGTGAGGAAGCTACGGGACTCTTCAAGGCAGCTGTCCGCGAAAGTGTCGCACAACTCGGCGTTTCTTCGGCTGACGGGCTCGAAGACCGTCTGCTAGCAGCGTGCACTTCCCTTGCAGCTGTCTGCCGCACGAGGTACGAAAACGACAGCGTCAATGTCGTTCGTTTTAGAGAGCTTTCCTTGGGGTTACGCGCGTTCCTGACCGTCCTGCTCAATGGCCGAGCGCACGAAGACGATCACGTGGTCCTGCGTTCAGCACCGCACTTGCCACGCCAACTCGAAAACACCGTGCGGTCTGTGCCACCCTTGGACACGCTGAACTACTTCGGCTTCCTCGCTCTCGTCCGCATGGCGCCGCTTCTACCGGACGACCTGCGCAGTCTGCGAGACCTGTTCGCCGAAAGCCTGCTAGGCCGCACAGTCCGCAACTCCGAGGACAACACTCTCCTGTGCGCGCGGCTCGTGGAATCCGTGCTGCCCGGCTGCTTCGCAAAGGCAGCCCAGATATGGCGCCATTCCACGGGCCAGGAACTCCCAACGCGCGAGTGGCTGTCCGAGCTGGAGTCCGTGTTCCTGAGGCACCTTGCGGACTTCCCTTGGCTTAACGAGCTGTCGTCGCTGCTCATACGCTACCGAGTCAAGCGGCATGCCTTGACGCGATTCGGGCCGTCTGCCAGCGATCAGCAAAAAGCCTGCGCACCATCGGACAGGCTGAGTACAGAGAGTGCGTTCCTATTATTCGCGAACGTTTCCCGGCGTCAACAAGCGCTCAAGTGGCAGAGGCTACAGGGCGACGGAACGCTACTCAGTCTACACGCCGCAGGCTCCGAGTTCTCTACAGTGCCCTCGTTCCGACGCTCGCTGAAGATCATCCATGTCCCGGCTGCCCTGGTGAACGCGTCCGTGCCGAGCAACAGCTCGTCCTTCGTGTTCCACCTGGCACGCGTCGCCGTCCGCTTCTACCGGGCTCTGGTAAAGCTCTTGCACGAAGACCCGTACGAGCGAGACGTTTCGCTGAGCTTCACGGACGACAGTCGGCGCAGGCTGTCCGCTTTGATGAGCTGCTTCGACGAAGAGGCAAAGTTCAGCCTCACTACCATCAATGCATCGGCGACCAGCGAGGGCGTGACGAATCTGCGCCGGGCTTTCCTTGACCGCACGTCCGCTCTGCTTCTAGCGACCAAGGCCTTCGAAGAACTCTTCCCGCTCCAGCGAATGTGGAATTACGACCTGCGGCTTGCTGGCCTTGAAGAGTTCACTGCCAAGCAGTTGTTCTTCATATACTTCGCGTTGGACAACTGTGAGTCAGCCGATCCAGCTTTTCACAAGCCGTCAATGACTCCAGAATACAAGGTCAACGTCCCCCTCAGGCATATTAATGAATTCGCTCAGGCCTTTGGCTGCAATGCCCAAGATCATATGGTGTCAGAGGGCAATGGCCCGTGCACACTGATGCGTACTCGTACCGGGCAGCGACCAATTGGCCGACCGAACCTGAACGGGCGGGCTCGCGGTCGTGGTCCCAACCCGTCCATGGGTACTCGAGTGCACCCGAGACCACCAACAAGTGACGGACCATCGCAGCTGCGAGCACCTGATATCCCGTTAGAGGACTGACGCTACGATTGGACGCCGTAGTGTTGTTCTGGGACCATGAATTGGTGAGGCAAGAGATCCAAGTGCACAAAAGCCTCTTAAGAATACTCACGCACCATGTCCAGGTGCTCATATTTAAAGCAAACGATTCGTTCTTCTCCGTGTATTCAGCCACCTTTTTTTTTCGTAGCAGTCAGATGCCAAGCCTATTCGTTCACTTGCCCTTTAGTGTAAATCTTTTGAAGTCCAATTTACCATACTTTATCCTCGCCTTTTGTATTTTAGTTCACCTTTACTTTCAGCGTTTCTATTGCGTGAATTGGACCTCGGATTGCTAGTAATATGTGACCATATAGTGCGTGTGGTGCTCTGCGCTGACGACAGAGTAGGGAAGAATAGGGCGCATATTTGTCTGCGCAAAGCCTACACGCTCACCGCAGTTCAAAGTTGACACTCGTGGTCGTCGTGCACTGTAACCACTGACTGTGCTTCCGCGCATTTCCAGAGAACTTGCATTGCGATTGCATCGTGCTTGCATGCCTCGTACCTTGCATCGAGGTTTTTTTATGTATGTATCTGGCAGTAACCTTTAGTTTCTGTGGAGCCTACGTATGCTTTGAAAATATACTTTTCAAATGGACACATCGTGTTTGCCACGTGATAGCAAGTGCGACTTGGGCTCTTGAGTTCTGCACAACTCCCAAGTGACCTCTATGAGCTTATAAACTCGAAGTTTAAGTACCTAGATACGCTGCGAGCGCTTCCACTGGTTCTGAAAGATCAGAACTGGTCCCAAAATCGGTCCGTGCACCGGGCGTCAAAATAACACGTAAGCCTTGCATTTATGAAACTCCAATTCCGGGCACAGCGCATGATTGCGCTATTTGTTGCAGAAGTAAGACAGTAACGTCGTCATGTCATTACACCAATTCCACAAAGTGCGATGGAGCGCATATGGCAGGCTCTCTCAGATCATAAATGGCAGTTTACCAATATCCCTCAAGAGAAAAGTGTGCAGCAGCTGCATCTTACCTATACTCGCCTACGGGGCAGAAACGTGGAGACTAACGAAAAGTGTTCAGCTTAAGTTAAGGGCAACGCAGCGAGCCATGGAAAGAAAAATGATAGGTGCAATGTTAAAAAAATGGAAGCGGGCAGAGTGGATGAGGGAACAGACGCGGGTGAATGACATCCTAGCTGAAATCAAGAAGAAATGCGCTTGGGCAGGGCATGTGATGCGAAGGCAAGACAACTGGTGGTCCTTAAGGGTAACGGAGTGGATTCCAAAAGAAGGCAAGCGTAGCAGGGGCGGCAGAAGGTTAGGTGGGCGGATGAGATTAAGAAGTTCGCAGGCATAGGGTGGGTGCAGCTATCAAAGGACCGGGTTAATTGCAGAGACATGGGAGAGGCCTTTGCCCTGCAGTGGGTGTAGTCAGGCTGATGATGATGACGACGACAAAGTAACGTCTGCTTTTATGTTGGCAAATAAGGTGCATGTCTTGTGGCTACAGTAAGAACGTGATGTTCGCTCTATATTCAGACTGAAGTCCTAACGAGCGCATGTTCTGTGCACCGCAGACGAGGTGGACTCACGAGCCCTAGTGGTGAACAGGCACGCTGGCGCCATGTACATATTAAATACATTGGCAGCGATAATTATAGCATATGAGCTAATGCAGCATATGAGTTAATACAGGCTTTTATTGTGACCAGGATACCTTACACAGCACCTTATCTGAAATGGAAGAAAAGTGAGAAGAACAAGCTGGACGTCATAATACGCAAAGCATACAAAAGAGCACTTGGTAGCCCGGTCAACGCAGGAACAGAACGATTACTGCACATGGGCATCCACAATACTGTAGATGAAATTACCGAAGGCCATTCGATATCGCAGAGGGTACGGCTGTCAGGAAGCAGGACAGGAAGGGACGTACTCGATAGACTAGGGCTCTCATGCATTTTGTCTACGGAGGACAGAGAGGACTTGGGGATCAGCTTAGACGCAAGATCGAGGTGCAGTCCATTCCGAGATATATTCACCCAAAATATCATAAGAAGGAAGGTTAGGGCGAACGCCATCAGGAGAACGTGGGACGCGATGGAAGAGGCAATTTACGTGGACGCGGCAGGACCGGTCAACGGGTTATCAACGATAGCATGCATGGATGCTCAAGGGAAATTAGTTAATGGGGCATCAATTCGATGCCAGAAAATCGCCAAGGCTGAGGAAGCGGCGATAGCTTTGACAATGGTTTCCAGGAAGGCCTGGTGTGTAACTACGGACTCCCAGACTGCATGTCATAACTATAGAAGAGGAAGCATTGGTGAACACGCAAACGGAATACTCAGAATTAAAGAAGATAGAGACTTCAAATGCACAGTCATATTGACCCCGGGACACTGTGGGGATGTTGGAAACGAAGGCGCTCACGCCGCTGCTCGCGCGCTATTATCCCGGCTCCCCAAACATTCGCAGGAACATAATTATTCTGAACCACTATTAAGCTACAGGGATTTACTCGAACATTTGAGATTAGCGAGGAAAGTACGCCAAACCACACGAAAATCTAAATAGGGAGTAAGGCGTCATTTTAGGGAAATTGCAAACGATTACTTATATAAATCCTGTCAAATTCAGCTGTTTCTAAATTCGTACGATCCGCACTGCGCCTTCTGCGGTGAAGTGGCTGACTTATTCCATGTGGTATGAGCATGCCAGAAAAACCCAGCTATACCAACAATCAATAACCCAACAACTGAGGACTGGGAGGCGGCGCTGTCCTGCAGCTCGCATTCGGACGAGCAGCTTTCGCTGGTGAACCGGGCAAGAGCGGTGGCAAGAGCCAATGGGCTGGCTCCTGGAATGAGGGCCCACCAAAACATTCTATGCATTAAACGTTTTTCTCTCTCTCTATCATTCAAAGTATTAGATAATCCCCTACAATTCCAGTGGATTCGGAATATTATGATTTTTTGGGCATGTATTTCGAAAACATAGGTCTGTTTCTTTGAGGCCCATTACTGGGATTTTTTTCCTCTTTTCGTTCAAGAGAGCTCCGCAGCTGCTGCAGCGCAGGTGAGCTCGGCGTTACATCCATCGCCTCACTAGAGGCCCTGGAGGCGCGCGGAGAACCCACGGGTGATCGGTTTGTTGGCCTCTCCAGACTGGGGGGCGCCTTGCGGGCGGCCGACACTGCAGGGTCAGAGGGCCCTTTTTCGAGGGTGGCAGGGCAGCCTTCGCTGCGTCTGCCCGGGGTGCGGATGGCCCTGCCTCAGGCTCATTGTGTGGGGCCTGGGCAGGAGCCAAAGCCTGGTGAGGCCCGCGTCGCACTTCGGCGAAATTTGTTTTTGCCGAGAACTGGAATGTTGAGGAAGGTCGCTTACGTGCTTCTTGATAAGTTGTTTTCTTTTTTCTTCATAGTTTCTTTTTCTCTCTTCCAGGTCGGACACGACCTCGAGTACGCGGGGTGGTCCCGTTCACAGTTCGCGCACAGTGGTGCAGCGGTGCAGTTTTTGGATTCGTGATCATGTGATGCACAATACTCATTTGGCAGAGGTTTTGCGGCCGTGACAACTTTGAGAGCCATGGCCGAATTTTTGGCAGTTGAAGCCCCGTCTGGGAATTGGAATCTGTGGCTTTAGTTATTTTCATATACCCTTCTTCTAAGGATTCGGGGAGTTGGCTGGAAGGAAAGTTTAGGACTATAGTCATATACAACTTAAGTCTGCAGTGAAGCTCCGCCCACATTGAGAACTGGCGCACAGAATTCCTCCACAATAAAAAAAGTTGTTGTTAAAACTCCTCTCGTCACCTAAACAAGAAGCTCATCACGAAAAAAAAGTTATAAACTCTATAACTTTGATACCCGGCTTGTTTAATATCATGAGTCGAACATTAAACATCTGATTTCGTTTACCTTTGTGACTGTCAAGCGGAGTAATACAGTACGCCGCGGATGTGGCCCAGTGCCAAGAACTGCCTTTTTTTTTTTAAAGCTATATCCTACTATAAGTGCTTTATCGGTGTTCCCTTGTCTTTTCTGATTTTTATACGATGGACATCGATGACGTTCTGGTCTTTCAGACACTCCAACATTTCTTCAGAGAAATTGAGGAAATCATGTTCAGATATTACGCCTTTAACTCTATCGATGGGAACTGATGGAAACAGGTATGTCTCCAAACGTCACTATGTTTGGGAGTCCGGAATACTGCATCTTGTCGCGGATTTGGAGGAGTATAGACGCCACTGGCCAGCTTAATTCGTCCCCTTGTAGCCATGGCCCAATGCATCAGTGAGGCATGTAGAGACAATGAATGATGAATGACTCGTGCTGGCTTCTCTGATATTTCACTATGTACCGCATGGTACCTGGGGAAAACGTTTGTTCTTTGCAGAAATTCTGCCGTGACATCAGCCCACCCTCTCTTGTGAGGGCGATCATTTGGTGGAAAGGGGAGCCATAGAAGATATGTTTGGTTCGGTCGTGGTGCCCGCCACCCTCCCAAAAAGGGAGACTAGTGCAAATATTTAAAAAAAATCGGCCGGGGTATAACTCCGTTTAGACCGATGTGTGACGTGCGAAAGCGCGGTGACGTAAACGGTGACGCCACAAGCGACACCATAGCAACGAGATGGCGCAAATCACAAAACTGCGAACTACGTTTTCGGGGGTGGCCCGGAGCAAATTTTTGGAAATGACCCGGGCCAAATTTGGAAGTCGCCATTGTTTCAGGCACACTCAGTTATTGTTAGACATCGATTTTGGTCCATATCGATCAAGGTCAAATTTCGGGGGTGGCCCAAGGCAAGTTCTTGCTGCTTGGAGTCCTAGCTGCTATGCAAACGAGCAAGATCTTTGCTCGGCGCTGACGATCGTACGAGTGCTTTTGCAAAAAATATATATATGCAGAAGTATATATCTAAAGAAAAAGGAATGCGGTCACTGACCATGGTCAGTGACCGCATTCCTTTTTCTTTAATACAATGCCTGACCAGATGAACTTTCTTCGAACATTGGTTAAGTATATATCTCAGATGTAGGTGCATCATCATGTACAGTATGTCCCTATCATGGGGAATATCAGTACCTTGTTTGACAGCATGCAAATCTACTGAAAGAAATGAGACAGCTTTCGACATGTTGGTGCTGCTCGATTTAAGTAGAAGTAGAGTTCGCCAGGTCCCCCACGTCCTGACATATAAATTAAAAAAGCTTCCGCCTGACAGCCGCAAGTCATCTGACGGTCACGCGGATTGCGTTCGTTGTATCAGATGTGCGTAGAAAGTGGCCTCCCTGAATTGCAGCCAAAAATACTAAGGCTACCAAAAGTTACGTTTAAACATTAAACATTGCCTCTGCGCGTCTATTTCTTCATAACAGGCACCACTGCGGTGTCTTCCATGCTCTCCAGGGCATTCATGTTCTCCTGGCCGAGATCTGTGCTGCCCACAATCTGCTTTGGGGACAGGATAAAACTAATCGTGGTTAAAAAGCCCACGGCAGCTGGTGGCAGGTCGGTTAACATACCTACGAGCGTTAGGAATGTGAACTCTAAAATGGCGGAAAATTAGAACGCACAGGAAATACGGTGCGAAAATCCTATTAGAACCGGAAATGGGCGAGAAAACGGGCTGTAGAAATAGAAAGCGCGGAAAATTCCGGTGACGCGCCGCAATGGCTGAGTGGTTAGGGCGCTCGGCTAATGAGCCGGAGTTCCCGGGTTCGAACACGGCTGCGGCGGTCAGGTTCAAATAGAAGTGAAACACAAAAGGCGCCCATAAGCTGTGCGATGTAGAGATCACCAGGTGGTCGAAATAATTTTCAAACCCTCCACTACGGAGCCTTTCTCACACTCCCACCTTCCTCCCTTCCCTTATGGCCCATGTTCTTGTACCAAGATGTGAGACAATTACTGCGCAATTTCCTTTCCTCAAAAACTAATTTTTCAAAGCTCCCTCCCTTGCTTGCTAGAGACGAATGTGCTGACCAAGGCATCGGCCACTCCCTACAAGACACTTTTTTTCGTTTAAAGCACATTTTGCAGTGCTACAACACAATATTGCAAAAGCGCAATCACGTTGTTTAATTTCAGACTTCGCAGGCCTCTTTTAAATTCTAAAGAAAATGACCACGTAGGAGATGCGCTGCTGCAAAAAACTGGACAGGTTGTTTCTTAACCACCTTTACAACGTAAGGAAGCACATTTGGCCCTAAAACAAATATTAAAATTTTACATAATTAGTACTAGACAATTAACTAATTAGACAGAATTTCGAATAATACTGTGAGTAGTGCCATATGACCTAAATCAATATCTCATTGCTTTCATCCAGCTGTGGGAAGCTGCTTTATTATTTATAATCTTTGGCTGAGGCTGGGTCAGTGCCTCGAGGCACACCTCAAAGAATGGGAGACCTGGAAGTGGTATTGTTGGCATGCACAAATTGCTGTCGGTTAGTTGGCAAATCACAAATCCGCTCATTCACGTGAGGATGAAAATTAAGACAAAACTTTTGAAACAGCCGTTTGTGAGGAACCTTGCCAAAAACTTATTAAAAGTCTAAAAGGAGAGCATCAACGGGAATGCTTATTGCAAAATAATGCACAAAGTGGTGTATAAGAGTGACCTTTACGAAGGTCACGTTGGTTAGGATGAAATAAATTATAGGCGAACACTGAGTGCAACAACCAGGTGATTACGAGTTTTCGAAATCTGATCTCGGACGGTACTCTCCTCTCGCCTCACCAGGACAGGTGCCATCAATTGTCATTGGGCCCAGGCAAGCAGATTCTGCAGAACAAGTGCCATCGTAAAAAAAAAAAAAATATCTTGGCGAGTTGCTGATACATGGTGGTAATGAGAGCAAAAGGGAGAGAGACGAGGCACACGACATAAAAGCTTCTTAGAGTCAATGTCTTCTGCACTTTTTTTAAATACGCTCTGTCGACCCTTCCAGCCAACCATTCTTCAGGGCTTCTCTCTTATTCACTCTGACCATATCAATGTTCAGGTCTCGTGCTTATTCTGAGCGTCCTGGTATTTTGTGCCGTTTTCTCCTCTCAACCATAGCAGCGAGTATCAATCGGCACCACACAGCTGAATAGCTACTTCACGTTTTAAGATGGCAAATCAGGGCGGAGGGGGAATTCCTTTTCCGAAAGTTATCCTCACTCTACCTCTGGTCTGGCTGCAAACTTTGTGACAATGTAGAATACACCAAGTCAACTTGTATACCATCGACTGGCAAAGCCAATTCCAGCCAGAATAGCTGACACCTCTGCTGTGGGCAATTAGCAGGGTACCACTGCATATCACATAAAGGTTCAAAAATGAACACGTTTATTGTGAAAAATATCTGTCGCAACAAGGTTCTATATCTGTACAGTAGTCGTCGTAATGACCGACCTTATGGCAGTTGTAATGATGGTGAGGAAGTTAGATTTTGGATAGCAAAGAAAAGGAAAGTGCTCAGTCTCACAAGCAGAGCCAATGCGAAAATGAACAGGCGAGGGTAAGCAACTAAAGATGTCTTGAAGGACGGTGGAGAAATGAACCCCTCCATTTTCAGTATGCTATTGTGGTAATGTTCCGAGCTATTTATTATGATCGTGTTTTGTATTACCATTGCTTACCACTAAATGTATTTGCTATTTCTTTTTTGCAGATCAGGTTTGACACTTTCGAATTACTCAACATAAGTACTAAGCAAGGCAGCAATGTGGGCTAGTTGGTTGTACATTTTGGTTTGAATAACGCGCTACACACTAACAAAACGACACCGGAACGAAGGCCACAGGACAAGTGCGCACTTGTCCTGTGGCCTTCGTTCCGGTGTCGTTTTGTTAGTGTGTAGCGCGTTATTCAAACCAAAATAAGTACTAACTTGAGAAGCATGCTGGAATCTGATGACCCTGTGAATGCCAACGCCTTGATCAGGCAAAGAGGTCTGGTGTTGCAATGTAAGCTGTTCAAAAGCAGAAGCTGAGTGGTAAGTGTGGCGCCTTAACATAGGAAGGCCTTTAAAAAAATATGCGAAAGCTAGACTTGAACGGCAGTCATGGTGGTACCAATTAACAGTTTATATTAGATAGAGCATCAAAAAATCATGAGGTGCATGTGGGATAATTAGTCAATTAATTAGAACCAAAAGTGTCCAAAAAAGTGGGCGGGGCTGGAGCAAAAGTGGCGCCAACTTTGAAAACACCAAAAGTGGGCGGAGCTGAAGCATGGCGCCAAATTTGAAAAACCGGAAGTGTGGACGGAGCGTGGCGCCAAATTTGAAAACGAAACACGGCACCAAGTTTGAAAACTCAAAATGGGCAATGATGGAACTTGATTAATTTGGGCAAAGAGGGGCGAGCAGGTGTCAATGCTTACATATTCCTCCAATGCGGGCGCCACAGTGATCTCTTAATTTTTTTTTGCAGCGGTAGAGTCATTGAACAAATGCAGCACACGACACACAAATCATATGGCTAACAACTTTTCTTTTGAAAGTGGTTGTAATTAACTTGTATAGCGGAAAACGATTAATGCACAATATACTAACTGCTCACAAGATGTAAAGGCAGGCAAGACAATGGTTGAAAGGTTGCTCATAAAACAGTAATATTGTTACCAATGAACGATTGATGTGCCGTGCAGTAGAGAGCTCGAGTGAGGAAAAAGACAAAACCACTAGCCCCCTAGAACGCCCAAGAGTTGCAAAGTGCCAGATAATACAGTTCGCCTGCGTGACGGCGCCACTAGAGGGGTTTCTAGTGTGGCATTACTCCCACCTTTCTACAGGGCACAGACTTGGTGCCACAGTTGGAGTCCAAGCAATGGGAAGCAGAACAAGAAGGGATGTATTAATTTTTTAATGCAAAAGCACTATATGGCTCATAAGAATGAAAAGCTGTCACTGGGAGTTGTCTACAGGGCGTGTCCGCAGACCACGTTAGCAAATAGCGTCCAGTGGCACCTCTCACGTCAAGTCATACATCAAAGTCAGATTTAATTGTGCGATGGCAGTGTAGTATGTAGTAACGCAAATGAATAAAAGGAAGTGTCATGTGATGGACAATGAGTTGCCCAAAGAAGTGATGATGTCATTCAAGAGTCATGTGATAAAGTTGTCACATACTTAGAAAAATTGCAACCTGATAGTTCAATGTGATAGTGTCATGCCACAACGAAGTTCGAAAAGTTGCATTGTCATTCAGAAGTTGCGCGACAAGCGTCATGTGACACCGAAATTAGGAAAATATAGCACGAACGAAGCACCTCGTAGCACAAACAAAGCATCTAGTAGCACAAACGAAGCACCTAATAGCATAAATGAAGCCCTCAGAGCAAACGAAGCACTTATTCACCGCAACAACAGCAGCAACATTGTGCTTTAGCATTTCTCCAATGCAGCAGACTGAAGTGCCTCCGAAGTGTTTTCTTCACTGATAACAACATTCCCATTGATGCTCTCTTTTTAACCTTTGATTTAGCTTTTGGCAAGGCTTAAAGCAGCAGTTTTTGATAACCCTTGCCAGAAGCTAATTAGAAGTCTAAATAGACAGCATCAATGGGAATGTTATTAGTTAAAAAAAAAGAAAACTAATACCTCTAGCAGAATTATTATAAAGTGAATTGAATCAATACCAGACACTGCTCACAAGATGTTCAAAATACTGTAGATTCACTCTGCATTGCATAAAACTCAAGGGAAAGGGTGTTGAAATGTTTTGATGCACAATTTCACTAGCAAAAAATGGGGCAAGCTGAAACCGCACAATCTGCGGCACGGACTTGAGAATAGGTAAAGTGGTGACATTTTTCAGCAGTCCAATGGTTGGCTTCAGTGATAGATAACTGGGCGAGGGCTCTGTCCTCCAGAGAGCCTAACCTGGATTATTCTCAGCAGCCGGCAGCACAGCCCACCGGATAGCAGAAACAGCGCGATTTGAAAATGAGATGAAGGAAGAGACACAAGGATGAGGGCAGGCCACCGGCCAGCAGCAGTGTGACGTACCAGCCGGTGCTCAACAGCAAGCTGGAGAGGAGCAAGGTCCCAGTGTTTGCCGTGCAACCCATATTGACGAATATGCTGTCTAGCTGCAGATGTGTTTTTCAGCAATAAAACATGTTTGGTCTCTGATGTTTTTGTGTATGAATTTTAAAGCGAAAGCTTTAGTGGCCGCGAACGAACTTTCGATTTCGCTGTGGCGGTGCTCCGAGGAGGCACAGAGACAGACCTTGCGTCGTTGCCTAGCAACCACCGCAGCTGGGCAAACGCCACGCTCGCCGTGTCATCTGGCATGATGTCACACCGTGCACCTCGCCGCAGAGCCAAACTGGTCTGGCCAGGCCGGCGGCAGCTGGTGCACTCGGCACGAAAAAGAGACATGCTCAAAGTCTCCGCCAGTGCGGTCAGAGTGCGCCGAAGCCGCCGAACGCGTCGGTAGTCAAGTGCAGTTGGAGTATAGAGGGTCTCGCCTTGGCCGAAGTGACGTTGTCATGCAGCGCGTGTGCGTTACATCGGAGTATAAACACGCCTTAACAGAGCCTGCACTTAACTGCTAACCAACGTATTCGGTGGTGGCATCTACGGGAACCACTGAAACCCCCATACACTAACTGAATAAAAAGAAAAAACCTGTGTCAAGGCTGGGAATCGAACCAGGGCCTTTGGCATTTGAGGCAGAGACGCTACTACTCCGCCACAACGGCTCAAGATTTAATCATGAATAAAGGCGCATCTGGTGAATGCACTCTTCCGATGCAGAAGTTGCTGCGCTTTCGCTACGTATATCCTGGCCTAACAGAGCTAGGCCATCAGCGATTTTTTGGTTTGTGTGCAGCACCAAAAATCAATGAAAGAGGAGGAAGGGAAAACACTGTAAGTGAAGCAAGCACAGTGCTTGCTGCCTCTAATTACGTGGTGGCCGAAGCTAGGTAACGCCGGTTATTATTATAGCTACATATAAAAACACGTTCTAAGGTTAGCGCTAAAATGAGATTTCTTGAACATGTGATTAATTTACATTTATTTAGCTTCTCTCTTAGTTCTCCTGTACATGAAGCCAGTACATTTTACTGAATAACTTTTTATTGACACCTTTTTCTGCATCAAAGTTCCGTGTAAGGTAGCTTGTTGACCAAGTTGTTAATGTATCACTGAAAGCATAACTGGAAAACAGACGAACAGGAAGGAGGTATATAAACAGCATTGGTATATTTGTGTGAAATGCATGTGACTGGTAGCTGGGCAACAAATAAGCTTTTACTTTAGATACCCGCAATGCGAAGCCTTTCTTTGGAGTGTCTACACAAATAAGACCAACAGAAATATAGACCTTTCCCCTGCCCGAATATAGCGTGGTGAGAGTTCATAGCCCTTTCCCAAGACTGAGCAGGTGAGTCAGAACTGAACTGTTGGCTCCTAGTGAGAATTTTTGGATAATTTTTCATTTCCCCAGTGCATGTTTGATCCAGAGTTCGGCACAAAAGACAAATTAGAATCGCAATTTTTTTTTTCAGAATATCATATGAATTAACTTTAAAATATTTTCACCTTACCATGAAAGGCTATCGACAGGTGAAATTTTGTTGCGAGATACATGCACTGAATGCCAGATTGTACCAGTATACATTACGCGCCGCGGTGGCTCAGTGGTTAGAGCGCTCGGCTACTGATACGGAGTTCCCGGGTTCGAACCCAACCGCAGCGGCTGCATTTTTATGGAGCCAGAACACTAAGGCGCCCGTGTGCTGTGCGATGTCATATCCCCAGGTGGTCGAAATTATTCTGGAGCCCTCCACTATGGCACCTCTCTCTTCCTTTCTTCTTTCACTCCCTCTCTTATCCCTTCCCTTACTGCACAGTTCAGGTGTCCAACGATATATGAGACAGATACTGCGCCATTTCCTTTCCCCAAAAAAAACAATTATTATTACCAGTGTACATCTCAGTTTATTCCAGTGTGTTTCAAATGAGAAATGTAGAAATGATAAATGTGTGCAGAAATATGGAGAAATGTATGGTTCGGGGTCATATATTGCACGCCGAGAGCCGCCGAAAAACTCAATGCGCTTCTTGCGCAATGCGCCACCTTTCGTATGCTTTGTGTGTGTTTGCCAGCATTTGCACTTGTGCAAGCGGTCGCAGTTGTGAACTTGCAAGAGTGCCGCAGTGACTGCCGGTGTACCAATATTTTGTGTAACCGAGGCCAGAAAACCTGAATTATTTTTTATATCAAACAGTTGAAACAACGTACCCTTGAAAATACCATGCAAAAGTACAGCACTATTTTTTGCACTTATCAAACTCTTGTTCAGCAACACATATATATCAAATGGTGTGCCGCGCACGCCTGCAAGAGGCGCTTCTCCTAACGGCGCCTTTCGATCACATTTCACATGCGGAAATAGGATGGCTTCGTGGCATTGGGCACCTGCTAGCGGCGATAGCGCTGTGAAATGGCGCGACGCGGTGCACATGCTTGACGGTGGACTTCGGTCTCTTGTATTCATTTTCTATGACAGAACACTGTCATGTGGTGAAGCCAGCCTGAATAAAGCCTACCGGTGGCCCTCGCCTGGCATGCTTCACTGCTAAGGGGGTTTGCGGAAACCAAATGTACCTCCATTTGAATGAGGTCATTGTTAATAAAATTATACTGTACTGGAAACAGGAATAGACATCTCACATATGATACACAGTGGCAGCAGTGCGCTGCCAGGAAACCAGCGGGCGGTAGGTCACTGAAAGAAGTGGAGTGTATCATAAGATAGAACATGCGCTCGTCACTTTAAAGTGCGCATATGATCTTGGCTGTTGCACAAAAATGCCGTCAACCAGGAGCCAAATAAAAGCTGTTAGCTTTTATTTGTAGCCATGTGGCTGCGGTTTGGTGGATGCCAATAAGTAACTGTGATACCTGCTACACTCACTGTTTCTAATCCACAGAGAACGCAGTTACTGCTGCTTGTAAGGGAGTAAACAATGCCACCATTGGTGTCATAGCTGATAACTCCCCTCATCACTTGCTGCCCAAAGGATTGTGCACAATCCTTGTCGGGGTGTCTGGAGACTTTCACAGTTTTCAGACACCCCTGTGAGCTCACATCACATGATGGGTCACCAACTACACACTTTTCTTGGTGGAAAAGCAATGATCAGTGCACAACAAAACCGTGACAGGCACAAAAAAATTGGCAGTGAAATGAGAAACAGTGTACAATATGACCCTGGCTAGTCAATGAATCCAAGACAATACGACACTGGCACGGTCATTTAGCTGCCAGCTGTAGAGAACCAGAAATGCATGCTTAATTGTTTATGTATAAAAAAGAATATGCAGCTTTTTTCGGAAACACTGGTCAGAATACTGCATTACTGTGAGGACACAATAAAGTAACTTGTGTCACTATATTAATAAGACCAGGTGCTTTATTAGGAACATAGGCAGGTACAAAAAGAGATGACATGATTTATTCAAAGGATATGACTCCTTCGGGATGCTTACAATGACGAGTTGAGCGAGTGACATAGAGGTGCATCTCCAGCTGGATAAGCATTGCCTGCATTACCTCCTTCGGGTGCCACCAAAACCTGCAATATGGGGGACGGAAATGCCAGTTGTTAGGACCAAGGCTAATTCGATTATTAAATAATGAAATAGAAACTCTTGTAAAATTCAGAAAGTGCTCAGCTCTTGTGTTACCTGTGGGGTAAACTGCAATTGTTCTTCAACTGCGCATTTCATGAAATCAAGTTTCATAACATAGAAAATGTGCTTTCAGCATCAAATTAAATGCAAGCAAGAGAAGTGAAACGGGAACAGCAAAGCGAGAATATTTTCTTCAAGGAAGATTGAATACTAGTGTGCTGAATTTACACTTTGCTGGCGCGGGCAACACTGCGGAGAAGTGTTTTTTCTTCTCCAGCGCTAATGTTTTCGTTTCCTTGTATTCAATTATCGGTTTTCATGTTAAGGTTTTATTTGATGCTTGTAATACATCAACTGTAGCTCATCTATCACAGTGAGATACAGAAAACAAAATTAGGGGTGGGAATATATTTGATCAATACCAAACAAAACATGAAGAGTGCAGTTTTACTACAGAATATTTTTTAGAAAAAAGCCAACAGTCTTTGAGGTCATGGACGGCATAATGACAAATCAATACACTTGTACAAATCAATACACAAATAACTAAATTGAAGACAAACTGTATTTGTTAGCTTGTGTAGTCGGAAAGCACAGCTTCATGTGGAACATGACTTACCCAGTGTGCTCAATGAAAAATAAGCAGTGCGCAACTAGATTAAAGTGTTGCTTGATAATAGAAAAGACACTATAATATATTTTCTTCAAATAGCTACAAGCTTGCCATTCATTTGCCAAGAGCCATGGTGTCATGGCAGAAGCATCTAACAATGCGAATGAAGTCCAAACAGGTGCCTGCTGTAACAGCATGTGTGCTAACAATGGCACAGCAGGAAGTATTAAAGGGTTACAGACACAAAGTTTATGAGTGTCCGTTTTTGTGCTTTGAAAGAGGCCTATGGGCCTAGTAATTATGAAAATGAACTCAAAACTCCAGTGCACGATGTTAATAATTAATTACAAACGATTTTGTGCCAGCAGTTTTCGGTCTCGGTCGGCACCAGCACCGAAGTGCTCCTTGACATCAAAGGTCGACCGGCCAACCTACACTCAGTTTCATATTTAGAGGCAATGCTGCGGAGGGTGCAGAAATAGTGCATCTGCAAAACAAATTATTAGCGCGACAGTGTTAATGAGCTTGAGTCGCAGAAAAGCCGGCTTCGACAGTGGTGTCTCTTGTTGGCTCTGTTGACTGAGAAAAAAATCCACGAAAAATCCCTGGAGAAGCAACCTAGGTGGCAGGTCGGCCACATAAATTATGTGACCTTGTGGCATCATCACAACCTAGCCCATTGGATTGTGAGCAAACTGCCCGCCATGGCAGGTGGTAGTTAAATTAACGATTGGTCGCGAGAGGTTGCTAGAGAAGAGCAAACTGGGTCACACAAGCCACAGTGGTGGCAGCACCTGCTATCGCAGAGCAGTGACACATTGCTTAACTGTTGCACCACTGCGCCAGGAGTGGTATAAGAACTTCCAGGGATCTATGAATGTTAAGTGCAGAATGACCAATTTCGCATACCTGGGCTTTAACCCATAAATGCTATTGCATCATATCCTGAAGGTGGAGCTTAAGTGTTCCCTCCAGTTTTTACTCCATCACATATCATTCGTTCTTCTCGAAACTGCGGTGAAATCATGGACGAAAACAAAGACCGATATAAAACGAAATAGTAGCATTGAAAATAGCAGTCAAAGCTATGAGGCACACAGTGTTCAAGCTGTCTGGCTATAATTTTCACCGAATGTGAACTAATTTTAGGCACAGATTGAGTAAGTGTGATTCACCCTACCAGCTGTGTATCGTACCACCACATGTCATTTTTACTTCTCGAAGTTTCGAGTCGCAGGACGAAGTGCAGGATGTGCCAGTCACAGCACTTAAGGTGTGTTGCAATGAAATATGCCCGTGTTCACTTTGGTTGCACGGTGAACTACTTTTTGGGCGCGGACTTTGCCTGCGTGAACAGGTACGCTAGCTTTGGCAGTGTTGACTGCTATATATGAAACGGAGCATAGACTACCACAATGCTGATGACGTTGGCATCGCCAGCAAGCACTAGCTGTTCCTGAGAACAAATACTGTTTCCAAGACACCACAGTAATTGGAGCAACTACACCTTGATGTCACTCAACCTGGGTGGAAATGCCAAGCAACTCCTCAGAAGACATTCAAGACCATATTAAATTACGTTCAACTCAATGCCTGCAACTGAACCTTGCTAGAAGGCATCTCGTTACACCCGTGAAACAAATAACATTGCTTGTTTGCATGATTAGAAAGATGAAACAACAAAACAGGCTCATGCAAAAATAGAGAAATAAAATATGAGCCACTGATGATCATAGCAAAAAAATTTGTAACGCCGTTATCACAACAGATTGAACAGGTATTCTCGCTGGGCTTTGGACCCAACCATGTGAATGGATTGTGGTTGGTGAGCTAATTGCACCTTCTCACAATGGCCACATGTTGAAGTATCTAGTGCAGTGTCACTTCAGGGACTTTTTCTTTTTTTAAAATCACACTCGCATAAAAGACTCATCACAGCGTGATGACACGGTATTCAAAACCTTCTGATTAACAGTTTGAATGCTATTTAAGAAACAACTGTCAATGCTTAGTGTTTGGTTCACTATTCGGATACTTCTGGTATTCATAATGCCACTAATCTTTGCAGTGTTTGTTCATTCTTCAAATCTGCCACCCCGCCACATTACCGCTCAATTGATCGCACCCAGGCAGAGCCGATTCTACGTTGTTCCGGAATGTTCTAGTAACTTTGCACGCTTTATCTCGAAAATTCGCTATCAGCTTTAAATTGAGCACGGCCGCTAGCATTCTGTTCGACGACCGCCGAGCACGCTCATCACTTTTTCCACACTCTGTGTTTATTTTCGCACGATCCGTTTTATTTGTTGCTAGTCGCATTATTTGTTTTAATGCATCGACCCCATGCTTCTTTGAGAGGGGACTAATGCCACGAATCTTTGCAGTGTTTGTTCATTCTTCAAATCTGCCGCCCCGCCACTTTACCGCTTTGTTTGCGACGCAAGACGCGACTACATTTATCTCGATTGATCGCAGCCAGGCAGAGCTGATTCTACGTTGTTCCGGAATGTTCTAATAACTTTGCACGCTTTATCTCGAAAAGTTCGCTATCAGCTTTAAATTGAGCACGGCCGACAGCGGCCGGCATTCTGTTCGGTGACCACCGAGCACGCTTGTCGCTTCGCCGCCGCCGAGTGATTCAGTCCATTGTGGGTGCAAGTCAGCCCAATAAACAGTTTTCTTTTAGAAGAACTTTTGTCCGTCTTCATCGCTCCTTCGACTGCTGTCACCACTACGTGACAATACGTTCCTAACTAGCATCACATTTATTTTTCTTTGTTTCTACAGAAAAAAACTCCATTCACTTACCACTTGATGTGTGTGTATCACTTGAAGAGGAGGAACCACCAAACGATGACGAGGCAAACGTGCCTTCACTTGGGTACCCATAGGCTGCCCTGTAGCCTGGATTGCTGAAAGAACCAGGGAGGGTTCTCAGTCCACAGTGGCAATAAAAAGCATGAGCATATCAAGTACCCTCAGCTAGTATGTGTACACCAATGAAAAAACAGTTGCTTATCTCCAGGAATATTGTACTGACAAGGTTATCACAAATACAAAGAAGCACTAATGACTACGAGAGGAATTTCTGAGCAAATAGCTCAAAAATGATAGCTGCTCGCCATATAATGAAGTTTCAGTTTACCTGACCATACTGACAACTGCTGGCACTGCTAAAGTTTGCCCTGAATGTAACTAAGAGTTCGAGAGCAAGATTAAGAGCCTTGCTATTTATTAAATTTCTACATATTAACTATGCAACTCTTAATAGCTGAACTCTGCAAAAAATTCAGGACTATGACTACCAATGTGGCAGTGCACAGCATAGCATGGCAAGGCAGCAAGTAAAGCACAAGTTACGCCACGCACAAGTTAACCGACCAAAATTTGAAAAAAAAAAAGACAAAATGCTCATAGT
This sequence comes from Amblyomma americanum, assembly GCF_052857255.1. Lineage (NCBI taxonomy): Eukaryota > Metazoa > Arthropoda > Arachnida > Ixodida > Ixodidae > Amblyomma > Amblyomma americanum. The sequence goes on along the minus strand of NC_135507.1, from coordinate 10,688,874 downwards.
GTAGTGCTAGCCTGCGCACAGAAGTTTCCTGCAAGGAGTTAAAACTTTGCACATACTTTTAACACTCGTTTATGGAATCCACATGTTTAGATATCACATCACCCGAAACATATATATATGTCCCATTTCATGCTACAAGTGCTAATTGGTCTCAGATGTAATCAGCAAAAATTTTGACACCAGACAAGGCATGCACACTTCTGCAGTCAATATCTTATATGAGGAATAACAGCAGCAGTTTTGCTCAGCCCAATCTGCTACTCTCTGATAAGTTGACAGGCATCGATAGTCTCCTGACTCTGGCACGTACATACTTGTGGATATAGTGATGAGCCACTCAATTAGTTGACTTACTTCCTGTTTCCAAACATATATCCCAGCAGGCCACCTGTAGCAGCCCCGGTCCAGAAGCCGCCTCCTCCTAGGCCCCCCAGGCCACCAGTTGAGCCATAGCCACGAGCCGAGCCACAGCCTGCAGAGTTCACAATGCATGTGACACATACAGCCAGTTTCAAATGACATTTGTAGAGAACACAAAGTACAGGCGACACTCCCTTGGGTTAATATGAGTGCAGACTAGTGTCAATTTATGTGCACTTGTGTATGACAAACGGTGTTAGATTTGTTAAACACGTCAATGTACAAATATCACAGTAAATTTCTGCTCCACTTTGAATGTTCTGCTTAAACCCTCAACTATTACTATTCCACTTTAGATGTGCTGCTTAACCTTAATCACAGCACCTTTCGTCGCTCCACTCTGAACATTAACTTTAAACTAACCACTTTCAGATATTTTCAATCCAAAAGTCACCAAATTTACCACAAGCTCCTCTGTGGATGAATCTCCTCACAACACTGTTGAGGAGGAACCATACATACTAAAATTGCATATCACTGAGCCGCAGAATGCCTGGCCGTACATGTTCTCATCTCACATTGTGATGCCTCAAAACTGTATTGGTGCCTTTCTTTTATTTCTTGTGCCTCAATTAGAGAAGAAGAAAGATGGGGCAAGAGTTAAGATTATACAGGAAATCACTGCTTTCAAACAACACTTCAGCCATACTTCCAATCCTGAGACCCTTTATAAATATATTTTTTTTTTCGCTTATGTTCACTGTTCTGTGGGGTTTTTATTGTTTTTCTTTTCAGGATAATATTAGAGAAAAAATCTTCCCATCAAATATTCTTGCCCATTGTTCTCTTTTGTTTTTCCTCCTCTTGTTAGGGCTCTATCGGAATTCATACTGAATTTTTTCTCTCCTCAGAACATGGCGTTATTTCTTGATTTTTATTGAGTTGTCGTACTTGCCTGTATTGCGAACATTTTTCTCTATTAATCATCCCCGCAACCTCCCTATGTAAATAAAAATAGATACATAAGAAATGGCTAAAGCCTTGCAACCTGAAACTACAAATTACCTTTCCGTAAATCCTAGCACAGCAAATAATGCATAAAGCTGTGTGATCCCCACAGAATACGCCCGGAAAAACTGGACAGAACTTCCCCTTGCAGCTGTGCTGTGCTGTGCTGTGCTGTGCTGTGCTGTGCTGTGTTGCGCTGCATTGCGTTGTGTTGCATTGTTAATGTTGGTGTTAGTATTTCATTCATTTCCATTTTATTCTATAGCTCAGAGAGGATGACAGTGTCAAAGCCCGCTTTCGCTTGCGCTGAAGATATCAATCGCAACTGAAGTACCACGCTTGAGGAAAGCAGAAATGACCTTGAAAGTCACTGCATGACAACCTCCAATCTCCATTCAGTTCGTTGAGCAATGATTTCATAAAGACTGACACTGCCAGTGTGACAGGGGTGTAATAATCAACTGTTTGGCTTGTTCTGGTTGTGTTCATATCCATTCAGTGGCAAATTACGCATTCAATGACGAGAAATTTGCAGCCAAAAATGGAATATTTTTCACTACTACCTAAGACAGATCCGTGCAAATGACGACTTAAGGGCTTCGTGACTTCTGACACTGAAACTGAATGGCAGTGCAGTCTAGCCTCAAAGATTCTCCCTTAAAAAAAAAGCTTGCTGTCACAATTTCCCTATGAAAACGGCCTGTGGCAGTAGTACCTGTGTTAAATATTTGGGCTTTTTAACAGCTTAAAAATGCTCCATTTTTGATAGTAGCCCCTCTGTCATTAGAATGTGGAAATTCATTGATACAGGATAAGGTATTGCATAGCGTCCAGCTTAAAGGGCATGATCTCCGGTTCCGTTATCCAGCTAGAAATCAATTCTACACACCAAAATTGATGGAAGAATCTGAAAAGGAGTCCAGATGTACCCTGTAGTAATAATCATGAGCCTCCTTGAAACAGTGGTGCAATTGTATACAGGCCGTGCATATCAAGAGGTGAGAAGGAGTGACCACCTCATACATCACCAAAAGCGCTTCACAGTGAAGCCATCCTGGTAGAGATTTTGCGAACTAATGAAAGAAAACTCATCATGTAGAGCCTAACAGAGCACTCTTCACTCACTCGCATCAGTATGGTAGGCAGGTCTGAAGCCAGGAGGCGGAGGTCCCCCACCACCACCTCCAAAGAAGCCGCCCCTCGGGGCGCCAGGGTAGTCCGGCGGGCGATCGTCGTCATAAGGAGGAGGGTTGCCATCTGGTCCTGGCGGTGCCAAGCAACTCCGGTAGATAACGTAGATGACAAAGGCCGCGCCCCCAAGGAACAGGATATTTTGGAAAAATGAGCCGGACTTGGAGGAGCTGTAGTAGGGCGAGCTGGAGCAAAACAAAAACGATTCAAGTGAGGCTCAGTTCCGTGACAGTCCCGTAGTGTAAAGAACTAAAACAATGCAATCCAAAACACCTCTCTTTTCTAGCTCTACTCCCGTTGCAATAGGGTCATGAAAACCCACAGAGAAAACGGAGGGGCATTTGCAATAATAGAAGAAAAGTGTGCCTCACCTGATCCTGGTTTAAAAACAGCACACTGACACATGAAACAAGAGGAGGAGGCATAACACAACATGCCCTCCTGTGTCAACATGCTGTTTTCCCTTATGTATGCACAAACTACACAAAAACTATTCTGCCACCACTAAAGTTTGCTTGAGAAAACAGCCGGTGGTGGCAATGCCCACATTTATTTGCCGGTGATGGCAATGCCCACATTTATTTTTCGTTTTTGTCCACCTTTTCTGCTTACAAAAGCTCTGTTTTCAGTGAAAGTAGCGTCTTTGTGATTAGAATACGGTAATCCATCAACACACGCCAACTTCTGTTTGTCATCAGTACCCCTTTAAGCACCACAGAATGTTCCTGCAGCAGTAGGCTGCCACCTCAAAAAGCTTTGGCTTATAGGTGCCATGAGTGCATCACACTGAACTGCTTGCCATAATCTTTACATATCTCTAAAGAAATGTCAGAGCTCTCTACTCAGACAGGAACAGCTAGTCATTGTGAGGCGAGAGCCTTCAGACAGTGACCAACTGCATTTAATTTTATAACTTCCCCCACAAAACAACTGCCTATAATGAGAACAAACATATTTTCTTTTTCTCTAATTCATCTCTTTTCAATTTAGCACCATCCTGAAGTTCAAATTAAGTTTTATGAGATTTGCATCCCAAAGCAACTCAGCCTATGAGGAACACCATAGTGGAAGACTTTGGATAATCTGAACCTCCAGGGGCTCTTAGCATGCACTGACATCGCACAGTACACGGGCCTACAGCATTTCATCATTATCATCAGCATGACTACGCCCACTGCAAGGCACAGGCCTCTCTCATGTTGCTCCAATTAGCCCTGTCCTTTGCCAGCTGCGGCCACCCTATCCGCGCAAACTTCTTAATCTCATCTGCACACCTAGCCCTCTGCTGACCCCTGCTACGCTTGCCTTCTCTTGGAATCCACTCTGTTACCCTTAAGGGCCAGGGGTTATCTTGCCTTCACATTACATGCCCTGCCCAAACCCATTTCTTCCTCTTGATTTCGACTAGGATGTCATTAACCCACGTTTTTTTCCCTCACCCACTATGCCCGCTTCCGGTCTCTCTTAATGTTACTCCTAAAATTTTTCTTTCCATAGCTTACTGCTTTGTCCTTAACTTAAGGTGAACACTTTTTGTTAGCCTCCACGTACCACCGCAGCCAGGATCACCGCAGCCAGGATCACTAAAGCTAGGCTCAAACCCACGTCTCTCGGGTCAGCAACCGAGCACCATAACCACTTAGACACTGCAGCCGCGGTACCGTCATGAATGAGCTGTATAAATCGCTCACATTTACTGACACCCTGAATTTTGTACATATGCAATTTAACTACAGCTCAACAAATATTACCACCTACTATGACAGCTTTCAGTATTTTCATGCTTTTAAAACAGTCAAATTTACAGATTCCATGTTTCTAAACTAGATCCAGTGTTCTCTTATATGATGAGCCCGTCTCTCACTTATAGTATTATTACAAGAGTATTTTCATGAGGTCCTGGAGTCAAAAGCTGTGGGTTTAAAGAAGAACCACCGTGCACCAAACCTTGACATCTGAAAAGGTGAAATTAAAAATTGACAACTTACTGCGCATATGTTGAGCCTGCGCCATGTCCAGTCCGTTCCAACCTGTACTCGAGCTGTTGAAGGAAGTGTGAAAACAGAATTACTTTTGCCAACCATGCACTACGTACCAACATTGCCTTAGCAAACATTAATTATTGCTGACACAATAAAAACTACTTATACATAGGCCTCACAGTGAGTTCAGATTGAAAGACACAAAATATGCAAGGGTGTTTCTAGGCTTGGCAAATATTTAACAAACGAATAAAGCTCAAGCAAAAGAAAAAAATTGGCTCTGGTTTAGCTCTGTTTAAATCTGGAGTGACACGATAGCTACAGCTGGCCGAGTGGAATTCGCTCAGTCGAATTGCAAAGTCAAGTGTTTCACCGCTCTATTTCGCTGGACGTTTCTTCTTCATCTTCGTCCCACTTGACACGGCACAGGTGCACAGCTGTTGCAGCTGTTGCGTGCCATGCCGCCGCCACCAGCAGCTGCTCCACACCACGCGACCAACCCACGTGACCAACCACGTGACCAACGGCACCGCCACACTGAAGGCTCGAAATGCTAGCGTAATGTAGCTATAGCTACAAAAACTGGGACGATGCTTAACCTACCCTTAATAGTACAATTTGCAATAGCATTAGAGACTTCTCCCATGCAAGTACTCCTTCTCTTTCATATATTCAGAGATCGTGAGGAGTCCTGATACCACTACTGGTGCAGTGGTCCAGCAGTTAAGTGATGCACCATTGCCTTGGCAGGCAGCTGTTTCAAAAACAGCCACCAGTGGGGCTTGTGAAACCTAGGCTGCTCTTCCCAAGCTGCCGCAAGGCTCAGTTCTGCACAGATAGTTCATCAAAAGGCTGTCTATCTCTCGACCAATGAGCTGATGCACAGTGCCAAGGTGGACAGGTGGCAACGGTATTGAGTTTATTTAAATTATTTTCATTGCCACTTGCCAGGGTGGGCAGGTGCCTACAATCCAGTGGACAGGTCAACACCCGCCCATTGGGGCAGAGGGCCAACCTGTTTTTTTGCGACACGGATGGGCGAATGCCAGCTTTTTTTCATGATGAGGACCTTTAAAGCTATCGCATCAATACAGCTGACTCTTGAGGAGTACCAAAAATTTATTAGTTAACAATAAATTAACAAGATTTTACAATATAGTTGCGCCTTGTTAATATGGACACTTTGGTTCCTGAGCAAGTGTCCATAAAGCGAGTCATCCGTAATAACAAATCAAGAAGAAAACCAAAACTAATAATAAAAAAAAAGCTTTATGATTACAAACTGTTTCTCTGCATAGTGGTGGACAGTGAAGTAGAAATCGAGCAATCTTGGAAGCTCCACGTGATTATTCGTGTCGCCATTATCTTTTAAAATAATGTGGTGCAAATTTCAGCACATTTAGAGCTCCTAGTGGCCCATGAGACAAGTGATGGTGCCTCTTGGAGTGATGAGGTCTCTCCTGCTACGACTGTTATCATCCCAAGAACTCTACGCTCACTCGGCTGGCGGCTGTTTAATGTGGTTTTAAACGGAGCACATAGAAGGAATTTTTTTAGCAGCCGTTCATGCAATGCAGCAAATGGTAAGGCACGTTAACTATACATAAGCAAAAAGACCGTTAATGGAGCATTTGCACTTTCGCACTGTCTTTCGCTGGTGTTCTGCACTCAAAATATCAAGGGTGAAAAATCTGGCAGAGTCAATCGAGATTTTGTTCTCATCGTTGTTCATATTAACGGGACAATAATACACGAACTCCACGGGGATCCGTACGTTTTCACCCTGTGCATTGTCCGAACAGAAAGTTTCCATATTAATGAGGCGTAAATACATTGAAAAAGTTTGGTCCTCAGAAAAATTGTCCATAATTCGGGTCATCCATATTAACGGGAGTCGTATTAACAGAGCAGGACTATACACATAAAGGACTCGTTTCTGTCTAGAGTCAGGTAGGGGAAAAAAAACAGAACAAGCCTATACATTGCAGGCCTGGGACTCATTTTCAGCAAGCTGCTGCATAAAGTACATGAAGTCTGACAAACTTACACCACAAGATCCTGCCAAGATGTAGTCATCCTCGGGGTAATCGTAGCCCTCACAGGTCACTTCAATGGTTCCAAACTTTTGAGATGCACTCATATCAGCCTTGCACTCCCACTGAAGAAAAAAGGAGCAGAGGCCATAAAAAAATTCGTTGAAAAAAATTTCATGTGCACAGCAATTTGTTCTTGCCCTAAGCAGAAGTGTTTAGAACAGAAAAAAGTGCAGACAGCAGAAAAAAACTTTACAGGATGTGTCTGCTTGGGAAAAAATTTTACTGTAGCACTGCTCCTCGACACAGCTGCCTTGTATCATTATCATCAGCCTGACTATGCCCACTGCAGAGCAAAGGCCTCTACCATATCTCTCCAAATAACCCTGTCCTTTGCCAACAGCGGCCACCGTATCCCTGCAAACTTAATCTCAAACCTTCACACTTGCAGGCATTACAGGTGATTGGCTGGTGTCACCGCTCTAAAATAATTTTGTTTCCACATGGCTGCATCCCACAAACTTTTGCTGCTGACTGTATCTAGCTGTTTGTCAGTACACCACACAACAGCAACCGCACAGTCTACTCTCAATGACTGGAACTCGAAAGGGACCAACAACTTGTTCGAACTGCACAGAATTAAAATGTGCAGTCTCCATGTTGACTAAACTGAAGTGCTAGTTCACATAAAATGGAAGTGCAATTTAAAGACCACATTAACTACAGTACAACATAGCATGTTTTAAAGCAGTGAATATGTGTACAGCTTAAAGGGAAAGTGAAAACAACTCCACACAACTTTCATTCATAGCAAAAACTAATTCTCTCAGGCCGTCTTGATGCCTGCCCAGCAGCAGGAGACACATTTTTTGCTGAGAAAATTGCATTTAAAATTTCTCCCATGACACGATTCAAACTCACGACTTTTATACCGAAAAGGACTAAGTGATCACTGTTTGGAAGTTAAAGGCTCTGTTGCTAAACCTTTTCAGTGCACTACGATATACTTGCTTTCAGTGCACTAGCAATCATGAAAAAAACCGCTGTCTGTCTGAGTGTCTCAAGCCAGCTAGCCTCTTTGGTGAGCAGGCACCATGAGCAGCAAAGTGCACTGCCTGCAAGTGGTCAACGTCCCTCCCACTGGAAATGTTTCTCAATCCGATTAGTTTTCCCTCCTTTGGTTCTACAGTACATTTGTATGCGGGGATTGCAAAGACAAAGAAAGAAGGAGAGGGGATCACCTGAGTGCTGTAGCCATCACTCCCTCGGTTGTAGCACTGAACAACAGAGGGTGCATTGTGGCAACCTGCACTGCCACCAAGGCACTGCAACTGGGGCACAGGACTCGACCTGCGGCCTGTCGTATACTCGCCCTTCCGTAACGTGAGTACCTGCACATCTTTCAGCTTCACCTTTTTCCCTGCAAGTAACAGAAGTAGAACATGAAGATATAAGAGACGGGAACACGCGGATTTAAGTGAAGCGCAACGCTTCTACAAAATAGCCCAAAAAACAGCCGCAGCACACAAATCCATTCACTGCCATTTTGCCAAGTCCTGACCTGTTCAATGATTTGACTGCAGATTGTCTATAATCACACCTACTTGACGCAGGCTGCTTTCCCAAGCACCCAGGGGAAGCTGAGCACTAGGCTGGGCGACGGCTTGTACCGATTCAGGAAAACCAGTGGCTAATTGGCCAGCAGTGGGTGTCAAAACTCCCCACGTCTCGAAGCCGAATTGGTTGCTCTGTTACTTTCAGACTTTTAGAAGATTGTACTGAGACAACAAATAAATATAAAGACATGACCTGCAGTCTCAACAGGCACAAACTTTTTGAAACCCAACAGCAACCAAATGGCTGAAGCTGCAGGTGCTTATTAAAGTGAAGGACATGAATTGTGAGTCATGTAGTCAGGGACTTAATTTTTATGTCAATTGCTGCAGCGTGCTGGCAGGGAACAGAAAAAGAAGGAAACAATGTGTGCTCCTTGAATTGTTTCTATACGCTCCTCACGACACGACCGTGCATGCAGACGCGTCCTCGAGAGGACGAGGCACCAAAATTGCTGTGGCCACGGTGGTCGATTCGTCTCTACGTGAAATGACCAGCGCGCCTATGCGAGACTGCATGGTAGCAGAGGCCGAGGTAGTAGCCATTGCTCTAGCGGTGGCGGAGGGCTACAGAACCGGGCGGTCGCTAACAATACTCCCAGACTCTCAAACAGCCTGCCGAAATTACATGAATTGCAGGATAGGTCGTCATGAGCTCCGTATACTCCTCACAGCAAGCGAAAAAATTAAAGCCCACGAAGAAGAAAACAACAAGGCCACACACAAAATTGTGCGGATATCGGGACACGCGGGGGTGGCAGGGAACCAAGAGGCCGACAGGATAGCTCGAGGATACACTACTTTCCAAGCATCCGACGAGACTGCAGAACTCGTGCCAGCACCCAAGGAATACTCGGCCATACCAGAAAACTATAGAGGCAGAAGAATCCAATATCCCTCCCCGCACAAATCTCTCAACAGGGAGGAAGCTGTCATTTGGAGACAATTACAGACAGGTTCTTATCCAAAGCTACACATACTAAACAAAATGCACCCTACGATATACACGGACAAATGCCCCTCATGCGACGAAAAACCCCCACTATATCGCATCATATGGGCCTGTCAAAACAGACGTGGTCCCCAAAATACAAAATTAGAGTGCGGAGCAATGGGAGACTCTGCTGTCCAGCGACCGCTGAGAAGACCAACAAGGTCTGGTACAGCGAGCTCAACGGGCGGCAGTGGCCAGCAAAGCCCTGGACTGAGGGCAACTGACCATCGATTAAATATGAATGAGCTCGACAGAGAAGACTCTTGGGGATACAACCAAGGAGAGAACATTTCTGGAGATTTCCGAAAACCGCAGAGTACAATAAAGTTTTCTCCCCCTCCTCCATGTAAACAAGCCCAATTCATGGTCAGTCAGTCACACATTCGTCACATATCGTTTTTACAGCCACACTGCCTCCACTGCCAAAACAATATCATGGCTGAATGGTACCGCAAGATGAACGATGCGGCTACGCAAAAGTCGCTCAAGTCCCCAATCACTCACTCGAAACTGAATTCATGCGCCCCGCACAGCACAGCCCGGCTCTGTAAACATGCTCATGAATGAACGCAGTAGTGCGCATACTGAATGGGACCCGATTATAAAACCGTTCGCGTCGGCAAATGAACTACCCACCAGTTGGCTAAAAATGATTCTGACAGGCGGTGCTAACAGACCGGGACAAAATATGCATAACTAGTACAAGCTCTTCTGTATGTCTCAGCGACTTTTTTTTAATATACAGGTTCATCTGCAACATCTGTAAGAAGATATTTTGCTGAGCTCGGCGCTTATCAAATCGATATGAACTCGAGACACGGGCGCACAGAAGGTATGTTCCTGCTTTTTGTTTTTACCTTGAAGCACAAAGCCGGCAGGTCTAGCACAGAGACATCTTAACGCAAGAGGAAACTTCTCTCCTTCAAGTTGGAACGGGGGCTGAGCTCAAGCCCGACCGACTGTTCTAGAAAGTTCTACCTGTCGTGCAGCGGGCAAAGCGTATACTGTATCTGCTCTCACATAGCGAATAGGATCAACACAAATAAGACATTTTCTTCAACTAAACGCACTAACACAGAATGAAGAATTAAAATGTGCTAGCCTAGTTGTGCTGCGATGTTCGCATGCAGCCGCGATCAAAACAACGTGCGGATTTCTGTCAGACTTTTTCTCGGATCGTAGGAGTGCGCGATTGTCAATCAGCTGCCTAGGAGCAAATCTAAACTGCAGTTTCATCATACGTACTTACAAGCAGTGTTATGAGCTGATGCAACCGACGAAAAGACAAGAGGGGAAAAAGTGCACAACCGGCGAAAACCCGAAGTCGGCTACAGTCGCAGTTTCTGTCAAGGTGCATGGTGTACTCACCTGCCCAGCAGTTTGAAGGGCAAATAAATAATGTGAAGAAAAATGAAAGCGCTAGAGCGGTGCCAATCTTATAAGGCCGAGGTGACATAGCGAAGGAAAATTTGTACGGCATCCTGTGCTGACTAGTTCTAGGTAAAGTCCGTATCAGTGCAAATTTTTCGACGTTATAGTCAGCAAATATCACGTCCTAAACAAGCACTACAAAGGTGCTATCGCTCAACCACATATTTGCAAAGCGGACAACTCCAATCAAACACACGCACAACACATCAGAACTCAACGGTCGAAACCTCGAAACTAGTAGAGCCGCTGCCACCGCAGCCCCGCAGCGGCACAATGGTAACGTGTCATTTGTTGTGGTTGGTCCTTTAATTTACGTCATGGGGACGTCATTTTTACGTGCAGCGACGTACTACAAAGGCAGACACCTGTCGAAACGAAAAAATGAAAGCTACTGAATGTATTGCAAAAAGATCAATGAAACGTGAGCACCGTAGCTCCGGAGATTCGGCGCAGAAAAAAAAAGTGCAGTACGCTTTCTGAGCGCTGCGCTACACTTATGCAAGCGCGCGAAAATTAAAAATTGTGAAATTGGGTGGCACATAACGATGCTAAAGTAGACTTACCCCGCGCCTATAGGACGGCCCTACTAATCAAACCACTCCCCAAAAACATGCACCCCTTACACCATGAGGGTAGAAGACAAGCACGAGCCAAAGCCTTACATAAGAAATACAGACAGTGCGCTGCAACACTTTATGTAGATGCGGCAGAATACAAAAATACCAATGCCTTTGCAGTTGTGGTTGTGAACGAGAATGGTGACCACATCGTCTCGGCGACAATCAAAACGAAATCCTCTGAAACGGCAGAAGAGGCGGCTATAGCCCTCGCCCTAGCACATACCCAAGGGAGCATCATCCTCAGCGATTCCAAAATGGGTATCAATAATTTCGCTAAAGGGCGAATTACAAACACGTACCTCCCTTAGAATCCTTAACGCAACCAAATTCTCACCAAATTATTCCGAATTGATATGGGTCCCAGCCCATTCGGGGAATCCGGGGAGCGAGGCAGCCCACAATAAAGCCCGAGGTTTCGTCGACCGGGCAGTGGATGAGTCTGGCTCCCTGAATTTCACGAAGGACTCAATGATCACATATCATGATCTCACCAATCATTTTAAACTAGAGAGGAGAATTTTCCCCCCTCCAGACAAAAGACTTACTAAAGAACAAGAGGTTACGTGGCGTCGTCTACAGACGAGATCGATACGCACCCCATCACTCCTCGCGCACATTTATCCAGATCTTTACAACCCAAACTGCAAACACTGTGGCCAACGTGCTACCTACGATCACATCCTGTGGGACTGCAAAATAGAGCCACCTCCGGGTGATCTAGTTACAGCTCCTTCTCTCGAGCGGTGGGAGACCGTGCTGGCTAGCTCTGACCCCAGAACGCAAGTTTTGGCGGTGGAGTGGGCTGACAAAGTCGTCGAGGGCTATGTACTCTCGACCACTTAACGCGACCTCTTGCCAAGCTCTTCCCGGCGAATAAAATGTTTTACAATCAAATATGTAGCTTCAGCTTCAGAGTTCAGCTTAAGTTAAGGACAACGCAGCGAGCCATGGAAAGAAAAATGATAGGTGTAACGTTAAGAGATCGGAAGCGGGCAGAGTGGGTGAGGGAACAAACACGGGTTAATGACATCCTAGTCGAAATCAAGAGAAAGAAATGGGCTTGGGCAGGGCATGTAATGCGAAGGCAAGATAACCGCTGGTCTTTAAGGGTAACGGAGTGGGTTCCAAGAGAAAGTAAGCATAGCAGGGGGCGGCAGAAGGTTAGATGGGCGGATGAGATTAAGAAGTTTGCAGGCAAAGGGTGGATGCAGCTGGCAAAGGATAGGGTTAATTGGAGAGACATGGGAGAGGCCTTTGCCCTGCAGTGGGTGTAGTAAGGCTGATGATGATGTAGGAAAACAACCTATTTTGCGATGCCTGTTGCGTAATAGAAAAATACAAACATGCACTATAGAAATTAAGCTTGTACCTTTCGCGCAGTGTCAACAATTATAGCACGTGTTCAATACACTGATGCATATCGCCGTCAACCATAGAGGCGATTTTGACGCGTTGCATTTTGAGAAAATAACGCGCGAAAGATATATGGGCCTCTTGCCTTAACTTTAATCCTTAAGAACCATTCAGTAGCAAATCCACTCTGCAGTTGTGCAATTCCGAAGTATGTTTTGTAGAACCTCACTCGTCTAAGTGGTCAAAAGTAATCTAGAACCTTCATGCGTAAGTGAAAATTCCTCCAATAAGAGCAACAATCTTTATTTTACGCTCCTTTTCACTGTAGCAGCTTGAAAACTCTATCCAACTGGAAATAGTATTTCTGTTCTTAAAATTCCCTGAAGCTCCGTAACATATACCTTTTTGCCAACAGATTCACTGAAAAAAAACTCCGCCGAATGAAATATCTTTCACAACGGCGTGCGTCATACAGCCTACGACTTTGTTTTCACGCATTTAAATCAGAATTCATACTCTCGAGCAGGACGCACGCACGCTCTCTCCCCCGTGCGTGGTTTTTTCCGCAAAGCGGAGAAGCGGTATTGGTCACCGCAAGTTGGCATTTCCACGTGACTAAACTTCTTGAAAGGAAGCCAGCTTTCGCGAACACTTAACCTTGATTTCTCTCGTTTTCCTTAAATTTTGAATGCGTTGGAGGAGAAAAAGACTAATGTAGTTATTTTTCAACCCTACGCTCATTAATTGTAGCACGTACGCTCCAATATTACCCAAGTGTTCTCCTTGCTAAATAGTAAGTTTCACATGGCGCAGAAGTGACGAATTGGAAAAAAAGATAACATGGTGCGATTATTTTCAGAAGTTAGGAAACGAATTACATGCTGCGAAAATGTTATTTTTTCGGGTGCTTAATTTTCAACCCAGATGTAACTCCTATAAACCGGTAAATATACGTTGGTAAGGTCTGCGTGTCGACTGCACGGTAAGGCGGACGTTTTGATAGAGAACGAAGAAAAGATCAGTATTTTTTGGGCAAAGCACTGCAAAGTAAAAGGCCACTGGATCCACTTTTGAAAGAAGTTATTTTTGAACATACATCTGTACGCCGGTATATTGTGGAGTGGATTTCCACAAAGATGAGAGGGAATCTTACTAGTTTTGCTGCAAGGTGCACAGAGATTCGCGATAGCCGCGTCAACCACAACGCGCTCAAGCCAGTTGGCGTCGGCGAGCACTGAACAGGCGACAAGAAGCTGCACGCAAAGGATTTATTGGCAGTTTGCGAGACCACGCTACAAGGCACATGAGATCGTTATTTTTCCTCAGGTATTGATGAAGGCAGTGGAGCACATTGTTCGACGAACACGCTGAACGATCGACGCAGCGAATGCGATGCACAAATGCAGTTCATGTCAAGAGAGCGCTGAATGCAGTAATGACGTAACATCCCCAGATGAAGCAGGACAACGAGATGCTTCCTGCCCGTCACAGTGCAGGTAGGGAAGAGGAAGAAATCTTGCACGACGCGCGGCTGTCACAGCACGGCCAGATATGAGGTCAGAAGACACCATGCACGAAACTCAAAGTAGCACGTCCATTCGGTCTGGGTATAGTTCAAGAAAGCCAGAGCAAGCGCAGCTGCAGACACAAAATGGCACAAACAGAAAATTCGCGCGAGCACTCTGACAGCATCCGACCAACGTTGTTGGGCCCAGAAAATTTATTCTGCAGCAAAAAAAAAAAAACAATCACGAAGTCTCCCTGACATTTATCCTTGCGGTAAAGCGAAGCTCATGGATATATCTGGCGTGCGTGGTCGACGAGTGACCAGACGTCCACTGCGTTTACCCTTGTTGAGATCAGCGACTTGGGAAGAACTAGCAGAACCACGCGAAGGCGTATGAGTCGTCAAGAAGCAACGATGCGGCAAGGACTGGCGCTTGCGGCAGCTGCGGCGGCGTCTGGTGGCCGAGTCTGCCCTCGGGTCTCCGGACGGAGCGATGCTGTTGAAAGGTCAAGCTTGTGGTATGTTAAATAAAAGACGGCTGCGACCTCGGAAAAGGTCTTGTTTCGGGAGACTGCGTGCAATTCCTTTCCCACGGAGGCGCCGAACAGCAGACTTGCCGCAGTGCTGAAATCGACACGACAGTGTAGGATGACTCAGTCTTTACCCCTTTTCCATTGACCGATCTGCGAGAGAGCATCAGAGCCGCCCCCTGCCGTGGGTGGTACCACCATGTGTCCACAACTGCACACCTGGTTAGACATCATTCCCCGAACTTCTTTCCCCAGCCAGGAATTTGGGGAATACGAAGGGGATATAACGAGCTGTTGGTTTGTTACCGAGACACTCCTACCTCGACTGTAAATATGTACAAATAAGCCTACTATACAGTTTCGTACATAACGGAGTTCGATACGATAGGCATGGGTTACGATAGGTATGGGTTACGATAGGTATGCGTCACGCACGGTCGCTTATACATCCATAATATATATGTACTGTCACGATCACAATATTGCGGGACGTGGGAGAGCGTGGCAAAACTGCGTTCTGCGCCTTCTAACGGCGCCCGTCCGCTCCAGTTACCCTCGCAGGCTTCTCTGTACCCTTACTCCTACCTTGCGCTCAGCAGACGCAGATCGAAACCAGTACACAGACACATAAGCGAATGTCGGAATGTAACATTGATAATGTAGGGGGTATCCGGGTATACAGTAAGCAGTCAACGGGTGCGAGTGTGGGGTTAGGGGTGTGGGGTTGGATTGGGCTGTAGGCTGCATAAGTGGATTTTGCGCTTCAGGTTTACCTTGAGTGCGGCCATAAAATGGAATGCAGCAGCAGGTGACGCGTAATTCTCAGGAGAACAAAACAGAAGTAAAAAAGAGGGAGTGAAAAAACTCGCACAAAGAACGGGAAAGTTGAGGCCTCGATACCGACGAGCCAACTTCAAGGGGGCCGGGGAGCTCCAGGAGACGAAGACACGGCAGCAATCTCAAAAAAAAAAGGAAGAGAAACAATCAAGCAAGTAAAACATACAAAACCAAACAATCGAGTGAAAACTGCAGCAAATGTAGAAGCCGTGAAAGTGCCATCAAGGCAGTTGCATAAGACATACCGCAAACAAAACAGGGGGTTAGTCCTATCAATAGCTAATCAGTTCGGCCTAACTCAGAAAACCAAAGTCCGAAAGGCATTTGCTCACTTGCGGTATAGACACTCCTGGCGTCGACGCGCCGCCTCGAGTGCATGGATGGCGGGCCGAGACCAAATTTCCGAGCTCGGACTTGCTGAGTCAGCTCGCTGCTGTCCTGTCCATGGGATACCCTCAGCCGGCATATCTGAAAAGATGAAAAGATAACTACCAAGGGCAGGCATGCATGTCGTGAGCTTTCCAAAGGCGTCCGAGGGTCACGCTGTGCACTGGCTGCACTGTCGGGAACAAACGCGGCGCATAACCACGTAACCTTCGACTAAGCTGCGTCATCCGCCCCATTCAGCGGAGCCTAGTGTCTGTACAGCGTTAGGTGGCAGCCATGTCAGTTTTCTCGTTTCGATAAATCGCAGTCATGATGATCGAAAGCGAAGAAAAACTGGACGCTGCGATGCAGTGCAGACGAATCTTCGGACAGTACAGCGTTTGCAGCGGGAAGCAGATGGTGCACGAATGGAACACTGCACGACCCGCAGCTGCGTCATATCAGGCCAGGTGTCATCGCGGGCCGAATGCACCAATGCCGTTGGATCAAGTACGATAATGCTGAAGTTCGCCCATCTGCAAAGAAAAAAAAAAGGTGCCAGACACTCAAGCATACCGCAGTTGCGCATATATGCTCACCGTGGCAGTCAAGCCCCAAGCCGCGGGGCTGAAAAAAGTCACCTTGGCTGCAGCGGAAACACGGCGTGCCGCAGACCGCAGGCAACGTCCGTTAATTCATCGGAGTTGCTGGTCGAGGCTGGCGAGAATTTCCGAGTGCCGTATACGGCCACAAACTACATGTCGTTCAAGAGCACATCCGTGCCTGTGCGCTCGGTGACAAGACAGTGGCTTGGTCGCAACGCCGTTCGGAACGAGATTTTTTTCCATGACGCAAACGGCAGCGGGCTCGCGTAGTACGTATCTAAACCCACTTGAGGCAGCGAGCAAAGCGGGCCATATATGAAACTTCCTATCTGACCTGCATACAGTGAGCTAAGCCTAAAGCTATATGGACCGCAAAATTCTAGCCCACCGCGCTTCCGTCACGGAGAAGAAACCCGGTGGGGACAGTCCATGAAACTCTACTCTGCATGCTGCGCGTTGCTTGCTATTACCAAATGCTCGCGGATAGAGCGCGAGTGAACTTTAATTTGGTTTAACAGTCCAGGCAGGTTTCACGAACACATGTCGCCCTCGCCGCGAGGCCTAACCTCGCACTCACATTCGATGCCGTTGGCCTGGCTAGGAGGAATGTTCCACGGAAGACGTCGGTCGGTCGTGAGTGCAATGGCTTGCGGGCGCCTCCGGGGGACGGCGAATACAACCCACTGGCAACAGGCAGCCACTGCCAGAAGCACTTTCGCTGGCACGGCGAAAATAAGCCCTCGTGGCTGGCGCTAAGACAGACATGGACTGACCGCGGACCTTCCCATCGGCAAAACTTGGCCGCTCGCGCACGCGCGATATACTGTCGCCGACAGAGTGACAGAGCGCTTCGCCGCGCCGCTGATTCCGTGGGCGCACTTATCATCGTCGCGTTTCCCGCGGCCGGACTTTTCTCTGTTTTTTTTTTTTGTTTTCGTTGTCTGCCTCTGGCCCGTCTATAGATGAAGTGATACCAAGACCTCGCTCTAGAAGCGCAAGTTTTGCCATGCATGCGCGGGCTATAGAGGCTGACGTTTTTCGTTACGGCAGATTCATTCCACTTCCGCGGATGTGCTATACTATCGGGGACACAAGCGCCCAACTGTGTTCCAATCATCCTGCTTGATATGCTTGATACTCTAAGCAGCTCTCCGGCAGCCCGCAACAGAGAGCTGCTGGTAAAATCCAAAAAGAAATGTAGCTTTCCGGCACCTTATCAACGCGGCGGTATAGGCCGCGAAAGCGCGCTTGTCGATTCGTCGCGTGGGCTACCCCTCGCACCGGGCACAAGAAAGGCAAGAGCAGTCGCTTCCAGACGAGCACCCCTTGGCGCGGGAAATGGACTCACCATTCTCGGTCCACCGGTGACTCTGCCTTTGAGCTAGCGGCGGGGCGTCCTGGGCATTTCTGCCCTCTTCATCAGAGAAGTGCCTCGCATGCACCGAGCAGTATTCAGCGCCGAGGCCGCACCTTTAAAATAGCTCACTGCAGCTCCTGTCATTTTCACTTTATTCCTAGTTCCCTATTTTTCTCTTCCCCTCTAATCCTACGCGGTAGCTCAGTAGCATTGTAGTTCGGCTGCTGATTCCAAGGTCGCGGGCTTGGTCCTGGTCGCGACGGCCGAATTTATAAGCAAACGAAACACAAACAAAAAAATGCCCATGTACTGTGCGATGTGAACGCACGCAAAAAAAACGTGAGAGATCACTGAGGCAACCCGCACTGGAGGAATGCGAAAGCATTGACGCCACCTCGATACTCTTTGCCCCTTTTTGCCTTATCGACTTATTGATTAGTTATCGATTGGTTGATTGCCTCGATTGATTACGAGGTTCGATGTTAATTCATAAATTTCCTCAATTGATGTAATCAATTGTCTTACTTAATCACATTTGCTCTGATTATACAAAATTGGTTTTTTGGAGAAAGGAAATAGCGCAGTATCTGTCTCATATATCGTTGGACACCTGAACCGCGCCGTTAGGGAAGGGATAAGGGAGGGAGTGAAAGAAGAAAGGAAGGAGGAGGTGCCGTAGTGGAGGGCTCCGGAATAATTTCGACCACCTGGGGATCTTTAACGTGCACTGACATCGCACAGCACACGGGCGCCTTAGCGTTTTTCCTCCTTAAAAACGCAGCCGCCGCGGTCGGGTTCGAACCCGGGAACTCCGGATCAGTAGTCGAGCGCCCTAACCACTGAGCCATCGCGGCGGGGAATCTGATTATACAATCTTTTCATTTTAAGCGTCCATTTTGAGTTTTGAAATTTGACGCCACGATTCATTTCAAAATTAATTAACTATAATTAACTATTCATCCGATTTGCATCAAATTTTTTGCGCATCATCCTATCATCGACCTCTATCGATTACAGCCAGTCGTTTGATGCTATCTCTATAGTAGCTCTATGATTTCTTCTGAGAACGCCACAATTAATAGTTGGTTTTGGGGAAAGGAATCGGCACAGTATCTGTCTCGTATATCGTTGGACACCTGAACCGCGCCGTAAGGGAAGGAATAAAGGAGGGAGTGAAAGAAGAAAGGAAGAAAGAGGTGCCGTAGTGGAGGGCTCCGGAATAATTTCGACCACCCGGTGATGTTTAACGTGCACTGACATCGCACAGCACACGGGCGCCTTTGCGTTTTTCCGCCATAAAAACGCAGCCGCCGCGGTCGGGTTCGAACCCGGGAGAACGCCACAACTGCTGCGGACACATTTTGCGGACATGAAAACGCCGACATAGCCTAGAAATGCTTTCGCATTTAAAAATACCATGCAGGTGGTCCCTGCGATACGCGCGTGATGGAGTACGTAGCAGGCCAGAGCTGGCTGCTAATCCGGCATACCTCTCCACATTAAATATGCCTCTCTCGCGCGCTAGATTGACCACGCATTATTTTCCGCGTGGCCCATCTATAGCTTCGGTTTTTAAAGGAGCGGTTTTGCCATGGCCGCGCAAAATTTACTGCATCAGCCTCTCCAGGAGGAAAAACTGAAGAAGCACGTGCACAGATATTCGTACGCCTCCTTGCTTGCGCAATAACGTGTCAAGAACTTGGGAAATACTGGTATGCAATAATTAAAATGCGCTTTCCATTTTTTTTTTGCTGAACAACGAGTTTTTTACGGCGATCGCAGATGCAAAGTAGGGAAGCAGGGGAGTCTAGAGGCGTCCGTCCTATGATACGGCTTTGTTGATTCGTAATTCTCCGGTTTACGAATCCCTAAACGATTTAATGAATAAATTTTTCTGTGCACGATGCTGCCCCTCGTGCTTGAAAGTTTTGTTCTGTGAGAATATGAAACGGTTAAGCGTGTGCGAAAAACTTTTTTTTAAATGTTGTTACAACGTGTCGAACCCACACACAGTAAAATTTTATCGGCTTATCATGTTCGAGAACCATTGCAAAGGTGACGACTACATCATTCCAAATTAGTTTGCGCTGGAGCTCAGACGCACACAAAAGCAGTATCTCGCACTATTGTACCGCGCTAGTCTGAGGAATTCAAGATGGTGACCCCCGTAGTAAATCGATATATAGCAACCTAATTGGTGGCCCCGCCGCGGTGGCTCAGTGGTTAGGGCGCTCGGCTACTGATCCGGAGTTCCCGGGTTCGAACCCGACCGCGGCGGCTGCGTTTTTATGGAGGAAAAACGCTAAGGCACCCGTGTGCTGTGCGATGTCAGTGCACGTTAAAGATCCCCATGTGGTCGAAATTATTCCGGAGCCCTCCACTACGGCACCTCTTCCTTCCTTTCTTCTTTCACTCCCTCCTTTATCCCTTCCCTTACGGCGCGGTTCAGGTGTCCAAAGATATATGAGACAGATACTGCGCCATTTCCTTTCCCCCAAAACCAATTATTATTATTATTTAACCTAATTGGTGATTGCTTAGTGATATTAGTATATCGGATTTGTGATTTATTCGTGACGTAACTTATAAATCCAAGATGTCGGCCAATAATCGCAATTAACTGATGGCGTCATTAATTAATCCATTATGCCAAATTCGTTTTTCCATTGGCGTACATCACTTTGATCTCATTCATATCAGTTCTAGTAAACCAAACAGCTAGCGCTCGTTACTTCAACGTCTTCCGGACGAAGGCGGCATCTTTTTTTTCCGTTGCCTGGGCTAGGGTTCCGACAGGTAGTGCAGGGTCGCTAGGGCTGAGGAGCCCTAGCCTCTGCTTCACTGCCAAAAAGTTAGTCCTTGGGAGCGTCGCTGCATCCTCCACTCCACCTCGTCGCCGATGCAGATTTTAGCTCTCACCTTTCACCCGCCGCGGTGGCTCAATGGTTAGGGCGCTCGACTACTGATCCGGAGTTCCCGGGTTCGAACCCGACCGCGGCGGCTGCGTTTTTATGGAGGAAAAACGCTAAGGCGCCCGTGTGCTGTGCGATGAGAGTGCACGTTAAAGATCCCCAGGTGGTGGAAATTATTCCGGAGCCCTCCACTACGGCACCTCTTCCTTCCTTTCTTCTTTCACTCCCTCCTTTATCCCTTCCATTACGGCGCGGTTCAGGTGTCCAACGATATGTGAGACAGATACTGCGCCATTTCCTTTCCCCAAAAAACCAATTATGAAATCAATTATATAGCTCTCACATTTCGTCAGGGGGCGGTTCTCGAGCTCGGCTCGCAGCAAATGCCAAAGGCTTCACTCGGCGGCCACGCAGAGACACGCCGAAATTGAAGCCTCATTCTGCTTCAGGCTGTTTCACATGGTGCGACGCGCACGATAAATACGTGCCATGGAGTCGCATTGTCGTTGCGACGCCGCAGCCGCTTTTCACATGCTAACGATTTCAGCCGCTGCGGCGTGAGCGGCTTTTCTTTAGGCACGAAATGCTTTGACAAATACAAATGCCAACCACTTTATTACGCATTTATTTTAATAATCGTGACTAATTCTACTCAGCTGTTGTGCATTTTTGTTAGATAAAACATTTTAGTCTTTTTTGCGCTCGTCAACAGATATGCAGCTCCAAGCATCCAGCTTCCCTTGAAACCATATTGGCTGACAGCTGGACCATTCGCAACAATCGCGCCGACAGTGCGACCAAGTCGTTGGAAGTCTGTCGCATAGCGTTTGTGATGACACCAACGCGCCATTCTGCCGCCAAACGTCGAAAACCTCGCAGCACTGCAGCTACAGTTGCATCACACGAAACGGCCTTTATTCAGTGAAACTTTTCAGATAGACCCCGCAGCCATGCGTGCTCCGCTCTGCCACCCCTTCGTCCATGCTGAGCTTGTTGCCATTGTGCGCCTCCTGAAGAGGCTCAAAATTATGGTAATATCTGATATTACTCTGTATTAAATATGCCAGATTACTGTCTGTGTGGATAGATTTAATTATTCTTTGGTATGTCCCTTCTGCACTGGTGGGAATAACCATGAATATTTTGGAGCCGGCCTTGTAGCAGGAAAATTTTCATTTTGGAGCAGATGTTACCTATTTTGTAGCAGAAACATGAACGTCAGAGTAGAAGCTTAAGAGACAAAATATATGTACTATTATAGGTATCACAGATAACAAATACATTAGTAGTGCGGTTTTGTGGGCATGTTGGTTCTTAGTCTTGAAAGATGCTGTAGCACAGCAGCAGACGAAAACACAAAGAAGAGAAACGAACACCCACGGGCGCTAAGTTCCAACAACTTTTATTCTTCACTAGTAGCATATTTATATGCCAGAAGGGGAAAAAAAAAAGACAATCCTTTTTGCGAACAATGCCGATTACTTAGAAATGCAAGTTCTCTATCGCAATGGAAAATGGAAGGAGTGCTTACACACGAGGAACCTGAACTATTTATCTTTTCAGCATCGATGATCTCACGCGTTACCCTTTCCTTGCTCTTTCCGATAACAACACATTTTTCAAGGAGAGGCTTGCAATTTTTTTACTAGAACGAGAGAACGTGATTGACTAGTGTTCCTCCTCGTCAGTGTCTGATGTTGTGAGCATGTTCCATGAGGCGCTCGTTTAAGCACCCTGCCGTCTGGTCGATATACTTGTTCCCGCATGACAAGGTCACCGCTTTTCATTTCGCTACTAATGCATCCAGCCATCTATAAAGGCAGTCTCTCAAGTAACATTATCACAGAACACAACTCCTTCAGCAGTGGTATGTTTAGTGGCAGGCACGGACGGTGCCGAGCTTTCTTGACTCACATACCTGAAAGCCAGCTGCCATTGGTTCGAAAAATTCTTGCAAGCGAACGTACCATGTATACAACGTAAGCAAACAGCAAATTTATCAATAAAGCTTTTGCTTACACATGGTTAAGTCCTTAAGCATAGTTCTCACAAGGGCTTCAAATCCCGAACAGTCTTCACAGAAAGAGCGGTAACATGCAAGTGGGAGAGCCTTTCTTTAGCTCTTGATAAGACCTGCACATAAACAATATATTGCATCTTTACTCTTGCAGTAGCCGCTGACGGGGTTCCTGAGTTTGTGAGTGGCTCCCCTACAAATCCAGTTATTCTGAAATTAAGGCTCTAAGAAATCCAAAAACCTACAAAAAGACATCCAGATTAAATCATTTATTTCCATGACAACAGAAGAAAGCTTGAAATACAAAGGCAGTGTTGGTGCATCATTTCTAATGCATGGTGTAGATAGGTTTGAAAAAGGCAAGACCAATTGAGCTGAGCT
Organism: Amblyomma americanum; assembly: GCF_052857255.1. Taxonomy (NCBI): domain Eukaryota; kingdom Metazoa; phylum Arthropoda; class Arachnida; order Ixodida; family Ixodidae; genus Amblyomma; species Amblyomma americanum. Next base: position 10,665,777 of record NC_135507.1, on the reverse strand, counting down.
GTTCCATTGCCTAATATATCAGTTTTCTATATCATGATAATTAACATATGTATAATATACATATATGTACAGCACTACATAATCAGTTTGAAGCAGCCTTCAACACTGCACCTTCAACAAGAAGCAATAGTGTTAACAGTCCTTGAAAGGCAAATGTATTTAGGCAGACCTGACAACAGATTTGGCTTTAAATCACAGTGGGCCTTGAAGTCTTGAGTCACCAGTTCCAAAACGCTCAGACACAGCCCACGCATAAGCTTCACAGAGAGTACAAAAAAAGTAAAAAAAAAAGCTCTCACTGCTCTTACTGACAGCGGGCACATATACTATAATTTAAATAGCAAAATACCAATCCAAATATGAACAACAATCAGTTCTATCATTTCTACAGGTTGCGATAGATTCAGATGCTACACATTCCAGCAAAAACCAAGAACTTTCAAAATTAAACACATAAAGCTGCCTAGCTTGCAGTGGTTAGCAAAAGGCAAGACCACTAAGCTTTGCCATAATTTCATCACATATAGCTGGAACAAGAATGCTTTGGCAAGGAGAGAATTCATTAGTTAGGTTTGCAGGGGTGGTGCTACATGCACGAGGCATTTAGTCAATAAATAAAATCATAATGCAGCTGCAGCTATCTTTTTTCACACAATACAACAAAACCAGGCAAACAAAACTAAAGTTCACTATTGGCCTTTGCATTACAGCACTTACAAAAAAAAAGCTAAAAAATCATCTCCTACCAAAGAAATTAGACAACTCTCTGAAACAGAGCACACATACTTCTCTGAAAACATCAGTGCACCATCAAAACAGTTGCAACACAAGAAAAAAGTTGCACAAATGCATGCGCAAACATTACTTAAATAAACACTGAAATGTATCACACGTCACAGAATAAATGCTCTCTACCTGAATACTAGCAACGAAAAGCTCAAGATACCAAAAGAGCACAAGCTTTTGTAAAGCAAAATGCAATAAAACATGGGTATTGTAAAGAAGTACACATTGTGCCAATGCCATTGGACACGTAAAAAGTTGGAACACAAGCCAATAAAATTTGGGTTGAGCAAATACAGTGGAAACAAAGATAGCATAAAATTGTCCCAGCAAAGGTTATACCCTTCACATGCACCATGACAAAGGCATTATGCAATGCTGCTGCTGGGAGCTGTACACACAACCCAGTAAAACACACGGCAAAATGGAAAGTTGGCAATGGAAACATCATATAAAATACAAAATATTAAGAAGAAAGGGTTCCCTGACTCCTTTACTCGACAGTAAAGGGAACAAATGAAAAAAGAAGTGCCAGAAGCTACAAATCTAGTCTGAGCTTTGGATTGAAGTATGGCAATAAACCTTGTGCTATACTGAATTCTACTTCAAGCAAAGTTGTCACAAAGGTTCATGTGAATAAACTTGGTGACACAAACCGAGGATACTCATTAAAGCTCTCTCCTTCTCTCTGGTAATGAGAGCAAAATAATAAAAATAATGTCCCTGCTGAAGTAAATATGGCAGCCATTCAATTGACAATTAATGCTATGTCTGAGAAGTCCAAGCATATCCTCATTTCCTCAGAGAAAACCAAATGTATCCAGTAACAACTTACATGTTGATGTAATGAGCTCAGTAAATGACTGAAGAACTGTGTGTGCTATGATTCAATTTATTGTTCAGACATTTCTCACCGTAACGTGATAACTCAATAAATCAAAACAAAATTTTAACTTGCAACTTTACGTAACGTTTAGTACTAATCGTTATACCTGCTGCATCACTTGTTTGAGCGCGGAGTGCCTTAACCATTTTTAGCTATCCGCTTCCAGATGTTCTCCAACATGCCTTTTTCCTTCTCCTGTTCTGAGTATTACCTAGCTCAAATCTGTAACGCTACTGGGCACAAGTGTGCAAAACCAGACCAAAACAGGGTACACTACATTTATGCAACTATAAGCCTCCTGCACTTGTCAAAATTGAGAGTTGAAAAGAAAGGATCAAGGTCATATTCTATGCAAGTGACTTTGTCCAAATACCAATGGCTCCCTTCCCTTTAGTTACCTTTATGGAAAGAAAAGGCACGGAGAAGAACTTCATCCAATTTTTGTTTTGGGTAAAAATCAATTCTATGGCTCCTCCTGGATATATGTAGATGTTTGTCCTCAATTAAAAAATTTTCTTACCACTCAATTCAAACTAGTGTCGTCAAGACTGAAAAAGGCTAGTACGTTATCACTGCTTGGTAGTGAATGATGGTGTAGCCTAACACCAGGAATCTGTGAAGAAAAAAAAAAACTGTCTTGATGCCATTGCAGTTTTCCTAAGAAAATAGCTGGTGGTGATGACTCTTGTGTTTCACTTTTTGACCATTTTTATCCTAGAAAAGCTTCATTTAGAGTGAAGGTAGCTTTTTCGCCATTAGAACACAGCAACCTACCGATTTTTTCACGATTTGTCCTCAGTTTCCCTTTAACATTTGAACTGTTTAATACTTGTGCGAATATGCTGTACTTCTAATGTACTGTGTCTCTAGAACACATTTACTGTCTTGTATCCTGCTTTAGTTGACTGCACCAACCAGAACGCTCAAAGTTAAAGTCCAAACACATAAGAGCCCAGTATCATCAATCTTCTTGTTAAAGGAAGTAATTTTGAGTCAGTAGCAGTCAACAACTAAGTTATATCTTTCCAACATAACAAAAATTCCAGTTCAGTGACATGGCTTACATTTCTTGTTAGCTGCAAGATTAGTAGATACTGATTTTCAATTACCCATGCTTCACATTTCCTTCGTACTCCTGGTTAACACGACAAGTCTACAAACCTCAACACGGGGGACAATGCACAAACACATTCCTTTGGCAAACAGCAAGAGGAACCATGTAAGCTCGTTTACAAGAACCTAATGGGAGCAGGTCATGTCAGACATTAGGCCAAGTGAGGTCATTACAATTCAATGAGCATGCATTGTCATGAACTTAACATTGGCGAGGCAAGCCAGACTTTACCCCCACCAGCATAAGGTAAGACCAGACAAGCTCCTATCCTTACCTTGCACTTGTGCATCGTTTTCTTGTGCAGTTTTCCATCCAGGATGAGATTCAAGTTCAGCAAGCAAGCAAGATAGGCCAAACTACTCCATTGCAAGAGAGTTTACCCAGCCTAACATGTCGCTTGCGTCACCCAACCTGCTAACGTTTAGAGAACTAAAAGAATCAGTTCTCAAATCTTTCAGACAAGCTCGACATGACCATGCTGAGTTCATGACAACATGCTTCTGTCTACTCACACACAAACAAACATCAACAGCTCTGTCCCAGACAGAGAACACTGCTCAGTAATACTGCCTCGTGAAATACACAGTAAAAAGCACCTGTGCAGTAGGCTGCAAATATATACAGACCACAAAACTACATTTCCTGGTGGAAATTACCTGCCGTGCTATGCTAGTCACACTTGTAACCACAGTCAATCAAAAACTGCACATTCTTAGACTATAAAGGAACGAGTTTTTTTTGCTTCCCTGGTCTGCACACATTTGCAGCCACCAGCACACTGGTTGTATCTGATACTGAACAATATGCAGCTGAGTCTCGATATTTTGAACTCAAAAGAGGACCAAAAAATAGTTCTTATTATGCATAAATCAAGTATGAATCAAGCAGAACCTTCCTATACATATTACACTAGTAGGTGCATACATGACAACAGACTAACCCTTTGGCAGGGAAAATGCTAGACACAGACAAGTAAAGGCTCAACTCAAAACCTCAACTGTAATCACTGGGTAAGACTCTAAAAATGCCGCCTCATTTTGTCAATATGTATAGCGGCATGCATGAAATGCTCACAGTGGGTCGTCTTACACCACCTGGTAGCAACATCCAGAAACTTAGCAGTGTTACACAGGACAGTACCACTAGCAGCGATTCTCCTGTGGCCAACCACAGGATATCACGCTTCTGCTTGGCCGACTGCCAGTTGCAGTTTACCCCGCTGATTACTCCTCAGCATTACTCTGACAAGTTGGGAAGAAACAAACACCACTGAGTTCTGCTTGGATCTTGCTCTGGTGTCAGTAAATTCAATTCTCGAAACCTGCTCACTACCACTCGATCATTCCGGATGATTAGTTACATGTTTTTTGTCATTACAGAACACGAGATATACTACTTCTGATGACACCCAGAGTTGAAGCAGGCTATGAATAGCCAACCCTGCAGATAGAGACACCTGCACCTTTCAATCTCTCCCCGTTTATCACTCCCTGTTTCGTCCCTACCCTCAAAGCACATTTAGGCCGTCCACCCCGGGTAAAGTGAGACAGTTGTTGCCCCTTTGCTTTGCACCTAACTGCCTCCTCCACACCGCACACTTCTCCGTGAACGTGGACAGAAACAAAAAGCGTTTCCCGGGTGGGTATAACATAGGATTCAGTGTTACAAGGCTATTACTCCAATCCTAACACGCTGAGAGTGCTAAAAAATGTGGACAACTGAAAAGGTGACTGATTGCGCATCTTTTAAGCATTACAAAGGCAAAAAGAAACAATGTTTAAACAGGAGCACCTGGAAGTCTAGTACTGTACTGCTGCCTATGACTGCAGCTGAGGGCTGTTTTCTCTCTAATGCCAGCACCTTATCTACTTTATCAGGGATGGGTTATCTGGTATCATACATATGACACTTGTGCTGTTTTAAAACTCTTGTTCCCTTTTACTCTGGCTTCGTTTGTGCACAAATAGCCCAATCATGTGTCTATGGTTCAAGGTTACCCTATGATTTTATTTATTTATTGATGTGCAACAATGAAAACTCCAGAGGCAGTTTACTCGAACATTAACACAAAGTAAAATGAATTGTGACAGTTGGTTACGTTGTTGGTGGTGGTTGTGGTGGTTTGGTGTGTCGAAGAACTCAACATTTTGAAAACACTGTCGTCCGAAAGGATTAAAAAAAAAAGGACAAAAAGAAATAAACGATTTGTCACAGGAAGCAGACAAGCACTCATCGTGGAATGCGGTCTCTGAGAAACTCGAGCAGTGCCGGGGTGCCCTTGGAGAGAATGGCTGGCCGCGGATTGCGGAACGGGTTCCCCTCCAGCTGCAGGTTTCTGCACGATATTGAAGAGAAAACCAGCACAGTGATGAATGTCGACGAACGACAGTGTGAAACAGTATGCTACTCTTCCAGCCTGGCTAAAGACAGTTCACTGCTACAGCTGCAGGGAACTGCTACTATTAAAGTGCAAGTTTGGAGACCTTTGGATATTCTGAGTTCATGATCACATGCCTCTCTCTATCAGCTGCAAGCTAAACCCATAGGTATGCCTAGCATTTTACATGTAAGACAACGCTTTTTTTGCACAGTAACTTCAAAAGTTTATTGTGTAAAAGCTTGTGCCTGCTAGCGTAGATTCAGGATGGTCTAAACTTTTCCTATGCAAGGGCTGTGTCGTGCACATTCAGTTCTGTGCGTTGTGTGCAAACAGAAAGGCCCGCCAGTCTTCACCGGATGTCATTTTTGAAACTCGACCCCATCGACTACATTGTACTAATTCAGAAAAAAAATAAAAAAAATGCGCATGGTCATAAGGAAGCCGCCACGTGAGATGAGAAACATATTTTTGAAGTCGATGACAAATGTTTGAAGCTTTACCACACGTAACACGTAGCGAATTTACTTGGTATCCTGCACTGTAGGACAGCTCCAAAGTCGGTGTTGAGAAAAATATTCCCGCCAATAAAAGCATGATTCTGAACTGTGAATTGAAATATTTTTTATCTAAAAATATTTCAATTTTTTTTTCAAATTTCAGAAGTTTCGGTGTATATGGGTTAAACTGCAGCCACCAAAATTTTTCTTGCAGTGAAAGAAATGAAGCAGTCTGCACTGACTATGATCAGCAAAAGGAAGACTCTTGATTCAACACTGACCAGTGTCTCAGATAACATACTAACTAAACAGTAAGCCTTCACAAGTCAAAGCCCACTACACAAGTGCTCAAATATCTATCTCATAAGAAAGCAATGCAAATTCATTTCAGTACTCAAGTCAACAAATGGCAGGGCTCACCTGAGCTGCCGCATGTTGCCCAGTTCAGGCGGCACCTGCAGGATACTGTTGTTCCTGAGATCAAGCACGGCGATACGCTTCAACTTCTGCAGCTCTGCCAAGTCCAGCTGCTCAATCTTGTTGTCCGACGCAAACAAGATCTCCAGCGTCTCCCAGCTGGTCACAACTTCGGGAATGCGTGAGAACCTGCCGAGTTTGCAGAGAAACCAATCAGTAATGAACACAAAATGCCATGAAATGGCCATTTGTCGTGCACCACATCCAAATTAATATGCATTAAGTTTCAAATGGGAAACCAGCCCCGTGACGCTTTCGGCTGTGCTTTTCGAGAAATGAGAAATGTGCTACAAAAAAACGAAGTGAGCTTATGTTGCACATCTGAAGACAGAAACAGTTCCAGGTTAGGCGGGGGGTTGGGGGATAAATTTTGGGTAGGCATCACAATGCCTCTGTGTGGCTCTAAGCTCCCCATGAAGATAAAACAAATAACGTACAAAACGTACTGCTGAGCGCTCACAGCCTTGCGAGGATGCCTAATATTAGAAACATGCCTCAATATAATGTGCCTATTAAGAAGGCTTCATCGTTGTGGGCCGAAGCACTTGCCAAATTTTTTCCACCCTTTTCTCCCTTTGGTGCTGTCACTGGTTGAAGGTCACCGATTGTAAGTTCTTGGAGCACGAAACAACTGGTTTTAAGACTCTCATTCTGGCAACACACGAAATAAACACAGTAGTTAGCAGTGTGCCAGATGTCAAAGAAAAGAAAAAAAATGAGACATATGATATCATTCCTGAGGTGTAATTATGAGAGATTATAGCACACCTAGGAATTTTAAAAATGACCCTATGAATGAACGCGATTTTAGCATTGGAACCGGATTCTGAGGCTCTGCTATTAAACCTCCCTATATAACAAAACAGTCTCCAGTAAAACCACAAACACAACAAAGGAAACAAATTTTTTTTTCAATCTCAACGTACAAGCTCATGCACTTAAAACCTTAATTTTATGAAATAAAGTGTTCCAAATTTTTTTTTTTTACCACAAGAGCTAAAATAAGCCTCTGCCTTCTGCCACGCTTTTTTGATAAAGATGTATCGCGCCATATAGCCATCCAGGTCTTTTACAGCTTCCTCAAATGTAAATTCATAGATGTGTCATATTTTTCCACACAAATTATGAGCCAGGGCAGCTAATGATCCATTGCAACTGCAACTGATTAGCCACCTGACATGTTGGTGTGCCAGATTTTGTTCAACAAATGTGTACAGGCACATTTGTATGAAACTTCAGATCAAGGTTATTTAGCAATGCAATACAAAACAGTAGTTTCATTATACCTGATGATGATAAATGAAACAAAGAAATTTATTCATTCCACATTATTTTTCTTTATTCTCTTCTTTCTCACTTTATTAATTTGTTTATTTTTCATTATTTCTTTATTCTCTTGAACTCCACTGCAGTAGGAATTCACTGTTAACCATTTAAGCAACCACACAGTGCTGCTGTCAGAACTAGTAATGTACTGATTTCCCAAGCAACATTGCAGACCTGCAATCGTGGCAAGTGCTGCTGCGATCACTACAGTACATGCAAAGTAACCTGGCTCACCTGTTAAATGACAGGTTCACTTCTCTGAGACTTGACAGCGTTGACATTTCCATGGGTAGGTCACTCAGTTGGTTGTTCCTGAAAATATTGGGCAAGAACAACCCCAGCTTCGTTTTGGCAAAGAGGACGTTAGGGAGGCTGTAGCTTTCCACACCAACTTTGTTAATTTTTTTGATGGATTCTGATGAAACTTTTTCTCCATGTTAGTAATGCTTTCAAACTTAACAGCACGAAATTTCAGCATTACATCTGGAGAACTTTCTCTATACAGATTTTTTTTCTCTTCTACACCATGTGAAATGCCTGAAGGCTAGAAAAAATGTGGCTGGCTCGACATTCACTGCATTTCTGAATGCATGCTACAAAAGATGACGGTTTCGAAAAAACAGTGCACCCTTAAGACATGTACTGAGAAAGATAGGACGACTTCAGCGCTGTGTCATCATGTCTTTCTCAGTCCATGCCTTAAGGGTGCGCTGTTTTTTCCAAACATGAATTATTAACTAGCCCGTTCGACCACCCTTGCAAGTGATGACATTCTCAGGTTTTTTTTCCATGCCTCAAATTTTTGTTTTCATTTCTTACAAAGCAGTTGGCATAGATATGTCTACACTGTAAACAAGATATCACATAAAAAAAACAACTAAAGATCATCAAAATGAAAAAGATAGATTGCTGTTGCACAGAGCAGAGTTCTGTGAATGCATTATCGCCTAATCGCCAAATATCGCCAAATCTCGCATGAAATTCCCAATGCTTATTCTATTATGAGGCTTTGAAATACTTGTGCTGTGCGTGCACAAGCATTTTTATGCATGGGTTGCACACTAGGTTCCCGTAATATTTATACCGGGTGAGGACAACAAATTTTTTTTTTGAGCCAAAATTGAACTTTGTGGACAACACACTGAGTGTCGACTGTATGCCAAAAATTACGGTAAATGGGACAAGTGGGGGCGCTGAGCCCCCCCATAAGATTAGTACATGGAGGCTCTGGCCCACCCAATCACCACTGGTCCCAACGTCCCTAACTGCAAACATCCCTCTATAGGTAGCACATAATCCTCAATGAATCCTGGGAAGCTCCATCAGCATAAATGACTGTATTCTATGTCCAAAACAATATGGAAATAGGAGTACTAAGACTTCATACCCTGAGTCACAGTGATCTCAGTAACATGAGCAACAGTTCAGAGCATCCAATGACATAAAAATCAAAACAGTAAACATCAAGGCAATGACCAGAATGCTTCTAAACTGGTCATTCAACCCAAATGCAAAGCTCGCATATTTACAGCGTTGTGGATTGAGCGAAAGTTTTTTTTGCCTTAGGTTTCGCTATTCACCTCAAGTCCAGGAATGTAAGCCGGGTTGCAAGACACAGAAATCCGGGCAATGAAGACAGCTTGTTGAAGCCCAGGTTCAGCTCTGTCATGACAGGGCAGGCAATTTCAAGCCTTAAAAGATTAAGAAAAAGAAATTAAACAAAATGATCAGCCACCAAAAAGCTTCAAGAAGGAAAAACACACTCTTTTCAAAACTTATTGCAGCTTACAAAAGACACCAGATATAAGGCTTATTGACACAGTTAAACTTTCAAGTGCACAGCAAGCACTAGTAATGAATTTATATATACCCTACCATGCCGTGGAAACAAGTACAGTGAAAACTCGTTACAGCCAACTGGTAAAAATTGTATATTGCCGAAATTCGTAAAATAAAATTTCGGCAAGAACTCGCACTGGAGAAGGCCTCTTCCATAGTCTTCGCACTGTTTCGCAGCCGGTCGCAGCGACAGCGGAGGTCACCAAAAATCGAATGGCTAATACTCGTAAGGTTCATTTCGCCGCACAGCACCGTAGCACATGGCAGCGGCAGGTCAAATGCCAGCTAGGGTGGCTTCCTCGCATTATAGCGATGTCACGTACAAAATCGGATGCCAGGACGAAAGTTCTCGCTGTTTTCACCATCTACGCTCCGTGATAGCCATCACGAGCACAGAATGGCTGCTGGAAAGCTACAACAACAGACCATGTTGCTAGTTCCGGGCCACTATCGCTGAACGCGAGAGGCAAAAACGGATGCCGACCGCCTGGCTACCAGCTGTGCTCCAGCTATATTAGCTGTGGCTATACCTTCTGTGGCGCTGCTGACAAATGCGAAATAAAACGTGAACCGTGGCGAGAACACTTGCCACCCCACCATCAGTCACCCGAGTGAGTGAGGCAAAGCCTGCCATATGAGTGGGCACAACTTGGCGCTTGGCAGTTCGGTACATCAGTTCTATGGCAAACAGCGTTCGATATGCTATAAAGATATGCATGTGTTTGTTAAAAATATTTAGGTACAGTTCGATATAGACAAAATTTGTAATGTCGGTGTTCGCTGTAACGGAGTTTGACAGCTAACCTTTTACAAAAAGTATAGAGCCCAACGGATTTGCTTCTGTGTCACACTGGGTGGCAGATTTTTGCTGCCAGTGTTCCCAGCTTCTTGAAGATGAGAGAAACTCTCATTCACACCTCTCCGAAAGTTAGGAATTCCATGGGCGGTAAAACAGCATCACTACATAGCTTTGAAACGAACCTTTTGGGCTCTTTACTTTTAACAAAGGCTGTACATCCTTACCAAATATACTAAAAAATAAAATCTTGCTGATTTGAGCTTCCAAAGAAGCAGAAAAAAAAAAGTCAGAATTAACAGAATATCAAATAGGGCCCCAAAACATTTTAAGCTGTCCATAAAAAAATAAAATCTTTTTGGTGAAAACATGGGCAACCCGGGCACAACCAGTGCACTAATCTGCACAGTGATTGATAGTAACTGTCTTGGGAGACTTGATGATCAGATATGGAAGCGATACGGCCAGCGATTTGCGGCAATTATTTGGCCAGGAGCAGCATAAAACACCAAAACAAAAAAGGGGTAAACATACCCCTTTGGAACAGACTCGAGGGCGTTCTTGCTGAGGTCGATTGTGCTGGCATCGCATTCAGCTGCCATCCTGAAAATCTCCTCGGGGACATCGTGCAGGGATCGCTTGCTGCGAGAAGCAGAAGAGTAAGGATTAAAGCAATGTGCAACACCGCACCTGCCACATGCAGCAGTACATTGATTCAGGCAGCTAAGAAATGAAACGAAGAACACCTCGCTCTCTGGTGCGAAATACTATGCAACATGAACAATTATAAGACATTACACACAGCACAGCCCCATGAGACCCCTCTCACAAGCTGTTCTACCCGGGGCACAAGTGTATCAAATAATGCTTTAGCTTTCGTGCTAAGTATTTCAGTTTTTTTACTACAGTCTGCTACCAGCGACAACTTAATCCAGGCATCTGAAGGACTGCTTTGTACAAATCTCACTTTTACCATCACACTAGCACCTGGCTACAAGTACAGTTAAAACACCATTTAACGGCCTGAAGAGCAGCCAGGAATTATTTTTTTAGATCCAGAAATTTGTAAAATCAAAGAAGGCCTTTTTCCGCCCTTAGAAATCTAACATCTTAACGTAGCAACACCCAAAAGCTACCGCGGCATCGCATTTTATGACAACCCGTGCCTGCGTGTAAGAAAAGTCCATGAACGCAGCACAAATCACTTGTGCATGAAAGCGCCATCTGGTCAAACGGATTCGAAGCTAAGGTGGCAAGCGCTGCTGACTGCAGAGTCTTTTGCTACGCACAGCAGCACAACTTGCAACCCCATCAAGATAAAACCAGGGCCGTTACTTGGGCACCTAGATGTTAGTGCTGGCACATTGGCCAGAGGCTGCAATACATCGTGGGCAAGAAAGGTGAGAAATCACATTTTTTTACTCATTCATTCCTGGAAAAACTCCGTTAAAGTGTTCAGTAGCCGTTTGTTTCGTTACGTCAGATCATTGAGAACACTAAACCCCACGGTACTCATTCATTCCTGGAAAAACTCCGTTAAACAGTGTTCAGTAGCCGTTTGTTTCGTTACGTCAGATCATTGAGAACACTAAACCCGACGGGTACTTACTGGGGAATCAAAATTTGTTCGTTAAATCGGGAACTTCGTAAAATCGGGCCTCGTCAGATCGAGTTTTAACTGTACTAGATTACGGCCAGAAAGAGGAACGGAAAAATCATAAATATGAGAACAGAGTGTTATGTGCGTTTATTACCTTGTCAATGTATTTGTTTGCATGTCATGTGTCCTGAATACAAAACCATTTTTGGCTGGAACATCTAAAACTTTTGTGGGAACATTTTGTAATACGTCTTCTTTTGCAGGGAACCACACCTTCATAGCTGCTATTTGCATTCATGCACCATATATATGTGCTATTCCTTATAATTTGAAATGTAAATTAAACTAAGATAATTCCCAATATTCTTTCTTGCATTTCTACACCTTTGTCCTGCACCAATAGCAAGTCTATGTATTCAATGCTATCATACACCACATATACCTTTTTCACTGAGAGGCTTCAAATAAGAAAATCCGTGTGTGTTCTGAGGTGAAAAATGCACTTAAGAGTGATCTGTTGTGGCATTCACAGACAAGATGGTGATCTGAAAGTACTGGTTCACCTTAGTTCCAGTGCATGGGTTGTCTTGAGGGCAAACTTCTCAATGGACTCCGCCAGGTCAGAGCCATCGTTGAGGCCCGCCCCTCCAGACAATCGCTTGTGAGCGGCGCTCTCTGGTGACTCGCCCAAGCGGTCCTGCAGCCACTTCAGGAGATGCACCGTACCCCTCTGTGTGGAGGAAGAGGTGGCATACATGAATGCCCTTGCAAGGAACACTGGTGATCCTCACTGTCCATTCATGGACAAAGTGCGAAGAAAATGCATGACTGCTGACTATGCACTTGCATTAGAGCACAGGTTCTCAAACCGATTTCCGCAGAACATCTGGGTTCCCTGGAGTGCTTTCTGGGTTCCCCAAAGCACCAAAACCCATGCATGCATCAACCCTCAACCCTTCCTCTCAACCCCTTTATTTTGAGTTTGAGCCTAACCATACTTCAATTGCCTGCCGCAGACCATTTTGCTATACAGCCAGTCATTATTGATTTAATCTGGGCATGCTCCGAGGGGCTGCACTTCCATGTGTTGTTTTTGCGTGTATCTGAGGCAGGAAGGGATGGAAGCCAAGGCACACAGGGTCCCTCGGCACATTTTGAAAGCTGGAGTTACCAAGGCTAAAGGGCAACAACCTCTGAATCAGTGGGCCTCAAGTAAGAATGCAAACAATAAATGTTCCAGTAAAACCATGAGGGCCTACTTAAAGAGCAGGTAAGAGTGCAGCGTTTGAGAAACCAAAGAGAATAATTTCGGCACTCCTTGAAGGTTTACATGCTCAACTAGATGTACCATCTGTACACCACAGAAAGAGTGATTGCACAGAGAAAGCTGTTCAACGGGTCCTCCACCTTGTATACGGAAGGTGCAAAGTTTGTTCCCCAGTGCTGCCGTGTGCCCTCCAATTTTCCAGTGGGTACCAGCTTTCCTCTCACCTGTGGTTCAGCTTATATGGAATGGAATGCCGGTGAAAATCAGCCTTTGACACCATCTCATGCCGACTAAACATGCTGACCATGGCAATCTTTGGCCAAGCTGCCCTTGCACCACTGAAAACTCAAATTGCAATCACACTGCTTTTCACCCCCATCTCAAACTTACCACTTCATGAACCCACCCAACATTGCACTGCCCGCATCATGACGTGTAACCTAGAGTTCTTTGAACACATCAAACACAAAACTCCGCATTGAAACCCTACTATTCCCGGTGGCTGCTGCACAGGGGTGAGAGGATAGTGGCACCAGCAAGGAGCAGCAAATAAAGACTATTGCCATTCGTCTTCAGAATCGCTAAAATGTGCTGCTTGCTTAGTTTTCAGTGCATGTGACAGGCAGTAATACCTATCCATTTTTGTTGCTGCATCTGTACCATCGATTTCGCTGCCAGGCATCAGTGTGGTTATCACTCACTTGAATGTTTGTAGCTTATCAAATTTACTATATTACCATCCAAACATGGCACAACCACCTCACAAACATTCGTGCTTTGGCCCAATCTGACCAACACACTTCAATACATGGGCCCCATAGTAAATTTCGCAATTGGTATGATCAAAGGGCTCTGACGATAAAGGAAGCTGAATGTCTGGCAAACAATGTTCCTTGACTCTCTATAACACACACTCATATGTGAGCAAGACCCACCTTGACGATATCCCTGCGTATGGCCCTGAGGGGATTCCCCTCTACACCGAGGCCCTTGAGGTGGACCAGGGTGCCCAGCTCGTAGGGTAGCGAGGCCAGGTTGTTGTTGGACAGGTCGAGACGCTCCAGCCCTTGGATCATGGTGATGTCCGGTGACAGGTGCGAGAGCTTGTTGCATTTCAGGTCAAGTGTCCTCAGACCCAGTAGGGTCTCGATTACCTCGATGGGGAACTCCTCGATGGCATTGTTGCCGACATGAAGCTCCTGCGATGGCGAGATAACAATATTTGCAAAATGTTGATGTAAACAGCTAAAGGTCTGGAACACGGGTTCTCATACTTGGCTCTATAGAACCCTTGCATTCCTTGAAGTACTTTTTGGGCTCCTGAAAAATCTGAAGGGAATACTGTGTAATTGCTCCCTTATTACATCTAAATCTATGCATGCCTCACTACCACTTTTCCTTTACCCATTTTATTTTGGAAACATTCATACTTTAACTGCTCACAGCAGACTGTTTTCATTGTAGCACTGGTAATTATTGATTGAATTTGGGCATTTTATGAGGTGCCACGTGTTGGCATAATCTTTTTTGCATTTGTGTTAGGCAGGAAGGAATGGAATCCAAGACACACAATGTTCCTGAGCAACTTCTGAAAGCTGTTGTAATTTCCTAAGGCTAAAATAAAATGATCAAGAATCACTGGGCTGGAAGATTAAATTGAGTATAACAAGCAACACATGTTGTGGGTATGGTTGTCTTCGCTGTCAAATTCTACACAGGCCGTCTTCTCCAGTGCGGGCAGTCTCAGAGTCAATGGCATGGTCCATTTACATTTTCTGTTGGCATAGTAAACCTATCCCTCATGACTCTGCCTTACCTGGATAACATTAAGGTGGACAGCAAGACAACGCAGGAGTTTTCAGTTGTGACCTGCTACGCCGATGGTGTAGTATGTCACCATTTGACATGGTAAAAAAGCTTCTCATACAGCTGTCAGTGTGAAAAGAACTCAGACCGACTTGCCTTAAGGCGTGCGCAGCCTGCGAAAGGTGGCAGTGCGGTAAGATCGTTGTGCTGCGCAAACAGCTGTTCCAGGTGGCAAAGTGAACCAACTGGCTCTGGCAAACTTTGTATGTGGTTGGATGAAACGTCCAATATCTGCAATGCTTCGCAAGAAAGAGAAAATGCAATTAATTTAATTACTGTACAAGTAGGCATCTGAAGAGTAGTGTACACAAGTCAGGCACTAAAAGTATGAGCCAGGCACTGAGAGCTACAATTTATCATGCAATAAAAAGGTAATGGAGTATAAAATAGCACATAGCTGAACGAGTTTGAAAACTTTATAACGGACAGAGCTGTAAAAAAATGAGCACCACCACATGAACACAAATGACAAGACATGGCCCTGCCATGTCCTCTCCTGTCATTCACATTTGCAATTTGATGCTCCTGCTTTTGAATTCTGACTGTTACGAATTCAACAGAATACCTTTGTACTCATTTCTGCTGGAGCTCATTGATTATGCTAACTGCAAACTCACCCACACGTTTAGAGCTGAAGAAACCAAACAATACCTGATGCAAAGTTCAGAGAGAGGGCATAGACTGACCGTAAACTATATCTGGGGCTATGAAATGGTAACTGTTTCCAGCACAGCACAAAGCAAGTTTATTGGGCCAGCAGCAGCATGAGTGCATGCCTGTATTCCAACAGTGGGGCAAGCCAACTATCCTAGCTAGAGCCTCAAATTGGGAGAGGACTTGGTGGCGTTTGATGCAATAAAGGGTGCGAGCACTGCAGGTCAACAAAATGTCGCACCATCTGTAGGCAAGCATAAAAACTGCTTGGGAACAGTTCGTCCAAACCAAAGGATGGCACTGGAGTAACATCTACAAAGCTATCTGCAGCTCATATGGAGACAGAGGGTGCAAAAATCCGCCAACTCTCAAGAACCACTTGCAAAGGCAGATGGCTGGATTTTGAAGTGTAGAACCGCAACGCGTAATCAGAAAGCCTTAACTATCATGAACTAAGGGCAAACTATCATGCCAAAGAGCGACCCAACAGTGCCTGCCTCACAATGTGAGTCTTACCATTCATGCTGCCTATTTCAGGAGGAAGCTCTGAGAGTTTGTTGTAAGACAGATTCAAGTTGGTTACTCGGGAAAGGAATCCAATCATCGCTGGCAGCGAAGTCAGTTTGTTATGGCTCAGGTCCTGCGAAAAAATTAGAAGCAGAGAGCAAGAGCAATTGCAACAAGCAGCGTTACACCTCGTGCAAGCATGTATATTCACTTGAATGCAGGAACTGTGCTCAGTCATTTGTAGCGATGTGGTATGAGGGAGGTCGGAGTAAAATTTTTGCCCATCACGACGCCTTTGTAGCCTTACTCCTCATGAAGATCCGACCACAGCTTCGCACACTGGCTTACAAGACACAGACGACAGCCCGAACTAAGACGTTTAAAGCACTTGCTGCGAAACAAAATCGCCTAGACAGAGAATGGAGAAAGTGCATAGCTGACTTTTCAGATGGTGCCCGCCACCTCTTCCTGTGGCAACATCACTGCTTGAATGACAGACCAAGACGGAAATTAAAATGCTATAGAGAACTAGGTGAAATCACAGCAAAGGCAAATGAACAATCTGAGCAACTACCCAGAAAAATGGGGCCAAGGGATAGACGCCTAAAATTTGATAATAAATTTCAATCTTGTTGTGCTGTTCACAACTGTTCATGCTAACAATGGAGTAGGGAGGCATGCTGTAATTACCGATTATGTCCAATAAACCAATGTCTCAAACTCTGTACAGTGGAGCCTGCTTGATTAATTCACCTAATTCACCAGCAGTTATAGAGTACAATCTTGATGATGTGGTACCGCACGGCCCACATGTCACCTATGTCGCAATAATTAGTCGTCCGGCAAGCACTGCGAGCAATGAGCGGTGGTTGCGCGGCTATAAATAAATACCGTAAGCCCTAAATGGACCTGTGCTGACGTATTCCCCGTGCTTCTGGATTAGGATTTGGTTCGTTTTGGATTATATGAATTTTGGATGATACCAATATTTTTCGCGACACACAGTGTGAATCTTATCATTGACATTTTACTTGCATAAATTAAATTTATCGAAAAAAAAATTGCAGTACCCAGGCAGTAAACTTATTATGTGTTAATAATCCATTAGAAACTGGACTAGAAACTGGACTTGTTAACATCAAAAGCATGAAAAACAAAACATAGCCCGGCGTTGGAAACTCGTTAGGTACATTACAACTACTATATTATTTAACAGTAAAACCATAAATTATGCAGTTTAACATATTGAACCGACACGTGGACTATGAGAAACGACCTATTGGGGGGCTCCGAAATAATTTAGACCACCTGGGGCTCTTTAAGTGTGCACTGACATTATCCAGCACACAGATTTTTGTGTTTCACCTCCATCCAAATAAGGCTGTCGTGGCTGGGATCGAACCCGGCATAACAAATACAAGAGAGTCCAAATACACATATGTATTATTAACCCCACAAACATTTACAGTACAGAATACAACAGATGAGGCCACTACATGACTCACATACAGGATTTATGCAAGAATGAATAGTAGCATTAAAAAACACACACACACACACACCTAATACCTGTGAAGATAACAAAAATATAGATACTATTGTAAACAGGCATATAAATGAGGCAAACTTGCAGTGCGCAACATTAAAGTGAAAGACCAGTGTGGTCATAGAATGTGCATCAATCTCTTAATATATTTAAGTTT
The DNA here is from genome assembly GCF_052857255.1 of Amblyomma americanum. Taxonomy (NCBI): domain Eukaryota; kingdom Metazoa; phylum Arthropoda; class Arachnida; order Ixodida; family Ixodidae; genus Amblyomma; species Amblyomma americanum. The sequence continues at coordinate 10,648,082 of NC_135507.1, read as the reverse complement.
TGGAGAGATACAGCTGTGCACACATAAATGACCATAACAAAAGCTTACCATCATCTCCAAAAAAGAGAGGTTGCCGATGTCATCACTCAGTTCCGAGATAGCATTATGATGAGCAATCAGTTGTCGCAACTCCTTCAGCTGAAAGAAGGAATTTGGCAGCTTCTCAATCTTGTTACGACTGAAAGAAGCCAGAAAAGAAAGATATAATTTCCTTCCAATTGAAAATTACACTATTGACAATGAAAACTTAAGAACACTACCTTATTCATCAAAAGCGATAAACTCACAAGGCTCAAGGACGCACAAAAACCGAAGCCAGCAAAAGATGGGCCAACACTCTACAGTAGGCTGCAGTGCTAAAAAACAGCAGTTGGCCTTAGCCAGTGGCCCGAACGATGTTGTGTTACGCCACTAACCGCTCACAGCAGTAAATGAAGTGAAGATTTTGAGGTTTCACTGCATTAAACAAGTTAGAAACATAAAAACTAGCATACTTTAAGTTCCATATTTTTTATAAGCATTTTGTTTAGGTAAAAAAAAGAGCTTTAAATATGGACCACTTCCTTATCTCAAAGTAACAGCGAGTGGTGGTCATAAATGTGGGTAGAGCTTCACTGTAGATTTAAGCTGTATCTGACAGCAGGAATTGAGACCAAGAGGATGGCTGACATCTACAAACGTCAACGAACACTTTGTGCCACTTGAAAATGTAACTCAGAGGTGCTTGCCTAATATTCAGCTTTGAGAGCTGCCGGAGGTTCCCAATGGTGTCTGGCAGTGAGGCAAGATCATTGTCATTCAGCTGTGGTGAGGGGAGCAAAAAAGAACCGGAAAGAAACAAAGAACAGGACGACACAGGTTAGTGAAATCGTAGTAGCGGTGCTCCAACAGTCGCGGCTCTGCGGCTAAGCACCATATCAAAATGCAGGCGCCGTGCCAAAAGCTGGCATTCATTGCTGCCACAGGTCTGGCGGGGGTTAGCCATGCGGAACGAACATAAAGAACCACAGGGAGACGCGGCGGAGATAGTGCGGCGCATCGCTTCCTCCATGTACCCAATGAGAATTGCTGCCATGACGGAAGAGGTTTCAGAAGTGAGGGGGGAAATATGACCATGGAGCTTGTTTAGCGCAGGGCTCCTGTGCGTCGCAAGGACAATGAGGTGCTCTGAGCCAAGAAGGAAGGATGCGTAGAATAGTCAATTGTGGCTCCCTTCGTTGCCTCCTAAACATAAACCAGTTTGTGAGATAAAATTTTGCAAAAAAAAAAAGATGAGTTCTCCTTTCTTTTTTATTTATTTCAAATGATAATAAAAAATTAAGCTAAAACTATAATAAAACACAGGACAGCACTTGTCCTGTGTTTTCTCTGCTTCTGTCTATGTCTTTTGCGCTGTTTGCCCTTAAAAAATATTAAAGGTTATCACTGTGAAAGCATAGTTTCAATCTCATTACAACACAGGATACCTAGCCATGTACATTGCCAGTGAGAGCTCAAACTGGAAAAGCCACAAACAAACCTTGTAACAAGAAATTTTACTCACTGTACTACAAAATATTTCACCAATAGGTGAATAAGTAATGAGCTTGAAACAGAACAAAAGCCTCATAAAAAAAAATCCATCACACAATGTTACCACTGCACTTAGCTTCAAAACACTGTAATGCAAACAAAGACGAGGACAAAAAAGAACATAAGGAACACCTCGAGTGCTAACTTCCAACAGACATTATTGTTCTCAAGTAGCACATTTATACGCCAGAAAAAAACACGTACTCAGTTTTGCACAACATTATCAAATAAAATTTGTTGGAAATTAGCACTCATGGTGTTCCTTCTGTTCTTTTTTTTCCCCGTCTTTGTTTGCACTACAGTGTTTTGAAGCTATGTACTACCAACAAGCCCAAAAAGAAACCCCACTGCTCTTACATTCAGACTTGGCTGCTTCGAAAGACAACAAAAAAGAAAGAGTTTTCCGTTCAATTTCCAACACAAGGTATTAAAGCACTCAAGCTATCGGCAAAACCATGGTGTAAATCGAATAGCAGCCCATTTGCTAAGCAGCACCATCTCCATGCAGTCCCCTACCTCAAGAATGGTGAGGGCCTGAAGCTTCTCAATGTCAGGAGACAGGCTAGAAAGCTTGTTAGACGACAGGTACAGCTTTGTCAGATCTGCCTGGTCCCACCAGCGGTCTCCGTCACATTGGTCGAGGGAGAGTGAAAGACCTCGCCTCTCGTCATCCGTCAAGATGTTTATGTTCCAAACCTGGTCCGGAACTGTGAGACAAAGGGTTGAGGCTTTAAAGCAGCCAAACTTTAGAAAAGTAGGTGCCTTTACGTTTTCTTTGTTTCTATGGCTCCATTTAGACAATCACAGTGTTAAAAGTACAATTCTATACAATTTATGTTCTCAGTAAGATACAATTTGGCTTTCAGTGACATTCTTGATGTTGTTTTGCAGCAAATGACACATTTGTTGCTGATAAATTTGAACCTAAAATTGAATTTTTTTTCCCTGCCACTCAATCCGACTCATGATGACAGCACTGGGAAAATATTATGGACTCTGTAACAATAACAATAATACTTTATTGCAAGCATCCGAAGTGGAGAAGACCAGAAAAAGAAGAAAAGTATCTGACATCACAGTTTCCTTGTGAGGGCAGTCAGCAGAAGTGATACCTGCATTTAATTTTTTGGCCTTTTCTATCTTACGAAATCTCAGTTTTCACTAACAGTAGGCTCCGTAATTAGAACGCAGTAATCAATTAAATAGGCCAACTTTGCTTTGCCCTCAGTGACCCTTCAAGGCATTATCTGACGTTATGCAGCCAGTTCAATGCGCTCAAAGTAAATAAAACTGCAGCAGCTAGAAAACCAGGTAGGGTTATTTGTCATGATCACTAAGTTTTCACTGAAAACACACTAGAAATGTACGCTAACGTGCAACACATTCAACATAAAGAGTTCAGTAAGCCTCACAAAATCGAAAAGTAAACTTTAGTTGGGCCAGTTGGTCTTAAGAAGTGCGTTGCTGGGTGCTCCTTCTTGTGGCTTGTGTCAATGCACCATCTTCTCGCCACATTCACATCAGAGTCACTTCATTTTGCAAAAGCGTGATATTTTTGGGCCTCTGCCAGAAAAACCTGAACAACAGCCCTTACACACTTTTTTCTTCGTGTTCGAAAGAAAAATGTTAAGCTCAATAAACTTTTGAGACTTTACGCTCAATTCATTTAAACTGTCGCTGGTGCCAAGTTGCAGCAAGCCTCATGACAGATCGAAATGTGCAATGCTTCAGGCTACATGGCAGGTGACTGCCAGGCAAATTGGCAGCCCATGGAAACTGCTCCACAGCGCGCCGTTATCTTACGTTGGCGAACACCTGCGTGATACCCACCAGCGTCGTTTTCAATTAACAAACCGGACTGAGTGCTAGACAGAGTCAATCCACATGCAACTAATTGGTCGTGGATGTCCCTTCGCAATATGAAGACACGTCAAAAGGAACGGGCACGTCACTTGACGTAATTAAGTGGGCTGTGACAGCTGTCAACTCACTGCCTTCCAGCATTCATTTCTGTTTAATTTTTAAGCCCTCTGTGCTCTTGGTGACACAACTAAGCAGTGCTTCCGTGACAAGGACGTCTCGTCAAAGGCACACAAGCACCAAGAGTATGAGACAGGAAGGAAAGTGCGTCATGTCGAACTTTTTTTTTTCTCGACTGACATATCAGCACATGATGAACTGTGTGGTGACGGCGCGCTATGACTAGCTTTTGACAACGCATAGATGGATTCAATGCCGCCTCGGTATAACCGCTACGTCCTCGGATCTCCCGAGTAGTCAGCGCAGCAGTGAAAACTACGTACAGCTAAATGATGCGAACCGGTAAAAGCCCAGATACACGGAAGACACAAGACGTAGTTTATCAACGCGCCTGACAGAATGCTCCTCAATATGACGTTCTATATAGGTCGCTAAGAAGCCGCATCGATTTCTGTAGGCTGTAGCGTGACGAGCTGGCATTCAGAGCCGTTACCGGCACTGCGCACACGCCTTCCATATAGTACTACATACAGGACCAAAAGGGGGAAAAAAAAAAAAAAAACGGCCTCGAAGACAGCAATCCTTGGCAGTGGTTTTAAAAGTATATTCCGCTTTAGGTGCCTCCGAAGGTCGCGAAAAAAACGAGGTTTCCATGAAGAGGTAGTCGGAACAACTCGAAACCAGTTCTACGTGCTGACAACAAATGGAGCACGAAGAAAAAAAAGTTTGTTTTTCTCCCAAAGTCAACTCACCGTCAATCATGCCTCTTCCTGTCAAGTTGAGCTGACCGCTCTTGCGCGCAAGCTTTATCAATTCCATGCTGATCGCGGGCTCCTTCTTTTGGAGATCGAAGCATGCTTGCGGGTTGGGCCTGCAGCGATGCTGCTGCTGGACTCTCAGCTGCTGCGGCTTCGGGATGCGGGACATCACGCTTCGACGAAGCGGCCCGGACTGCGGGAGGACGCGCGTATTGGGATCTCTCCGCTCGCTAAGCCATCAGCGTTTTGTTACACAGTGCACGCACAACCCGAACAACTCGCCAGACTACGTCCCGCATGCGAAATCAAAATGCAACCACGCAAAGGCGCCGCGAAAATTGAAATAAAAACCAGCAGCCTAAGCCGCGCATAAAACTAGAGCAGACGTAGTTCCGAATCATAAAAAATTTTCGCAAAGTTTTCAATATTAAACCATAAAAAAAAACCAAAATAACACATTTTATTTTAACACATTAGTTTGAAAGCGTATTTAAAGTTAATTAATAAAGCTGTAATTATTTGCGTCAGTGGCGACGCCTGTTGATAGCGTTTTTCAGCGCGCCGTGGAAAGGCCTGTGTTTTGCGGTAAGTTGTCTGCGCGCTCAATTTTACTATTTTTTACCAAAGGTCTTTAGTTTCACCGACTCATTTTAGGTAGTCGCGAGCGGTTAGTTGGACGTTCAGACTCTAGCGCATGTTATTCGGCACGGAAAATGAATGCACCTGTCGTGTTGAAGTAAATATCTAGGTGTGTTCCGCGACTTCGGCTGCTGTGCAAAATTTACATCGAATATTCCAGACGCTTACTGCAATTTAGGCGCCTTTTCACAGCATCGCAGCACTATTCGATTGACCTTTTGTGACCAGCTGGCCTTTGCAGTATGTGTCAGGCGATTCGTTCTAACGTTTAAGGATTTGCCGGATCTCTAGTTGCCCTGTCGCGTTTGTTGGTCGGGGCGTTCGTTCGAACAGCTGATTGCGCGACTTCTTTTTGATTAATGGCGCGCTTCCGATCGCAGCAGTGTGATCGGCGCTTTCACTGACCTTCGCTAACTCATCTATTATTGAACAGGAGTGAGTTTTGGGACCGACTTTCACCGGGGTTGAAGAATGGGAAGACGCAGGAGCAAGCGGAAGCCTCCCCCGAAGCGAAAAAACATCGAACCCCTGGAGACGCAGTTCAACTGCCCGTTCTGTAACCACGAGCGCTCGTGCGAAGTCAAAATGCAAGTATTGAGAACAATTTTTGTGCATGCTCATCTGCTAACCGGTGAAAATGCCCTCTGCGGCAAAAGCGGCGCTGTCTTGCGTATGGGTTTAGAAATTGCTGCGCCGGACTGCAAACCATCTGGGATTTATGCATGGCGTGTTATATTTGCGCATCTCGCGCTGCAACGTACGTAAAATGAGTTTTCTCCTTGCCTTCCTTTGCATCATTCATTCATACAGTGCATGCTCGCTTTACAGGGACCGGCAACGAAATACGGGTCGCATCACGTGTCGAGTCTGCCTGGAAGATTTTCAGACAGCCATAAATTGTATCCTTTATTATTCGGTTTGCGACTGCGCCTGAGGCGCGGTATCCCAATTGTACTGCGCAGTATTTTTGTAGTCTTTGGTATTGTCAGCGGCTTTGAAACTGGGTGCATATATGTGCGACATATATGTGACATATAACATGGCGTTACCGCGAGCCGCTACCGCCGATCCCAAATGCGCTGTTAGCGGCTGCCGGTAGTGGCACACGGTAATGCTATGCTAAAGTGCTGTGCTGTGAAGTCTTCTTTAGAGTAGTGCATGATTGTTTAACAGAGCATAGAATAGCAGCGCGAGAAAAGAATGCCATGGTGGTCTTGTTGCCTGCAGCCTGACTAGCCATGGTGTTCATGGTGAAAAGTAGCACATAGGGAAGACAACAGACAGACAAACACAAGGGCAGGCACTAACTTATAACTTAATGTTTATTGCAGTTAGCAAACATTTAACTACATCACTGTGACAAAGTGAACAAGTCATCCGTCATCTTGTGGATGCTAAATTTCCCCATTTTGCTGCGTTATTTTATTGCCTCCACGGTGGGAGTTTCACCCACGTATAGACAAATACTGTTTTGTAGTGACCAAAACGGAGTTTAATATATGTTCCTGCCCGTGCCACTAATATAATTGGGCCCTATATTGACAGATAGCGTTGCAGCTGCAGCAATTGGAAGAATTTTTTTTTTTCCAATCTGACATCACAAAATACGATGTGTGCTTCAAATTTACTCTTGCCAAACCGGGCAAGTACTTCCCCTAAAGGAAACCTACCGCCAAATGCCTCTTCTGTGCAAAATTTGAGCACAAACAGGCCAGCAGTTTAGCTAGGAGGTTTTATACCTATCCCTTTGAGCAACACTCCTGTGGTTGGCTAAGTTTGTGGCTTTCTACACCTCAATGAAACATGCAGGTTAGACATTGGCCTTGACTTAATGCAATGCTCTAGACCTTTCAGAAGCCATTGATGTCTACAGTGACTGGATCGACGCCTGTGAGAATGCAAACCAGTAGGGCTGGTCAGAAAGAAGACCTGCTTTGCTGCTTGTGTACATATTGTCCATAGGAATCACTGGTGGAAGTGTCATTGGTGTGCTCTTGTCTGGCTTCATGTGTATGCAAGAGCTGTTGCATCACTCAGTGTTAGTTGTGTAATGGAATCATTTGTGTTGCGCTCATTATAGCGTCTCAACAACAAGCAGAATGTGCTGCTGCTGCTTGTCATGTGTGGTGGTGCTGTGGTCTTTGTTGTAATGTATGACCAAGGTTGGGGAAACTGATTAAAACACCTTTATGTTGGGACAGTGTACTTATTTGTGCGTTTCTCACTGCGCATGAGATGCATGGAAGCAACCTGGAGTGCTCCTTAGTATGCCCTCTGGCCTTCACCTCCTGAGCCCGGTTGATTAAGCTGTTTGCCGACTCCTGTGGCCAGAAGGGTGGTCCCCGAGGAGGTTGGGTAGTGGGAGTGAATGGGTGGGATACAGATGTAGTGATAGAATGAGGGGGTGGGGATGGTGCATTCGTTAGACAGGTGAGCAGTGCAACTATAGCCTCCTATAGTCTATAGTTTCTTTGTACAGCGTGAGGTGAAACAATGGAATTTGAGCGCTTCAGTGGTTGGTAATAAGCTAATAAGCACGCCACACCACAGGCTTGCGTTTGGCCATACTGTATGGGGTGGTGTGGAAAGTGATCAGGAAGCAGCACGTGTGTGGTGGAAGCTGCATGTAAATGAAGTGCGAATGCCTTTAATCTGATGTGGACGCATACAAGAAGAGGGAAACGAAGGAAGGCTTGTGCCTATGTTCTACAAGCCTGGAAGATTCCAGCCATCCTCCTGCACTTCTCATATGTAGAGCGAGCTTTGCTAGTGGATACTTCAGGTGTGTGCCACTCTATGGCTTTGCATGTCATGGTGACAGTCTCCTTTTGCTAACCGCATTTCACCTCGAAGGCGGCATTAAATCTAATTTTTGTGAATTTCAACTGCTATGGCGGTCAAGGGACTCGTTTAGTAGTAGCTACGATGTCTGCGTTTCTTATACAATAGCATGCGCTGCCAGTGCGCATGTGCTGTATGGTCCTAATGCAGCAGGCGTGCATGCAGCTGGCCGGCGCCTAGCGCCACCTAGTGCTCTCGGGGCGATCTGCAGATGCGCAGAGGTGGTGGCGCTTGGTAGCTCTTGCGGCTAGAGTTCTTTTAATATAACTAGAGGGAAAGTTGGCTGGCAGCGTTACACTTCATCCACCATGGAGAGGCGCGCAGGAATGCCAGAAGACGTATCTTACTCGGCTTGGCTATTGTTGGGCATAAAACGTGCATTCAGCCGTAAAAATATGACTCTTCTCGAGGCAAACCTCACAGAAATGCTGTAAAAGGTTTCATTCCAGCCTAACACCGCAATTTCACTTGCGCCAAATATATTGAAGTGAAAAACGATAGTACTGAAATAATTTCATCTGCGCAAAAGGGGAGGCACTGCGGCGCGATTTCGAGGTAAATCCATATTTTCGGCCCAATACTAACCAAGCCAAACACAAAACCTCATATACCCAGCGTTACCGAAACTCCCATAGACGGTGGTGCTCACTTTCCCTCCAGGTAATAATAAAACTTGATTATGGCTCGCAGTGTGCACAATGCTATATGTCTAGAGATAGCGCGTACCGCAGGCCACCAGTGCGCACGTGCTGACTGGTCCAGACGCGCAAGCGTGCACGCTGCCAGCCAGCAGTGGCGCCATCTGGCGCCCCCAAAGCGATCTGTTCATGCGCACTGACGACACGCGCTAGGTGGTAGATGCTTTGATGATAACCTGTTAGTGCTTACCCAAGCGATAGGAATAGCTAGAGTGAAAAACAGACCTGTATTTTGCCTTCTTGGACATAAGAAGTGCATACGACAACGTGAACAAGGAACTCCAGTGGAACATACTGAAATATAAAGGTATTGGTCATGAGCATTGACTTCGAACAGAAAATATGCCAAAATAATAAAGTTGAATTTAGGTCAGAAGGGATAAGAAGTACAACCATCACGGTACGCAAAAGATTAAGGCAGGGTTGTCCTCTATCGCTGCTGCTATTCATGCTTTATATGATAAATATGGAAAGTAGGCTGCAGGTAATTAATGGAATTTACATATAGATTAGGCAGAAAAGCTGTAGAGCAGAAGCTCCTCGGTTTAATGTATGTGTGCGATGTTGTACTATTAGCTGATAGCAAGGAAGATTTGCAGACTGGTGAATTGTTGTGGAGCCAAAGGAGACTCTCTAGGCTTCACTTTTAGAGGAATTAAGTCAGATCTGATGATTTTCAAAGACTCCACTGATCAGATGCTTACAATACAAAGTTGTAAAATACTCAGAGTAGCAGAATACAAACACAAACGAAGGACAGATATACATGGAAAAGTACGAACAGACTGTTAGGCAGAAGGATGGAGAGATGCCGCGATAGTGAAACATAGGCCATAATGGGAAGTATGAAGTACTGCAGGTTATTTCGAAAGAAATAATGGTGCCAGGGCTTACTTTTGGGAATCCGGTCTTATGCTTAAGGGAAGAAGTTCAGTCGGGACTAGAAATAAGCCGGGACTAGAAATAAGAAATAAGCTGTTGGAAGGTTAGCACTAGGTGCCTATGGCAAGACTACAAACGAGGCAGTACAGGACGACATGGGCTGGGCATCACTCGAAACATGGGAAGCTCAGACTAAAATACTTTATGAAGAACGCCTGAAGAAATTGGATAACAGGCGGGCAGCTAAGATATTTAAATGCTTATACAAAAAGAGTGTGGACTCACAGCGGCAGAACAGGACTAGGAACTAACAAATAAGAATGCAGGAAACAAGGGTGAAGAAAGAGCTTTAAGCGACAGGTAAAAAACAGAGAATTAACCCAGCAAAAAAAAAAAGTACAGACTATAACTATACAGATATTGGGAAAGGCAGATCAGGAAGGAATCGTTCTATGGTTACACAAGAGGCAGTGCCCTACTTGTTTAAAGTAAGATCAGGGTGTCTTAGAACACAAAGCTGCAAGAAGAAATTTAACCAAGACTCTACCACTCCTGGCACAGTGGTAGGTTGGTCTTCCGCAGCAGGTTTTATGACTGAGCTAGCTGCCATGACACGGTGAGCAGGTTGCTAGGGGTGTGTGCGTGCTGCACTTCATTTCTGCTCACTTGCCCACCACAGGTGAGCAACCCATCACAAAAGTCTTCGGACAAACACACAATGGATAAATGCAGGGAATGACCAATATAAGTTCTAGCGTACTAAAAGAGCACAGCATGATGGCTCGTCATGTGCGAAAAGTGCCATCGTGAAAAGCGGCCATCGTGAAAAGTCACTGCACACAAGAGCTAACGCGACACACTCAGTTTTGCAGAACATGGAAACAAATGTAGTTTATTTAGTCACGTGTACACAACTGCACACTTTTGAAACAGTCTCATATCTCGCAGGCAAACAAATTTTGCAAGCACCACACTGGCACCAAAAACATCAAACACTAAAACTACACATTAATTTTCATATTGGTTAACACCATCTGCTTACGCTAGTCATTAACAAAGTCAACTATCTGCATGGCCCCACTGCCATGTCTTGCTGCTGTTCTACAATCCAATTGATCACAGTAGAGAAATGAAAGCTTTATGCAGTTTTCATGTTGCATCAAATGACGAAAAAACTGGCTATTTCATAGAAAAAAATCTGCCCAGCACAGTTAGCTAGTATTCTTAGAGCACCCCTTGTTAGAAAATTCGTTCAAGGCTCAGAGGCACTGAGGACAATTTTCACAGCCAAGAGAAAGTAGAGCTTAAGAGTGACACTTAAGCTTAAAGTCGCACTTATGCTTGAGTCACTCTTACCCACTCCATACTCAAGCTTGTCATCACTTCACATGTCAAGTGTGCTTGGCTAGAAGAAGATGTGCGCATTTGTGACAGTAACTCGGATGCCTGCATTATGGCTCTAGGTGCAACAAAACATTGCTCTTGCAGTCAAGTGTTGCCATAAATATGAATATGCAACAATACTAAAGTAATCACAGAAAGATATAGGTTTTCTTCCTGAGAGGCCTTCAATAACTGTACGATTCAACTTCACTTGCAACAATGACCATGCTCGATTGTTCCGCTCGTGCCATTGAATTCCCATACTCGTGCATCCACTTGTGGATATGGCTTGTGTAAAATGGAAGGTTTTGGCCCTTTCGAGAATATTTAGCTTAGCAAATGCTCTTCTATTAGTTCCTTGGTTACTATAAGTTACCAGTGTACAATGCTGAAGACGATGTTAAAAAATTCTGCAAACTTGCGAACAGGTGCATGTACAAAGCTCTCTGCGCACCCTAGTAAGACAGTTCAGTGGTTCAGCAGCTAGTACGACGAAAACTGTGGCTGTAATGTTTCAGTGGAAGAGATGTGTTATAGTAGAAAAGCACAACCTTTCTATACAATCTTTCCGAGAGCAATGCTATATGTATATTTATGTGCAGTAAAAAGCTGTGCCCAAAACTTAATGGATTGAAACCTGGGAAATCTGAGTGCAGTCGGCACTGTCCAGTGCCAGATACCAGATCTAGCATTTATATAGGTTGAACAAAGCTGGCACTAAAAAGATGACCTAAAATTACCAGTTTGTTTCATCCCAATGTGCAACTCCTTCCCATTTAGCACATCAAAAAACTAGCATCTATAGAAGTTCCAGTGGGAAACACACAGGAATCGTGTTTCCAGTAGAAAAAGCATTTGGGCCAGTGACAAATGATGCAATCAGAGGCAGAATGGAGCAACCTTTGTGTGATTTCGGTAAAGTGCGTACCATACTAAAACAAGTGCAAACACTTACTTCCAGCAGATTGCACAGCTTGCACGGTGAGCAATAGATAGAACACACACAACAGAAATGCATAATAAGCTTTTCCAAACTCTGCGCACCTTAACAGAGCACATAGCAGAGAATGAAATTGAAAAAAAAGTCAAACCGTTTTGTTTCGATGCCCCGTTAAAGTGCCTGAAAATGGGTAAAGTACTCGCTGGGCGAATAAGGCAGGTTTCACCTCACGCTTAGGTAATAACTGATAATGGAACAGTACCAGTATCCTTACGACACCAGCACATGCTATAGAGTAAGCAAATAAAAGTAAGGTAATAGATTTCTGCACTCTTTTCGAGTTTTTTCGCGGCTGAGGTTCAATTCTGTATGTAGTACATTATGTATGGCATCACCACACAATTTTGAAATGACCTGGTCGGAAAAGTTGCAAGATCAAGGCCTTAAAAGTGGGTAGGTAGCATGCATACAGTAAGCACAGCACGCACTTCACTGGCTTCTTTTCCACGCATCTATTCCGTGGGTGAAGAAGCAAATAGTTTGAACCACTCTAATACGAATTTGGTTCTCGCACACCATGTAAATCACATACACACTAGCACTCTGCATTACAGCAGATGAGAGACACTGCTTATTTTTCCGAAATCTAGACCAGCATAACCTTTAACATCGTGCAGTATGCATCAAGAGTTTAGTCATTTTTTTTAAACACGCTTCATTCTCTGCAACATTAGAGAATTCACTGCTCAGAAAGAGCAACAATGCAAAACTTCTTACAAGTACTTGTGGAAACTTTTGCGACACACTTTCGCAAAAATAGATCACATTTTTTTTTTCGTCCATTAGCTGAGGCACTGTAGTCAAATGAGAGCTCACAACAATGACACAGAGTATATAGCCCTTGAAGCACTTCTACAGAATTTTACGCCATCGACATTGCCGTGCGCAGTTGAACAGAATTTGAGCAATGCAGCAAAAAAGATCGGACTAAGCACTGGAGAGTACCCATGGTGTTATTACAAGTTCATAGCGCTAACCTGGAATGTACAATAAACTCCATTCTAGCTTCGAAATGCAGCTCTCTGAAAAATCTCTTTTTTCTATTTTAGGTTAAATGCAAGCTGCACTGATTACTGAACTTTGTTCACAATGCTAGTGACAAAATACAAGCTAAACCTGTTCTTATGAGAGGCTGAGTTTCCTTAAACTGAGTTTCAGCACACATCTGCCTCCATCATCAATTAATTGATCAATAATGAAAGGCTAGATCCTCATGCCATCTGCACATCCACAAGTCCGCTGTGTCTTAAAAGCGGCACCATCTACTGTCAACACTGAAGCAAACAGCAAGAGCCAGAAAGCCAAGTTTGAGGCAAGACCTACTAATGGTCTAATTTTGTGCACCAAGCCTGCGCTGAGTAAATAGCAATTTATTTCTTCCTTTCAACTGCTCTTCTCTAAGCTGTCTGGAGATTGCATTAGCTTCTCAGCATCCTACCTACCTTACCAAAACCTTCCAGGATCACGCATCCACATGTTTTGTGCAAGAAAAGCTTGGGGAAGCTCAGATGACTGCACTGTCTAGACAGAGTTTGCCTGTTGTGAAACATGGCAGCAGTGGCATAGAAACATGGTGCAGTTTTCTGCTGCGGCATCCTTGCAGGTATTTCATTGTGAAAAGCTCAGTGCTGCCTCTGTCTTAGGTTACACTCTGCCTTCAGACAGCATGTTTATGCTGACACGAGTGCACGGTGGGGAAAAAAAGAAACAAAGAAAACGTGATGTTGCACCGGCCACAAGTCAACCTGGAGCAGTGGGCACCTGGTATATACACAATGGGTCAAGGTGACGCTGTGTAGAGCGTCTTCTGCAGTGAAACAGTGCGGCAGCTGTATCAGTGTGCCAAGGCAAAAAAAGTAGCCACTTCAACCACACATACGCAAACATGGACTAAAATAATAAAAAAAAAACCTTGAAAGAGGATTAAGACGAGGTGCAGTAGACCTCTCTGATCAGACGCAAAAAGAACAAGTTTCACGAAAGTTTTCTCACAATTTTCATGGCCTGCACCTCTTCCTTCAGCTCGGGGGGGATTCCAGCAGTCCACCACATACACTGCACGAGTTACAATTCGAAACAATAAAAACTATGCGCGAGACAGATCCCGGTTGCGACGTCGTCTTGAGCTTGGAAGTCGCCGGGCCAACCTCCCCTTCACACCACCCACACACTTTCACCTCAGCATGTCCAACAGTTGCTGTGCACACTGCTTCACTTTGACAAGGCAGTCCGCTGATGCCATCCACTTTTCCGCGACCCGCGGAAGCTCCAGCGCTACAGACAGCTCGCGGATCTCTGTGTTTGAGCCTTCCAAGCTGCACAGCGTGCCGGCAGCTACCAGGAGGCGGAACTGTGCCTCACCGTCCGTGAGCTCTGCCGCAACCGCCATTATCACGGTGAGAATCTGCACTGCTGCTTCCGTGTCCTGCGTGATGTTCGTCGCCGCTGCAGCCGCCGACGCGGCACGGCGGTGGGCCGCGACGGCGTAATTGAGCAGCAGAGTGGCCATGGCGACCTGGGTGTTCTTGTTGGCGGCTCCAGCCATGGCTCGTCGCTGGACGGCGGCCAAGATCCGCTGCTGTTCACGCAGCGCCAGTGCCTCACCGCTGGGCTGGGAGAAGAGGTTGCAGAGGCAGCGCAGCGCCAGCATCTGGTTGGCCGCCTCATTAGGGCCCGTCGACGACAGTAAGCCAATGAGGTGGCTGCACAGCTGTGGCCCGCTTAGGGTGCACACGTGGTTGTTTACCGTCGGGTTCCGCAGCGCCAGCCGCAGTAGGTCAAGTGCCGGGAACACGAATTCTGGGAATGGTGAAGGAAGAATCTCTGGAGTCAGCGGGCATGGTTAGGGCAACAGGACATGACAGTTTCAAAGAGGTCAAAGAGTGAAGAGTGAAGAGGCACGAACACTGTCCGGTCATAACAGCCCTGTTTACCCAAACAGCCCGGTTCATCACAGCACGCTATCCCTGCCAGAGCTCTCGTCATAGGATAAACATGCCACGATGCCATTGGCGCACAGGATCTTGGCACGCTGCCAAGGTCTGTGCTGCACTGCAGATGGTGCAAAGCTGAGGGATGCGCTAAAACTTAAAAAAAAAAAAAAATTCTCAACAAAAAAAGTGGAGGGTAGGTTCACTAGGCAAGTGAATATGGTGAATTCATCACCATCGGCCTGACTATGCCCACTGCAGGACGAAGGCCTCTCCCATATGAACAACCCAATTAGCCCTCGGCCCTCAATGCTCCAGCGGCTTCGGAGCAACTGACCAAGGCGGCTGTCAGACCAGTGACGCAGAGGAGGGTGCTAAGAATTAACTGTAAATTACCAGCCCCTTTTTTTTTTTTAGCATTACGACACACGTAATGTCGACGAGGCCGAAGTGCCAGTTTGAATAAATTGCAAGTGAAGTGTGAGAGGAGAGTTCTGTTACCTTGCGGCCAGTGAACAACCTTCTCAAGTGCTGCCATCTGGGTGTCGCTCGGTGTGCCCACCGCGCTCACCAATGCCAACAGCTGAATTAGGTCGTCGTCATCCACTGTGTCGGAGGGTGGAACCTGGGCATTGAACTCTCGCATTTTGGCCAAGATGCCCTGGGGGTTGGCGAAATCAAATCGCACAAACGCCGTGTGGGGAAAGTAACGTCCGCCAGTGGTCATATCGCCTGCTGCATTCTGAATCTCGTTTGGTGCGTCACCTATAAAGAAGGGAAAGTGGAACATTTTCCTTTGCGGTCATGTATATACATAATATAACTTCCTGGACATAGTTCTGTGCCAGTGCGTTTGTGTGCTGCGTTGGGTTTAGTAGCTCATAAGCATCTGAGGCTATCAAGCGCCAAACTCAAGGTATAGAAAATTGTTTTGAGCAAGATTTTATAGAAGGTGTAAAACAACGGTGCTGTAAAGGCCTAAAAGTTATTGCTGACTACCTGGTGATAACAAAGGGCAAAACTTTTAATAATGGCTAGTACTACAAGCCTCAAAGAGGGTCGGGTAACCTCAGCACCATCCTTGACTACGCAAGGATGTCAAGGCCCCCAACAAATAAAATGAACATCTCAGCCTTCTTCTCAGGCATGAGAAAGTGGCTCAGGTGTGGCTAAGAAAGTCTGTGGTAATAAACTGACTATATTTTATCAAACCTACAGGTTGCTTAAAACATCTGCTCTCGTTAAAAACTAAAGAAAACGTTGACAAGTCAGTAAGTGCCTCTTCACCTCAGAGCAATGTTGGATGGAATGATATGTGTTCCCTGTAAAAAAACTGCAAAATGCGTTTTCCTTAGTGCTTCGAGTTTTCTGCACGAAAGTAGAACATGGTTTACTGTTAACTCCTTTCCGCATAATTTACACTGGGGTTTATCCTGTTTTGTCAATATGAAGTTATGTTTTGGTTTGAATAACGCGCTACACACTAACAAAACGACACCGGAACGAAGGACACAGGACAAGTGCGCACTTGTCCTGTGTCCTTCGTTCCGGTGTCGTTTTGTTAGTGTGTAGCGCGTTATTCAAACCAAAATGTACAACCAACTAGCCCACATTGCTGCCTTGCTTATGAAGTTATGTGTAAGATGTGTGTGGCCTATATGAAGATTGCAGAGAATCACTTCCCTGAAACGTTCCTGATGGGTGCAAGTTCCTATTCACCTAAAACTGGCTTTACCAAGTGTAGTTTGTTATTTACTTCGTTATTCCTTGCAATCCTTAAAGGGCCTATTTACTTTTTTATTTGCTTCCCATTTGCTCGAGCAGTGCACAAGTCAGCTCTCTCATTGCCTTTTATTCCGACATGACTCTGGCCCCAGCAGAGTTTTATGTTTTGTTCTTGTACCAAGTACCGTAATGATCGCAATTCTAGAGCGAAGAGGTGTGAGCATGCTTAGGGAGTCTGTAAATGATACTATTGCTCTCATTTACTACTTTTTCTGCGGCTACACAAATGGCGTAACATTCAGCAGTGAAAACAAACACACTGTGGAAGTCTTACTGTTTCTTCCCAATTCCCTCATACTACTGAGCATCCTGCGTAAACATGTTTTGAACCATCAGTACAAAAGTCCGAAAAGCTACTGTATTTTTCTTCGAGTGCAACGACTTCTTGTATGATATGTTGTTGTGGAGTTTGCTTTTTACGGAGCTGCTTTAGTGAGAAATTGCGGATTGCAGGAAAACTGTACCATGGAGGCGGTGGATCTCGTCTTTGGGCAATGTCAGGTAGTGTGTCCTGCATACCGAAATTCTGGCACGCCTCTTCAAACCGCAAGATCAGAGGTGCAGTTGAGTTTAGGCAATTTGAACTCAGAAGAAACTGAAAACTTGCTCGAATTTAATGGAGCTCGAACAAAGGGCAGCCTTCCAATTACACTTCATGTTGACAGGATTGAGGCTACATTGTGAGAATAAATTGTCAGTTTGAATTAAGCTAGCTCGAATTAATGGCGGTACACTATTGTAGAGCTGAGCGGCATTACCACAGGTGACACCAGAGTTAATGTTTCCAGCAGTCAACACAAGCCTCACATTTGCTGTGAACAATAGGGACTGCTGACACAACAGCACGAAACAGAAGGAACAGCATTCAAAATGTGTCCTGCTGCACTATCAATTGCAAGAAGCCATTTGCTATGAGTGAAGCCAGTTGCTATGACATGTGCAAACATGGCAGTTTTTGGCTATGACATTAGACACCGTTAATGCCGAGAAAGTCCCCCTGCACCTCTGTAACTGTAAATGAACCTCCTTATAAAGCTTACTATTAGGAGGAGCCACCCGTTGCACAGCTTGAGCTGGAGTTGCTGCTGTTCCTGGGATATACCTTGAACCACCTGCAAGTTCAAAACATGCCAACAGTGACATGAGCAAGCAGAGTATACAATGCGAGGATTTTATGCTCCTTGTACCTGCTCTGTAAAGTGCTTTGTGAAAAGTAACCTGGCTCCACTTGGTGCGAGGCAAACAAGTGCAGTCATATAATACATCAAATTTGTCCTCTGCTGGCCACTCATCAGTTAGTGCTTGGAACAGTTATTTAGTGCGACTCTGATGGCCCCAAACAACGACCACATTTTACAACACTGATGTGAAGCTTGCCTTGGTGCATTAAAATAGTGGTTGTCCAAATCTGTATAGCAACATCCTCAAATGAAAGAACAAATGAAACATCAGCCCTAGGCAATGATACAGCTAGGAATCTTACTCACTGCCATCAGCGAAGTCATGGTTCACATGTGCAAAAATTTTGTGCTCAAAACCAACTGAAACGGAAAACAAGCTTAGTTTGTGTTTGGCGTCTTGAACCCGCCATGAACTGAGGTGGAGTTCTACTACTTTCTGTATTCATCTTGGAGATCAAAATACGCAGAGTATGAGCACGCAGAGTATGAGTTAATGGGAGCCTGTATTTTTAATACACACGATGTTGACGGACCCAATGTATCGGTTAGGATAAACCAGCTGTTCAAATTAAGCAGATCTAAATTAATGTGAGTTCACTGCACTGTGAATGCTCAGCTAAGACACGAAAATTGTTAAGGGACAAGGCACACAGAGAAGCTGTCATTAGAGAAGTTTCTAATGACAGCCCGCCCAAAAAAAGAGAAAGCAAAGGAGCTCATTCTCTCCTCTCTAGGCAGCCAAAACAGTGCCCTGCAAAGTTCCTCCTCACCAGTGAATGGGTCCTGGTATGTGCTTGGTGCAGTGTTCTCGATGACCATGCCCTTGGTGTTCTGGATGATGAAGTTTGCCACTTGGTCCAGGTAGAACTGGCTCAGGTTGTTCTGATGAATAAAATCCTGAGCCACGTGCCAAGGGTCATCCTTCACGTTGTATGGGAGCTTCATCTTGCCTCCAGTGTCCAGGTCGACATCGAAGACATAGTCGTACTCCTGCGTTTGGCGTGCAAATGCATAGTAGTATTACCTATCACCCTTTATTTCATCGGCAGATATATTAGAGCTGTTTTCGGTTAGAGCGTACCGCTGCTTCGCACGCAGCTTTTCTGCAGTCTCGACAGGCATGCCCTAATAAGGTTTCACTGTATTACTCTTGTGTGAGTCAGGTAATTTTAAAGAAACTTTTTTTATCCTTGAGCCGTGTTTATATTATGTTTCTGTAATTCTACTGTTTAGTGTATGAAGTATACTGCTTTTATAAGGCACTAGAAATGCGCAGCCTATGTGAGCATCAGCCTAGGTAATCAAATAGTGCACTTCAACTGCTTCTAGTTAATTCTTACTACGCTCAAATTTCTCCTACATTATCATTCCTAACAATCGCTATAAATGTCTCATTAAAAGTGTTTCCATAAAAAACGTCGTACTGCATTTTAAATCCATATTTGCAACACATGATCTTTGCAAGTCTGTGCCAGTAAAATAGGAGTTGAAATCCAAGGGAAGAAGCTGCAGTGGTCTGGTACCTTGCATGCAATGCAGGTTAACAATTCAGGAGCAGTTGAGTATTTCAAAAACTAGTTCAATGTTTCCAAACTGTCCAAAAACTCGGGTGCTTCGCAGCACCTGCGGCCTCCACGGTACATTCCTCCGTTCTCGCAAGCATGCAGCATCCAGTGTTCCAGAAACTCGTGAAGCATTCAACTCAAGCTCTTGGAAAATGAAAATGCAAGCCAATGAATATTAACCAATAATTATTAAATAACACATCATTAAACAATAATGAACATATTCACCAATATATTACCTAATTTATTATTACTAACGACCATGTGATAATAAACATACAACCTAAATAATATATATTAAATACAGAAGAAATAAAATCCAAACTAGTGCCAATCAAGTATTTCAGTTTATGTCGCATGACTCTAGCAAGACCCGTTACTTGGATTAGAGGTGGTTAAAATGCACAAACTAATGCCTCATAAGTGCTAGAATTGACTGCAAATTTTAGGTAGCACTTTGGTCAAGAGAAGTGTTCACACCTGTATCCAGTAAACAGACATTAAGGAGAGATCACAGCATTCCAATGACGAAGACATCACTTTTACTGATAACAGAGCTTTCATCACAAGATAGAAAAGGCTGAAAAATACAGGTGCTGCCATAACCATTTGATATGACAAGTAATAAACTGTGGTACGCCGACAGTTCTTTTGGGCACAGATCCCTGGATGCATGGCTACAGTGCCATTTACTTTAAAATGGTGGCAGCAGAGCCCTTTATGGTGTAAACATCACAAATTACAATCGAACAGCAGGAAAAATTTTGAATTCAATGTTCAATAAATGTTATTCAATGTTCCATAGATCTGTCAATAAATACCCAGAATAAATGCCAGAAAGAACCGCAGAATAAATTTTTACTACCAATAGAAATTAAATGGAGATATCCTCAGTGTTCCTTTAACAACACAATCGTTGGTAGTAGAACTCCAGTTTTATGCTCCTGGGTGCTGCATTTTTCCGGCCGCTTGCATAGAAGCCCATGCAATACAAACTGTGGGGTTACATCGCGATTGTGGCGGCTTCCTGCACGATGCATTGCGAATGTCACTTGGCGACAGTGGTTCACCCCGTACCCACATAGCATGTGCGCAACGGCAACAGGGCAGGAGCCAAACTCTAGATTCCATCGGTGCTTGGAAGCCACTAAGTTTGGTGGCTTCTGGTTTGTTGCACCCAAGCCGATGCTGAGCACACTTACGGGCAATGTGCATCTTGTTGCAGCTGTTCAAGCAGCTACATTGACACCGAGGTGTGAGCGCGAATGACCAAATATGAGAAAACAAAACTTTGCTGCGACAAACGTCGCGGGGCAGTGCTGCACAAGATGCAGTTTCATGTTGGCTCCGAGTCATATTTATGTCATTTGCGTTTTCCCTGTCACCTCCAGCTTTAAAATGCAGTTTCTAGGTTCCAATAGAGAAGGACTGAGTAGATTAACGCGGCTGCTGCGAAAATAGGGAATAAGCATGCCTGGCCTTCACCCGCTCCATGCGCCCTCCATCTTCGCTGCTGCCTATTTGCCACCAGCAACTGCTCAGGCAGACAAGGAGCCATCGCAGGGCGTTTAGGATATTTTGTGCATGCGAACAATCGTTAGAGCCAAAAAGCCTTACAAATTCCAGAGAAGCATGTCCTTAGTACCAGTAGAAGTAAAATAAAAAAAAAAACAGCAGGCAATGATGCATATTATTTGTTCATGCATGACTCGCAGCTCGTACATCTTAGGGCTCATTCACACTTGAGAGTTGCAGAGGTCGCGCGACCAGCAGTCGCCTGCGAGTACACCGCAGTTCGACAACACCGATGTTCACACTTCCAAGGGCGACCTGCGGATTGCCTTCTAGTTCGATTCTGGTTTGAAATGAGAACTCTTGGGAATGACGTTGTTCACGCGCTTTCGAGAGTTTCGTCTGCTTTGACCACGTCTCCTGCGCTTGCGCTAGGCCCTCGAAAGTGCTCTGGTCCCTCGATATTAGCAATGTACTGCGATGACCTGAGTGAACAAGATATAGCGGCAATGCGCACCGCGCCCGTACAAGCAGAATGCCAGCCAGCCTGGATGTCGGCCGCTAGCATCAGAAAAATGCACTAGTATGTTGTTTGTTCGCGTTCATACCATGCTCTGGGAAGTCGAAATTCAAAAATGAATCAGTTTTGAGGATTGTTGGCCAATACCGACCTGCTGGATACAAGCAAATTTCTTCTCACAGCCGCTTTGCTGCTATTGCCCAAAGCGGCTCGATCGCCTGGCATCTGCTTTCTCCGCAGCTGAAAGCATCACAAAAATCGAGCATATTTTTATATTATCATGAGACAGCGTTCACAATAAAGCCGTGACGAAAGTAGCATCTTGGTTACAGCGCTGGTCAGTTCCGAAACGCCCTCAGCTGCGGCATCGATGTGAAACCGGCTAGGCTTAGCGATGACTACGGCAGCCAAGGAGCAGATAGCGCAGTTCGTCGCTCGGCGCATCCGCGAGCAGCGTCGTTGCCGAAAGCTCGGCTCGCTCGCTGATTGGTTCAGTGGTTTGCGACTCGCAGTCGCGTTGCTGCAAAATCGAGCAGCGTGCGACTGGCCCACGACTGTCGCTTTTTAACCAACGCGACCGTTTGAGACTGTCGCTTTTCGACCAAAACAGTCGTGCGACCTCTGCGACTCTCAGGTGTGAATGAGCTCTTACACTTTCCCGTGAAACACATGACACCGAGGTTCTACTGTATTTGCTCACAGATACTAGGCGGATAAGAGAAATACAACCACTTACTTTTCCCTCGTACATAATCTTGCCAACAGGGGTGTCTGAGTTAGGTGCGCCCACGACGTCTCCAATCTTTTGCCACGAATCGTCAACGGCGACCCACTGGTATGCTGACACCACAGTACCGTCACGAATAAGCTTTGTCTGGCCGTCCCTTTTGCCTGTTGGCGAAACACAACAGCGGCGTCACGAAAAGAAGGTAATGATGACACCACATATTTCTACACGCTGCGCATGCACGTACAGTCTCCAGAAAAAAGTTTACGGATGCATGTCCTCGGGAATTTCACCTGATATCGACAGTAGCAAATGGAGCATGCGTCCCTTCATACATGCAAGCCTGCCAAGTGATGGGCTTGTGCGACTGTGCTCGAATTTCTTTTCTTGGCGTTGGCATCTGGAAGCCCATCGCTGGACACCCACCGGTAAAAATGCTCCCTCCACATACCAGCTCAACACCTCTCGCATACCACATGGATACCTAACCACTAGGCCACCGCTGCAGCGGCCAATTATGCAATGGCTCTGTCTACTTTGAGCCCAATGCCACAGTCTTGGAGTTTGCATCTTGCTTCGTCAATACCTTGCCGCCTTAAACATCCTGTCCCAAGCTTCTGGTTTGGTTTATAGGGGTTTAACATCCCAAAGGGACCCAGGCTATGAGGGACGCCGTAGTGAAGGGCTCCAGAAATTTCGACCACCTGGGGTTCTTTAACGTGCACTGACATCTCACAGTACATGGGTCTCTAGAATTTTGCCTCCATCGAAATTCGACCGCCACGGCCAGGATCGAACCTGCGTCTTTCGGGCCAGCAGCCGAGCGCCGTAACCACTCAGCCACCGCGGTGGCTCCGTGTCTGATGAGAAAGTGAAGCCTCCTGTACAATTCCTAGGAGCCAAGTTGCACAACCTAGCTGAGTCACTGTCTTGAAATGAACGTATGAAGAAGGAAATAGAATGCAAGATCATCACGGATAGTAAACTTTGCAACAAATCAAGACTGGTTAAAAGTTGGTGCTCCACAACGCTGAAATATTTTTTCATGTTCTTCTATTCTGAAGACTAGTAATGAATGGAAACATCTACCTGCCCCTACCTGCTCTGTAAGGCTACTGCTTTTGATCTTATTCACTCACTGAATTTGTTTCACTGTCTCTAGCACTGGAGACTAATATTTATTATAATGAAAGTATTGAAATAAATGAACAAGCATAAAACAAACCCAGCGAACACTGCCACTGTAACTGTTCACTTGCCCACACAAAAAAAAGGGGATCACCTCTCTCCTGGAGGGCTTCTTTGCCGGGCAACTCGTTGACTTTGAGGTCACCCAGCTCTTGGGCCGGAAGTGCCGATTTTCCGACTTCTTCCTCGAGCGCCTTCTGTTCCTCAGCTGGTGCCTGCAACTTGTCGTGCCTCGTGAACACCCGGGCGACGCCATCACTGTGTGGAGGTGAACACAAACATGGATCATGAACAGCTATCACAAACAATATTTACTAGACTGACTTTCACCAAGCCATAACTAGGAGGTTACTACAATCCGACATAACTCTGAGATGAAACGACAAGTGCTCTACAAAGAAGACACGCATCCAACCAATAGTGTGAACCCACGGTCACGATGCCGTGGTCAAGTGCCTTGCACATGATGGAGTGCACCTGCTGGCATGCACCTGTTAGCTGCCATGGCAGGTGCAAGGAGGTCTGACTGCTGCATCAGTGTAACAGGTCGACACCCAATAGCCTGAGAGCCTCCTTTAAGGGGCATATGCTGCTTTTTTCTTGAGTTGTATCCAGCTACAGCATCAGTGGATTAAAGGCCTTTCACGTAGTCACAGCTATACCTGTCTATTGAGTACGCACTAACTGGGCGCTGGGTTCTTCCCAGTTCACTAGAACCCCCCTATGAACCACAAGTACTGGGGTTCATAGGCCTGTGCGAATACAGTTGAACCTCGTTATAACGAAGCTGAAGGGGCCCGGTGATTACTTCGTTATAGCCGTAGCATTGTTACAACCCCTGTTGACCGCGCTTCCAAGGGAAATTGTTATTCTGTCATTATATCCATTATTTTGTTATAAACCAGTTCGTTATAATGAGGTTCGACTGTAAACGATAATTTAAAATTTTCGATTGAATAGTAGAGTATTCGATACTCGATTTGAATGGAATGTTTTGGTGTTAGCAATTTCAAAGTATTCGTCCCGAGCGAATAATGTTTCTGGAACTCATGCTTCGTATTCCGGTATCATAACGCGACACAGGCGCAACCGAAGCCCTGAACTCCGCACCACATGCCTGCACTCCTACATGTGTACCGGAGGCGGTCTGTGCATGCTTGCGGCAACAGATGCGAGCAGATGGTAGCGTGACGCCCAGATCTATACGTGCCAGGTGACTACGGCCGCGCTGTCCACGGTGCGCATGCAGGCCCAATCTGCTCCTGTGCGCATGCGTGTGTGCAAAGACATCCGCTCATTGACTCGGGGCTTAAAAACTTCAGGGTCGCATTCTGAATTGATGCCGTTGCAACACGCGTTAGCACAGTTCAGAGATGGCCAGATATCCGCACCGCGCACACTGCCTGCAGCATATGGAAAGGCGTGTAGTGTGCCTGCTCTGGCATTGGTGACAGCTATGCTGCAGAAGGAGTGAGATAGGAGACATGCACAGCTACCCAGATGGGCACCTATGCAGCTGCTATGGGATACAGGGAGAAAAAAAAGATGGTGGAAAAAAAGATAAGACCAAAGCCATTTTCAAATAGAATAATGTGAGCTTGCTTCGTGCTCATGGTCTTCAGCTCACTTCATGCATAGTTCCAAAAATGCTCTATTTTAAATTATCCTCTCTCCGAAAGGCCATTTTAATCACTGTTTTGATGTAACATAAATTTGGACACGCTTGGCATACTAACATACCCTTTTCTAGGGGCACTTTTAAGACGAACTTCTGACAAAGTGAGCAAATTTTATGGTCCCTTAGAGTTCACCTTAAAGGGGGTTTACCGTATTGTCACAGTGTGAGCCATTTACTGGCGCCGTCATGCGGTGGGACAGCACCCGCTGGTCTTCATTGTCTTCCCCAGCTCGTGCGTTCGTTCGCTGAGTGTGTCTGCCTGGTGTGCCCTTCTGCCCTTTCTGCCGGCTTTCGGTGACAGTATACAGTATTCTTTGAGATACCAACAGCTAGTTCACCCACCAGGCTTGTGAGACATAACAAGAGCAAACTTCTCCATGAACCTTGTCATCAAGGCGAAGCGCGTGGTCACTTTTGCACAAAAGGCCCCTTGCATTAATGCATAGGAGGCTATCCGTGGAATATCACAGACTCTTTGCTCTCAATTCGCACACTTTAAAATTTTCCACCAGAGAAAATTAGGGGCCCTAACAATAACGGTGCACCAGGGCCTCACCTTGAGCCGGTAATGATGTCGCCATTTCCCAGGCAGGCCACCGACCACACAGACTGTGCCGGCAGTCGTAGCGTCTGCACGCACTCGCCCGTGGCAGTCATCCAAACGCGCAGTGTCCGGTCCTCGCCGCACGTCACAAACTCTTCTGCACCTGTGACAGTGTCGGGGAGCACGCAGACGGCGTAGACAAAGTTGGTGTGGCCTGTGTAGACGCGCAGGCACTCCCCCGTGGCTGTCCAGTGGCGGATCGTGCAGTCATTGGAGCTTGACAGGAACTCCATGTTGGAGAGGACAGCCAGGCCACGGACACAGTCTTCATGACCTGTAGCAAGCAAGAAAGGAAAGCCAAGGAGTCTACAGGTTGGGCGGCACGGAAGAAAAAAAAAGTTCACTCTAGCCGTACCCTTTAGTGGTGAAAATCTGAAGCCTGCAATATACTTATGCAGTGAAGAATCTTTCATGCACAACTAGGCCCGTGTTATAAAGGCCCCAAGAAAACAGCTGACATTGTCATTGAGGTGTTCTCCCCTTTTAACTGCTGCCCTACTAGCGTGTGGA
This sequence comes from Amblyomma americanum, assembly GCF_052857255.1. NCBI lineage: Eukaryota > Metazoa > Arthropoda > Arachnida > Ixodida > Ixodidae > Amblyomma > Amblyomma americanum. The sequence continues at coordinate 10,622,129 of NC_135507.1, read as the reverse complement.
ATGGTACAGAAACATAAATCGGTAAAAATCTGATAGATCAGCTCATTTGACAATACTTTCACAGTAGAGCAAACTTTTTCCAAGAAACATGCGACTGTCTTCTATTTGAATGTGTTAGCGCACTCTGGAAGAACATTTCATCTTTTCTCCTTTTTTTTCCTGCTTGTTTGCCATCCGTTCTTCAGATCTCATGTTGAGCTCTTTGGTCACCCCTGCTGGGCGCTTTTCACACACATGTATTTGTAGCAGTTCAGTGATTTCAAAAATAATGTTGAAATCCAGCGCTGCCGTGTGTTGTTCTCTTGTCTTGTTACTGAGCACTGCTACATAAGTAGGGGTACTAAAGAATCAATTCTGCCATAGCATGTGCAACGACCCTGACGTTATTAAAATGATATGGCAATGTCTGCTGTCATCTTATAGTGCCCATGAACAGGCTAACTTTTCTCGCAGAAAAATGAAAATAAGTTGGCAGGTGGTGGCGGCATTTCATCCTTACAGCAAAAGGAACCACACAGCATGGCAGCCGACTGGCAGAAAAAGGAGCGCACCTGACTATTACCTTGGTTTGGTGGAGCTCCTGGCTACGATTTGAGACAACTAGCCTATAAAGTGACCCTGAACATCATCATGGACATCGTAAGTTTGACTAAGAGTTGTGGGAAAATATATTTCAATTTAATTCAAAATTTCTCAGCAATTAAAGCACACTTTTGCAGCTAAGCAAACATTTAAGGAGTCATTAAGGACCTAGGTAAAGGATCTTACCAGAAAAAAAAAAAAAATTACTGGCTAAATTAGGTTAAGGCTTGGTTAAAACATTTGGTGAGAGCAGTCATGTGCACTTCTTTCTCCACGATGGTGTCCCTCCATTTTCTCTCCCTTCTTTCACTTTTTTTCTTCTCTATCTCTTGGCTTGCCTTGGTTGGCACTGACATGCTTGAGCACCAAGCCAAGCCAAGCCAACAACTACAATGGGGTTGTCATATGATGACCCAGGGCAGGCTACCATTAAAGTCTCTAACTGTAAAAAAATAAAATAAAAATAACTAAAGCCCAGTAGAGCTCTTTTCTCACGTCCCTTTACGCGCTTGAAGCTATAGAAATGCCATGTTGGGAACCAGCCGGCATGACACCACTACAAATAGAGGGCTTGGATGTTTCAAAGTGGGGAGAGGAATAATACCAAGAAAGGAAGGAGGATGCTCACCTGTGAAGATCCGCTCGCACTTGCCAGCGCGCCAGAGCCTCACAGTCTTGTCTGCTGAGCCGGTGAGCATGAGCCCCTGCTTGGGGAGGATCTGAACTGCCCAGACAGGCCCCTGGTGGCCCTCCAGGGTGAGCATGCACTTCTGGCCAAACCACACGCGTGCAGTCTTGTCCCAGGAGCCACTCAACAGGGTGCCGAACTGGCCCGCTGCCAGGGCACACACTGTGACAGAGGGGTTTAAAGAAGCTTTACTTCATTCGTAGATCCCTCAAAAGTGCAATCCTTTAAAATGGATCTCTTAAAAGGCATTGCACGATGAAATTCAGGCGGTGAGAAGAGAAACACACAATACAGCTGAATGTTGGTAATAAACCAGATGTTTGAAATCAGCCGACAGTAGAAGCAATTGGTGTAGACAGATGTGCAAGTTCCCCTTTCTTTACACTAACAAGGCGATGAAGTGAAACTAATGAGGGGCTGGCATTGGCACACACGTGGTACAGCTCTGACGTTGCTTTTGGTTATGTGGAAGAGTCTGGGCATGTGCATGGTTCTACACAACAAGACCCTGCAGTTTAGATTTAACAACAACAAAAAGTTGCGCATGAACAGCATCTGTTGCTTCGGCATTTTTTTGGGGGGTCTCCCTTTTAGCAAATGTTCCTGTACCAGTGTGCTACCAACAGTGTAGAACCAAAAGGCTCCAACTGCCACTCTGCTAAAGCTAGAGCAATGTTTATGCGAGAACAAGATAAAAAGACAAAGAATAGAGCAAATTAATATTTAGCAGTTTAACAACTATTACCTATAACATTCATAGCTTGGTAATATGGCTGCGCACATTTTACACAACATAAGACAGAATCATGAAACCATTTTATTGCTCTACAGAAAGCAAAAGCTGCTGAAACAAATGCGGGCGCAACCAATAAGTGACAAGAGTAAGTTTTCTAATGCGCCTGGAAACAACTTCTACTCTGCCTCCAAATTGTGTAACATACACACAGTTCTTCAAAACTGCCTCAAGAGGAAAGAGGCCCACTGTGTATACAAGTTCCTCAAAGAGAATTTGAAATTTCTTAAAGTGTGTACGATTGCTTCATACTCATCCTACGCTGGTACCAAAGCTAATGTGGCTGCTTTTTCCTTGCTAAGCTCCTGCCAACAGAATAGTTTGTAAGCCAATCAACAACTGAAAACTGGAAACACTGCTAAATTAGAACAGGAGACAAATGAAGTCATAATCTTGACAAAGCAAGCACATCCTGCTGTGACAATAATTAGGTACCCCACAGTGCATTTCTTGCATCATTGTCCCCCATCTGAGAAAAATAAACTTTGTTTCAACCAGAGGTGAAAAAAGGTGTCAACAAAAACAAGTTTCTCCTACATGATCCTTTGAAACAGTGTGGCAGTGAAGTGGTGGCACCAACAGGCTGAATATGCCGACAAACTGTACAGTAGGTATAGGCTTCTAAAAAGGATAAAAAGCAGCACGTAATCCAATGTATATTTCAGAACACCTGTGAAAAGAACAAATTTTCTCATTTACACATGAAAAATTTCAGTTCCCTGTGATGTTAAAACTTAAATGCTTGCACACTGCAATAGATTGAGATGAAATGGGCTTGGGCAGGACATGCAATGCACAGAAGGAACAGTCCATTAGAAAGCGGAGTGGATCCCATAAGAACAAGAACGTGGCAAGGGGTGGCAGAGAGTGAGATGGAAAGACTAGATTAACAAATTTGCGAGCATGAGGTTGCTGCAGCTGGCATGGGACAGGTCTAATTAGAGATCATCGGGCAAGGCCTTTGTCCTAGAGTAAGCGTAACCATGTCGAGACGATGACAACAACAACGGTGTTGCGACTCATTAGACGTATGCATATTCATGTGAACGGGTATTCTAGGTAGCTGCCCCATACCTACCAACTCCACTGTGTCCCAACAGCTTGTACAACGGCTGCGGTGACTCGGGCGTGAAGCAATATATGCAGCAGTCATTGCTGCCAACCAGGATGAGACCAGACTTGTACTGGTCCGAGGGCGGGACCGTGCACACACTCGACACAAAGTTGCTTGGCCCCGTCAGGCACTGGCTCTCGAAGTACGCAGAGCCCTGACTGCAACAGAAACGTGAATAATTCCACTGTAGTCTATTATGCTCAAAGTTTAAAGGCCAGAGATCCATAGCCTACACAGATATATTATCAGAATGGGAAAATATTTATCTGCATCGAAATAACGAGTGGCACCTGACATGATTAAGCAGCACAGCTATCGCACTGGAATGAATACTGACATCAGTGATCTCACAAAACTCTCTAAAGCTTGTCTGCGCGATTCTTGGCTGCACTAAAGAAAACTGCATGCCTTGTGCAGTGTACAATTTGATGCCCAGTATTTGGTTTAGTACAACACAATAATCTATAAATAGAGTATTAGACATTGTGGCGTTTTGTAATTTTCAAAGTATTTATAATTTACTTACAAATGCATATGTTCCAAACATTATGGTAGTGTTTTAAATTACGAGAAATGAGAAAAGCAATAAAAAGTCCAAACACGCATCGAAAACTACTGCACCACTAAACAAGATGTGCAAGTTTTACAAGACCTATAAGGCCACAAAATGGTGGAAATATGTGGTCGTATCATATAACTGATCACCGAAGTATAAAAAAAAAAGATTTGTTACGACAAAGCAATATCTAAATTGTCGCCATGTTTTCCAAGTTCCCACAACAATCAACAAAAAAGCTAATGGGCATGTTAGAGGAGTATAGACACCTAACTTTTGGGTGCGTGTTTTCTCGTTTGTAATGATGCATAAGGCACTATTATACATAGATTACCATCTGGTATTTTCCTAAGACCGCTAAATAATTTATAATCGCATTTCTTTCTCGTGTTGTTTCGGTTTCTGTTTCAATAGCCGAATGAGGACTGTGACGTCAACGTATGCTTACAAGGAACGTGAGACATGAAAAAACTGCAATATAATCGCTGCTTCCTCATTTGTTGTCATTTTAGCTCTTGAAGGCTGGCTTCAGTACTGCAGTAAATTAAAACAATGAAGCAGCGATTATATGGCCGTTTTTCCATGCCTCACGTGACACAAAAACACTCTGACGTCACAGTCATTGTTCAGCTGTTGAAACCGAAACCGAAACAGCATGACAGAAAAAATTTGATTGTAAATTATTTAGCGGTCGTATGCAAATATCAAATGGTGATTCATGCGCAGTAATGCCTTCTGCATCATTGCAAAGAAGAAAACATGCCACCAAAATTAAGTGTCTATACTCCTTTAACAGTGGTGCACTCATGTCACCAAAATTGTCCATAAGGAGAAAGTACACTTACGTACAAAGAGATGAAACAGTTAATAGCAATGTATGTGACAAAACTGACAAGTTAAAATCATCCAGGATGAATGCCTTTTGGAATAAAGGCAAAAATTGCTTCAATCTGGCTTTTATAAAGTTTCATATCATATACATACAATGTGGAAAGCTGTGTAACTTTTAATAAACAATCATGAAAACCATGTTGATAAAATAAAAACATTATTAGGTGTCGAGTAAAAACATGCCAGCAAATGAAGTGTTTCAGTTGCCTATGTAGGTAGATTACTGCCTTCCTAACAATAGAGATAACATTAGCTATTTGCCATGCTGCAGGAATTTGTAATAAAATAAGCAGGTCTAAAGACTGAAGTTTGCTGTCGGGTTGTCCATTCCAGCTACCATTTTCAAGGATAAATTAAGAATTTCCTAAGGCTGTGCACATTTGGTTCTGTATGAGTGCAACACCAGGGAAGGTGCCCCCAAAATTGTGTTTAGACACTATAATGCTGTAAAGTACACGTGAAACAAAGCAGGCCCGGTGTAATCATGATAAATATGGGAAAAAGTTTTTTAGTAAATTTTTCTGAGACAGTACAGGCATGGGATCGGGGATTGTCACCAAACAATGTTTCTGAACTGTAAGGAGTGGGAGAAATTGCCTTACAAAAGTTTGAATAGTTTTCGCTCACTAAATATAAAAAAAATTATATAGTTATAGTAAATGTTTCTGGCCTCATACAACGTTGTTTTGTAATGTGCAGTGAACCAACTTTCATAAGGAATACATCTCTATCAAAGCCTCTCGGGTCGTAAAATTAAAAAAAAGAAAACACGAAAGACGTTTAGACATGCGCTTAAGAAAACTCCCATGTTTTTCATCGTCATCAAAAGCATTCATGTCGCAACAAACGACTCGCAATCCTAACTGAAAACTTTACTCCGTGTTCCAGCAGTGGGTCAATGCGCTAACTGATCGTATCAAGGCCGCAACATCTCGGCACAGCCTGGAATAGCATAGAGAAGTCGATACGACGCCCCGCCAAACGTTGAACAAACGCCGGGTCGCGGAGATCTGGTCATGCCTTCTTTGAATGCAGTTCGGCTCCGAGGTCGGGGACCATTCGCTTTCGTTTGATAAGAGATTATCTACGAAACCTGCTCCCAAGGGTGTTGCACCTGTGAGGTTGCACCTGTGCAGTACGAAGGCCAGACGTCGCTTTTAAAACGCTCTCTAAAATCTGAACGGAAGATATACTGTTGGCTACTTTGTACGCAAGTGCATTCAGTCTTTGTGAATGAAATTGGCTTCATGTTTTCTTTGATAAACGACTGCTGAATGCGATGACGAGCAACTTCTGAAGTTACCCTGAAACGTCACCAAATAACCGTCTGAATAATTCCTACACGCATAAAATTTTCCGTGCTTCAAAACGTTCCACATAGTTAACGTTCAAACACCGCATTCGAGACACAAACGCTCCGCTGACGGGTCAGTAAAGAACGAAAGACGATGGAAAACAGCGGCCGCAAGTTTCTGCACAGGAGACCGGCGCTGAGCGGGGCTTCAATAACGCTGACAGGAAAGAAATATAAGTTGCTACGCACTCGTTTGGCAGCCATACCCGCGTCGTTCGATCTCTGGACCCGGTCACGATGGCACCTTCGGGAAAATGTGCTGCCGCAACCGCCCTAACATCCATCGAATGGCCCACCAACGAGCACCGCAGCCGGTACGGCGTCGCCGCCATGTTTCCCTCGAGGATGGATGAATGAAAATAGGCCGCTGATCACTTACCGCGGCTTCTTTAGTTTCACATGTCCAAAAAGGTGAAAATGAACATAGCGTTGAACAAAAATATGCACTTATAATATAAGTCTAATAAATTTCAGTAGAAAAAGAAGCTATTTTTAATGATTTAGTATTGAATAAAAATTTTTTGTTTTAAATTTTGTGATAAAGTGTAATTAAAGAACAATAAAAACCTAACTGTATTGCATGTTTTCTTCTTTCAAATGATCCGTCAGACATTAAAATTTATGAAGCAGTGCATGGTATTCACTAATGATAACTAAATTTGTTATATTTGAATTTCTTCTCTTCTATTGTTTAGGTTTCATAGGTCATGTGAGGAACAGGAACCAGCCTGCTTCGAGAGCTAGAGTTGCAACAAACAGCGTATCAGCAGTTATGTTGCTGTTTGTTTGTGCTAAAGTGACCTAAACCTAAAGTTCAACTACAGGTCACAGCTATCGGTTTGTTGTGAAACCGAAACCGAAACAACGTCAAGCTCGAAAGCGAATACAGTTGGATGCTCCTCGTTTGAAAGACGAAAACAAGCAAGCAAAAAATATGCAGTTTGGAGATCTTATTTATATATTTTTTGCCTGACTCAGTGCCCGACTCTTGTTCCTTTTCAGTCCATGCCCTTTTGAGGTAGAATCCACCGGTATTGCTTCCCTGCGTGCTTTTCTTTTGCCTTTACCGAGTACAGGTGAATAGCAACCTCTTCCTCCTGATTCTTGGCCGAGCCCCCAGTGTGGGTATGTGCCATCTTTTGAAAGACTAACAACAACTTACATTATGTCCTACACAATTATGCGAGGGACAGAATTTTTCAGGCGGCAGTTAACATATCATGTCAAACAAAATACTTAGAATATTGAGTTGATGTGTGTCCCGGCTCACTGGGGGAACACTGGTGACGAAGCGAAGCATATGAAAGCTCGAGTATTCGTCAGCCGAGCAGAGGACGCAGTAGTTACTGAGTGTTTCTTGAAGGATGGCCTAGCATCATATCACGACATTACTAATAATTTTAAAGTAGAAAGAAGGCATGAAGGAACTGCGATATAATCGCTCTTTCGTCATTTCAATTCAATACAACGCTAAATTCAGCCTTAAACGCTTATTAAACAATAAGGGGAGTCTCGAGTCAAATGGGTCGCATTCTCAGGTTCCAAGTCGAAAATTCATCGCTGCACCGCGCTGCTTGTTACAGAATTCTTTCAGTCACTTGCTTGAGAAACAGCCTTAAAAGTCCGTTTTAGCGAAATTTTACTCCTAAAATTCCTTGAACAAGGAGAAATTTCCCGTTGGAACACCACTGCCTTTAAAAAATAATTGCCAACTCGCCTTCATGTAAATGTTGCTGCTGCTCAGTTCATGCCCAGGTAACCACATACAGCCATCTCAAATACAGCACTTGCTAGACATTGTGTATGTCTAGTAGATATCCAGATTTGTCCACACAACATAGTGGGGATGTGCAGTGGATTTTGAGAAATGCATCCGTACCTCTAAAATAGTATGTTCTACGGATGTTACTGCTGGACATTCGTAGCATCTGGTAGATGTTGTTGTTGTCTTCGGGACATCTGGCACATACCCACGACGGGGGATTGGCCAGGGTTCAGTGGGGAGAGCCCAAAGAAAAGGGTAAACTGGTGCCAAGCTAATGATTGCGTCTTGGGTGAAATATCAGAGTAATTAAAAAAGAAAAATATCGGGAGAGAATATCTGAGAATTGAATATATGAAAATTCCCAAACGATCTTGCGCAGAAGGAAGTTTGATGTCTATAGCACTTCCTATGCACTGGTACCGACGCCTCAACATTGTACCACACTAGGTAAAATTTCGCGTCTCTAAATATTGACCTCTTGCTCCTTGCAGATGAACTAGTATAAATAAAAAGTGCTTAAAACGTCCATTACGCTTGAAACAAAGTGTTGGTTGGTGTGCAGTGCAGTCTGTAATCATTTCATAGCGAGCGCATGTGTTAATAGTTGATGGTCCACGGTCGATGTCCCGCTCCCAGTGGAGCCGTCTGCTAGAGGAGAAAGAAAACAACGGCCCTGAGCTGCCGTGCTCAGGGTCCGGACGCGAACGAAGTGTTTCCCACAAAATGAACGCCTGCTCCAAATACGACGGCGTGTCTTGAGGCTCCAGAAGAGTAAGGCCAGACCGCAGAATCCGATGGGAGCTTCAGCGGGGTCGTCGGCGGCGCCGTCGGCACGCAGCAGTCTAGGGCGGCCATGAACGAAGACGGGAAGTGCTCGCAGTCTTCTGGACCGAAGGACAGGCGAGACTCGGAGCCCACCGGGGCTGCGGGAGAAGGCGGCCATCGGCGCGTAGCAGTAGAGGAAGGAGCGAGTAAGCACCAGGCGCCTCCTCAGAAACGTGAGGGCGGTGACTTGGGTCCAGAGGACGACGGCGAAACGAGGACCACGGTAATCGCCGCTCGCCCAGTACCGTCCGGAGGCTTCTCGACGTCGTCCGTGAGCGAGGAGTTCGTCAAGGTGTGGGGGCTTACACCATAGGTTAGCACAGAAGCCTGCCATAGACGACATGCTGCACTTAGCAAGCTGTCCTGTTTAGAAGAGGGGAGAGGGCGATATCGAGGTCACTGCTTTGAAAACTCTAGCTATTTCTATGATGGCAGATGTACAGTATTTTTCAAAAGTATACAACCCACGGGGTCTGCTTCTGAGTCCTGCAGTGCGACCCCTCTTGCATAATCAGGGAACCTAATCTCACGAATGCAGGATGAACTTCAGTCATCAACCCTCCTAAGCTTAGGACTGTTAAATGTGCTAAAAAGTCCCGCTACACGCCTTGGAAGCAAACCCCTTGGGCTGTATATTTTTGAGACGGTACATAGATGGCTTGCGCGTGACGCCAGCGGCGCCATGGTAGTGCGACAAGCATTGCTTCCACCAAGTTTCTGCGGGGCAGGTGGCGATTAGTGGGTTAGACCAGCGACCGAGCAGTCGTTCGCAGTGCTTCTGGACCACCAACATGGCGACCATCGTGACGTAAGCGCGAAGTAGGGAACTTGCTCTAGGTAAGCGGTGGGTATAGCAGTACGTTGTAATCGAAAACTCCTGCGTTTGTTTGATGACCAGTGAGAATACTATACAATATTATACAACGTTATTTTTGCAGCAGATAGCTGCCACTGAATCTCGCGTTACAGAATGGTAACCATCCGATGTTTTTTAAAACTTAAGAATGCCGTAACTCTGAACAGAACCTCTAAACAGACAACTTTATGAGGAAAGTCAGACCAACTACAGGATGCAGCTGTCCTGCCTTTCTGGAGAGGCTGCACCCTACTCCTCGGCGTGTTTCGGGCTGGAGAACTGATGGTGATAGCTCTCGCATTTTTTTCATGTCCTGACAGAGTTGGAAGCAGATCGAGAGGTACCTGGACCAGACCACCGAAGGAAACATGCAGGAGGGTGACCTGAGGGACAACGGCGAAGACAAAACTGCCGAGGTGAAGCCCTCAAAAACTTGGCGTGTTGAGCCCACTGAGCTTGTGAAGTTAGTTCACACAGTTGAATAACAATACGCAAGATGGGTACGGATTGAGGGAGCAAGAGTTCGTTTGTGTTAAATAACTTGACAGAGTGTTCAATTATTGTTTGTTCGCGAGACGTGACCAGCAATAATTAAAAGGCAGATCACTAAGAAGTAATTTGTTATCTGCTTGACGAGTGATCCTTCTGGTTTGAACGATTTCGCTGTAATTGCGGAGACGAAACGACATGGACCTACAAGGGGGGCAACAAAGCAATGAGATTAACTAAAAACAGAAACTCCACTGAGGGTAAATCGCTTTGTTTATTCAGAGTGGAAACAAATCCAGGATTCTTGGGAATATTGTAAGCTACTGTTATAGAAATATTGAGGTTAATGGTCCATTCTTTCGATGCGTTGCAAAATCTTTCTTTTAAATTTTGTCCATCACTCGCATCGAGTATATTTAACAGTGTCATTTCTCAATGGGGAACGTTATTGTCGATAGCAGGACATAAATAGCAAAAACTTCAAGCATGCTGAGGAGAAATCCGCAGGTATGTTGATTTTTATAGTGGAATCTTAAAAAAAATGGCGTTCATAAACGACATCCTGTTGAAAAATGCGCTTGGCCAGACTGCCTCTTTAAAAAATGTCTGTTTTTTCCTCGCCACCCCTGTTCAATTCGTAACGTCAAGATCAAAAATGACTCCGTAGTCACCGTTTGGTAGAAAACTCTGGTGCAACATGGGCTCAGAGATTTGCGCTAAAAAAAAAGGAGTATCACGTCACCGCAGTTTGCCTGTAAAAACGGACGGCGGCGGAAATAATGCTAATCCATTTCATAGGTTTTCAAGCTTATACAAAGCTCCGTTTTCAGTTAAAGTAACGTCTTTAATTGTCATTAAGACGCGCTAACCTATGGATAGAAGTCAGCCTCAATTTCTCCTCAATGTTGGCTTAATTAGCAATCGGTACTGTTGTCGAAATGAAAGAAAAAAAGTTCACAGGGCGGTTACCACTGTGTATCGCTAGCTTTGGAAAGGCTGTTTTGCTGTAATCAATGAAACATTGTTCATTCATTATAAGTTTTTTTCTTTGTTAGAGTGCGTGTGATGTCGATGTGCTGTCGCCCGTGACGTCATTGCGTTAGGACAACTCCGCTTGGTGCGTTGCAGTGGCGTTGCATTGACGTTTTGCCTGACGTCACAGCATGCTGACCAATCAGCACAGCGCGGTGTTATGACGACAACGCCAACGCCGCAGAACCGGGACGTGTGCCCTTGACAGTTGTCGATGTAAAATAAGGGTTGTAACCACCCGCCAGGTGCCACCTAGCGGCGCCGACAAGAACAGCAAAGAGGAGTCCAACCGACTGCTCAAGTTCCAGATCTCGGCACCGCAGCCGGCCAGCAGCAGCAGCTGCTGCCACGGGGCAGCGGGTCATGGTCGCTGCGGCTGCAAGAAGAGAGGGCGCGTTAACAAGGTGGGCGCACTCTCAAAGCGTACACTGTAGGTCTACTGCACTCGGCTTCTAAACTAATTGTGGCGTTATCTTGTGGACGGGAATAGTGTCGTTTTAGTACAAAAGACAGCTCGGCTCTCTGGCTTTGTGTGTCAGTTACGACACAGGACGCAACTCGTCAATATTTTTGAAGCGACAGCGGCTTATATGATTTTCTCTGGGGTAAACGGAGGTTGACAGATCAAGGCGCTAGCTATAAGATGGCAAATAAAAACTATCACCGCTCGTCACCGGTAACTTGATAAGAGCTGAAATGCATTGCTTAATTGCTCTGGCTTTTAATTTATTGTTTTGAGTGTTATATCTATGAATTCATGTTGCTACATCTATTTCACTGTTTCTGCTGCGAGGTGCCAGAGCGGTTATCAACCGTCCGTTTAAAACTTCTTGTATAGTTTATTTTACTGCCTGAGGGCAAATGACGTACGGCCAGTGGTCCAATCGGGTGTCGTGTGAATCCACTTTTAACTTGCAGGCTAAAGAACACGCTTTGCTAACTAGAGGAACCTGAACTTCGTGAGGCTGGGATGTGGCAACACCACCTAGAATGCCTATTCTATTCAGGTGGTCGGAGTGATCGCTCTCGAGAATGTCCAGTCAGTGCCATCTTGAAAGAAGGAGTGCAGCTCTACACGACTGGGCAAATTCTGGTGCCAATTTCGACTGCGCGTTCCACACAGCACAGACATGGCGGCAAGTCGCACGACTGTGGTCGCCGCACCGCCAGATCCCATTCGAGCAGCTGCCGCCGTCGTCGACACCGGTCCGCCTCCCCTGTGGTCGACAAGCGGGAGATGCACCGGGACCAGTGTACGGCCCAGAGTCTCGAGGTCGCTCGTCCGTCAGCCAGCCACCGGCGGCAGCGACACCATCACTACCGACACCAGCGCCGCGTCCGCGACGGCGAGTTCGGCGATAGTGGCGCTCAGCCGCCGCCCCCTTGCTCTAGGAGTGCCAGGCGTTGCTGCCGAAGTGCGGCGGCCGGCAGTGACTCTTGCTGTTTAAGGGTGCGTAGGCAGTATAACGTCTTACGATTATCGAGAGTTTCTGCATAGCGCATCGTGCTTGATGCGTGGGCGCACATCGGACCAGCCGGATATTCTGCGCATGCGCAGAGGCGGGTGCGCGTCATCACTGGGCCTCACGAAGAAGCGGATCGACAACTGCAACAAGCTGGCGTACAGCCATGCTACACCTCTTTAATGCAGAGTTTTAGCTTAACACAGCAGAGTACCGCTGTCGTGTACCGCTACCGACCATGCCCAACTACTCTTGACAAAAGCACTTTTGAACGGGAAAGAGTTTATGAACGCAATTTGTTCACATATTGTAATATTTCACTATAACAACTATATCCACTGATATCCCTTGGTAGGCTTGTACTTTTTTGCTATTAATGCTTTTGTTATTGTCAAAAACGCTCCCTATTTGTTTGGTGTGGCAGTCTTAACTGCTTCATGCGAGCGATAGAAAGATTTTGCGACGAATCGGAAGAATGGACCATTGCTTTCAATATTTACATAACAGTACCTTAAAATATTCTAATATTCAAAATTTTTCGCCGCAAATCCTGGACATAAGCCGCCTTCAATGCATACGCAGGCGTCCCCGGTGTTTCAACTGCAGGACAGGCCCGTGCACCTGGCCCCTCAGTTTCATTTACGTATGGCGGTTGGAGGAAGTGGTATACGGTAGTGCCCTACCCTGTACTGAAACTTGAACATTGCCTAAGTAAAACTTCCATTAAAAGTTTCATCACAGCTGTACGCCAGTTCGTTGCCCCGAAGTGGCAGTTGCACCTCCAGCTGCCCTGCACTTGGAACCTGTGAGCCAAGTGCGCATGCGCACTGGCGGTACGTTATGCTAAAGCTTTTTATTATCACAGCGCTGTAGCACTAAGTCGCCTTGTTCTCCTCGCCTCGGCATATCCTCCCTTTGTTTAAACCGCCAATGAAGCGGGCGCAAACGGGAAGCCATGCTTGCAACTTTCTATATACACTTCCTATCCTGGCACATATACCACTGTTATTAATGGTGTAGTTGCCCCAGATGCTATCCTGCAGGCTCCACATTATTAATGTATGCATGCTGAATGAGCACCTGAAGAGCTATAACGGTCAATTTGTGTCGAAAATAAGGTTCTCTCACTCAGGCATCAAGAAGGCAAGCCTCGGACAGAGAGCACCACCAATGCGCCGAAGAAGGATGCGAAGCAGGCCAGCTCGTCCAAGGGGATTCCAGTGGCAGGAAGACAAGCGGCAAGAAGAACAAATCACGCCCCGGGGAGAGCGGGAAGACAGAGTGCAATTCAGGCGGAGTCTTTAGCAGGTACCAGCCCAACTACTGCTCAGCGAACGGCGATCGCTCCAGTTCTTCGTCATCCTCCGAAGACGAGGCCGGCGAGGAAGATGGCAGGGGAAGACATGATCGCAACAGCGGTTCAAGTACGTTCATATTCACGCAGACGCGCCAGTCGTCGTCCCAGGTTCGCAGTCGACGGAAAAACCGCAGCGACGGCCGCTGCGGTAGCCCAGGTTTCCCAAAACGGTGCGCCGACGGCCCCGTGCAATCCACGGTTGAGAAGCACGTCCTGGAGCTCAACTTCCCGCCTTCCCCGCTCATGCGCAGCATATCCAACCTCTTGCAGCTGCACTGTGCTTGCAATGCGGACAACAAGGACCCCGTCGAAGATGACGGCGACGATGAGCGAGGGGACGGGCAAGAGAAGGATGATGATGATGATAAGGGCGACCACTTTGTACACCGAATGAAGCCAGGGCAGACGTGCGAACTGCAGGGAGAGAGCCAGGTACTTGAACACCTATTGGTTTACTCAGAGTTCTGCGTGCAGGTTGGAAGGAACACGAGAGGCTTGCTCGATCTTCCACAGACGCTTACTGCAAGGCCCAGAGGTTACGTATGGAAGACAAGCAACAAAAGCAAACAGATAAATACCACCTCCGATGATAAACTTGGAAACGCTAAAATAACGCGAGAAAATCATGTGCCAAATCTTGCTCCGCCGGTAAACTACTAAACGCTTCCCTTAATGTGACCACAGACGAAAATCAGAACAGCTTGAACAGTCCCTGGCACATATAACAAGAACGCGTTTAAGTACACTCATGTGGAGCTGAGGCTAAGCAGAACGTCCTTGCGAACTAGTTGGTTCTTTCTCAGGAAGTTAAGACTGCGCGAATGGATGAGGACGGTGGTGGTGTTCTTCGCCCCATATCATCGTCCATTCGCGCAGTCTCAGCTCTCCTTGAGGCTAACGGCGCCAATCCTAAAGCATACTGGCGCACACACTGCACAACACAGCAGAGCAAAACTGTACGCTGTTCGCTTTGCACACTGCCGTATAAAAACCTTCAGAAGTCTGCCGAACCTACATTAAATGCTACACGCTGTATTTAGTAATCGAGTTCGAGGCGCCTCGAAACACGTCATGAAATCGCAATGAAAACATGAAGCTGCTCAGTCGAAAAGCGCAATAAAAATTTTTCTGTCGTTACAACAGATTTTTAAAAATGTTTTTACTCATGAACATGTAGCAAGAAATTGCTTCGTAGTAATATAATTTTGTGTGCTCGCTGCAGGAAACAACTACAGAACTACGGACTACAGAAAAAAACACAGTTCTGCAGAAAAATAGTAAAAGACAACGAAAAATTTGTCGTTACGACAACACATGCCGTAATTTTTACCCGGTTATGTTTTTTTCGACTGGGTGTTCGTGTAGGTGGTCCTGGTGTCGTTGCCGGAGCCGCACAAGCTGACGGTGGAGCATGTGATCCGCAAGTCGACCTCCCTGATCGACGCGGGATGCGCTAGCAAACAGAAACGGGAGAGGGCAGAACGTGATCGTAAGCCCCGCGACATGCATGATCAAAAAGAGGTGGTACGCTGCGAAGAGACGCTCGATGTTCCACGTTTCCGTAGGAAGCACAGTTACGTCAGGTGAGCCTTTCAAAGCATTATAGCAGGGAGGAGGGGCACCCTTGCATAGTTGCGAACTCGCAAGCGGACACATTAGTAGTGTTGCACAAATGGCTTTGTGCAGTTGGGAACACTACAGTTGGCAGAAGTACTGAACCGGCCGCGTTTACCGAAAGCTCGCTAATCGGGAATCTTACTGGTCAGATTGGAGCGAGGAGCCGAATCCGCACCAGAGCGACCCAATTCTGACTGACCAGCGAAACATGGCATGTGTTTCGCTGCATGCATGAACCGCCAACATGAAATAAGTAAAGTGCATTGTGCATTCCTCGATCGCTGGCAGGCAGCCCAACGGAAGTTGCTATGCGCAACGTATCACGGAACTTAAGACAGTCATCCCTTCTTCCTTAGACTTGCGAAATCAAACCCTGAATTTCACAGATGAAATGCTTGACTCGTGACGAGCCTTTTACCGACGAGGTGCAAGTTTCGTTACCACGTTGGCAGACGCGCGGTGTTTTACGGCCATCATGTACAAAGCATCAACCTGCTTGATTTACACGGACGCGTCAAGTTAACGTAGCCATCTGAAGCTGCTAGGAAATTCCTGCGGTAAACTCCGAGCATTTTCAATCTGCTTGCACCCGTCGATAAAGGTGAAACTGTCTTTTCTGAAATTCGTTGCTCAACCTTCCAGGCACACCAGGCGGCGCAAAGGGGGCAATGCGGGCCGTGGTTCCCCGGTTATTTCGAAGGCCGTCGTTCACAGGGACTCGTCCCCCGACAGTGATTCGAGCGATGAGGACGAGCCCAACGAGATGACCTACAGCAAGGAGAAGGGTACCGACGAAGTGCTGGTGCGGCCAGTGGTCAGGAGTACGCGGTCCGGTCGAGGAGACCGCGACGGGTGTGTCGGGACCAGGCAGCGGGAGCTCAGGGTGTCCATACCGAAGGTCGGCGCTACCGGCTGTGTCGCCGAGATGGACAAGAAGAGGCCGTCGGGCGGTCGAAAGACAAGGAGATCGAGCAAGGCAAGGGAATGATTGCTCAGATCAGTTCACATTTTTTTTTAAAGAGCGTTAGCTCTTACTCATCGCGTTTCTCGTCTTCTTGGGGTCTGCTACTACCTCCCTTCGGCGAGAAATTATAGGTCCGAGAAATTCAAGATGGCGGCCCGCCTAGTAATCGATATAGCAACCCAATTGGTCCTTGATTAATTACGTCATTAACATACCAAATTGGTAATTGTTGATGTCACTGATATATTCAATTGGTGATTGATCGGTGACGTCACTCATAAATACAAGATGTCAGCCAGTAATGGTAAATAATTGATGACATCATTAATTAATCCAAGATGGCGGCAGCTAACGCTCGTTACCTCAAAGTCTTCCAGACGGTGGCGGCATATTTTTTTCACATTGGATGGCTGAGCAAAACGTACCATAAGAAATGCAACAATGCAGTTTCAGTGCTTTTGCGGTTTCTTGGGTCTGTCAGGTCTTAAAAACTGGCCTACAGTCGTACCTTTCTAAACAACGTAAGACAAGGGCAACAGGATGGTGTGAATCTTGCTGCATACTTCTTCAAGCCTTTTTTTTTAACGGTAGACAGAGAGCAGAAAAAATGGAATTCTTAGCGGCAAAAGTTTGAACAAGGGCTATATCAGAAACAGGAGGATCCGCCGAAGTAAGGAAATGCTGGCGAATTAGTAGACAGACTAAAATGCAGCAAACTGAAGTTGGGAAGGTTCTTTTTACCATGAGCACTGAAGTGGTGAAAATTTTTCACACTTTCTCAAGGCTTCGGCCTTCGCCTTCCCCGTACGCACCTTGACCTTATGAAAGTTGCTAAGCGTAGCTTCTTTCGCCTTGTAGCTGTAGTCCTCTGAACTCAGACCCCCAAATCCACCTTCCTTATCAGACTGCAGAAGCTTTATGCCTGCAGCTGCAGGCATAAAGCTTTTGTAGTCTGTGGAGAAGCCAACCTAACAAGACTAACAACGTGGTGAAAATGTCAGGAAGGCTGAGGAGGGACAATAAAGCGGGTTAAGACTGAAATCGTGGACACAGGGTCGGGGCGAACGCAAAGAACTAAGCAAAGCGACCTGTAGTCGCAAAATGTGAGCAGAGAGGTATGTATTTACTTATAGTATAACTTCTCCTAATTGGTACGAGGGGATGCTGAGAAGTTCCTGGCTTTGCCCCCTTTTATGTAGAATTTAAAGAAAAATTTGGTACCATAAAAACCATGATATCCTTTGATGTAACTGTGCAAGTGCCAGACGTTTCTGGTTTTGTAACTATTTTTAATTTTAGCTAGAATCTGAGATGGCAGAGGCACAAGCAAGTTTCACGCGTGTGGAGTTACGGGTGGCCATGAAAGTTTTGTTCCTACAGGGAAAGTCTGCAAAGGATATTCACAGTGAGATGTCACAAACACTAGGGGAGAAGTGCCCTTTCTAAAGCACTGTCAAAACCTGGGTTGCTCGTTTCAAAACTGGACATTTCAATGTTGAGAATGAGCTCCGTAAAGGCGCCCCACAACATCAACAGACGCGGCAACAATGGATGCTGTCCATACGCTGATTCTTGAGGATCGGCGAATATCCACCAGAAAGATAGCCCAGATACTGAACATCTCCCGGGAGCGTGTTGGTTTTTATTATTTCCAATATCCTAGACACGCGCAATCTTTCAGCGAAGTAAGTGCCGAAATATTTGAACACTGAACAGAAGGAGGCATGAATTGAGGCATCCAGAGCTGTTTGGACCCATTTTGATGCTACAAGGGCTTTTTGGATTATTAGTGACTGAGGATGGAACATGGCTCCACATTTATGATCCTGAAACCAAGGAACAGTCAAAGGAATTGCGCCACAGTGAGTCCCCGCGACCGAAGAAATTCTGCACCCAGAAATCATCGAAAAAAGTCATGGCGTCCATTTTCTACGACAAAGATGGTGTGCTGTTGGTGGACCATCTACCTCAGGGCTGTATAGTATAAGTGGAGAGTATTACGCCGGCCTCCTCGACAAGCTGAAGGAAGCAACTAAGAGTAAACGCCGGGGAAAGCCGAACAAATGAATCCTTTTGTTGCGGGACGCGCACACCTTTAGAGTTGTGGCTGTCAAACTGAATACCCTGGGTTTCCAACTGGTCCACTATCCTTTCTATTCACCTGACCTGGTCCCATCTGACTACCATCTACTTCCGAACTTGAAGAAACATCTCAAGGGTCGTAATTTCGAATACATTGCTGTCGTCAAACATGCTGCTCAAAGCTGGTTTGATGACCTGTCACATAATTATTTTTTAAACGGAATAGAAAAGCTCAAAAACGATGTAACAAGTCCATCAGTCTGAGGGGGTAATATGTTGAATAAATGTGCACTTTCAAAACTCTGGCTCTTTTTTTTTCTTTGCAAAGCCAGGAACTTCTCAGCACCCCTCGTATAAGCTCATAATTACTGTAACACCTCTACAGACGCGGACATGCGCTCTTACATGACGTCCGCGTCTGTGGCGCTGTTATAAATATAGTAATGCGACAAAGGGCGGAGAGGTCAGCCATGCTGAGCATGACAATGGCTTCACACAGGGACGAGGAAACGGAGATCAGCAAAGACGGAGGAAAGATGCGCGATAAAAGCCATGGCATAGAGAGCACAAAACTGTAGTTCTGAAGAGCACTCAGCAGCCTTTACAGCGTTCATAATATAAACAACACATTCAGCTACAGGTGCGCTCAGATGCTACAAGGGACGAGCCGGCTTCAAATTTCAAAGTCTGGGGCAGCGGAATCTCAGATTTTGACACGACCGTCACATGATAGGATCACTCTCGTATCTTTCAGAACATTCTAAGCATCCTGGTTGGTTAGCCGGCGGAAGCTGTACTAAACGTTTCTGTGGCCAAAAGTCTTTAGGCCATATATGGTTCGCTTTTGAGCCGTGCGGTGGAGTTGTGGCAGATCTCCGAGCTTCTGTAAGTAGAGAAGAGTTCTCCTCATCATCTTTCAAGACCCTTTTGGTCATCAAGGGTGGCGTAGGTGCGTCTCCTCATCATCTTTCAAGACCCTTTTGGTCATCAAGGGTGGCGCAGGTGCCCCACTGAACGGCTCGAAAGCAACGCAAGAGAGCGCAGGACATTTCACCGAGGTAGCACACGTTGTCGGTCCGCAGGCGTCGTCGGCCGACAGCGACGGGGAAGGACACCGCTCTGGCTGCGTCGAAGCAGGCAGCGGTGGCGGCGGCGAGGACAACACCCTGCGCATCGTGTTCACCGACTCCCGGCTGAACACGGAGCTGCGCTGCATCCTGCAGGACAGCTCGGACGCCAGCAGAGGGGACCGCCATGGCAGAAGGCACGGTTCGAGCCGCACGGCGCTGGCACGGCGTCACGTTCGCCCGCGAGGAGGCGCGCGGGTCGCCAGCGATGACAACATTGACGCTGTGAGTATTGGCATGGCCATGGTATGTCTACGTGACTGGGTTCGTATTGTACATGTGTCCTCTAAATAGACACGTCCACCTCGGTTCGTGCCGAATGAACAGCTGACCCGCCTTTCCTGTAACGCCATCTACGCTGAAACTACACATGCCAGAGAATAAATAATCATTTTGTTTAGTAGAAAAGTGAATACTGAAAAGGTGGCGCAGTCTTGCGATTTATATTGAAGACCACGTCTTCTGATGTACGGGGTTGTAGTCAGCACGAATCCCTCAATGGAAACCAGCGTGCGCACGCCATTGCCCGCGCTTACGCAGACCGGGCGCCACATGACGGCTCAGGATTATCAGAATCGGTGCTCCAACCGTACAATGTTATCCTTCTAGACTCCCTGCTCGACCCATCTCACGAGGGCGGAAGCGGTAGCATGAAAACCGCTGGAAACCTACGCCTAACACATCTTAGCGTGCTTCACATCGTACATCCCACACCTATACCCCAACAAATGCCCTCTCTGCTACGCCTATTTCATCTTGCGTCAACTCATAGGCTTGCCCGAAAATAAAAGTAGTCTTAGTAATTCCAAAATACAACCGTGAGCAGTGGAAGGCCGCGCTGTCCAGCTACAGCTTTGAAGACTAGCGGTGCACCGGTCCTGGCCGACAGCAAAAGTAATAGTAGCCCTGGACGAGGGGTCACTCCCCGCACACAAGACCTCCTTTTGACCCAATAATTTTTTTACGGCCCCCACCACCTGCGTAACTCTTCGAGATGAACAGTTCGGCCATGAGAAATTGCGCTGCACTCGCTCGCACCTCGTAAAGGAGCGCGCGCCCGCGCGCGCCATTTGCACGGCTAAGAGAAGCCGTACTAACCATATACTGAAAAATATTAAAGCATTATAGACTAGAAAGACAAAAAACTACAGATAATGTTTACTCCATTCCGCTCAGTGCGAAAGCGCGGATTTTTGCTACGTAGAAGGGGACGATGAGCGGGCAGTGCCGCGGGACGGAACTTGTTGTTGTTATTCATAGTATGAGGACAACAACAACAACAACAACAACAACAACAACAACAACAACAACAACAACAACAACAACAACAACAACAACAACAACAACAACAACAACAACAACAACAACGACAACGGAGTGCTCGCGCTATAGGCGAACAGAACATGCGACAACGGAAGATTTTGCTCGGGGTTGGTAACCATCGGATTAGTGCTTACGCGCTAATATACTCACAGACTCACAAAGAGCTTACCAAGGAGGAAAAGATATAGCGTTACGCAACCTCCGAACTAACACGTACCAACGCCTTAGCCTTCTACATACGATACATCCAGTGTTATACATTGATAAGTCTCCATTTTGTGAGGAATATTCGTATCTGTATCAAATGGCATGGACGTGCTAAAAGAGCCAGGAACTAGAGGTTATTAAAACCCCCACGATTGATTAGTCAGAGGGAATGCTGAAACAAAAAGGCAGCAGGAGCCTGTATGCATCTATCGCGACCCGAGACTGCGGCGGCGGGGTTTGTCGTGTATTGGAAGCATTGAGATCTAGCCCAGTTTAGGCCGCGCCCAGCTGGACATGTCCCCTTAGTGGACACAGGACCTGCAAGTACTTTTAACTGTGCCGACGCCGAAAACCGTGCGGGAAGATGCGGTTTGGTGTAACGAATGGAGATGGCCTAAATTTAGCACTTTAAATATGCCGCATTGTTGACACAAAAAGAGGCGCTCAGTGAGTACGATGTAAGGCTGTAAACCATCGGAAGGCAAGCCTTGAGATCAATTCCTTTATTAAGGAGCAAGAATAGTAGACATGCTGACGAACTTTTTCCCTGCTTTGCAGTTGAAAATGACCGTCTCCACACTTACTTGTTTTGTCTTGCTTCCATCCTAATGACTTCAGCGTTGAAATCAGGATGATATCCGCATCGAAAGCAGAGTTTATAGCGAGCACTTTCTGACCTACTCCACCCAAACAGCTTGTCCTATATTGCCCCTTTATGAAAGTCGATGCCAATTTAACCTTTATTATAACACTCAAGAAGTACAAAAAAAAAACGTGAGGTAGCCCGTACCAAATCAGAGGTTATCGCAGGCAAAACCAATTGAAATAAAAGGGGCCAATGTATTCACAGCCGGAGCTTAACGGAACCTAGTGCACAACCTGTGACATGCTGTTAGTCGCATATTCGCATGATTCTTTGAGCGCATATTGGTTTTGTACTTTGTCTTGGTGCAGGTTCTTGGTTGCTTGCAGGATGCTGACAAAAGTAATCGAACTCCGTATGTGACGGCCAGTTTCATCAGATTGTGTGCAATTTCTGTCAAAATATTGGATTGCAGTTGATGCTTTCTTCCTTGGTCTAAATGACAGTCTCTCTTCTAACGCCTTAATATCATGAAATATCGCAATGGTGTCTGAAAGATGATGGTCTGTATATCCTACCTCAAATGCATAACTTACCAGTCAGAAAGACGGCCCTCATTTTGTGGTTGCAGTACAGTATGTCTCTTAAAGCCCACAGTGACGGGATTTGAAGGCGCAGGCTCCTTTGCCAAGCCACGCAACCCGTATAGCAAGCCGAGCACTAGGCCGGGGCATAGCTGTACCCATTTTGAGAAAACCGGTGGGTACCCAGCCGGCAGCGGGAGTCGAACCCGCCAGCTGCCATCAAAGCTTGGCGACGGCATGTCGTGTGTGTCATCACGCGTTGCAGGACAGCCCGCGGGAACAGCGGTGCGGCTGCGTTCTCGCGACGGAGCCGCGGCAGCGGGCGCGCCACGGCGCGGAGGCCTCCGACATCGTCTCCAGCAGCTACTACTCCTCGACGCACGAGTCCAGTGTGGCGCTCAATGAGGTCGCTGCGAACGCCGGCGGTGGCTGTGCGCTGTGCCGCACCATCCACGCTATGGGCGGCTGCGCCAACGAGCGGCCCTGTCGGCAGCCTTGGCACCGGAACAGGAACGCTCGTCGCTGACGATCCCATGAACGAAGCGCTCAGCGCTGCACTGAGCCAAGCGTTCACCGTTCTAAGCTGAAAATTGGCGTTCCGCAACTACTGCGGCGTTCCTCTCAGCGAAGCATTCGGCGTTCAGTGTCCCAGAGCGATTCATCCAGAACCTCTAGTGAACGAAGCGCTGGCGTCGCGACTGAGTGGTTTAAAAGAGGCGATGCTGGCTGCTAAACCGGTGAATCTGAATTTAAGCACGAGTGACGTCACTTCGAAAAGACAAGCACGACGCTGACGTCACCGCTTACGCGGCGCTGTCGTGGTCAGATTCTCGGGCCAAATTCAAACGTAAAGATGGTCAGTTTCAGATATCAAACGCTGAAAAACTGATCGGAGGAGTTTCATGATGGGTCTCGGAAAACTCTCCCGGCAACGTTATTGTCATTGGTGCT
The DNA here is from genome assembly GCF_052857255.1 of Amblyomma americanum. Classification (NCBI taxonomy): domain Eukaryota; kingdom Metazoa; phylum Arthropoda; class Arachnida; order Ixodida; family Ixodidae; genus Amblyomma; species Amblyomma americanum. The sequence continues at coordinate 10,598,926 of NC_135507.1, read as the reverse complement.
TGACAACTTGTGTTCGGAGGAAGAGGAAACTCTAAGCACTATACATGAGCTCACAGATTTCCTCAGGTGATAACACCATGCAATTTATCCAGTGCCAGTCTGTGCATAATTACATATTGTGCTCCTTCGTACTGTTTTACTCAGACAGGCTTTACAGGCCGCCTTTGCTGACATCAACCTCACTATAAGTGCCGATAGGCTATATAATACTTGAAGGTAACATTTTAAGACGCATAGCGAAGTATTCGTTGAGGCTAATTGTTACTACCATTTCCATTTCTTAAGCGCTATTCCTGAGGCTACTTATTTAAACACTGTTCCTGAAAGAACATTGCGCATGTTGCGGTCGCCACAATAGTTGACGAATATTTAAACATGCAACATTTCTCGCAGTACATAGTGCTTGCTGTTTACGAGCATTACTTCATAGATGCAGGGATACACTGTATACCAGTGCAGTATTGGTGACGTCGCTAGGCACTTAATGCAACGCAAAAAGGGATTCTTTGGAAAACCCGCAGTAACATGTTTATTTCCCGTCGTCTTAAGCAGAGATTATTGCCACGTTGCTAGGAACGTAGCACACTCCGAGGTATAGCCACCTACGTCACTGTTCGCCTCTATAAATGCAGGAAAAAGAAAATGTCTTAGAGAAAATGTCTTAGAGTATCTAATAGAATTTTCACGAACAAATAAACATTCGTGTCGAAACCATTCCAAGACTTTTACTTATTTTGTCAATCGCAAGAGGGCCACTTCTAGAGCACATTGCAATGTGCAGCTCATGACCGAGAAGTTCCTTCGATCATCGCCTGCAGTGTTGTCGCAGCAGCATTATGGGTAGGTTTTTTGGTGCGCTTAACGAAGCATTACCCTGTAAGGCTAGCCAAGACGTCAGACTTCGGGGGTTCGCTCGCTCACTCGCTCACACTCACTCACTCACTCACTCACTCACTCACTCACTCACTCACTCACTCACTCACTCACTCACTCACTCACTCACTCACTCACTCACTCACTCACTCACTCACTCACTCACTCACTCACTCACTCACTCACTCACTCACTCACTCACTCACTCACTCACTCACTCACTCACTCAATGCTTCGAATTTAAGGCATAAAGCTGGGCTAGCTGGTGTCCGAAAAAAGCTCGTTGATCTAGTCGTATGTTCGGCAAAACGCCACCTACTAGCCAATTCGTTCTCTCGTGGGCAAAAACAAACAAAAAACACGCTGCTCTTTGGCTGACTTCGTGTACTACTTCCGAGTCTCATGCAACTTATATGAACCACTTCTGTCCCCGCAAATTAGCCGATTACTCGAGCAGCGAATGGTCCCGAAGTGTAGGAGCAGTGAGGAAATGGAGTAGGCTATGGCGGTTCTCTGCGGCGGCAAAGTGGGAGGAGGGTTTGGAGATTGTCAGAGAAAACACAAGGTTGCCGCAGAGCCGATATATCTTCCCCGTCTGGCTCTCTAAGGGAGGCGTACAAAATAAAAAGCCTGCAAACGTTCTTATTTGCTCAACAGCTGTACCGCTAAAACTGTAGCACTACTGCTGCGGGCACAGCTATACGAACTTAAGATACGCGTCAGTGTGATGCCGACACAATTGGTTTGAGGTTCGAATTCGGATGCGGGTTCAAAGTTGCTGCGCAGATTGAAAAAAAAAAAACAGCGGAATGTGCACTGAATTCAAGCATCTCAAAAATATTTTCAAAGGCATTTTCATAGGCGATCCATCGCACAAAACACAAATATTAGAAAATGGCATTGATAACGACTCTCATTCCGCCGCTATTTTCACAATATCGCCAATTGTGTCGAATTACCAGCTAGTTTTTAGAAAGGTGGTGATATAAACGAAACCTAAATTAATTTTATTGCGGATCTCGCAAAATAAAGATTTCAGGACTCTCTATTCGTATTACACAAATGTCACTAAATCGCGTTCAAAATTTGTCAAATTGTGTGTTTTCGAAGAAAAAAAGCTCTGCAGTGAATCTGCACCCGTCCAAGTGGTTCTGTGGTTAAACTGTTGTGCTGCTAAACACGTTGTTCACAGTTTCGACCCCGGCCGCAGACGCCACGATTCGATAATGGTTTAGTGCGCAAATGCTCGTTTACTTAGATTTACGTGTAGGCTGAAGAATCCCGGGTAGTTAAAATTAGTCCGGAGACTTTCGCCACCATGGGTCTCATATAACACAGTGTTGTTTTAGCACGAAGCAATTCACTCATGAGTAATGCGACGAACATGTGTACTTAACACTCAAGTACTATTTGATTTTTAAATCGAAAAACTCCGACTAAGCTGAAGTACCTGGTTTCCAAGTCGCATAACCAATATACATCGAAAGTAAAATACATGGGATGTTTTGAGAAGTAGAAGTATGAGAAGTATACATGAGAAGTATTTGGGATAATGGGATATTCTAGTTTTGCGGGCAGCTCTTGGGTGTGGAGTGTTTTCGACCCGTTGTCGCTAACAACTTTGTCGGCTTTTTGATCGCGCTCCCTGCATTACATTGGTTGATGCAAATAAAATGACTGATTAATTGATTGATTGATTGACTGACTGATTGTTGTTACCTGCCCTCTTGTAGAGAAAGCCAGCAGATGTGACTGAAGCACGGTTGCATTAATTGCGTGAATCCGCCAGTTGAGTTTACCTTTTTAAGACATCAGGTATTGTTTCGTCCTCTCCGCGCGCATAAAGAAATTTATAAAGAGCGCGACAGTGAGAGAGAAAGAAAGGAGGAGAGGATATCCATACAAACACGCAAGAGCAGCTTCTTCGCCTTTTCACACTGCCGAACATCAGAAGTTTGCTGCTAAGCAACCGAAGTGCCTCCCGCGTTTGCAATGGACGTGCAATAGTGGCAGACTTCGACAACGCCCAGCTCGACACAGCCCTGACAAGTTGACAGCATAAAGCCGCAAAAGTCAACGTTTTGGCTTAGATCATACGCGGACAACTTCTTGTAGTGCTACGATTTTAACGACCTTTTTTTTTGGTTCTTGAATAGAATAGATGCGTTGTTCGGAACGTTTGCAGCACGGAATTCAATTCAATTCCACTCGCTAGATTCCGCCTTACGTGTATACCATACGCCAGACTTCGGAGCTTGTTACATGCTGCACCTGGATGCCTTGTTGCCAACTCCCCCTTCCTTCTTCCAGATGCCATGACACTAAACTTATATACCCTACTGCCGAGTGTCCCTTAGGCATATTGGATGACGTGATCGCTGAAACGGGGCATTGAGCGAGCTGGTGTTACGTCTGATACGTACAGTGCGCTCACAGACGTAGACAAGAATGCACAAAATGTCAGCGTTTTTAGCTTACGTCACCTACTTCATTTCTAATAAAACTGACCGGCCTTCCTGCATGGTTTATTACCGATACACAACACGTGTTATCTCCCTTATCATGGTGGGTCCGTGTGGGGTCCGAAAACTCTTGTGTGTTCGTCGTCAATTTTTTTTTCTCTACGCTATACCACCGGATCTTCGCTGCTTCCCGCCGTTCCACATCTTGTGGCACTGTCCACGCAGAGCCTCGCTACCACAGTCTATTCTAACATATCTACCCACCCACTACACCACTCTGGAGGAGTGGCTGACGTACTCCTCGGCATCCCCAGATGTTATGCGAACGCTGCATGGTGCACATGGCTAACCAGCGACACCACCTCGTCCGACTAATAATCTCCCTCCTTCTGCCCCGGACTACAGGCATTGACAATAAAGGTTTTTCACCCAAACCACAGCCGGCCCTGAGTGAATGCACGAGAGCGCTGAAGACTGAGCAGCATTTCGCCAGCCTGTCTATGCATACTTCACAAACACCTGTGGAACCTTCTACGGACCGAGGAATTGAGAATGCTTTAATGGCAGGAAAGGAGGAGAGGTCGGCCACATGACCGTGCCTCTGTCCTGCTACTGCCCTCTAGGGAATGGGGAAAGGAAGGAAAATAGGAGGTAAGGTACAGATCAAGGCAAGACTAGGACACATGTGACAAGAGCAATAGCGCATATCTGACATTGCAACTGAATTCTTATAGCACCATGTAGGAGCTACCAGGCTTCCACATAAAGGTCTTTGTCGATCACCAAAAGAGTTCGACGACTTATTATCGCCCCCCCCCCCCAAATAAAAAATGCGGCTCTTGCATGCTGCATGATAAGGGAGTAATTACTCATTGGCATCCACCCAAGCGCAGCCACACGGCTATAGAGGAAAGCTATACAGCAGCTTTCTCAGAAACTTCGCAGTTAAAGAAAAATTCGTCCAGGTCTGGGGTTCGAACCCGGGACCACCGCTTCACCGGAGAAGTCGCTCTAGCAACTGAGCTAACCGGGACGGCAAGCTTATGGTAGGGCGAGAGCGAATGGATCAGTAATTCGATGTGGGAACAGTGTTGGTCAAATGCTGCATCCGTTGGACGTTAGGCGGAGGATAGAGGTGTGGATGGTGCTGCGGCTGGCATGGTTACACGCTGCCTACAGCGTAGGTAAACTCGATCATCTGGGACCAGTCTAACAAGTGCTGAACCCCGAAGCCGAAGTCAGCTATTTAAGCGAGGAAACTTTCCCCCGAGATGTTGGAAGGGCGAGGGCAGTGTCAAAGGAAAAGACGAAGTGAGTTTTCACCACGCGTTCCTCAAAAGTTTAATGCGCGTTCCTCATGTCTTCGAGAGTGAATAGCAGTTGTCTATGGTTTTCGAGTCGAGCAGCTGGTGCTTTTGCCTGGTGACAACACTGTGGGCTTAGTTTTCATGACGCGACAAAGTGACAGGCTAGTGAAGCTGCGGCTTCGGTGTTAAGCAAATGTAACTATCTTAATTTGCCCAAGGCAGAATAACCGACAGCTAACAAAATGAGCAAGGACCTAGAAATAAAAAACAAGCAGCAGCACGAGACAACCGGTTTTATAAATCTTTCACTAGAGGTACACTTCTGTCTACAGAATTTTCGAGATTTCTAATACTTCTGAAGGCCGTTATGTAAAACTAGATTAAAGGTATGTTTCCATCAGAACTTTGTCGCTTGTGATGCCAATTGCGTTCAAGTGCATGAATTTCTGTTATGCCGTCCGGTATCTTCTGAGAATCAAACAGCTCGTATCCAGTATTTGGAGTGTAGTTGGGGTACAGTACTATAGTTCTGTCTTTAAGCGTGATCTGTTTTAGTTCGCACCGCTGGATTCTTTTTAGCAACATGCACCAACCAGCCCAGCAACGTGTGCTATATTTCAATTAAATGACAATTGCGGAGGTTTCAGAATTCGACGAACTTAAAGAGTCGACTGTGTCGAACTTGGAGGTAAAGTATGAGAATGATTTTTGCGCTAACATTTGAAAATGTGATGTAATCACCAATTGAAACCGCGACGGCTTTCAGGCTCCTCCGCAGCGCACAGCGCCCAATGGGGCATTGTGTTGACGTCATCTACGGTGGCAGTGCATTTCCAACGCAGAAGCATTTGCTATGAAGACACCGAAGGCAAAGCCACGCGGAGCGTTGTTTGGTGGCATTCGGCGACGCGCGGCAGTGTTTGGGTGAAGGCAGAGAAAATTTTAAATCTCTCCGTCCATGACGTCATAACCGAGCTTCTCCTCACTATTCCAACACTGTGAGAAGTATGAGATTGGTTCTGCGATTACGTTACCATTTGCAACGCCAATTCAAAAACGAAAAACAAAACTTGGCACGCTTTATATATAGCGCATATAAGTTTGAATTCTCAGGAAGTTGTGCCCTTTAAGCACTATAAAACGCCCTTGGTCATGTCTTATTTGGGGCCAGGACCACGCAGTGGACCTTCCGCTGCGTGTGGTTGCATCGGAGAACGGTACACAGTACAACGGCGTCTCCCGTCCTTTCTTTTGTACTGTTGTCCACGTCTGTGTTCGTACGGTATGCGCTACGTGACGGGGACGCTCCCTCACCACAGCGCGAGTGTTAAGACGCACCTAATCCACGCTAAGCCTACTTCGCGAGCACTTGTTTAGCCCCACGCTTTGGGGCCCTGGACAGCTAGGGCAGGGTCTACCATCGTTGGTGTTCGGCTCGTTTGTTCCGGAATACGAAACGAGCTTCGTCCCGTCTCTGCTACGTCTGCCCAAGATCTCACCAAGCTTACTGCGAACCGCACACATGCAGCCAATGAGTAGGCGGGTAAGGAGCCCACGGAAGGCGGGGTATATAAGGCGTGGATGTTCGAAAGCACGACACAGAGATCTGGGATACGCAGGCACCGCAGTGGACAGAAGCTCCCGGCCAACTGCAGACGGTCAGGGCGGATCGTGCTTTCAGAAGTGCACGGGACTAGGTGAGTCTCTAGCAGGAACATTTTTTGGCGCTTTCTTCGCCACCATCACCGTCATAGTAATCAAACTCATCATTGACCAGGATATGTCCTCCGCAGAATGATTTCTAGCATTCATTTTCAAATTTACACCGTTCTGTGTTATCGTCGGCAAGACTATCGGAGCGAATGTCTTCGTCACATCAATATCTGGCCTCCTGATTAAGTTTACTTTATTGTAGACTATGTAAGCCTAAGGGCTCTTTGATTTAGTACTGCTGCAATAAAGGTGTTGCGAAAATTTGGCTAGATGCGGAAATCTGCATCGAGAACTTGAGAAGGCGAGTTGGCGAGGCTGCACTTCGTGGCGGCACGGTTATATTAGCAGATGGGTTAGCCCAGGTCAAATTATCGAAGAAGGAATAACGAATAAAAGGTAGAGAAGTTTGTGGAAGAAAGTTTAAGCAGAGCATCGTGTTCTAATAATGGAGGAGAGCTAAACAGCTTTCACAGAAACTTCGTAGTTGAAGAAAAATTTGTCCTGTTAAGAACCAGGGGCCAGCACCTGTCCGGTGCGGTACCTCTACTAACTGCACTAACTATGACAGCTAACAGAAGGTAACAATTTGAAATGGAAAGAGTGTTGTTCCAATGCTTAGGAGAAACTCCAAGGTGAAGATTTTTGATAATCACTCATTAGGATTCACCACGAAGTTTCTGTGAAAGGTGTTTAGCATTCGTTTGTTGCCATTTCATACCCTGCTATTCTGGACAAAAGCATTCTTGAGCAGCAAACGATTTATGAACGCGATGTTTTCATATAATTTAAGATTTGACTATAAAAAATCAACATATCTACAAATCATTCGACGGCAGTGTTTTTTTTTTCTATTAACGTTTTCGCTATCGTCAAAAGCGTTCCCCGTTGGGTTTCTTGGGAGTCTTAACTGTTCGATGTGATCTCTGGAAACACTTTAAAAGAAAGTTTTTGCTACATTTGAGAAGAATGGACCATTATCTTCAATATTACCGTAAAAGTATCTTACCATTTTGCAATTTTCAAAATTTTTGTCCGAAATTGTTGCACTCAGGTTGCGCTTGGGGGGAGCTAATGAGTAATTAATCCCTGATTAAAGATCTTCTACGTCTTGGTGGATTTCTCTATACGACCAAACAGTATTACGTTCTATGGAGCGTACGGTTACGCCAGTCTGCCTAGCTCACACCTACGAAGGACACACCAAGCGTGTACTTAGGGGGAGTAGGGTTGTAGTTTGTGGCATCTCACACTCAAAATTTTCATACAGGCTATTGGGAAAAAGTCGATTTGATTTCATCATTCCCCCGAGGTTAGTCTGCGGGGTTTCGGGAGCAATATCGCTGGCTGCCGCGATGGCTGCCATCAGCGTGCCTACAGTGGGGAGTTAAAGTTGTCTATGCCGCAAAATATGAAAACTCTCAGGTAAAAAATCCAACGGTTATCTGGCTCGCTTGAATCTCTGGAATGTTGACAGCGATAACAAAACAGAAATAATATTTTATCCTTATCTTTCGAGAGAAAAAAATACAGTTCCGGAGTAGATGCAATATGGCGCACCTTTGCCTTTCGGGAAAGTTTTCGGCTGAGCTTCAGTTACAGTGGTATGATACATTAGCCGTGTACGTAACGCTGGCTGGTTCTATCGTTACGCCCTAGCCACCTCTTAATGAAAGCATTCAAATTTGACTGCCTATTTGCAGTTTCAAGCCTGTCTGGCTTTTTCAGTGCGTCGTAGTTTGCTATATATACAAACTGCATTAGTTCGCAAAAGGCCTGTGTTGTAATAAAAAGAAAATAAAAAGTCTTTCCACGCGGTAATAAGTGTCCATAGTAGAGCGCCGTAGCCAAAAAAAAAAATCCTGCTTTAACCGGCTCATTCAGTAAGCATCTTTTCAGGTGGGCAGGGGACTAGGCGGTGTAGAAACTGCGCCTTGTGTGATAATGTGACCAAACCTGGTCATGAGGTCCTTAGAAGTGACTCTTAAACCGGGCGGAACAGGGCGACGCCGCCACGCTGAAGGCTCGAAATGCTAGCGTAATGTAGCTATCGCTACAAAACAGACGGATATGGTGGCGACAAAGCACGCGGAGATGACGCGGCTGGAGTTGCCGAAGTGTGTATAGGTTCCTGTTACAGTCGCTATACCTGGGGTTTCCACCAAAATAGGGTGCAGTCTTGAATGGACACCGAGGACAAATAGAAGTTGGCCTGTATCGATAACGTACCGCGTTCCAGTCATAAAGATACCTCTCTCAGCGGAAACGGATGTTTTATAAGCTAGAAAAAAAAAAGATATACAAGTGTGGTCCTCACCAGCCGATTCCGCAAGCAAAATGCGTTCGTCGACATCAATTTCTGGGCGCTCATCCCAGAGGATATGCTCACCCCTATTCAATTCAAAACAGTGGCGACCCGTCCTTTTCCTGAAAGGACGTCAAGAGTTTTAATCGACTGAAGAAGGATTTTTAAATCTAATTTTCTCAGCCATAAATTGGTCTTTTGCTGGTGCACAAAAAATGAAATTTTACAGAGAATAATAAATGGATGGAGTTGATATCATTGTCCCTTGAAAGAAGGCACATGAAATTTAGGAATGCTGCCTTCACGTAGAACACTCTACCTTTTTTCTATCTCTCCCTCATGCTTGGCAATGGCATCCCACCACCTCACGCTGACCAGTGTCCCCCATAGTCTTCCGCGACATTCTATGGTCGCGTTTCCCGCGTAATTTAGTCGATGCCGCCAAGTGATCGCACCGTTTCGTCCCGCGTCCGAGAGATGGCCCTGGTTGTGGACTGGAGCTGTAAAACGAGATGCATTACCTACGCGTCGGCTCTACGGTACGTGTCTCGCGGTCGTGTAAAATGCACCTCCATGGTCCCAAAGCATATGGCTATGAAGCACGCACACGGCAAAATTGAGCAGTGCGAAGAACATTCATGATTAACTTGCAGTTACACGCCTGTCGTCTTTTTTCTGCTACCACTATTTTATGATGTGCAGTCGAGACAACGAGCGGTCTAGTGAATATCAGAGCGGCTGCAAAGACAAGAGAAACATGAGTAAGGACGAGCGATAGTGAAATGAGGTGCCAGCATGGAAAATTGGTTAGAACCACGTGGCGGCATAAAAGGAAAATAACAGGAGGTCACCGATACAGGTCGTTGGCATCCAGTGGACCCACGAGTTGACCAACTTCATTAATGAAGATGATGGTGCTGATGACAACAATTAAAGGAGTTCAGCGCGCGTACGTAGATACACCGTGTTTTCTTTGCTTGTCTATTTCAAAGAAGGTGCTACCACAGCGATGGGAAACGTTCAACTGCCTGCCTGTGGCCGAAGAACTCTCCAGGCGATGACCGTGCTTCTGATGGCCCTAGAGTTTATCCTGGCAAACGGTAACGGTCTCTCAAGTTGTGCCATTGAAGTTTAGTTGTACTCGCATGCAAGCAGTGCACACTCTCACATGTTGACTAACTCAGATAGGAATACGGTTTATATTCCTCGGCCTCACCTTTGTTAATGTGAGCGACGATTAAGTTACTTTAACCGAGAAAACAGAGCTAAAAACGACACTTAAGGAGAGGTATGGTCAGGTCAGTTGCTACAAAGGTTACGACGAAGATAGTGGCAGCGCTTGTCCTGTTTTCGATTCCTTTTTGATGCCATTTGCACCATTTTTATGTTAAAGTATGTCTGACAGTGAAGTACTTCTGAGGTACCCTAATTGGTCCTTCAATCTACCGTGTTAATTTATTAAGATAACATGATCTCGAATCAAGAACACTGTTATAAAGATAAGAATAGCTCCTTGGAGTGAAGGATTTCAGACTTTCGTTAAGCGGTCTGAGCAAGCTTTATTCGGCTACGTAAACTGTAGTACTTTAGTGTGGACAGGCATTTAACATGGGTACTGCAATATCATTAGAGGAACAGAATGTAAGTAAGACATCAGGCACTATATCACGTGTGATGAGTACAAGGACACGATTGAACAGTTCCTGAGTAGGTCATGTTGGTTAACGCCAGCGACAATCGTGCAATTCCCGAGTAACAGACTTCAAATTACTGGCTATCTCCGACCATTCACCTAACGTGGTGCATTGTCTTAGCCCTCAGTAGTCTGGTTTTTGCAGAATAGTTACAGAATAGTTACAGAAGAACAAAAAACTACTTCGCAGCGCTGCTGGAGGACGAAATGGCGGCCCTTTCCTCATCTGGGACGACGTGGAAGGAACCGGAGAAACGAAACAGTAAGCACAGCTTACGCATTTTAACGCGACAGCGTTAAATGCTCCATTACCCAGAAAGTCCGGCGTCGGCGTTGTGAGGGAAAAATCACGAGCATGACTCTGGCAGGGGGTGCCCAGAGAGCAACCTAGGAGACAGATGGCCCACCTAGGTCACGTGATATCGCAGTGTCAACAAAAGCTGCCCAACGGATTGCGAGCATAATGCCCACCGTGGCAGGTGGCAGTTAAATTAATGATTGGTCGCTCGGGAAGAGTAACAACGAGACCGACCGGTGGCAGCACCTACCATCGCATGGCAATAGCGCATCCCTTAACCCTTAGCACAACTGCGCCAGGATGGGCATGAGGACTCCTAGGGATCTATGATGATAATGTAAAGGATGACTTTCTGTATATATGGCAATTAACCGATTTCGCTATCGCGTCATACCATTGAGGCGGAGCTTAAGTGTCTTTGCTGTTTGCTTTGGTACCGAGGTCAAGATAAATGCGTAAGGCGTGACATTCATAGCACCATGAATTCGCAGAATCATAGCCATCATATATGACGCTTTTACCACGACTCCTCGGTCGCGTAACGTACAGTGTTCACTTTTGGACAGCTTTCGCCACTGGTTGGGGTGGCGAAAACGTCTTCTGCGCGGGCTGCCTCATTGCCCAGAGGGTAAGACGCCGTAAGGAGCGTGTGTCGTCCGCCACCTTCCCAGATTTACATAAATACAACATAATATTCCCTGAACACTACAAAGACGCATGTCCTTGGTGCAACGAGAGACCCGCAGCTAACCATACAGAACAAACCCGACGACCACCAACTACGCTATCGGGTTAAACGGTGGTTCAAGTGGGCCGACAATTGCTTTCCCTCGGTTTTTGTGATCGCTTTGCCGCAAGTCTGAACAGTATAGTATGTGCAGGTGGTTTGGCATTCCGGCTAGAGTCAGTTGTGCGCTCAGTTTCACGTGAAGCATAACGACAAGTTATAGATGCTGCCTCCGCACCGCTTAAAGCGAAGCGATGTTCTCTTCGTCTGACCTGCCCCTCTAAGAAAGCGCCTCAGTTACAGCGTGCAGTTTTCAAAAGATTGCCTTGTCATGGTGAAACTCGCGAAACGAAGCGCAGTTTCTGTACTTGCCGAGAGAATCACAGGAGGCACTGGGGCTAACAGTGACCATATTGCGGTTTTTAAGGTGAAAGCCTTTACAGGCTCATTGTTGTGGACGGGATTTGTGCGTGCTCAGAAAGTGTCCGCTGCAGCTCTCACTCGAATGACGTCATCAAAACTAAAATATATAAAATAAAAGTAAAAGAATAAAAATTGAAAACAAAAAAAACAAAAAAGGTGCGACGCGTACTGGCGTCGTGGAAAAAAAACCCGCATTCTAGAATTTTTCATGCTTTCGCATTCCTGCACATAAGCAGACTTAAGTGCCCTCACAATTTTTTTTCTTCGTAGCAGTTTAGTACGGCGTTATTCATAATCTTAACCATGTTGTCTAGCATCGCCAGGCTTATATAGCTACATAGTTAACTCCGCCCTCTTGTACCGTGTTGCAGGCTATGTTGAGTGCAATCTTACAATCGGGAACAAAAGTATCCGGGACGCGTGAGCCTGAACTGATGCTCACAGTGGTGAAGGTGAGAACTGAGCACGCGTACTTTACTATGCGGGAACGAATTGAGGTGATCGCCGAATAACATGGCTCCTATGCGCCGCCATTGTTCTTTTGCGCGTCCTGGAGGCATTTTCCACGATTTTACATTGCAGATGTGCTGTTAAAAAAACCATAATAAAAATCACTGCTTTTCCTTTCTCCTGCCTTTGTTTTCAGCATGGTGGTCCAAACGCAGCAGTACGAAGGAAGCTGGTAAGGACATGCACGGTAAACGGCTGTTTCGCTTTTCACGAGATTTCGCTTTTAAAAATTTTTGGGAATTCTGAAACGGAGTACCCTTGAGACACTCACTTATTGCAGGGGCTTGCCGGGTTTAACATGGAAGTAGGTTCTCCACATTTCCGATATTCGCACCTGTAGCCCGCAGCAGAAACTCAGGCTGAACATTGAATTAATAGCTAAGAGCGTAAAATTAGCTGAGATTGTGTTAGGCGATCAGAGGTCGGCGCCTTCAACAGATAAAGTATTCGTTTGTATCTGGCAAAGGTGACCGGAGCGGATAAAATGACCAGGTTTTCTGCATACCGCTGGTAAAATGTCTGACGAGTCGGGTCCAACTTTACGTCCTTATAGAGACACAGGAGTAGGGGAACTGTTACTTTTTAAAAATTTTATCTTGTATAACATTTGTCTGTCATTATAACTAATGGCTGCTATGACAACGCGGTCGAATTCAAACACGAACAGTGATCCGCGTGGTTTCTTGAGTCTTTAGCTCTGCATTAGTTTGTAGTCGGTTTGTAACAAGCGGATTGCAAGACCTTTCATGTAGAAGTATGAATTTTACTTGTTTGCTCGCAGTGGTTGAAAACAAAGCGGCGAAAAACTGCACTTTGTTGATGTATATCTCTTTTTGTTCTCACCGGATACTACTTATGCCGTTGCGGCATTAAACAGGTTTTTACAGCTCTGACCGTGTATCACGGTAGTCCGACGTCAGCGCAGCAACAATCTGCAGCTTTCTGCCGAGCTTCCAAGTTTTCAAAACCCCTACGATTTCATGAACAGCGTCACTATAGTACTGACGAATATCTCTGGCATGAACATCAGCATGCCGAACAGCCATTCGGCGTTTCCACTTGCTATGCAAACCTAATAAACTTAGCATATCATAAAACACAACTGCGTCATTCTTGACTGCCAAAAGCCGAGTTACATGGGGATCTAAAGGGAAACATTTCATCAAAGTTCGTTGTAAAACACCCCAAAAGAAAAGAGCAGACAATTCCAAATGAACCGTTTCGACACATCCAGTTCTCTTCACCCCTGCACAAACTGCTGTTAAGGTGAAACGAGCATGTGCTAGTCGCAGTTAGTGGTTCAACTCCAAATTGACGTTTTTTTGTTCAGTAAAAGCAGTAGCTATTTCCATATTAGTGTTCAGTTCACTCTTTGAATGAGGCACCAAAAATGACAAGAAATATTTTATTTACCATGTATTTGTGAAATGAAATGTGCAGTTTTACATTTGGGGCTCGGCCACGTTCATTAAAAAAAAAATATGCGGGCAGTTTTCGCGTATTCTAATTTAGCACTTGTTTTTTTTCACCATGGAAATGCATATCTTGTATACTGTGACCCCTGATGGTAGCCTCAATCAAATATAATCTGTTCCTCCTCTAAATATGAGGTACTGGTAGCAATTTGCTAGATGCCCGTTTACAACACAATGCTCCAAGTATGCGTTCAAGCATCGTTCAAACATCGCAAAAAAAGTTGGAGAAGTCGAAAATACAGTACTTGACTGGGATAATAAAAGCGGTAAAGTCAATGCTCGTGGAAATAATCCTTGTTTCTTGCCACGCTGACCCCATGAATATCCCTGTTATTTCTGACAGAGCCCAGCTTCGAAGTGGACCTTCCGCTCTGCGCCCTTGTGGTTTCCGCAGCTGGTAAGTGGACATGTAATAAGGCCAGTGCCTGGCATTGGCGTGTAAGACACAATAATTTACGGGGCTTAAACAAAAGGAATATTTTTATAAGAGAAAGTCATCAAGTATTCTTTTACTCACTGTAAAACTGACGTCACTGAGGACACTTAAGAAAAAAAAATCGATTACGGGCACTAAATGACGCATTGGTGTCGTTCGAACACGTGCTAACGCTTCAGTGCACGTGAAAGACTTATATTTGCTCGAAACCCGACTATAAGCACTTTAACGCTTTTATTATTACTCTGAAGAAAATTCGTCGCGGTCCGGGGCTGGAGCCTCGGAGCACCACCTCGCTATTTCTAAAGAAAACCTGCCAAGTAACCAAACCTTTCTCTTTTAACCTTTTCAGCCCTGGGACCATAAAATGAAGACAAACATTTTTTTTGTAGCCTTATGTCCGTGGCAGTCACCAAGAAGAAAACTGAAATGGCTCAAAGGGCTGCCTTGTTCATGCCTTGTACACTTAGGACATTTTCGTGCTTATTTTTGTGGTTTTAAGCGATGAGGAAGATGGCGCATGGCACAAGCCAAGCATGCAAAGGATTGTACATGTACTGACTTCATAAGGGACGTCACAAGGGGTGCATTCCCATTAGTTGAAGGCGAGCGACGTCACCAGACCGGAAGTTATGCCACTTCCGGTAAACTCATCGACAGCTGCTATGCTATTGCATTGCCAACACATAATGAAATATGGTGTCCCTGTGATTTTTTTCATAGTTTTCTAGCAGGTAAAGAACCTCATTAGGCTAGTAAAAAAACAAACTTGGAAGTACAAAGAAGTCAGGGCTGAAAGGGTTAGCAGTTATTATTTATTGATTTAGTTATTGTAGCGAAAGGCACATTGGCCACGAACTCGCAGTTGCGCCGTGCTCGCATTTCCACCGTGGTCGCACCGCACCACGTGACTGGTCACGTCACGAACCACGTGACCAACCGTGTGAAGAACCACGTGACAACAACTAGCCAGACAATCGGACTAACCTGGACTTGCAATCAAGATTAACCAAAGCTAACCAAGCTATTATGCCTTAGCTTTCGCTATGTATATCCTGGCATAGCCGAGCTAAGCCACTGCCAGTTTTTTCTCGTTACTTCTTAATCTTTCAAGACTGACAACGGCGCGAAAAACGGGACAAGATAGAGAGAAGCAACACACTTCTCTGCTTCTCTTCTCTCTAACTTGTCCCGTTTTTCGCGCCGTTTTCAGTCTTGAATCATGGACCAACTGGCCCAAGAATCCTCCCTTTTGCAGTTAATTTCTTAATCTTCTTCCCACAGCGCCAATTAGGCACTTTTTAAAGCATCCCTGGTAAGCGATGACAAATGAGGTTGAGTCTTCATTTAAGAGGCGTGCTTCTCACTTGGGTCCAAACGTTATCGACTCCGCGCGTCGTTTCGCAGGTTGCTACGTGGACAGCTGCGTGCCTCTGGTCTTCGAGTGCGGCCGAACGTCGGACAACAAGTCCGGCTACGCCAAGTGCCGCAGCGTCCACAGCGCCTGTCTGGCGCAGTGCGTCCGGAACCTCAACAGGGTCGGCGCCGCCCTCCAGAAGTGACTAACACCGAAGAATTAAACGAACAAGGAAGAAAAACCGCGAAAAAAAACGAAACTTGAGACCAACGGCACCTCATCTGGCGTGGCCACTTCTACAGTCTCAAGGCGTGTGACGGCGCCGTTTCATTTTGTTCGCTTCCTTAAAAAAAAAAATGACTGCAGCAACAGCAGTGCGGTATCGTTTGCGCATGCGTGCAAATATGCTGCTTTGCTACGTCAACGTGGCAAGAGTTCCTCTTTCCAGCTGGAATTTCTTTTTTTTTACTCTTCTTTCAGAAGCAGTCTTCCTCGGATCCTCAGTGAGGTAGACTGTGAAAAAAAAAAAAATGTCTTGAGAAAATAAACTGAGGATCATGGAACTCTCGCGTTCTGGGTTGTTTCCGTGTCGACTGCGTCACTTTCGCTTACGTCGTTAGCGCACGTTGGCGTGAAAAGCAACTTATTCTCAGAGTATATGCACGTTGTTAATGTTCTTAGCCTTAGAAGGGAAGTAGCTCACACCTACAGAGATGAGTGGGAGGTGTCTTAGAATAGAGCGGTGACGTCATAATACTTAAAAAGTAAATGTTAACAAAGTGAAATTACATCTGCAGTCTTTGAGACAGTTCATCATCATAATCATCACCATCAGCCTGACTACACCCACTGCAGGACAAAGGCTTCTCCCATGTCTCTCCAATTAAAGCTCCACTTTGCCATCTGCGGCCACTGTATCCCCACAAACTTCTTAATCTTATCCACCCACCTAACCTTCTTCCGTCCCCAGCTACGCTTTACTTCTCTTGGAATCCACTCCGTTACCCTTAAGGAGCAGCGGTTATCTTGCCTTCACATTGCATGTCCTGCCCAAGCCCATTTCTTCATTAATGGGAGACAGTTCAATAATGGGATAAAGGCGGAGTGCTTCCATAGGGACGGAATACGAAAGAGGGAAGGTATGAATGCATTCACGCTTGTCCAGCCTCATTTTCTTTTTGTAACCACAGCAACGTCGCGACCTTGGCAACGTTGCACATCTTTTGGGCCTCTGGGCGTCCCACAGACATCTGGGCATTTTTTTTGGCATCTGCTGGAAGCCTTCTTAACACCTGGGCCCCCTTAAGGCCTCTCCTGGGCATCACCTTGGCATATTGAAGTTTTTCTTCGTTCTCTCAGTGCCTAAATGTCAGTTCACAGGGACTTTGCTGTGAGACCTGGATTATGAGCCAACAAGAGCGCACAGTCTTTAGTATTAGAGCAAGGGATCAATGAATGATTCCCAATGACTCAGTGGCTTCGTAAGCTTGAGAGCCTACTACTTCCAAACAAAACTAAAAGCTAATGGTCACTACAACCACGCGCAGTGCCTAAATAACGCATTTTCAGGCGATTATGTTAACGAGCTCGTGCGGAAGAAAATCCGGCGTCATCGTCGGAGTCGTTGACCGTAAGCAAAAAAAAAAAATCCAAGAAAAATCTCCTGATAGGCAATCTAGGAGTCAGGTGGGCCATCTATGCCACGTAACCTTGTGGCGTCATCATAACCTGCCCACCGGATTGTGAATAAACTGCGCACCGTGGCAGGTGGCAGTTAAACTGATGACTGGTCGCGAGAGGTTGTTCGGAAACAGCAACCTGGACCGTAGAAGACTCACCGGTGGCAGCACCTGTCATCCCAGGGCTGTGGCGCATCGCTTAAACGCGGCACCACTGCGCCAGGAGTGGTATCAGGACTCCCTGCGATCTATGAAGGTAAAGTAGAGAATGGCCAATTCTGCACACAGGGGCATGAAATCATTAGTTATTGCGTCGACCTTTGCAATTCTTCAGTGGTAGGTCACTTAGTTCAGCACTGACTGATGGAAATTACCGTTAACCCCCGTTACACCAGAGTTCCGCACATTGAGGATGGAAACTAAGCTCGTGTTACGAGCCAACACCGTTCAGCCACGACGGCTAGTACTAAGACCTCAAATGCGTCTTATTAACTCACCAGTGAGCCCCATCACGAAGCGGTAAAGTTTACCCGAGCGTGAGTTATACCGCTCGTATCCGCTCTGCATAAACACTCCGCTCCTTCTTCACTTCTCCACAACTCGAGCAAAGGCGTTATACTGCCGCCGCATAGATCAAACTTCCTCGGTATTACTCTCTCCCCACCCGCTTTCTTTCTCGCCTCTGCAACGCGCCTTTCAAGCCTGTCCTTTTCCTCCTCTCACCAAACAGAGCGCGTGGGTGCGCGCACGTCTGAAGTGGGAGAGACAGCGTAGGAGGGAGAGGCGAACTCAGGGCGCCAACAGCTGTCAGGCGCGAGACGAATGTGCCGTAAATGTTTACAACCTCATGCGCGGCGATGGTTTCTGGCCTGTACGTCGTGTTGCCAGTGGGATCCAAGGCTCTGATGCCCAATTGGTGCGACCCCGGCGTTCCCGGCTAGCGTAGTGGTTCGGGGCTCGTGTGTCATGCGTGGCGTATTGGCTCTGTGACTGGCTTTAATTTGGCCGTCTGTCGTCGCCCGCCGCGCCAAGCGGGGTTCGGTGTGCGAATTGACTGCTGTAACACGTACCGCTGGAGCTGGATGGCGGCTATAAATTGAGAAAACGTGGTCCTTAGCCTTTGCTTCTCCCCCCCCCCCCCCCCCCTCCCCTCCATCTAACTCCCGTCGTCTGCACAGTCCTGTATGATCACCGCCTTAGTTGCACTCCTCGCTCTTGGATGTTTCGCCGTATATGGCGCTTTCGAGTTATAGCTCCCCAATTCAAATGATTTGTGACGGTTTGATCTAGCGCCATGCGAATGCCATGTATTGATAGCTTCAGGAGGATGTACTAATCAAGTGTAAAGGTCATGCGACAAATGCTAGGAAACGAACCAGATAAAGCGGACGCATGAAATGGTAGATCCATGGAACTTTTTTTTTTGACGTATGACTGTTTCTTCCTAGGTATATATGAGGATTTAAATGGAGTCAAAGTGCCTAACGAGGCAGTACACTGATATTTCTCAGCTTTAATACTTCATTTATTTGCATTAACCTTGCGATGGGGAGTGTTCATATACGTCAGAGCACCCGTTACATCGGTGGGGATAATCCCCTAGTAGCAGCAGTATTGGCAGCGGTAGTAGCATTTGTATAGATTTAGTAATAGTAGCAATAGTAGCCGCGTAATGAGTAGTAGTAGTAGTGGTGGTAGTAGTAGTAATAGTGGTGGTGGTGATAGTAGTAGTAGTAGTGGTGGTGGTGGTGGTGGTAGTAGTAGTAGTAGTAGTAAGTTATTAAAAAAACAGTGAAAAGGAAAGTTGTCACGCCTGTTGACTGGCACAAACAGCCACTGTCACTGCCGTGGGCAGACTTGAGAGAAAGGGCAAAAATAAATGCAATTCAACGAAGAAGAAGAGCTTTTACGCGTGTCGCACTAATCGTGTGCGATGCGCCCACCGTACCCCATTCTTTCTGCTGGAACAGCAGAACGTTCGGTTGGGCGAGTTGGTATATATGCATCTTTTGCAAAACAGCGCGAACAACGTCGGACAAGAACAAGAAGGACACGGGCAGCGCTCGTCCCGTGTCCTTCATATTCTTGTCCGACGTTGTTCGCGCTGTTTTGCAAAAGATGTTTCTGCTGTAACACTACAGCAGTCAGTAGACGTTTTGAAAAGCTTTGCGACATTTGCAGCGACATTTCGGTGAGCTTGAATACATTATAGAATGTCTGGAGCAGCTGTCCTTCGCGTAATCAGGCCAGTCCGTTACTTCCTACAATAGGCCATACGGAATACACATATCCTACTGTATCGTAAATTCGTGCAGGATGCTTCATGCAAAGAAGGTGTACCTGCCAGTCTCTTCGGTATTCGCAGTTACGCGATCTTTGTGGACATGAACGCAGCGTGTAATTTCAGTGCTTCGTTAAGTATGACCACCAACTGAGCCTCTGGTCTGCAAGTGAACTTCAACGGGACTTTTGACTGTGCCCCGCACAAATTCCTGCTTGGATACCCGCCGCCGAAGGGCCGATAGAAACACGCCCTCCATCCTCGTTAGGCTGAGCCCGTCCTCATCCGATGATGAGCAGCTCTTCGAGGCCCACTTCGAGACCCTCTAGGCGGACCAGGACGAGGGCCGTGGCTGCGGCGGACCAGCTGCGTGCCGGACATGCTCACGTTGGCGCCCACGGGTATGACGAAACGCACTATGCGGGGTCCCAGGCAGGCAAGGTCCTCCAGCGCCTCGATCGTGCCTGGTTTCCCACTTTCGCTTCGGGATGTTCACGCTTGGGTTGCGTTGGTAAGTGACCATATGAAACAGTCTTGGATAAAAATTCTGAATATTGGAAAACTAAGGTACTGATATATGAATGCAGAAGGTAATGGTCCATTCTTCCGATATGTAGCAATGTCTTTCTTTTGTAGTGTTTCCACCGCTCGCGGCGAATAGTTAAGACTGCCATAAAAAACCAATGAGGAACGCTTTTGACAATAGCAAAAGCGTTAATAGCAAAAAAATCAAGCCTGCCGACGGGAGATCTGCGGATATATTAATTGTTATAGTGAAATCTTACAATATATGAAAAAAATCAAGCTCATAAACTCATTCCCGTTGAAAAAAGGCTTTTGCCTAGAGTTGTTGGGTGTGATGGAGAACGAAGGCGTTTAATGTCACAAAGCGACTCAGGCTATGAGGGACGCCGTAGTGGAGAGCATCGGGTAATTTCGACACCCTGGAGTTATTTAACGTGCACTGACATCGCACAGTACACGGGCTTCTGGCGTTTCGCCTCCATGGAAATGCAACCGCCGCGCCCGGGATCGAAACTGCGTCTTTCAGGCTAGCAGCCGAGCACCATAACCACTGAGCCACTTTGCATAGGGGTGCCACTCAACGAAGTACTCCTGGCGTTGAGGCCGTCTCGACGCCAGTAGTGCTTCGTTAGGTGGCGTCCCCATGCAAAGCGGAGAGGTTCGGAACACGGTGGATTGTGGTCTCTTAGTTCTGCTCGCGATAGTATGCGGCCGAGCTAGTCCACAGTATTCGAAGACTGGTGATTCTTTTTCCATTCTCCTGACATTAGGACACGCATCTTACGATATCGCATTTTGCAGAAAATTGCTTGCATAAGCTACCACCAGCGATCCTCAATAACCTCAAAAGATGTCCGCACGGCAGTGCTGAGAGCAACGCCGTCGCTTCTGAAGCCGTCCCAGGGACCCGTGAACAGCCACGCGTGACGTGTAAGGAGGAGACACTGCGTGCACTAAGGACGACTCAACCCAATTAGCGGTCTACCCTGAAGCACAACAGGCGAGCAACTCGGTGTGTGCTAGTCTAACGTCTGTGTACTTCAGCGGTACGTTTGTGTCTACAAATTGCCATATGTTAGCATTGCAGCTACAACTATAAAGTCAGCCACCTGTAATTGCATGTCGGGAGAGCCATACAGAAAACACGAGAGAAATTTAGTATTTGCACAGGACAAGGAATTAAAGGTAATGTCTCTTCCGTTTTGTCCTGCTTTGCTATGACTGCCCACAGAAGTCTCAGCTATTGCTTTACTAAACCTTAGCTAATCACTTTCTCTAGGATCTTGCGCCAGCTTTTGTGGGTGACTGACCGGTCCAGGCTGAAGGAGGTGGCCAGAGGGCTCTTGGACTGCGGGACCTTTGAGAGAAGGTTTCTAACTTCTCATTTAAATAAAGTTCACTCTCTCTCTCTTCGTGCGTCCTGTGACAGAAAAGCTTATTCGGCCATATACTATGAACAACAGATTTATGCCAACGACATGAAGCATACCTGGAGCATTACTTAATCGGGACGACCATTAGGAAGGGCGCATTCGCCAATGAAGACGAGACCAACACTTCAGCATTCGTTCCGTCGTGTGTGTTTTCTTCGTGTCCTTGTTCTTTTCGTGCTTCGAACGTGTTTCCAGATGGACCAAAACAATATGCATGCAAAGATGCACGAACATGCACATGGCATACCTGGCGCGTGGCGAGCACGTAAAGGGCGGGCGGCAGTCCCAAGCCGTAGGCGGCTAGTCCGACAAGCGTGACGTGGACGAAGGATCGCGCCACGCCGTACACGCGGTCCGGGTTGTGCAGCTGAGCAAGTCGAGTGACATGCAGGAAGAAGACGTCCACGTAGAAGAACCAGGCGCTCAGGTGGGTACTTGAAGGGCACATCGTCTGTAAGGGTATAACACAAGGAGCGCAAACACATACACCAGACGGATATAGTAGTAGAAGTGTTAGCACGCAGAAGATAATTTGAATGTAGCCAGAGGGTGGATAAAAATATGATGCCTGATGCTCACCTGTAGAGTTTGTTCTAATCGTGACGGTCTGCAAATAAAGAAATAGAACGAAACGAAAGAGTTTGTTTCAGGTTTGCTGTTCTGGTGTAGACTAGCAAAGCGGACAGCATCTCTTAAATTCAGATCTGACGGTCATGGCAACATGAAAGGAAGCACGCGCAGTATTTGATCTTATTTGTTTTAAGCAAGAAAAAAAATGAATATGAGCGCCATTCATATTCAATTGGCCTGGGTAGGGCACGTAATGCGAAGGCAAGGTAACCGCTGGTCTTTAAAAGTAACGGACTAAATTCCAAGAGAAGGCAAGCGTAGCAGGGAGCGGTAGAAAATTATAATACAATGAGGGTTCAGCCATAACCAGTGTTAGGATTCCCGCGGCTTTTCCCGCGTAATGATAGTCATTTTGTGACGCATTGGTTGTAGCGTAACAAGTTACAGTGCGTTGGAAGCGTGCGAACCCCAGCCAACCGGTATTCGTTGGTACCTGCCAGAAGTATTTGGTAGCAGCGCTTACCTCTAGTATGCTCTGCAACTTTGACAACACTGCATTCGCAGGTCCTGTGCGTTTACGTGTCTTAGACCCTCGCCGTTTATGCTTCTCCAGGGGACGCTGCATTCTTTTAACGAGATTGAATGCAGATTAGAGGGAATTGACCCCACTCTTTTTACGGCGAGGAGATAGGTAGTTGAGGCGTGTGTCAGTGCATTCTGTTCTGTTGCTCAGGAATCGCAGAGAGGAAAGCATCGATGCCGCTGAAGAAAACAAAACAGAACAGCAACAAAAAAAAACATAGAAATGGCTCTCAGGCTATGTCTTTTCAACCCACGTGGGTGTACTTTGACCTTTAATTGAAAAGGCTGCGGGGTTACAAAGATTTTGCTTTACACGGCTGCGTGGCGGGTCGGGAGGTCGTCGTCTAGCCTTACGGGACGATGAATCAGTGCGTCGTTTAAATGAAAGAAAGAAGAAGAGAGCCTTTCTTGGGTTACTTGCGGGGGCAGGAGTAACCCGATCATTGGCTTCAAACGAGCTGTATCAAAGCTAGAAAAATGCAAAAGGGACATACAAAGGGGCAGTGTCTCCTCAGCCACTTAGAAAGATACCAAAAAAGCGGTGTCAAAAAACAAAACACAAATCAAAGTTGCTCGCTTGACATAGAACGAACACTGAATGCACCTGATGTATGCTTCTTTTTTCTTTGGAGCGCTCGAGTGGACTCTCAAAACTCTGTTCGATTCGCAGAAGCTAGATCTGTGGTTTCGTTCTTTAACGAAAAACAAAAAAGCAACAATAAAAATGGACATGACGATCATGAAACCTGATGCGAGAAAGCGGCGATACCAGCGTTGATTACTTTGATGCTTTTGCTTTTAAGGAATGTTTAGGTGGTTGGTGCTTGTAGAGGACAGCTGACTTCCCCACTGCGTCTTTTAATTCAATTTCGCTGCTGCCTTTTCGTGCCGGTGCTACACGTTTTAGTGCGCTAGCACTTACAGTGGCCATTGCCCAGGCATTATAGGTAATCAGCCCAATATTGGAGATGTATTGGTAAAGCTTGGTCCTACAAAGGACCAGAGTAAGACCATTAATTTCCAATGTTGGACCGGGCAGCTGTGCTGCTTGGGTTGGGCATTGTGTGTTTGTCTGTCTGTGTGTTTGTCTGTCTGAAGCCGGCTTCCTGGGAGGCTGCTCACCTAACCACCGCGTCAGGCGGCAGCCAAAGTCACAACGATGGCAACATGTGCCGTAGTACCTGCCTTGTGTCACTGTGCCACTGCTCATATTCCCCCGGGTGGCTAACTTGCCAAGGTGTAGCCAGTGGTAACAGGCAGAACCTGGGGCGCTAATTAGGCGGCACCACCCTTAACGCTTCGAGCTAAGCGGAATGAGCAGCAGCGGTTAGGAAGAGAACGTGATTCGAATGGTGCATGGACAGTAGCTGAACGGAAGAAGTCTGGATGATAATTAGGTGGTAGCGCAGTACCACCTAGTAGGTCGTAGCTCCAACCGACCACTGGCGACATGCTAGTGCACATATCCGCATTTGGAATTATTACCCATATCCACCGACATTTTTATATTGGGGTGTGGTGGAGGGGAAGCGTTGTGGAGAGTAGAGGTGTGTGGGTTGATGGTGGGTGGGCGGGTAGTGGATGGCGGTTTTGGAGGTGCAAGTAGGAGAGGGTGGGATGGAGAGGTGGATCAGAAGTGTGGGTGGGTGGACGGGCATTCCCCTACGTAGAAGGGTGCGGTGGGTAGGTGGCTAGCGGATGGCGCTTCTGGAGAATGGAGACTACAGGCAGATAACATAGGCATTCTCGCCTGTTACTGCTCTCGCAATAAAGGGATGTTATACAATCAGGAGCAAAGTTTTTTCAGCAACAGAGGTAGCAGCTGATATTTGTGGATCATTTTCGACGCTGTTTGTTTCAGGCGGTCATTGGCCGAGTGCAATACCATTAGGGCATTTAACCTTGGTAGTTTTACCACGCGGCTGCTTGTAGAGGTGTATACAGTTAACAAAGTGTACTGAGGGGCCAGTTGGCCAGACAACTGTTTGAACGAAGAACATAACTTTGAGACAGCACACAAAAAGGGATGGGGGTGTTTTACCTTGGTAAAAGGGCATTTAACCTTGGTAGTTTTACCACGCGACTGCTTGTAGAGGTGTATACAGTTAACAAAGTGTACTGAGGGGCCAGTTGGCCAGACAACTGTTTGAACGAAGAACATAACTTTGAGACAGCACACAAAAAGGGGTGGGGGTGTGCAGGATGGGCGCTGCTCCTGCCCTCGTCCTTTCTCTTCAATCAAAGAGAGTTGCAGTGGCTGGCCACATCCTCGACTACTGGCCGAGGTTGTCTCTAGTGAGGGTTTTTCGCAAGGTCTTACCGACCAGGCGGATGGGCTCCCTCAAATTTCCTGGGAGCTCTGCTTTGTTAGAGACCGCATTGTTACCTACCATGAAGTCACCCAGTGCTATCGCCTGGCGAAAACGGTGTTCCCTCCAGGACACAAATATATCACCCGCCAACAGGAGGTCACATGCCGACAGCTACAGACCCACTTCTTGTCTAACCCCGCCCAGTATGCAGCACCTGGCTACACACTATCCCATAGCCAACATACGACATATTTTGTGTGAATGCCCAACAGAAGATCCCCACCCCCCCACCATAAAAGGATCTGCAGCTCACTAATCACTTCGAGAAGTAGGAGGCCGCGTTACTTAGCTCAGACCCGGCCGTTCAACTCCGGACCACGGAGCGAGACATCAAGGTCGTCAAGGCTCAAGAGCTCCTGACCACCTGACCGCCTCATGCCACGAAGACCTCTGCCTCTTTTCCTGAAACAAAGTTTACCCACCCAACCATTGCCAAGTAGTGACTGGATGGATATCACTACGCTACTGACGGACTGTTTCGGACTCCACTGCGGCCCACTACTTAAGCTGAGAATACTGAGGCACACCTTACGACTGGGTATAGATGTACGGTTTGAATTTCCCTCTCCCAGTGCCTGTGGGCAGGAAGAGGACTCCAGGAGGCCGCATAGGGCAATGGGCAGGACACTTGGTGTGCAGGCGCGAGAAGCTGCCTTCGTAAGGCGTGTACGGAGGGAAAATAAAGATGGTGTTGATTTTGCGGCGTCGTCCTCATCAGACACAATGAAAATTTCAAGAGGTGGTCGGCGAAGAAAACAGCAGTGCTTCACCATCCTCATTAGGAGGGCGTATCGTCTCGACTAAAGTGGGTAGCCAGCCGGGGTATGCGTTTTACTGCCGAAAGGCATTGATTGCTTCCGAAACTGGGTCACCATCCCCGTAAGTATTAAATAGTTTTGAGGCAAAGACCCCGACCTTATTTCCTAATAAGATGGGTGTTACAATATCCTCTTGCCCAGCATTGTTATGTTCGGAGCATCCGCCACAGGCAGTGATTTCTACCATGAAAGAAAAGTTTGGGGACGCTTAAATACCTTAAGAGTGCAATGCGATTGCGTTGCTAACTATGCGGTATAAGGTGGCCGCATAAAGTCCCTAAACTATCGCGCTGTACGATTGCGTATGACATTACGTATGGGGGTGGAATGACGTCACGACCCTGTAGACCAAAGAATAATTGTGTAATGATGTCACCACTGTTGTACTTTGTGATTGTTGGGGGGTGTTTGAATGACCCGCACGAGGTTATATGGTTGTAATATACATTAACCTAGGCTGGTGGCTTTGTGGACGCTCACAGTTTTAGTACGAATGTAGTCGGGAAAACTGGCGCCACATTGAGGTCAGCCACTGGGGAGTATATATAGACGAACGACATGTATATGATTGTCTGAAATGGCAGAACTCGGCTTGCTGTGTGCGTCCTACGGCCACTTGATGACGTCGTTCTATTCTTCTAGCCATCGCTGGGATTTTCTGTACCATCTGCGAGTACACTAAGAGACACCACCGGCTTTTCTCGTAATGGGACTAGTAATACCTTCGAATTAATAAAAGCACCCCAAGATTGTGCCCACGTCTCGGGCTGACTATCAGGCGATTCAGAGACCAGAAGATTGGATCTGCGTAAAGTGCGGGCACATCCACTACGCGAGTAAATACGATACTTCTTCCTCTTCATCTTTTCTTCCTCCAACCACCTGAATAACACAGATAGCCTATCCTCATGACTACCAAGCAATGAATCAAGCGTGCTATTTTAAACATATGGGTGAACTTGCAAACCTAGCAAAGCTAATACCGGGGCCAGTTGGTTGAACATAATTGGAACGTACGCGCTAAAAGCGACGCAAGAAGACAACACACAGACGACACAAGCGCAAACTAACAGCTCATCGTTATTTAGGTGAGTCCTACAATGAGAACAAGAAAAGCGTTCGCATTAAGTGCAGACGTAAAAGTCAATGAAAATCTTGCCGTGCAAGCGACAGAATGCATATCTGGGTTAAAGACTAAAAAGAGGGCAGCTATTTTTTTCTTATCTTCACCAATCCGAACCACTGTAACGAAAGCCGGTAGCGTAATTGCTTTTTTCACGAATTACATTGTGCAGATAAGTGCGCTTCAGAAGACCGGCTCAGCAGCAAGAAACGCCGAGCTGCTTTCGCCGAAGACCGAGTCGGCCAGCAGGGAAAGCCTTCTGAACTGTAGAGAATGCGTGGCAGCAGCGCTGTCAACGACAACAATAACAAAAATCAGGGCGACGGCGACCGGATTTCCAAACGCTGGCCCGGTGAACGGCGTGGGGGCCGTTTTAGCCGAGGACTTCGCCAAAGTCAAGCCTGCTGCTCCTCGCTTTCCTCCTCTGTCCGAAGCTTTGCCGAATCGTGCTAAGAGGAGGGAGGTACAGTGGGAGGAGGGGAAGAGAAGAAGGAAGGAAGCCCAACCGGTGCAGGGCGGCCCGGATGCAACTGCAAGGCTTTCTCGCTTGCCAAACTCGGAGAATGTCCGCGAAGCCCTCCAAGAGCCGCACGGTCTTGAAGCGGCGGCGGGCGCCGGCGGCTGTCGCCAGCCCCGGATGGCGGTTTCCCGCCGCCGTGTACTTGACGGCGCTGCGTAACGTATTAAGAGAGAGGGGAAGGAGTGGAGGGGGGTGCCCAGAGTGGTTTGTGGGCCGGTACCTGCCACTTAGCTGCGGGGAAAGTCATCGATAGAGTAAACCAAGAAGTTCAACAGCATGGAACGTAGGGCTGGTTGGTAGTTGGTCATAATGTAACACAAGACACAATAAGACGGGACACCAAAAAAAAATAACGCAGGGCGAATACGACCTCCTTGTTTTCGACCTGTGCTTCTTCTTAGTGTGCCGTCTTGTAGTGCGCAGTATTACACGAATACCACGTAGGACGCGCCACAGATTGTGAAATGCCTGTAGGAAGTCCCGTCCTAGATTTATATAAGTCCTGTAAGACATTAACGGCCATGTATGAGATCTCGGTCTTGCGGCGTGCGCAGAACCATGCTAGGGGGCAAGTAATCGAAAGAGAGTTAAAACCGTGATAGGCTGTGAAGCCAGTTATCAGCTGAATATATGAGGTCCTGCCGGTATTAATATGTGGCGTATATTCCCTATGTCACATACAGGAGGTTCCTGCTGTGCGTCTTGTGCATGAGTGGCCTTATTAGAGTTCTAAATGGAACAGGCGTTTGGTCTGGGGTAGATGCATCCTGGACGACGATGATGGTAGGAAGCAGGAATGTGGGAGCCATGTCTGATGCCAGCAGACCAACGAAAAATTGCTCACTGCTACTACAGTAATAGCTCTCAGCCTTTTTGGCGTGCCCCGGCGTTAAGAAGAACCGACAGGGATATCTTGCAGAGCGCAGTCCGTTTATTATGAATTACTAACATTCCGTGTTGCTGGTTTTACTGAGTATTTAAATTTTTGCACTTCTGTTATGGAAAGGAAAATGATAGGTGTAACGCTACGAGACAAGAAGAGGGCAGATTGGGTCAGGGGCAAAAATCGGGTTAATGACACCCTAGTCAAAATCAAGAGGAAGAACTGGATTTAAGGAAGTGAGTGGAAGATGAGCGGACGGGATTAAGAAGTTGTCTCAAATAAAAAAAGAAATAAAGAAATAAAGAAAAAGGAAAGGTAGAAAGAAAGAAAGGATGGAAGAAAGAAAGAAAGAAAGAAAGAAAGAAAGAAAGAAAGAAAGAAAGAAAGGAAAAAGTTTGAGGGGACAGGTTAGCCGCAGTTGGCCGCAGGACAGGGTTAATTGGGAAGATATAGGAGAGGCCTTTGTCCTGCAGTTGGCGTAGTTGGGTTCATGGTGATGATGGTCATTATGATGAGGATGAGGACGATTTATGATATTAATGCTCGCCCCTTTCGAATTTAGACAGGCTAAGCAAAATAAAGCTTTTAGCGTGTTCTCTGCTACACCTGTAATAATCTACTGAAGAAATTGCAGTAGGGAGTTCTTTTAGGCAGTACGTGCCTTTCCTAGCGCTTTAGTTAAAAAAGAAGTTCCCATTAAAGCCCATATATCATCTACTCTTGGGAATAGCTGGGTGTTCTTCCACTACTCAGGTGAGGTCAGACCTGTTCTGGTGAGGTGAGCTCTTGCTGAAACCTACATATTGAGCGTTGTCTTTAAGTACGTTGGCCCATTTCACGTGACTAGTGCACTGATGCAGAGCAGGAATAGACTGACCTTCGCACAGATGCATTTGTGCACATATGTGGACGAGCGAACAGACTAAAATGAGTCTACACAGGGTGACGCTGCGCACAGAAACCAAATGTAACCGTATAGTGCATTGTATGCATGCATTCGATAGTACGAGGGATGCTTTCTTTCTAACTTATGATGCTACAGGCACAAGGTATGACAAATGACCGAAGGCTGTGAGCTGCGTATGCGGGGCTGGTATCCCCTGCGACATTATTTACAACCCTGCTTGAAGCCACTATATGAATAATAGCTCCGCCGTGAGCGTCTCAACATGTCTTCGATAACTGATAATCCTTCCAGGTGCGAGTTGAATTGTGTTATTCGATTTTTGTATGCGGATGGGTATAGTGCTGCAGAAGTTCGCCGTACAAGGGACCGTCTGTACGATGAGCACTTCATCAGTGATATCAGTGAGCGAGAGCGATGCGGGAAATTTATGGAAGACAGAACAAACGTTTCGATGAAGCTTGGCAAGGACGAAGTCTGTGACAGGAGAAGAGGTTGTGCATCGAGTGGTTCGCGAAGAGCACAGGTTAACATTTTGTCAATTATACACTCATTTGCTAAAAATACCGAGGTCATCCACACATGGCACTGTGACAGAAAAGCTTGGATGCCGTATATAATCTCGAACGATTATTTCAAGAAACCGCCATGGCATGATTTAACACACAAGCTATAGCTTTGTTTGGAGACGGCATTGGAGAGCTGGTGCACTACTACGACCAGTGCATCAACCGAAACAGTGATTGCATGAACAAGCAGGTCAAAGATTTACCTCCGTATTGAAAGAAAGGACGTGCTGATATTGTTCGTCTTTTTTTTTTTTTCAAACGACAGTGTTAGAGGCTCCGTTACTCCGAAAATACGGCATCGGCGTCGTGAGCGAAAAATAGGGTGGTGTAGGGTGGCCCGGGCGGCCACTCGCCCGAGAAGCAAACTAGGTGGGCCACCTAGGTCACGTGACCTTGTGGTGTCATCACAACCTGCCCACCGGATTGTGAGCAAAATGAATACCGTGCAAGTGGCAGTTAAATTAATGATTGGTCGCGAGTCGCACAAGCCCCACCAGTGGCAGCGCCTGTCATCGCAGGGCAGTGGCGCATCCCTTAACTCTGCACCATTGCGCAAGGAGTGGTGTGAGGACTCCCAGGGACATATGAATGTAAGTCAAGAAGGGAAAATTCCGCATGTATCGGCATTACCTCATTAAAGCATTGCGCATACTTAAGGCTGAGCTTAAGTGTCCACTCCAAATTTTTTGTTTCTGTCCTCATCGGAGGTCGAAAAAAATCCCCTGCACATTGATGCTGTACTCCAGCACTCGCATTCGTACAAACTGGAGCATTACATAGCACCATTCGAACAGTGCTCTCAACGATCGCTCAGTGCCGGAGCCAGGCAACAATATCCGAACGCGTGATGGGCCCTCGTCGTAAGGAGGAATCCCTCGTTTTGACGCAGCATCTCCCTTTCATTTGCAGCAGCAACAGCAATCTCTGTTTTGTACATCGCTCTTCGAATTGGTTGTATTGTCTGCTCGAGGAGTTTCTCTCGCATTTACAATTCATCTTCATCTTTTCCTTCGCAGCCTGCTGCTTTCCCATCACTCCCAAAAAGGGAGAGAAACGCCTGCGCACGGGGGAGGGTGCAACTCCCGGAGACCGGAACCGGAAATTGAAACGAGGAAGGAAACGGTGCGAGGAGCAACGGCGCGCCGGCTTGGCGACATTTCGCCAATCCTCCGGTCGACGTGACATGAACGGCCCGAGCACTTTGATCACACCAGGTTGCGAAACTTCTCTTCTAAATCCGGCTATCTCCCGGGGCAACTTCGTAGAAGCTAAAAAATGGTGGCGCCCCCTATGAGGTAACAAATCACCTACAGATGGAATGCTCCAACTGTCTTGAGCAGAGCAGAGCAGTTTGTTTTTATGCCGCTTGCGGCGTGACAGTCGGTTACTTCTAAATTTCAGCCCAGTCAAAGCGCTAGACTTTGACACACAAATTTTATAGGGAGTTTGGCAACTGATATAATGAAAGTGCTCTGATGAACGACCTCTTCCCTGCTCGCGGGCTCCGTGCCAGAGGGACGCCCAGCCTTTCGGCTCCCTGGCGACCTCTGGGCTGTGAACAAGTTATTTCTCTTCATGGCCGCCATTTTTATCCCCGTTCTTTGGTTGCGCTGGAGCACCGGACGTAGTGCGAGTGGAGGTGGTGCACGGCGGGAGAATAGATACGAACGCGCAGAAAATATTAAATAGTGGTTTCCCATAGAAGTTGTCAAAATGGTATCCCGAGGCAGTCGTTTCACGATACGGGTATTACACTTTGACCGGGAGAAAGATGTAGCTTAGCTGTGCGGGAGTTTTAATGTTCCTTTTATATTTATTTTATTTTTTCCTAGCTGCGTTGAGTTTGTCTGCTGCAAGTCTTTAAATGACCGCTTGTAACTTATAGCATGGGGCTTGTTGCACTGTGATGCTCCAAGGCTAACGACCATGGAGACGTGCGGACGAGTGAGACAGGGCAGAATCAACGAAAAGCTTCACCTAATGAATCGTGCTTTTATGCATTCGTCCTGTATTCCTCGTATGCCTTGAACTGAGCCGAGCAGCAAATATTTTGAAAGAACGACTCCTGCGAGTCTAACTGTTGAATACCAGAAATATATCAATTTTTTTAGCTAGTCTATAACAACTAAGGGTAATTATCTCAGCACAGCGATTAGATTTATTTACTTTGTCTGCGCACATTACTTACAAGCTCAATGGCAACCAAAAGCGATTAGGGAACCTTCTAAAGTATTGACAAAAATAAAATCCGCCTTCAGGATGTCTTCAACTCCTTAAGCCCGAAGATATTTTCGGGCTGCTAGTTTGGAAGCTCGTGGTACTGCCAGCCTGCGATTACTTCACTAATCACTGACCACAGCAACCTCTTACAGGCTTTAGCGGATCCCTCCTGTCTCGTAGAAGAAATTTGTTGTGATCATGTCTTGCGGGTTCTAGCACCAGCGCAGTTCACAGCTAAATCACTAGTTGATGTTGTCTCCAAGTATTCCCACTGCGCGCGAAAACAATCGGAATCCATGCCTGATCTGCTGAAACAGAATCCCATCAGCTGGGAGCTGTCTCCAAACTTCCGTCTTTGAGAGAGGTCGGCGGAGACCCAGTAAGAAGGAGAGTTATAGAAGATTCAAACAGGACTTCCCCAACCGCCTGCGTCTGTTTTCTTCCCTTGCCTTCTCTTTCTCCCCCCACATTCTTCCCTAAACTTCCCCAATCTCTCGGGCTCTTCGGACCACCCGCGGCAATCGCCAGTCCCTTCTTCCCTGGAAGCCACGCAAGTTTCTCCCCAAATCCCCCAGTCGTATCGCCACCGACATCGACATCTTTATTGGCGCCCTTTGAGCGCCGCCATTTTTATTAGCACCGATCTGTGACTGGTTTACAGATGGCTCGGGCAAATCCCCTTAGCAATCCTTCCGCTTTTCTCGCAGAATCCCTTCTATCCTTCCTCGCCACACTCCGTCGCTCCCCATCCCTGCGTGCTCCCAACGCTCCAAGCCATCGCCGACCCTTGGGAATTATTTTTTTTCAGTGTCTTCGCCTCTGCTCAGACTTCTGTTTTTCATATGCTTTAGTTGGATTAATTTGAAGCGGGCTGAACTTCCCCGAAAGCCTCCTAGACACCGGAAATTCAAACTGCGCCTTCGCATAGTTTTCTTTTCTGGGCGGTCTGAATGCCGGTATTCTGTTCCGAGCGACTTGGCGCCGCCTTCCGCCGTGTGGGGCTGTCTCTCTCCTTCTGTGCCTGAGTAACTGAATGAGGCTGTATTCAGACCAGCAGCGCCTATCTATCACGAATATCTGCTTCGTGTCAAGGCGTCCTGGTATGCAGTTTCGCTGTACAAGCCCAGTAAAGCTGGACAAACATGTTTAGTTTCTTCGGCTGCCACTGTGTGCCGCATGATTATCATTCAAAATTACGGAGGGATTTTGGAATGTTCGGTATATTCCACTTGTTTTCTACGGCTGTCTAAACTAGTCGATGTGGGCGCAGGAACCATTTTATAAGTCCGATTTTGTATCGAGCAGCAAGAGTGGGCCATACAATCAAGTTGTTCGCTCTGCATATCACGGCACTCTGTAGTTTTATCACAATTAAATTGAAAGCAACACTACCAAGTGAAGTGGTATTCGCTACTGGCGGCAACAAATGGCGCTAGTTGGTCACATAGTCATTGTAAAAATCATAAGTATAAAGAAAACTGAGTTTTCATAGAGAGACGAGGAAAAGCTACCAAGAATGCAGAAATGGGATTCCAAAGGAAATAAATTTGCGATCACAACAGCCTGCGGGACCCTACAGGAAGACAAGGGAGTGAAAATTCTCTCTTAATCTCGACATACTGATGCTACTGCACGGACCCTTAGTGGTCCATCGCCAGTTGCGTTTCCCTGCTCGCCCTTGTGTGTGCGATTACCGACAAGAAATGCTAAGAAGGGAGCAAGTACCACAAGCATTGATCTGAGCGCAGTCGTACGGCTACAACAAAAAGGTGTAAAGACATTTGAAGTATTCGTAGTTGAAGACATTAATGCGATATCATTACAGCTGTAATATCAAAACCCCGCCGGTGACGAAATTGGCTGATTGGTCGAGACATCACAACCTGCTCTGATGGGCCACCCTGACTGGAAGAGCGAGGTCACGTGATCTTGCGACGTCATCGCAGCCTGCCCAACGCGGCAGGTGGCAATTACTATAATCATTGGTCGAGAGAGGTCAGGTGAACTTTTGACGTTATCACAACCTGCCCATCGAGTTGTGAATAACCTAGCTTAGACAGGAATCTAACAGGGAATCAAAACCAAAATTAAGAAAACAAATGTAACACATGCGAGTATTGCTACCCTCACAGCATAGCGGATACCTGCAACTGCAGCTAGCAGTCCGCATATGGCGGTTGATGGACCGAAAATTGCAAAGAAACTGACGCCAGTACACACAGAAGTGGAAACAGACACTGCTACAAACGTTAAATCGAATACAATCATAGTCCATTCTTAAGGTGACGTAAGCGTCCCAACAGTCTTTCATCGTAGTTAGTGGCTCGAAGCCGGGGTCATCGCTCGGCTGGGGAAGTCGGTCTACCAACGAAGGAGGTCGAAGTGAGCAAGACAAGCTCGAACGATGTGTGTCCAATGCTTTAAAGGGAATCCCCAAAGCTATCCATTAAAACATTTCTATAGAGAGTCCATAAATTATATAGAGGGTGCATACTGAAAGTTTTATTGGGGTTACTAGATAATAAAGAAGTTGGCTAGTATGAGCCAAACAGAAGGTTGAAGCCTGTTTAAAGTTTCGTAAGAGTAGAATGGAATATAAGCACAAGAATGTTATTAGTCAACACCACGACTAGATGGAAAAGCTACACACTTTTCACACAACTAGCAACTAAAGAAAACATGATCTCAATCTTGAACATAGATGCTGTCAGAGTGTATAATCGTAATTTATTGCTTTAAAAGCGATTGCAGTAGCGTAGCAACATTGTTTAGATTTATAGAAAATGCACGCTATTGAGAAGGGCATATATCTATACTCTGAATTATTAAGCTCGCAATAGAGCCACTTCTGCTTAAAGCAGGATTGGCGTCAAGTGACGTTGCGCTCAGAGCGTCTTCAACCTTAATCAAGCAGATCACTTCGCACCGTAAACGCAATGCGTGAAGTTGTTCTCCAACGGAACCTATGAAGTACAACCAGCGAGAAAGGAAGGGACTGAGAAGGACGCACGACACGAACGCCAAGCTTCCTTTCTTCCCGAAACATCCAGACGGCATTAAAGCGTTTTCCCACATAGGGAGTGCGAGAAAACGCTTCCATCTCGAGCACTTCCGGTCCCCGCAGAGAGTGGATTGATGTTGTCCACGCACGCGGCGTGCATATTGCTAGGCGCATTATATACCCGAAGTTGAACGCTGTCTCCACCTTCCCTCACCCCCCCCCCCCCCCTTACTCCCCATACTAGGCCTTCCCTATTTCAGTCGTCTCTATACATAACGGCTCTAGATATGTATCTCGTAGGGAAGCACTTTCCCGTCGCGGGCACCAAAAAGTCCTTGCTGTTCTATGGGGTCGTGGAACGCATGGGTGTTTTGTTGTGGGTCGACGGCGCTCGAAAGATATGGCAATCCGTATACAAGTGTGCGTTTCACTTTCCGAGGTCTCGGTGGAGTGTGTATGCGAGTGCTGCCCACGAATGGAGACATGGAGGGGGGGGGGGGGGTCGTGGAGTGTCGAGAAGATGGAAAACCTGGGCTTGAAGGTCTGGCTCACTTTGAGGGAGGTTTCCCTGTTCCGTCCGACGTTACAGACCAGAGTGCGTGCTTGGAATTAATAATCCATGACGTGCCAGCCAAATGTTCGGGTGTGATGAATGACGATTTGTGAGCCATTCAGTCGTCCCAGATTGCGAGACGAGATGGGGAGGATAATAAGAAATGCAGCAATAAAGAGAAAAAAAGCAAAGCAGCACGAGGCAGGCAAGAAGAAAAAGGAATAGAAAGAAATTAGGGAAATTGAAGAAATAAAGGAAGAAAGGAAACATCAAAAGAAAGAAGGCAACAAAGGAAGAAAGAAGGCCTAGGCGGAAAACTGTTTAAGAAAAGATGAAATCAAGAAAGAAACTGTAGAAAAGGATAGAAAAGATAATCGCATTTGACTATAAATAATATCAAAACAATACTTAATAAAGGAAAGATAAACAAGGTAGCTAAAGTAGAAAAAGGAAGAAAATCCGAAAAGAGGAGGATCAGAAAAATAGCAAAAAATAAAGCAAACAAAGTACATTAAGAAAGATCTGGTCAGTTAATGAATTCCTAGTCAGAACCTATGTATACTCTTCCTTGCCAGTGCCTTGCAAGAGCTGCGATTGTAACTTCTGCCTCACACCTCTGGTTAAGCTCTTGCGATTTAAAAAAATGTGCGAAGGATAGCTGGAAATTTCAAAAAATGAATAACTACATATTTGAACCAAGTAAAAAGCGCCGAAATCATCTAAACCTATATTCCGTGACGACCCTACTTAACTGTGAACACAGAGAAGCAAATGACTTAATGTGGTGTTCAGAAGGTGGATACTTCATGTGGCTGAAATATATATATATATATATATATATATATATATATATATATATATATATATATATATATATATATATATATATATATATATATATATATATATATATATATATACACACCAAAAAAGTCTTCCCAATTCCTAATGCAGAAAAGGGGCACACGACCGGAAACAAAGGGCTTATTTACGACGTTTCGGCCGGGCCCCGGCCGAAGCGTCGTACGAAGGCCGGGCCCCGGCCGTAACGTCATAAATAAACCTTTGTTTCCGTTCGTGTGCCCCTTTTCTGCACACATGCACACGCACACGCACGCACGCACACACACACACACACGCACACACGCACACACACACACACACACACACACACACACACACACACACACACACACACACACACACACACACACACACACACACACACACACACACACACACACACACACACACACACACACACACACACACACACACACACACACACACACACACACACACACCACATATATATATGAAGATAAACATATTTGGTTGCCAGAGGTAAAATGCAAAGTTGAGAAAACGCTTTATTTAGGCAGATTTATTTTGAGTCGACGACGTTTCGGACAGAGCCTGTCCTTGAGAAAGCCTCGAGAAAGGACAGGCTCTATCCGAAACGTCGATTCAAAATAAATCTCTGCCTAAATGTAGCATTTTCTCAACCTTGTATGCATGTATAATATATATATATATATATATATATATATATATATATATATATATATATATATATATATATATATATATATATATATATATATATATATATATATATATATATATATATATATATAATACAGAAACTGAGAAAAATTCCAGAAATGTTGCAGCCAAAATCGCACCAATCAATAGGTTTAAACGTTTTAGGCCTTCCAAGACGATATCAAAAAACAGCGGGGAATGTACCTGATACACTGTCTTCCTATATCGTCTTGACATAACGTGTTGTCTTCTGCAGAGTCAGCCCTACAGAGCCACAGGGAAGGCTCAGCGGCACATGGATGAACATCCCAGCATTGGAAGCATTCATCCACTGCACATCCCAAACGGGATGTGTGCCGGGCGCTCCCATACCACAACAGCGTACTCCAAAACGTCTGGTGTCGTCTTTCGAGCTGTTCGTTGTTCTTTATTCCTGCGAGTAATTACTCAATTTTCGTTTGCTGATATTTATCTGATCGTAGCGGGTGGAGGGTTGGTTTGTTTTCTTCAGAGGGTGTATAAATGGCCCGACTGCGTCCGACAGATGGCGCCACAAGCCCACACGGTATGCTTCCCCCTTCTTGCTCGTTCGGCGTGCCGCGCAAACTCGTGGCCGCTGCTCTCCCTGTCCAAAATGGCCGTAATTAGGAGGTCGGCTTAACCGGATTATTCGGGACGCACAACCGTGAACTCGCTCTTCTATACGCCTCCCCCCCCCCCCCCCCCCCCCCCCCCCCCGCACCCGCCCTCCTGCTCTGGCTTCACAACAGACGCGGCGTCCAAGCGGACCCTCTCCCCATTTCCGGATAGGTTCGGCGGAGCGTGATGGCCTGGCTCGGGTTCTGGTTCGGATATATCTCGTGCGGCGCGCGCCCAACGTCGCTCACTAAAATAGCCGCAGAAGCTGCTGCTTTGTCGCGTTTGTTCTATCAATTTTTCGTCCTTATTTGTACCCAGCTCTTGGTTTCCCTCGTTAATACTGCTCCCGGCAATTTTGTACAACTTTTTCTATTATATATTCCCTATTTTATATTTACTATTTTTTACGACGTAAAACGTCTGATCCGTGGCCGCTCGTGAATGTGAAATTTCGGCTGGTGAGCTCGAAGGTCGCGGGTGCGGCACCGGGCCCCGGCGGCTGCACTTCGATGGTAGTGAAATGTATCTATGGCCGTGTAGGCACATTTCCGGTGCCCTTTAAATAGCCCTAGGTGGTGGAAGTTAATGTGCAGTCCGGCGTTACGATGTGGCTTGTAGCCGAGAGTGTTGCGTCGGCGGAAAAATTCAGACTGACCTGTATAGATAGACGTTGGTAATCTAACGAAGAAGGTATCACTCTCAACGTAAAGGGAGTTTTTTAAGGCAGCGAAGGCAAAACAACAAAATGCAGGTGCCGCCATCACTGGCTGACTTCCTAAGTAAATTGGAGGCGTGGACCAAGAGCGGAAAATCCGGATCACGGAGGCTGCGTTACACCACCATTCACTTAAAAAAAATGGCAACATCACAAATTTGAATCGACTGGCGGGATAAATTTTTAAATCCGATTTTCACGGCGAAAAACGAGTCTTTCATTGCCGGGCAAACGTCCGCCAGGAAGAGACATAGAGTTAATATTTAGAGAGGACTACAGTTATGTGTAGTTCGACTCAGACTGCCTATAAAGCTTCAATGAAGGTTACCAAATTTTATTGGCATTGTGCATGCTAAAAAAAGATTAATAAACACTACGATTAAGTAAGGACGAAGTCTGTTGAAAACTGAGGGAAGACTTTGACAAGATACTTCATTAACTGATTGCTTCGTTGCATTCATACAGTCATTCAGCGGGTTAGAGAGCATTTCGATAACTCATGTCAAAAGGCTGGTTAGTGCTCAGAACGAACACGTTGCTGCCCAGGCGCCAACTCTCGCGGCACGGATCAAGCAAAGCAGAAAAGTAGCCGCCCACGAAAGGAGTTAACGGCAAGTGCCGACGGCCTTAATAAGCGCGATCAGTTGCACCCGGCGTCCACCCCGGCCTGAGATCGCGCCCCAGTCGTAATGCTCTGCACTGAGTCACACGAACGGCACTTGTAGCCAGGCATTGAGATGGTCAAGAAGTGAGAGAGAGAGGACAGCGTGGGCTCATGGGCTGTGAAAATGCGCGGCGCTCAGCCGTTATGCCCTTAGGCAGGCCGAGAGGCTGGGCCGTTATAGACGCTCGACCTGCGTTAAGTGTCCCGCGCTCCGGCCGCTAATCCGCGTGCTCGTTAATCCAGACCAACCGGCCGGCCGGCCGGCGAGATTAGCGCGCTTAGCACTCTCGGCCACCGGCTGCGTCCGACAGGTTGGTGTACGGATTTGCGGTGTGCAACTTTGTCCCCTCCGCCACTTGGTCTCGACTGCAATCGCGTGGCGCTGAGTGACCGTTGCTGTGGCCATCACATGCAGTGCATGATGCTTCTGTGCTTGCCAGGGCTGTGCTACCAGTGCGAGAGCTGAGAGTAATCGGTTGTGAGAAGGAGCCGTTGACGGAGTAAATAACGCACAGAACTCCCTTCTCGCCACCCTCTACACGCGAGGAAAGAAAAAAGAAATATATTAAGAAAAAAGAAATATATTCAACAGAAGAAAGAGAAACAAAGGATAAACGGATAAATTGCTTGTTTATCCCTTTTGTCCCCCAAAGAGAAATCAATTGTTCGCAATTGTAGTTCTATATGTAGTTCTTGTTCTATTTGTAGTTCTATTTGTAGTTCTATTTGTAGTTCTATATGTAGTTCTTGTTTTTTTAACATTTATTGCCTTTCAGTGTTGCTTGTTTTATCCCTTTTGTCCCCTAAAAAGGGAATCAATTGTATGTTTCTGATGCCTGTCTGCTGACTGCATACGGAGCAGAGGCCTTTGTCAGGCTTCTTGCCTTTTGCCTTTGCTCCGGTTTCTGTAAATCAGAATGAAACGAATAAACTGAAAAAAAAACGAGTCCAGTTCGATTTTCCAGCAACATTACACCCAATTTCCATTGAGAATACTTACTGTTTTGTGCAATAATGGCCAGTGCTGTTTCATAGCACCAGGGCAACTATACGTAGTGACGTTGGCATGTTAGTGACACACAGGTATTTTTGGCGGCTGTTAAGCACATTCTAAAGAAATCACACTAAACAATATCAAATCAAAGTTTATTCAGATCGACTGGTACGGAAACTTTTTTTTTCAACCTGAGCGCAAAAAGCTTTTTAGCTGTGCAGGAAGCTGAGTGAACCGCCGAAACTGTCCGCACGAAATTGGCGACGAAGGCAGAAACGAGCCAAATCGCAGGCTTAGATGGAGCAATGAGGACAGGTAGAGAAAGCAGAAATAGAAGCGAAGGGAGCAGCTTTTGTTGGATAACGCGGCTGGAAGGTCCGTGCGAACACAAGATGGAATCTGAGCTCGAACAAGGTGTGAGTCATTAGGCGAGCTGCGCCCCTCTTCCACCGCCTCCCTTCTCTATTTGTTTCCAGGAGGTGAGACCTTACCACATTCATTTCCGCCCGACCACCCTATTTGGGGAAACACTAGAACCGCTCTTTTTGTTCAGCGGCGAATGAGAGAACAAAAAAAACTAAAGAAAGGACTGAAAAGAAGAACAGCTCCATCAAATAAAGGGAAGGAAATAGAAACAGCGAAAGAAAGACAAAAAGCACTGCCCACGAAAGGAAGCCGGATAAGGTATGCTCCCGTTCGAATACTCTCTCTCTCACTGCTTCCAGGACATGGCACCAAAGCCCGAAGCAACGGATTCGGCCTTTTGTCTGGTGTTTGGTAACTTTGCTGTGTCATTCCCTAATTGGACTGCAGGTGGCGTCAGCTGGTGTTAGCTGTCGCATGCAAGGTTTAAACCGCAATCGCTATGTTCGGAAAAATATCGGATCATTTACAGGCGCCACTGAGGAAGAAACAGCTGGCGGTAGGCATAAGTGAACATGCTTTAGCCTTTCTTATCGACATTTGCGTCAAGAGTTGAAACTGCCGATTGTTTCAGTGACCCGTACGTTAGGGTGCCGTCACTGAGTGACACGCAAGGCAGACACAGACCGTAGCCCATCTACGTGGCTTCTGGACACGGGTGGCATATTGGGCAATGACTGGCACGTAAAGACAATAAGACATGTGTAAACAGACGGATAGTATGTGGAACAAGAACAAAACTCGGAGGCAAGGTGCTTGTCACACCACGTGTGGCGTTCACGTGAGCTACTTATATGTCTGGTTTATGGCGATTAACATCCCAAAGCGACTCACGCTTTGAGGGACGCCGCAGTGGAGGACTCCGGGTAATTTCAACCATTTGGAGTTCTGTAACGCATACTGATATCGCAGAGTAAACGGGCCTCCAGCAATTTGCCTCAGTCGAAATACTATCGCCGTGGCCGGGACTGAACCCGCGTCTTTCGGGTCAGTAGCCGAAAACCATAGTCACTGAGCCACTGCGGACGCTACTACTGCTTGCAGGTGGTGAGAGACACACTTTCGTCGGCTAATCGTCAGCTAATCGGCGGCTAATGTTCTGAAAGTGACTGCAGAATATGTCCGGATTTGGATTCACTGTTTTTATAATGAAATGGTAAAAGAACGTGGCTTCAAAGCTGATTTCCTAGTCTCTCGAAAAGTTAATCAGGCATTCCAGCCTGATTAACTCTTAGCTGGCGAAAACCTGGCAGGTCTGAGCGATATGACGCGATTAGGCAGGCAGAAAATAAAGAACTTTATGAACGGCATGTGAGGCACATCAAGTCGTTCTCTCATTCTTCAATGCGACAGTGCATACCACCCCAATGAATGATTTTTCGCAGTCAATAAGAAAACTAAAGTGGGCGTGCGGAGTCACGTGTCAGCAGCCGGGACGCAACAACAAAAACAACAAACACAGCAACCACAATCGTCACTAAAATGGGCGGATGGTGTGCGAGCTCAGACAGAGGTTTTGGAGACGCAATAAATCTGATCGAATGCTTTCTGGAAAGATGTGTGTGGTGCGGAGAAGTTGACCGCATAAAAGCTAAAGCGGGGCATCATAATAAAATCCTTTTTGTGTAATACCCAAAACAATTGCTATGTCTTACAGCCTCAGAAGCGATTTGTCAGTTAAGAATTTACCTCACTCCCTTTTTTAACATTTAACGCGAGAGCGTTAAGTAGCTCGTGTCTCAGAAAATGTGGCGTCGCCGTTGACTGTGAGCAAAAAATCCACGAAAAATCCCCAGACAATCAGCCTAGGTCATGTGACCTTGTGACGTCATCATAATCTACCCACTGGATATTGAGAAAACTGCGCACCGTGGCAGGTGGCATAAATGGA
Organism: Amblyomma americanum; assembly: GCF_052857255.1. Classification (NCBI taxonomy): domain Eukaryota; kingdom Metazoa; phylum Arthropoda; class Arachnida; order Ixodida; family Ixodidae; genus Amblyomma; species Amblyomma americanum. The sequence continues at coordinate 10,556,446 of NC_135507.1, read as the reverse complement.
TGACTGGTCGCGAGAGGTTGCTCGGGTAGAGCATAATGGGTCGCACAAGACCCACAGGTGGCAGCACCTGCCATCGGAGGGCTGTGGCACATCGCTTACCCGCCGCATCACTGTGCCAGGAGGGGTATGAATACTCCCAGGGAGCTATGAATGTTAAGTTGAGAATGACTAATTCTGCACATAGGAGCATTTACCCATAAAATTTCGCGTCGTATCCTTAAAGCAGAGCTGAACTGTCCCCTCCAATTTTTATTTTTTTTTGCATGACAGAACAGGTTGCAGTGTCGACTGAAGAACAAATTTTTCGGCCAAGTTTGATTTCCGCACGAAAAACGCTGCGCTGAGCTCAAAGAACGTACATTAACGCCAAGAATTAACAGTTTAGGGCCAGCTAATTTCGACGCAGTCATCCGCGAGCACGTTAGCATGAGCTCCTGGCAGCTGAAAATGCCCGAACCACATCTCTCGATTGAAATTAGGCATAAAAATTAATAAAGATGGAACTGACCGCGCAAAAAGTGATAGAAAGGATCACAGAAATCTTTCTCCGGTAGCTAGTATGGAAACAAATTACGGGTCTCGGGTTTCTTTTTATGTCCGCGCATAAAAAAAAAGGTGAAAAGAATGGAAGCTGATTAAAAATTGAGAAAACTGGTCGACAGAAGAGGTTGGGAAACAGAATAAAAAAAAATACGAGGTAAAGTGGTGCATAATAATGAGAAAAACCAAAACGTTTGAAGATACGCGAGAAATGGCGCAAGAAAAAGGTAGAAGACAATTTTGTTTTCCAGCCTCAATGGATATGCGCACTCCACGGTTCGGCCTCTGCCGTATCTGCCACGGCTTCGGAACACCGCTCGTACAAAAGACTCCACGAGCTCTCTTCAAAACGACTCCAACCTCCTCCTCTTCTTCTCCTACCTCCTCTCCTCCCTTCGCTCTCATCGCGGCTGCGCTGCATCTCAAATTTCCACTCCTGTCTGCAAAAGTTTACTCCTTGTTTCCGCGTTTAATAATTTTTTTCATTCTGCACGTTGTCTTACCTTTGCATCTTTTCTTTGCGTACCGATCTTAGTATCTTCCTCTTCTAACAGCGCCCCTTGCTTGCTGCTTCACGTTTTTTTTTTCTGGTAAGGTTTTTTTTGTCCCCGGCGCGTGCCCTGTTCACGTAATTCATACCCCGCTGCGCGGGTAGCTAAAAGAACTGTTTATCATCTTTTTCGGAGTGGGTATGCATTTTTTATTGAAAGAAGGAAAAAAATAAAACCCTGAGCCGCTATTTCGGGCTCGTTTTTTTGCCCCTGCTAGGGTTTCGGCGAGAGGCGGACGCTGCTACCTGCGGCGCACGGATGATACAGAGCCTGCTTCCGTCGGTGTGTGCGTTTACGTTATAGGCTGTCATATCTCCGAATAGGATGAGGCTACTTTCTTCGCTCACTCAGATTTTGCGCTGGCTGAAGATGAAATTTTCTGCAGAAAAAAAAGACGATTTATTTGGCCTCCTGCGTCACTTTCATTTCGTATCATCAGCGATAAAGCACGAGAAACGGTATTCTCAAAGCAATTAGTTAGATCAGTAAGCTTGTCACACTTTTTTTTTTGTCTGAAGAAAATATACAGGGTGTTTCACCTAAGACTTTCCTCGATTTTTAAGTATAGGCTTTTCGAGCTAGAATAACACTTTTTTCGACAAACATCGTCAGTGATGTATATCAGAACACAGCTAAGACATGCTAACTAGCAGGTTGCTTAACTAATATTGAATAGTTAATTTTCAACCGTTACTGTTAGGCTCCTCAATTATTGAGAGGCCTGTAGCCCACTGTAAGTAATATCCGCGTCGGCTTTTAGAATTTCAAAAACCCAGTTGTTCTCGGCGCTCTGGCGCAGCAAATTTTGGCTACATCGCGCCAAAATTTATTCGCTTTCGAGAAGCTTGCAAGAAGAGCAACCTCTCGTGTGCACGTAACTTGTCAAAGTATTGAAAATTGGTTGGGCCACAGCGCCGACGGTAACCGCTTTTTCAAAATTCTAGAAACTGATATAAACATTACGGTGAGTTACACGTCTATCAATAATTAAGCAGCTTAGCAGTAATAGTTACAAAGTTAACTAATCAGTATTAGTTGACCATTCTGCTAGTTAGCATGTCTTAGGTGTATTGTGACGCACTATCCCACTGACAATGCTATGCCGAAGAAAGCGCTCTTCTAACTCAAAAAGCCCAATTTTTAAATTGTGGAACTTGTTAAGTGAAACACCCTGTATATAAAAGAAATGTGATGGCGGTAATAGAACGCTTGTTCTGAATCACTTGCGCTATATCATGATTAACAAAACGTGCATACTGATTAGTCAGTTAACTCGTCGTCTGAAGGTAAACATGTTCGGCAGAGGTAAAACTCCATATGTGGGAGCGACTCTATCCAAACTCTTCAGAGAAAGAGTACTGGTGTTTCGAGACCGGCTCGCTAGTTTTTTAATAGGGGACGTGAACGGGCGACTTGAAATGTACACTCTAAGCATTAATACGCTTTTATCAGAATGAAAGCTAGTAAGGTGTCCTCTAGCACTCTCTCTTTCATAAAAAAATGGACGCTAAAGGAAAGATCACTCCCTTATATTACTTTCTGTTTAGAGTGTAGCTTCTGGCGCCTGTTAAAACCATCTTTGAAGATAATGGCTAGAGTCACTCTCATCCGTCTAATTCGTCGTTTCCGTATATGAATGCATATATGCAAACATATGCGATGATGTGGCGGCGGTAGCTTAGTCTTACCGCTACGAACATCGGCCATTGGCTTGAAGTACGACAGTTCGAAGAATGTACAAGCGCATTCATATGCATGGGTATAGAAGTGTATTTCGCCCGTGTCTCATCGTGTGTCAGAACTACCACACATTGTAGCATGCGTTTCGGACTGTAACTTCTAAAAATATGGTCTCCAGCGATTGACTAACGACAGATATATTTGATCTACTTGCTGACATGCCCTTTATACTTTTGTATCTCATAGCACGTACGGTTACGTGTACCTGCAGCATTAAATGTGTGTAACGGCGCCCACATATCCGAGGGCATATGGACAAGAAAAAAAAAAGACTGTGAACTTGAAATGAATGTCTTCATCAACTAATACTACTATCGAGGTAATACCAACGCCAGACGTGCCGACGATCCAGCAAAGCAAAACAGTTAGCCTACAGAGCATGAGACACCTACACGGCTGCACTCAAATTTCGCAATAGGGAGCATCGTATTCGGCCTTAGAATTATTTTGCTCTCTCATATATGCGTGAGGTTTAGGTAGGCGTCTTCAGAAAAACATCCTGCGGGCTTGTTAGTCTATTACTAACGGCAACTATGCACTTGCACACATGCCGTGCCACGAAATGCCCGAAATATAAAGCCCAAAAGTTAAAGCCCTTTTGCGCCCTGGGAGCCCGAAAAAAATTAAACGCATTAAAAAAAATCTCTTTTCAAGAAACATTTGGCGCCCAAAAAAACTGGTACATTCCCTCGCAAAATGTTCGGACAACCGTATGTCTGAAATCAGCCACAAATTTTTCGGGGATTCCCACATTTAAGGACTAATCGCCCTTTTTGGTATGATTATATTTATTACGGGAGCAGGAATTGCGGAGAACACGCGCGAACAAAGCTTTCCACGCATGCGCGAGCGCGTCGACTTCGTACCAAGCGTCTGCATCGAGACCGGGCTCCAGGTCACCTAAAACTCCCCAATCCAGACTGCATGCCCGTACTGCTCCCGCTATTGCAAGCACAGTTACGTCCAGAAAGAGCCCGGATCACCTTCCCTTTCCCGCTTCATAACGACCGACGCACTCCGCAGGGACGAGCCCCGGTTTGTTCCAGACACGTAAGAAGGAAAAACACACCGCCCACAAGTCGACAAACGTCGTGTTACACGCAAGAAGAGGCATCCGGCCTGGTCCAGTATTGTGAGTCGCGGGTCTGGACACGTGGCTTACGTGCGGTTTTGTGTTTCCCCTGTCGGACGCGGGCGCAAACACGCAGCTATCGTAAGGAAACCGAGTGCCAGGGAAAAATAAAAAGACAAAAGCAAAGCTAACGTGGCTATCTGCGAAGTCAACTGACGTTCTCGGCGCATGCAAACACAGAAAAAGAAAGTTGTGCTTGCGCAACGTGGCACAAGTGCGGATTGTTTAGGCACAAAACAAGGCTCGTTGCGCAACGGACGGAGTACTGCTTGCATCGTTTCTGTTCTTTCATGAAGAAGGAAAGAGAGAGAGAGAGGCGCCGAATAGCGGTAGAGGAGAGTGGTTATGCAAGCAGTAGGCGGAGAGTTACACAACCGCGATTTTTGTTCCATTCTTGCACCTCGTGAGAGTGCCGTCAACTTGCCACCGACCGCTCGCGGTGCGGCTCTTTCTTCCGCTATTTCCATACGAGACTCGGAGAAGGTTTCGCTTTCACGTTTCTCGTTTGGTAAGAACGTGTTACACAGCGAAATCCGAGAACCTCTGACTGAGAGGGAAAAAAAAACACGATAGTAAGGAAGCCCCGAGCGTCGCTGCAGAGAGGACTACCACTAGAATAAATTGGATGAGACTTCTTGGCTTACATTCCTTTTCTTTTTCTTCAAGTTTCATTCCGCACGGTTCTCTAAAGCCGTGTCGCCTTCGGTACGATTGGATATTACGCCGAGGCTTCTTATTACGCGGAACCTAGAGAACGAGAACACAGGCACTTGCAGGAAGTACATTAAAAAAAGCACCTGTTCCGGAATAATGCCAGATCGTGGTTCCGACCACAAAGATTTCCGAAATCTTTAGTTTCATCCATTAGCTTGTGATAAATGTCGTGGCGCTAGTATCACTTCCGTACCGTCACAAAAATCAGATGCCGGCATCGGCTGGCACATTTTCACACGAGAAGAAATGAGCTAGTTTATGCGCTGTCTAACGAACTAAAAAAAGAACAAAAGTGGGACCATGCTCATGTGCGATTTTCCGACCAACACCGGAAGTGTAAAAGGCTGGTGGCAATACCGAGAGCTCAGAGAAAACTCCAGAAGCAAAAGGCGCCGAGGCTTCTTATTACGCGGAACCTAGAAAACGAGGACACAGGCACTTGCAGGAAGTACATTAAAAAAAGCGCCTGTTCCGGAATAATGCCAGATCGTGGTTCCGACCACAAAGATTTCCGAAATCTTTAGTGTCATCCATTAGCTTGTGATAAATGTCGTGGCGCTAGGATCACTTCCGTAGTGTCACAAAAATCAGATGCCGCCATCGGCTGGCACATTTTCACACGAGAAAAAATGAGCTAGTTTATGCGTTGTCTAACAAACTAAAAAAAAGAACAAAAGTGGGAGCATGCTGATGTGCGATTTTCCGACCAACACCGGAAGTGTAAAGGGCTGGTAGCAATACCGAGAGCACAGAGAACACTCCAGAAGCAAAAGGCCGGGGAAGCATATCAGCTAAACAGAAACCAAACTGCGCCGAAAATAATCCATTTTCCAATACTTCTTCGGTGTATTGTTTCTGTCTCACGGCGGAGGTTTACATACACTACGCTTGTTATACAAATGGAACTCCAGGCACATAGCCGAAGCCGATAATTTTATGTACTTTAACTAAAAGGAACTACTATCGGAATCTTACCAGCAAAACATTAAGTCAATGTTGGGTTATGTGGAGCCATGACATTCTTGTGGATTTTAAGCAAAAGAAAAACAAAACTTTATGGCTACAGTTAAGCAAAATAAGGCTATGAAATATTTCTAAAATTTGTTGGCCATTAGGAGTGACCATTAAAAATTTCACAGTTTTAAGATAAAAAAAAACAGATGTTTGGCAGCCTGTCCAACAGAACACAAACGCATCACTGTCCAACTTGGGTGGTGGTTGTTGTTGTTGACCTCACTAGTTCTGTACCTTTCTTTTGGCCAGTGTCTGCCATCTTGCTTTTGTAAAATACAGTTTGTTACAAGTGAGTAATTAAGGGGAGGGGGAGTGCCGTGTGTGTCCTTTTCTTGTTCTCAGTCGTGTCCGTAGTACTGTTTTATGAGTAACTATGCAAAACCATCTCGCCTAACCTGCTTTTCTTCTTCATTAATTACCCATTAGATTCCAACCAAGCGCAGACATACGGTTGCAAAGGAAAGCTGTGCGGCTTTTACAGAAACCTCTTAGTTGAACTAAAAATCTTTCATAGTCAGGAGTTCGAACCCAGGACCACTGCTTATCCGAAGCAGTCGCTCTACCAGCTAAGATAACTAGGGTTGCTAGGAGATGGCAGGGCGACATCGGATCGATCCTTACTGCAAATTGATTCCGCCTCGGGGGATTTCTCTGAAACTTTGGTGTACACAATTTGTAATATGCCTGCCTGTTGCCTCTATAATTTCTAGTCATTTTAGGATTAGATTAAATAAAGTTGGCAGGGTGGCATCTAGATCTTTTGCCACAGGTGTTTGCCTTCATAGGCTTCGCAAATCGGTGAGACAGAAAAAGTGATCATGCAAGTCGAGGGACAGTTTTACCATTCTAATAGTCTAATAAGACTCCGCGAGCCTCTCAGACGCCTATGATTTTCTTAGTCATTTTACTAGCTTTCCATCCTTATATCTGGCCGCAGGCTAATGATTTATTACCGCATTCTTATATTTCCGCACCCGTAATATGTAGAGACGCGACCTCCTCAAAAACCATCTTCGAGCCCCTGGCAAGGTGCCATCTCTGCTAAAGCTTCCATTACGTGGCAAAGCCAACTTTACACAACGCGTCAAGTCTGTTTTTATAAATGAAGAGGTTTGATCGATATACGAAAAACTTTGGTGAGTAAAATGCGTTTTGAACCGTTTAATTTATTCGCTGGGACTTTTAAAACATTCTTCGTTGTTCTCAGAAATGGACTGCTGCTTTATTTTTTTTTCTGCGTGGCTTGCTTTCATGCGCTTGAACACTTCACTGATTTCACTTTCAGTGAGTCGCGCTTCAGAATTAGTACTGCTGTTTTGTTTCTCCTCACTCATTATTTTTACCGCGTTTTAGGAATTTCTTGTTTGTTCAGCTGACATTTTGTATTAGCAGTCGGATGTGCTGTGGCTTTATATTTTTTCGATAACAGCGTTTACACTGACGGTCACGTTCGTTGTAAATCTCTCCCCTCTTATTCAGGTAAGGAATGAACTGCACTATTTCTTCCTTATAATCATCCTGCACATTTAGAGCACTTCCATTTCTTTTGTGTGGAAGATGCGCCCAATGCATGCCAATTCAGAAACGACATTAATTCTCCCGATTTTCTTTTTGAGGGTGAACTCAAAAAAGCATACAACCAGGCTTGATGATGATTATTTGGTTTTAGTGGCGCAGGGGTGACACAGCAAAATTGTATTAAACTGAAGAAGTGGAAATATGCGAACACGAGACGTCTAAGAACAATTCAGCCTCGTACAGAATGTCCTGGTCCGACTGAAATAACTTTATTTGAAGCGACATTAAGTACGGATGAAGATATTTTCGTTGTTTGAGACCTCTGGAATAATGAGCTACGCCTAGAAGCGTGTGGTCTTCTTGGTACTGCAGGTACAGCCTTTCAGTCTTAATGCGAATGCATTATATGGCTCCTAGGCAACGAAACTCGATCTCCAGAAAATGTGACGTCCATAAACCCATGTGGCCATGCAAAGAAAAATAATATTCCTAAGGCGCGGGAAATTCAACTCAAGATTTTCAGACTGCAGAAGCGAGCACGCAACCCAGAGGCCACAAAACTGCGTTGCTTCTTGGCGAACAAAGACAATCAATCAATCAATCAATCAATCAATCAATCAATCAATCAATCAATCAATCAATCAATCAATTAATCAATCAATCAATAAATCAACCAATCAGTAAACCACCCAATCAATCAATCAATCAATCAATAGAACAGCACTCACTCAATCGCACACACACTCACTCATACACTCAATAAATCGCACATCACTCACTCAATCAATCAATCGCACATCGCTCACTCACTCAATCACACAGCACTCACTCACTTACTCAATCAATCAATCAATAAATCAATCAATCAATCAATCAATCAATCAATCAATCAATCAATCAATCAATCGCACATCGCCCACTGACTCACTGGCTTTCCCTCAGAAATTTTTCGTGTTTACGTAAAAGCAGTGCCGACGGCGCAGGGAACGGAGATTCACACTTCGTGTACACTATGAGACCGCTTTGAACTGCCAGGTTGACTCGTTGTCCGAAAAACTTGTCTCCTTTTACATGTTCTGCTTATAGCGCTGTGCTTGAAACTTTCATTCACGCAAACGTTACACGCCACAAAGAAATACTCTCTCTGTCAGGTAAACTCCTCTCAAGGCATTCACAATCATTCCTCCTACAGGTATGTTCTTGAGCATCGTCGACCAAGCATTTCTTTTCGTCTTCATGACAAGGGACGCAGTGCGCGCTCTGCGAACCGCCGTAACCGCCGCACAATTGCGAGCGCGCCTGCCAGCGACACACAGCGGCGGTGCCAGCGGGAGCCGGCGACAATAAGCGACGACGCGCCGGCGGCGATATCCCTTCTCCGCCATCGGGGCGGCCGCGCCGGCGTCGGCGCGTCGCCGAGGCGCAACAGATGCCTCGGAGGCCGCCTGTTGATCCTGACTGGCCATCGATCTTCTCTCCTTGTCGCCCCCGCTCCCCCTTTCCCATCTTCCCCCTCCCCTTTCTCTCTCTGCATTTCTCTTTCCGTTCTTCTCTATCTCATCCTTTTCTCCCGCTTATGTGGCACTCGCCGCGGGACGTTCCTTTTTTAGCCTTTATTTCTGTCTCCCCCTTCGTCTGTACTGCGACGCAGTGCCATTCCCCCCCCCCCCTCTCATTTTACGCGGTGCTTTGTTTCCGGTTTTTTTCGTTCTCTTCGTTCCATTTCTCTACTTTTTTTTTGTTTGCACGCTTTCAATTCTGTTTCAACAGTACACACGACCCTCGCCACCGCACCGCTCTACCCTTTCTTTGTCTCCTATCCCGTACATTTAGACTCTTCCCACTCGAGGCACGAGCTGCATTATGTCAACACGCAGCTTATCCAACTTTCTCTCTGACCAAAGTGACCTTTCCTATCCCTTCCTCTATCCATCTCGCGCTGCTCTTTTGATCAGGTACGAGTTAACACAATGAATTCGTTTTGGGCGACTGTTTTTAAGTAAATACATGTACAGTCAAAGTCAAAAGTTCTCAGGTCAAGTGGTTTGACTGAGATTATGTAGTAGAGCACTGAAAGCGCTCATGAAGGCGAAAAATTGGTAGGGTTTTAGTTAAACCTAGTAGACATGCGGAAACATGTGTTTAGCCTGGTTGGCTGATTATTTTGTTTTGCTGGGACGGCGGCACGTCTGACGACGATATTAGGCTCAGGTTAAGCACTGATCGATGTTAAGCTGATCTGATCTGGTCGCGCCGCAGATGGAAGACGACGATATGCAATGCACAGCGCTAGAGTGTGTTGAAGTCTAACATGAGGCATTACCAGCTGCGGCGATAGCGTAGTGCCCTCGCGCAGCTACCTGCGAAGCTGATCTGTCACGCTGTCGCGGGTTCGGCTCCTAGTCTTTAATATTTATTTGGTTTCTTTTCATTTACGTGTACGTAGGTGAGAAGATTCTTGGTCGGTGTTGGTGAGCGTATGAATGCTTTCGCGCTAAAATAACTTGGAAAGCGACACTGCGGGTTCTGTTTCCCCTATAAAAATTTTAGGCCGTCACGGGTGCTATAAACCTCCAATGACATTACCAAAAAGCAAAATATGTGGCGTCGAGACTTTTGATCAAAGTTCTAATAATGCTGTCAAATGGAACAAAACCGGGAATGCTGAAAACTGTAGTTTAAAATTTGAAGATATAATACGAGGGGAAGATATACTAGCGTGCCCGATTAGCACTTCCATAGCAAAATGACCGCTCTCCGAAAACAGAACCGAGTCGCTCGGCACCAGTTGGTGATACTGCGGTTGCATTCGTATTCTATTTTGTCGCGTGACTCCAGTACAATAGTACGCCTGTTTGTGCACGTATGTATTGAAAACTAATCATCTTGATATTTTACTACATTATACTGCGGGCTGGTTATTGGTGCAGTGTGAAAAGTGTGGATCTAAAACCTGCAAGGGGATTGGTACCCGGAGCCTTTAGTAAAGACTGGCGGAAAGCACGACAGAGGAGGCGAACAGCAGAGTAACTCGGGAGAGAACTTTGTGTCTGTGCAGGTGTAGTGTTTTCTTCATGTGTGGGAACGTGATCACAAGGATACCAACAAGGAACTGTTATTCCTTCTTTCACGTCACTACATACAGTTTCTGTTTATTACCTAGAGGGAAAGCTGGCGCTGCGATAGTTCATCCACCATGGATTGAACCTTAACAATAAGACTCCTCACAAGGCAAACTTGAGAGAGATGGTGTAAAAGTTTGCATACGAGTAAAAAACTTACTTAAAATTTCTTTAAGTGAAAAACACACTAATAAAATAAATTAATCTTCCCGCAGAGGAGAGCATCACACCTCTGCTACCGATTCAGAAGCAGAATACACATTATCGACCCAGCACTAACCAAGTCAAATGAGAAATCTCATCTTATCAAGCTTTTTGGCGGTGCATGAAGGGCTGTTTAAGAAACTCGCATAGACACTGGCGCTACCTTTACGTCTTGGTAATATTGAGAAACACTATACACCGTAGACCGAAAGGAGTGTGTCGACTGTTGAAGCCATGTGGCTTTGTCTGCTTGTGACTATTGAATCTAGAACGTTCAATCAATCAATCAATCAATCAATCAATCAATCAATCAATCAATCAATCAATCAATCAATTAGTCAATCGTACAAAATGGCAGTGGCTTAACTGTGCTAACCGTGGAATTCAGCGAAAAGCAATGCTAAGCGTCTGAGGCTCATCCATAGCAGCTCCGCTACACGCTCGCGACAGCCATTGTATATTACCCACACGACCACGTGGCTATGACCTGGTATCACATAGTCTTACGACACTCCCATCAGATGTTCTTAAGGTCAAAGGTAAACCCAAAGGTCTCCCAGTGTGAGAGGTCAAAGGTCAACAAAAGGTCATGGGCCAAGGATTCGACGCCATAACTGTACAACATGTCACACACGGCTATTCTTGGTTGGACTGAAGGTCGTCCAAGGTCGTTGTGTCGCCTACCCGAAGACTGCTTTACCTAGCGTAGTGAAGCTTTTTGCTTCAAAAGTTGGCTACATAGCCCTGCGTCAGGATGCTGCAGGAGAGGGCTTACTGTACGGAAAGCGAACCGTGGCGCGGCACCGGTGACGATACCTTAGTTCGGATGCCTGGTGGCGTGAGTAGCAGGATGCTGAGGTTCGAAGCACCACGATGCGCGCGCCGAAGCAGTAGTTCATTTACTGAGGTTGCCTTTCATGCAGCGATGTCACGCAGAAGAACCATGGCTCTGGAGTGGGACGTGAGTGCTTACTGATGAGCTTGAGAATTTCTGCCTAAAATGACCATGTACTGGTCGACTCCACCTGTGATGGAACACATTCTGCTCCACACTGTACACACAAATACACCTATATGGGAGTAAACTGTCCTCTAGCGCGCACCCTTTTATAAAAGAGTGTGCGCTAGAGGACCGTTTTACACCCTTTTTACTCCTTTGTTTAGAGTGCATCAGCTGACGGGGCTTACCAGCCGGCAAGTGGCTGCGATTGCGGAATCGAAAAAGGCCCAAGTTCCGGACCCTTGTGCGGTGGGGCTAGCCAGCTACAAATGCAAGCGAAGGGGCAGTGATTAAGCTTTGCTCATGGCGGCGGTGAGTGGCTAGACGCAGTACTGCGAAGGTAGGACCACTAGCCAATGACGAGATGAATACACATGCTGGGAACTTTTTAAAAGCTAGCTTCTTCGTATTTTTTGTTTAACGTCCCCGGCACCCGGCTTCACTACATTTTTTACCATGCGAGACTAGACCAGATTTTTATGGAATCAGTTCAAACGCGAGAAGCAATTGTTACGGTAAATCATACCGACCAAAATTATGATGGAAGAACTTTTTGGCTCCCACATGGGATTGTGGACAAGGGTACCGTGTGGAAGCCGAAACGTCATTTCATCATAATTTTTGGTTGGTGTGACTTACTAATATCATGTAACATCCCGACCAGACGGAATTCCGTCAGACCCTTGACTACAAGTTGTTACGGTGTTCGAGACTGCTGTCAGTGTTTTATGGAGCCTTATCTCGAGAAATTGAAGCGACCTTTAAGTTGAGCACGACCGAGAGCGACGGTCTATCGGTCTTTGACGACCACCGAGTGCACTTGCTGCTAACGCCGCCGCCTTGTTGATCTGTTCTTCGTTGGCAAAAGTTCGCCACATAAAGAGCTGGTTTGAATACCACGACAGCCTGCCCTTCTGTCGTTCACGACATCTACCGTGCTTATCGTCACAGCCCGTGAGATTATCGTTTGGCCTCAGAGCTGTGCCTTTATTACGGTGCACTGGGCATCTCATGTTTGCTGGACCATCCTAACAGTGAGTTGCAGTCAGCGACAGGAAGCAGCGACTTATAATCACTGAATCTAGTAAAACATCCGCCAGGGACATACTTTTAACCACACACTGTACTTGCGGAGCCCCGCCCCCCCTTTTTTTACTGAGCTAATAATCTTGCCACGAAATCATGAAAGCCTATATCCCCAGTTAAAATTAAAAAAAGAAAAATGGACAAAGCTTATACGAGTACAGTGCGATAGCATGACACGCCACACGTGTTTCTTCCGGTTGTTCAATGCGCGTAGGCTGCGTTAAATTGGTGATGGTAATTGGTGACTAAACGGTGACTACGACGGTTTCTTGCCTACGCTGCTGCATGGAGTAGTTGCACAAGACCTCTGAACTACAGCACTGAACGAACGCTCCTCAGTGATGAAGTAGCGCTCCCAGCTAGCGACAAAAAATGGCAGCGGTTCGAATCCCACTCGACCACTTCTTTCTTTACGGCGAAAGTGCTTACGTCTATGTCACGACCCTTTCGACCAATGGTACTTTTTCGTAACACGGACAGACGAACGGACGGACAGACGTCGGATTTTGTCGGGAATGGGACCTCCAGTGCTATCGCATCAATAAACAACTGGCAAAGTTATAATCACTCTCCCAGTCCATATCAGCGTGAGGAGAATCATTTACTAACTCGGATTTGATTTGCAGTCTTCTGGGCTTCATTACTGGGCTTCATTCGGACTATGCTAATCACCAACTGATCCATAGGGATCTTTTTTCACGAAGGCCTAGTACTGACCTCCAAATAAAGATATTTTTCTTCTCCTACATAGTCGCACCCTCCCCCCTGACGGCAAAACTTCGCGAGGTTCTAATTAAAATTTTAAATGACTTCGACGTCCGTCTATTGAACCTAATGTCGCGGGTTCGAACCCCATTCGGGGGGCCGCATTTCGAGGCAGGAGAAATGTAAACAGCTGCTGTGTGCTATACAGTGTCAGTTCACGCTGAAGAAACACATGCGGCCGAAATTAATTAGGAGCTCTCGACTGCGCCATCTCTCATAACTCATGGTAAGCATCGGTACATTAAAACCGTCCCCACCCCGTCTCTGCCCCCCTCCCCACAAAATAAGAAAAACAAACAAACAAATGAAACCAATCATATACCGGCCGTATATGTTTTGTAAAAAACTGCGTTGTTTAAAAAAACTGAGGCTGTATTAGTTGCCCTTAGGTGCAGTAAAAGCAAATGCGAAAATGAACTTTTAACACGAACTACGTACTAATTAATAATAACATGAAGTGGCTTACGCTGGCTCTGTGATAGTAAAATGAACTCATGCGTTAATCATCAGGCCTGGCCATGTCAATAAAAATGAATAATTTAATGAAAGAAATATATCGCACCCAAACCTTCATCCATGAATTCGTGCAACACAACGTCTTTTTTTCTTGCCCAAATTACAGCGTTTACTTCGCTGAAATAAGGTGGGGCTATCGCTTCATCATTTTTATTTAAATACCTGAAAGCAATGAAAACATTTTTACGACAGTAAATAAGAGACATAACTGCTTTTTTTTTCTCAAGAGTTCTGAGAAATTCAAACACATTTCAAAGGCTAAGAAAGGAAATTATTTTTATTTACCATCAGATACTATAACCTGACAAATGTGACGAAATTTGAAAAAAAAGGATATTTAGTAACACTCATTCAGATTTACGCTCTGCCTGCAAGAGTAGATACTAAAATGCTGTAAACTAGTAGTGTTAATCCAAACAAAACAGCCTAAATTCAAGGCATGACTTAACGTTGCGCTGTTGTTTTACTAATCACATTTTTTAAAGAAACTTGCCACCGAAGTGAAGCTATCAGGTAGAGTGTAATGTAATAATATTAATAATAATAATAATAATTGGCTTTTTGGGGAAAGAAAATGGCGCAGTATCTGTCTCGTATGTCGTTGGACACCTGAACCGCGCCGTAAGGGAAGGGAAAAAAGGAGGGAGCGAAAGAAGAAAGGAAGAAACTGGTGCGGTAGTGGAGGGCTCCGGAATAATTTCGACCACCTCGGGATCTTAATGTAGGATCTTAATTTTGGGACGGTTTGCAATGCATATAACGTACAGATTTCCCAAAGTTTTGATATCTGTTTTGGACACCGATCCGTGAAGTTGCAAAATGAGATTTCAAAAGCTTCATGTTTTCCTATTTTTCGGAAATTAAGAACAGGAACCCACGAGTTGAAACTCAACTTTCATAATTAAGTGCCATCCAGCTTCTCGTTTAAATGCAACAACTTCTATCATAAGAGGTGATACTGTCGCACTATGAGATCATTTCATCGTCAGTCGTGCACTGAACTAGAAAAACAAGCACTAGGCAGATATTTAAAAAATAACTACCATAAATTGTGGATAAGTATCAGAAATTAGGTATAGCTTTGAGAGATATGACTCCAGATAATATCGGAGCATAATGTCAATAATACATCACCAAACCGAGACATTTATGAAGATACTAGAACGGACTCTAGCCAAACAAGGAATCAAGGATGGCGCCGCCACCCCTATGTCATCATCAGTAGGACCGAGTTGGCTGCAAGACAGAAGCCTTTTTCATTTATCTTCATTACATGGGCACTAACCCCTTAACGCTATCGCGTCATACTCTTAAGGCAGAACTTAAGTGTCCCCTCTAGTTTTTTTTGTTTTCTTGCTGTTGATATTGTTAGCTATTTATACCTTATGAATTGATGATTACTAAAAAGTTTATACTGTTGTATTTGTTTTTCTCGCATGTATAACTGTCCTTGGAACGACGCCCAATTATGCGCGCTGCAGGTATTGCAATAAGCAATATAAATAAACTGCAATTATTTAGGTAATATTTCAACTTATTCATGACTGATTTTTGATTACAAAACATTTTTTCATTTTGTGCGGTACCTGACGGCAATGAACAAAAGAAAAACAAAGAAGCTTGATTTAGAAGCGTAGTGGTTAAAACGCTAGCATCGCAGTCACAAGGTCCATGGTTCAATTTCACCTATCCGCCGATTTATTGCGCTTTGAGTCACCGAAGGGCGTTCGTGACGGAAGAACTCGGGATAGATTTTGGCTGGAACAGGACAGAGAACACATTCATGTTAAGACATTTCTAGCATCAATTTCTTGTAATTACGATCGGTAGAGGCATTTCGCATATTGTGATTATTTTTTCATCATAGTCCGAATTGAGCCTTGTAAGCTGTTTGGCACTAAATACTGTCATCTGTTCCTTACTTCCTTGTTCGCTGCTCTGCAGCACAGTTTAGTGCAGCAAGCCTAGTAAGCAATCGCTGCCTACGCGTTTAGAATCTTATCAATGCGTTTGTAATTTTAGTGGATAATTCCGGATACTATTACGGGAGTTTATAATTAGCGATTCCGTTTCGCCACACATGAAGGTGTACGCAAGCACACAAATATGAGGGTAATGCTAATGCAATATCTGACTGCGACTGTACGTGATCGGCGAGGACAGTTCAAGGAAGATTGAAATTCAACTCGAACGACGTCCTCGAGGACGCCTTTTCCCCTCCCCCTTCAATTATTCCTTCACAGTCCATGTCATCGTCTTTACGCCTTCTTCAACTCAGCAGCTACGATCGATTATACAGCCTGTGTCGCTCAATCGGGAAACTGGGATTACTGTTATAGCAGCTCATTAGAAGTGAAAACTCTCTACCTACACCACAAGGAGAGAAAAAATAAAAAGTTTGTTACGCTACTGTAAATTCCTTTTCCCTCTCTCCCACGCAAAAGTAACATACTGAGCGTACCATCTTACCCCATGTCAAGAAAATTCGTGAGACCACTGCAGCCTCCACTTTCCTCGCCTTCCTTTCTTCCCCATCAACATCAGACCACAGACTGTATCGCCTTGCCTCTCACTGTTCTCTCCCTCCGTTCTCCTCCGCTCGTCTTGCCATCTCAATGCCCATGAATCGTTCGTTTTTACCCGGATCCTCGCGCACACTTCCTCCCTCGCTTCCCGCATGGCGGGCCCGGCTCAGCCGAATGCTCGGGAGGAGTCCGCGGCGCGTCCTCTTTTGGGGAAAACCCCTCCCCGGACCGGACCCTTCGGGCGCCGGTCCCACCCCGGGCCCGCGCTCCACCCCTTTGGCGGGAGAGGGGCGACCAGCGCCTCCCGGCGACCGGCGGCGGCGACGACTGGCGCCGGTCGAAGCGGCCCGAAGAAACGCGGGCTCTCCCCAATCGGGATTGCAGCTCTCCCCAATCTTGCCCGCGGCTCCCGAGCTCGCCGTATCGCCGCCTCTGTGCGCGCCCGTGGTCATTCGTGTTCGTGAGGAAGCACTAGAGGCGCGGAATTCGAACTGCATAAGCCGATAAGGTAGTGCTACTCGGCGCACTGCTGTCAGATAAGTGGCAGCACGGTTCATTTCCTATTAGCGCCTTTTCCCAAACAGGGAGTACCAGCATTACCTTATCACAATCTATTGGTATTGTCGCCTCAAACAGCGTGTGTAGTCTGCAGAGGTTTTAATGACCGTGCTCGCTTCACAGCACGCGGGGCAAGGAATGCTGCTGAGATTTGCTTAGGTGGCGACATACAGGCCAGGACATAAACACACGTATACTTAAGTGCACATAAGTGCATATATACATAATAACTTGCGCTTATGTGGTCAGAGTACATAATAGTATTTTCGGACAGCTTATCTTCTTGAATGTTTGTGCTCTATTTCGGATAAGCTGCTGCTTCCCTTGCCTCCTATTCAAATACTTGTCGGTATAAGAAGCGGAAAATTTAAACAGAGTTAGTATTGTGGCATTATTAAGCTCTCTGAACACAGATGTCCAATGACAGAGTTTATGTTCGATCGGCCCACCTGTGGTAAATAGCTGAACTTTTCCCTGCAATACGGCACCAATCTCAGGTTGTGGATAGCAACACAGTGAACCGAAAATATTAGGAAGGTAGTCAATGAAGCAAGTGAATGACATCTAAATAGCAAAGCTACTGATGGCTTTCTACTTCCGGTATTTCATCACTAACAAATGTACGCTCCCAGGGCAGTCGACACTAAGCATTTCCAGTGCGAAAAGTGATATAACAAAGCTATTCTACGCTACATCATCGCGGACGCAATCATATAGACGACAGTCGGGAAAGGCTACTGACCACCTACCTAGAGAAGCGGTGGGCCGAACGGGTTTGTGCAAACCGCTCGAAGACACAATATGTGTGTCCATAATTAACCGATTATCTGAAGCCTACGCTCCCCACCCACAACGCAACGCCTCACGCGCCATCTTTTTGTGAAAAAAAAAGCCTTGCGTTGTCGTATCGCTTTGCGAACATTCCCTTAGTTTTTGGTTCTCAGAATACCCGCGTCTTGGTTTCTCAGAAACCTGCTTTGAAACACTAATCTTATTGAGGTAAACTTTCCTGGAAATTTTCGATGTCGTTTCAGAACCGAGACTGCACTGCAGTAAGCTTCCTTAAGCCGGGAAGCAACGTATTTGGACGCGTAACAGGCGCGCGGTCAACATCATGTTCAGTGCTGATTGGTTTCAATGAGCATTACAAGCGTCCACCTTACAAGGGCCTATTTAGGTATGCGATTTACGGTGGAGGAGAAATCCAAAAGCCATCCGTGCGCTGTGCGGTGAGAGTGCACGTTGAAAGCTCCCTGATGGTCGAGGTTAATCTGCTGCTGTTCACTATACGGAGGCTCGCATGTTTGTGTGGCTTCGGCATACCGTACCATACTTTACCATACCGTACCATAACATACCGTACCATGCCATATCACACCATACCATGCTATGACGTACCGTACCATATCATACCGTAACATATTATACCGTACCACACTATACCCTACCGTCATACCCTATACCCTATCTTACTGTAAGATACGATACGATATCATACCACAACGCGCCATACATTTCATACCATACCACATCAAGTATACTTCATGGTACGTTAAGAACGGTACCATACCACACCATACCGTACCTTATCCTACCATACCGCAGGTTGCTATACCATGCCGTACCATATCGTACCATAGCATACAATATCATTCTATACGACACCACGTCATACCATATCTACCAAACCGTGTCATACCTTGCTATATACCACGCCATATCAATCCGTATCAACCATACGATATCATACCATACTGTGACATGCCACACCATACCATACCATGCCATATCATGCCATTTCATGGCCACGTGTGCACATGAGATACAGGTAGGCCTGGACTGGGCGCAGTAAGAGGTAGAGGGGGATGTAGTTACCGCGTTCATTTCATCACTCCCGGAGAAGAGAAAAGTCCGGAAATTCTTCCTTTTTTTTACGCTTGAGGTTTTACAGGCCAAAGTTAAAAAAGGAGGCCACCATTTCGCGGCAAGCTCGTGGCAGTAAACCACGAGCCGAACATTTCGTGGTTCGTGGACAGTTACAGGACAAGGCAACACGTGCGCTATCAGGTACGCAGTAGCGGAGGTCTGAAATAATTTAACCGCTTGAGTTTTAACGCATGAAATGCATCATACAGTTACATTTTACAACTCGTTTTCGTACATCCATGCACACACGTGCAGAGGTACAAGCTTGAAATCCACCCCTGCTATGCACCTGCGCTTATAATGTGCACGGGTAGAAACCAGCACAAACGTCGTGCAACGGGTCAACGTTTCTCATAGAGCTAGTGCCGTAATACATGGACTTTTAATGAGGGCCTACCTTACAAGTACAAGTTTAATCTCGCCTAAATAAGAGAGGAGAACTCGAGTATTTACATGAATTGATGATAGCACCGAAGAAAGCATGGCCCTCCAAAAGGGCTCCGTAATGAGAAGCGCCACAAGAAAGTGCCTACTGCGTACAGAAATACTCTACTGCCTAATATTCAGCAGAGGGATGTAAGCCTAATATGAATTACTCTGCAAGTTTTTTGTGTACTTCACAAGCTCCAACTTGCTCAAAAAACTTTGTGTTAAGCCTGACCTCGAGGTTGACCTCAGTGAAATCATGAATAAATGAAATAAATGTTGCCGCGACTGGGATTCGAACCCGCGGCGGCGCGAACAGCTCAGATTCGCTGGCTACTGAACGAGAGCACTATGCTATAGCCGCAGCCGATCACGCCTCGTGCTAAACTGCAACAGTGCAATTGTGCATTGCACATCGTCGTCTTCATCAACTAATACTGCTATCGAATTAATATCGTCGCCAGGCGTGCCGACGACCCAGCAGAACAAAACAATGAGGTAACGTTGTATACATCCTTGAGCTCCTGCTCTCAGGGGTTGATTGAAAAAAAAGAAAAGACGAGATGGGCAAATAGAAATCGAGAGAGGAATAAAAAACATTCCGCTTCTCTGCATGAATATCTGGCATGTTTCTCTCTGACATGACACAGCTTTGGCATCAATCGATCGGTGCAAGAACCATACTAATAATGTAGGAAAGAAACTAGATAAAAATTGGGAAAAGTATAACGAGTGCTTTACTTGAATAGGCAGATCAGCTCCGAGGCAATGCACCACCAGCGCAGATTCCGAAGCTACCCTTTCTCGGTGGCCTAATTGACGTCTCGCCGCAAAGCTGCCTTTAGGTATACGATACGCGGTACTTCGCAAGACCGAGCTTCTCCATTCATTCCTCAGGTTGTTACTTGGGCAGACCTGAAAAAAGAGAGTTATACAAGAACCAATACAACGAACCACAGAAACGTTGAAGAAATGTGGGAAACGCTTCGGCTGCGGTCGACGAGGCATCTATACGACTCCCTCACAAACGCAGCTCCTTCTGGATGAGGCTGGTCTATCTTTTAACTGGGCGAGGTGTGCTACTGACAAGCCGAAAAAAGCGAGCAGGTTCCTTCCCACTGCGCGCTGAGTATAAAATGAGAAAACACAAAAAAGCACTAAATGACGCAACGTCACCTGCGGCCGGCACTCATTAGCTACTCTCCCGTGGTGCGTGCTCTTGAGGTCGCTTCAGCTCTTTCGTATAATTTTAAGGCTGTTCGTTATTTCCTGTTTATGCCGCTTTCTCGCTGCCTCTGTCTTGATGAACTTTCTTTGTTGTCAAATTCATCATTCTTGCCACAATGACTAAAGCAGTGCTGCAGTAAGCTAGGTAACAAACGTATGTAAAGAAATGACGTGCAATGAAGCCAGAGGAAACTCTATGCTTTATAAAGCGCTGAGACAAACTCGGATGCGTAACGTAGCACCATTTTTTTTCTATATCTGTTGCCGTGTGCGCCATTGGCCAATAAAGATTATCGAATATGGTTATTTATGCGAAAGTTTCACCGGATGTTTTTATTTTGTTAGCAGTATGAGCATCATTTCCTCAAAATGGCGGGGTATGAAGCCTCGGCAAGTGAACCTGTCACCTATAAAAAAGAAGCACCATCGCGTACCGCCAATACATTCACCTCCGTAGATTCGTCGCATCACAATGTATGAGCACCTGCCAGATTTAGTTTAACATGGTCAAACCTAACCATGAATCTAATGTGAAGCCTCGGACAAACTCACGTAAGCCAAGTTAAGTTCGGAGGTGCGTCGCTTTAGCTGTAGCCAATGGGAGGAAGCTCTGATAAGTTAGGATGAGTGTCGCGCCAGCTGTAGCCAATGGGAGGAAGCCCGGGTAAGTTCGCATGAGCGTCGCGCCAGCTGTAGCCAATGGGAGGAAGCTCGGGTAAGTTTGCAAGTGTCGCGCCAGCTGTAGCCAATGGGAGGAAGCTCGGGTAAGTTTGTAAGAGCATCGCACCAGCTGTAGCCAGTGGGAGGAAGCTCGGGTAAGTTCGGATGAGTGTGGCGCCAGCTTTAGCCAATAGGAGGAAGCTCGGGTAAGTTCGCATGAGCGTCGCGCCAGCTGCAGCCAATGGGAGGAAGCTCGAGTAAGTTCGCATGAGCGTCGCGCCAGCTGTTACCGATGGGAGGAAGCTCGGGTAAGTTCGGATGAGTGTCGCGTAAGCTGTAGCCAATGGTAGGAAGCTCGGGTAAGTTCGCATGAGCGTAGCGCCAGCTGTAGCCGATGGGAGGAAGCTCCGGTAAGTTCGGATAAGCGTCGCGCCAGCTGTAGCCAATGGGCGGAAGCTCGGGTAAGTTCGCATGAGCGTCGCGCCAGCTGTAGCCAATGGGAGGAAGCTCGGGTAGGTTCGCATGAGCATCGCGCCAGCTGTAGCCGATGGGAGGAAACTCGGGTAAGTTCGGATAAGCGTCGTGCCAGCTGTAGCCAATGGGCGGAAGCTCGGGGAAGTTCGCATGAGCGTCGCGCCAGCTGTAGCCAATGGAAGGAAGCTCGGGTAAGTTCGCATGAGCGCAACGCCAGCTGTAGCCAGTGGGAGGAAGCTCGTGTAAGTTCGCATGAGCGTCGCGCCAGCTGTAGCCGATGGGAGGAAGCTCGAGTAAGTTCGCATGAGCGTCGCGCCAGCTGTAGCCGATGGGAGGAAGCTCCGGTAAGATCGGATAAGCGTCGCGCCAGCTGTAGCCAATGGGTGGAAGCTCGGGTAAGTTCGCATGAGCGTCGCGCCAGCTGCAGCCAATGGAAGGAAGCTCGGGTAAGTTAGCATGAGCACCGCGCCAGCTGTAGCCAGTAGGAGGAAGCTCGGTTAAGTTCGCATGAGCGTAGCGCCAACTGTAGCCAATGGGCGGAAGCTCGGGTAAGTTCGCATGAGCGCCGCGCCAGCTGTAGCCGATGGGAGGAAGCTCGGGTAAGTTCGGATGAATGTCGCGCCAGCGGTAGCCAATGGGAGGAAGCCCGGGTAAGTTCGCATGAACGTCGCGCCAGCTGTAGCCAATGGGAGGAAGCTCGGGTAAGTTTGGATGAGTGTCGTGCCAGTTGTAGCCAATGGGAGGAAGCTCGGGTAGGTTCGCATGAGCGTCGCGCCAGCTGTAGCCAATGAAAGGAAGCTCGGGTAAGTTCGCATGAGCGCAACGCCAGCTGTAGCCAGTGGGAGGAAGCTCGTGTAAGTTCGCATGAGCGTCGCGCCAGCTGTAGCCGATGGCAGGAAGCTCGAGTAAGTTCGCATGAGCGTCGGGCCAGCTGTAACCGATGGGAGAAAGCTCGGGTAAGTTCGGATGAGCGTAGCGCCAACTGTAGCCAATGGGCGGAAGCTCGGGTAAGTTAGCATGAGCGCCGCGCCAGCTGTAGCCAATGGGAGGAAGCTCGGGTAAGTTCGGATGAATGTAGCGCCAGCGGTAGCCAATGGGAGGAAGCCCGGGTAAGTTCGCATGAACGTCGCGCCAGCTGTAGCCAATGGGAGGAAGCTCGGGTAAGTTTGGATGAGTGTCGTGCCAGTTGTAGCCAATGGGAGGAAGCTCGGGTAGGTTCGCATGAGCATCGCACCAGCTGTAGCCGATGGGAGGAAGCTCGGGTAAGTTCGGATAAGCGTCGCGCCAGCTGTAGCCAATGGGCGGAAGCTCGTGTAAGTTCGCATGAGCGTCGCGCCAGCTGTAGCCAATGGAAGGAAGCTCGGGTAAGTTCGCATGAGCGCCGCACCAGCTGTAGCCAGTAGGAGGAAGCTCGGGTAAGTTCGCATGAGCGCCGCGCCAGCTGTAGCCAGTGGGAGGAAGCTCGTGTAAGTTCGCATGAGCGTAGCACCAGCTGTAGCCGATGGCAGAAAGCTCGGGTAAGTTCGCATGAGCGCCGCGCCAGCTGTAGCCGATGGGAGGAAGCTCGGGTAAGTTCGCATGAGCGTCGCGCCAGCGGTAGCCAATGGGAGGAAGCCCGGGTAAGTTCGCATGAACGTCGCGCCAGCTGTAGCCAATGGGAGGAAGCTCGGGTAAGTTTGGATGAGCGTCGCGCCAGTTGTAGCCAATGGGAGGAAGCTCGGGTAGATTCGCATGAGCATCGCGCCAGCTGTAGCCAATGGAGGAAGCATGGGTAAGTTCGGATGAGTGTCGCGCGAGCTGTAGCCAATTGGAGGAGCATCGCGCCAGCTGCAGCCAATGGGAGGAACGTTGGGTAATTTCGCATGAGCGTCGCTCCAGCTGCAGCCAATCGCAGGAGGCGTCGCGCCAGCTGCTACCGAGTGGAGGGAGAGCGTGAAGATGATGAGCGAGAAACGCAGTTGCGTGTGCATGCAGATGCCAGAAAGAAGCGATGTGCTGTGCGATGTTAGTGCACGTTAAAGATCCCCAGGTGGTCGAAATTATTCAGATCTCCACTACGGCACACCGTTGTCTTCCTTTCTTCTTGCACTCCCTTCTTTATCCCTTCCCTTACGGCGCAGTTCAGGTGTCCGTCGAGATGTGAGCCAGATACTGAGCCATTTCCTTTACCCGAAAACAAATTTTCAAAAATGAACACATAATTTCGCCGGTCTACTCGGTGAAAGTACGTTCAAACCCTACCACTTGTTTTTTGCTTTACTAAAAGCACAGCAATAAGTTTGGCAGCAGCATGCGCAGAACGAGCAAAATGCTGTCCTCACGCCTTCTGGGTGAAATTTTCTCTGCCCTGCGCATGTACCAGGTGAGTCACGAACACGTGAGCGTAGTGCTTCTACCGCATGGCGCTATGCGCGTACTCTTCCGCGAGGAGCTAACGGAGAACAGAAATCTCTTTTTGTATTCGTTTAGCGGGCATGTTATCAAAAATTGGCGGTGGTTTAGCTCTGGTTAAACCTCGAGTGACGCGAGTGAAACAGCTGGCCGAGTGAAACTTGCTCAGTTGAGCAAAGGCACAGCTGTGGCAGCTCGGTATCGCCTGCCCGGCGCACCGCCGGCAGCAGCAGCTGCCACGTACCGAACCACGTGATCAGCCACGGTGCTGCGCCGCCGGCAGCTGCTCCGCACCACGTGACCAACCACGTGACAGCGTGGCGGCGCAGCCACAGGGTGGCGGCGCCGCCAACCTGAAGGCTCGAAATGCTACCGTAATGTAGCTATCGCCACAAAACGTATGCGCCGGTGAGTATGCAAGTCAATGGTGTATTTGTTAGGGGCAGTTTTGTGGGTTTGATTCTTCAGTTCCGCTCGCAAAGAATGATCGCATTGAAGAGTAACAGGGCAGACGAAGTTAGAAGGGCGTTCAGGTAGCATTAGTTTGAGAGAGATATATAGAGAGAAGGGAAGTAGGGGCCATGATGGTAACCGGGAGAAGGTTTTCTACCCTGCTCTGGGGGAAAGGAATCGAGGATACAACAGAGAAAAGCCTGAAGCACAAAAACGAAGTAAGGGATATATTTGTAAGAGAAATGGGGAATAGGGAATGTCACTAGAGAGTCTATTCGTGGTTTCAGTTCGGAGTTGCCGGGAGAACTGGGGGGAGGGGGGAAGTAGGATGAATTTCGGATCTCCTGATCCACTGCTGACTGCAGCAGCTGACACTGGGCAACAAAGTTCGACGGTTAATCTTGCGCTGACACGAGTAATTCTGCAAGAACCTCACGCCGGAGCTCGGTTTGGCCCCGAAGCCTATCCTGTTCGCGATCTTCTTCACACACGGTTCGGTCCCTTAGCCCACGACGCTTTTTCTCCGAGGGATACAATGCACACATGGGTACCTGGCTATCGCCGCTGACATGGTCGTCGTTGCGATACGCGTCTCTTTTCTCTCTTACCTCCTGGTTAATTCACTTCTTACTATCCGCACGAGGCAGTGTTAGTGACCCGTCTTGTGCCAGTCGAGAGGACTGTAGTGACAGTCTGTTTGGCAGCACTAGACAGGCCTGTGCTCTTTCATTTTATTCCTCCATGCGCACGCTACACACACACACACACACACACACACACACACACACACACACACACACACACACACACACACACACACACACACACACACACACACACACACACACACACACACACACACACACACACACACACACACACACACACACACACACGCACGCACGCACGCACGCACGCACGCACGCACGCACACACACACACACACACACACACACACACACACACACACACACACACGCACGCACGCGCGCACACACACACACACACACACACACACACACACACACACACACACACACACACACACACACACACACACACACACACACACACACACGTGCACACGCACACGTGCACACACACACACACACACACGCACGCACTCACGCGCGCGCGCGCGCTCAAGCACACGCACAGGACCAGATGTATTTATCGTTCAGAAATTTGTAGTCATTAATAGGGTATTTTATCGCGTCTTATATTCAAACTAATGGCGATGATCGTGACGTCGACTGCATTAGATACTCCGTGATTACTTGCTCTCAGTTCGTGTCCGTGTGCTCTAGCCTCCGAGCTTCACGAAGAAAAACACACGACGTCATCGCAATTCGTGTACAAATCAGTCGCCTTTCGTCCCACTGGCGATGTTTTCAAGCATACATAAGCAAGCGAACCATAACTGATGTCAGTTAACACCATCCGCCCAACCTGTTTTCAAGGTTCTGTCGAAAAATTGGGGAACAAACAAGCCTTCGCGACCCGCTGCCCACAGGCCATTTCAGGCTCCCCACTCTCGGCCAGCCTTCAGCCGCAACTTCTTGGGATGCTTCGATTGTTTGTTGCCTATCTGCGGAGGCGTCGGTCTCCAAGGAACCCGGACTTAACGAAGTTGCGGTGGTCCCCCTTCACCCATCCGGTCAGTCTCTTTCAACAGCGTACTTCTCTGACGTCACCCTGTCTTTCTCTCCTGGACGGCGGCGGCCACCTTTGAAGGCTGCGCGGGGTCCCATTGTCTTACACACATGGTGGCGATTTGTTTTTGCCCTGCCTAAAGACGCGACGACCTCAACGAAGTGCATGGTGCTCAGACTTTCTTGGACGGCTCACTGAAATGCCTCGCACAAAAAAAAAACATAACGAAAATAACAACATGTGTTGGTGTTAAGAGGTACATTATGCACAGTATATTTTGTTCCTGGCCCGTTGTGGTCCATTTAGAACATTGTATCTGTCTTTGCTCGCTCTCTCTGTCTGGGACGTTTTTATTATTTTTTGGGGAGGGAGGATGTGGGGTGAGCTGACTTAATACAAGAACAAAACAAAAAATCGGTCGCGCTCGCATAGGAAGGCGGTCGCGCGGCACGTTTGATAAGATCGGGGCGTGTCGTCGCTAACACAGCGCTCCGAAAGGCAACGTGCGCTTTCAGGTCAGAGAACAGAAAGCCAAAAGCGCGCTAAATTGGTTATCGGCAGGCAGTTCCTCGCTTCTTGCCGTCTCTTATAGGGAAAGCAAAAGTAGGGAGTAGGGAAGGAAGGAAGGAAGAGCGCGGCGGTGTCTTTGCTGAGCGCGGTGCGTCTCTTTGCGCGTGATAACCCTTCGGGGCGGGATGCCAAATTTAATCACTTCGAAAATGAGACGGCGCCGGGAGGGGGGGGGGGGGGGGAGGTGTAAGAAGAAAGGAGTGGAGGCTCTTGAACTTTAGATACAAAACGTTACACAAAAAAATCTTTCCGGTAATGAGCGCCCCGCACCGCCACCAGTCGTCACCACGATCTTCCAAGACGGCCGTTGCCGTTCAGGTTGACAAAGCAACTTGAATTCATAATATTTTCGTGCGGTTTATTTTCTGCATAGATTTTATTATTGTGACGTAGTAGTGATGATATTACTGCCACCCAATATTCATTTTTTCCCGAAATAAACACGCCCATCTTCCTTCTTCATCCAGACAACAATAGACTACAGTTGCCTGGCGCATTACCCATAGGATACTGAACCACTCCATGACGTTTGGCGGGGGCGTCATCAGGGGCACAGCAGGTGTACTTGAGCACACTGTATGCTCACATAGAGAGCAGGTGTAGATCGACCTTTGAACAGGTACACTTGTGTGCAAAAGAGGTCGATAAAAGTCAGCGGATAACAGGAGCACGGGAACGTTGGAAGGTAACTCTACAATTCATTTACTACATTAGAATAAAATACACAAGCTGGGCTAAAAAAAGTTTTATATGTCCCCTTAACCTGTTCTCACAGGCGTCCATGTAGTGTTCTGTTCGAATTTTGTTTTCAATTTTCTTATTGTTTGTGTTCCTCGAATTTCTCCTGTCGAACGGACCACCACCGCCTCTCCTCCCTACACTACTACTTTCCTGCCATCGGCGTGGGCCTCCTCGAACACTCCTCAGTGCTCCCACTCCCCCTCCAAAACGACCTCTATCTTTCGCCGCCTTCTCTCTCGGCACGCGTAACGAGCGGAATTGAGTTGCGTTCCTTGTCTCGCCGCGACGGGGCGCTTCAATCGCAAAGTGCTTTTCTCGGCGGGAGAGTCCGCAGGCGACGACGCCACCATCGAGAGAAAGGAGCGACGCCGGCCGGGCCCTGGTGCCGCGCCTCGGTTACAAGTCCGTCCTCCCTTTTGCAGCTCCCTATTCACCTCATTTTCCCCTTAGCTGTCACCTTTTCTTCCCTACTTATTTTCTTGGTATTTCGTGGCCGCACGTGGCGTGCCTGCGTGCGTCGCCGGCGCATTACCCAACTCGCAGCGGGGAAGCGGCGGTCTCCTTGGGTTCGTCAAGAGAGGTGCCGATTTCGGCTTTTCTTCGCCGCGTGTACACTGTGCGCCAGCATAAAAGGAAACAAGAGAGTGTGTTTCCGCCGCTCTTAGCAGCATGATTGAGGTTTCTTTTTGGTCAGCTGCCTAGGTTGGTCTGCAGAGGTCATTCATCATACGCCTTGTTTTTTCATCGTGTATTGTAGGAAAGAGGAACTCACTCTTTACTTCCATTCCGGAACTCCAGCACTGCTCCTAACACTCGTCTTCTAGCCTCTCATGGACAAGCTGGATTAGGAAAACCGTATGATACAGTTGGAGCTGCATTGTTGGGGGGCGATCCAGATGTGCCAATATGCAAGGTGCAAGTTTTGGGGAAGGTGGTCAACGTTTTGAATATTAATGACGTATGATGGCCGGACAGGGCTAATTAGAGGTCAGTAGGAGAGACTGGTGTCTAGCAGTGCACGTAGCTAGGCAGATGATGATGACAGGTGATTGGCCGGAGCGAAAAACTCTTAGATACGAACTCTGATGTTTGGATACCGGTCGCACCACATCCTGCAGTCAGATAAACTGCTCCGGGTAGCATCACTAAAAGGGAGTTGCCGGTTGCTATATATAGGTGACGCTAAAGCACATAGGCGAAGCCTCCGCATTCTAACACCCGCAAGACAGCAACGGTATAAGCCCTAATTTCAAGCCGCAGTTTTGAAGCTACCGGTTAAGAAACTTGGAATGAATATCTGGGTGTGGCCTGAAACCAGTTTCCGGATGTGAGCAGGAGGAGTCAATTGCCAAAGTTTTTGGGGCGTATCAATTATTCACCCCAAATACCTTCCGGAAGCCAAGGTATATAGAGGTATGCCTACATATCGTGGGCAGAGGAGCGTGCGAATACAGGAGATAAAGGTAGTCCCCTGTTATTTCTCGCATCTCTTCCTCATTTTAGTTTGCCAATTTGCACGAAAACCACACCGACGGTTGCTTACGTTCAACGGGAGAGACACGTGCCTCATTGAGAAGTTATTTCCATGGATATCAGATTGACGACACGCCAGTAATCCTCTGATGGTTCGATGCTTGCTAAAAAGCCTTTTTATATTTTGGAAGATGCAGTTTGAAAACCTCTAGGGTGTTTAACTCTCATTCATTACATATCTGCGCACAAAATGGATGCTGCACTCCTTGCGTTTCCAAGTCTTTTGCTTCATTTTTCCTCTGCACAGTTTTCGATTCTGCCGTTCTGCCATTCCTTCGCTTTCACTGGGAGACCCTCGGTAATGTAGTTTGGGCACCAGCCTCCCCTACGCTGCTCGCGAAAGCTCGCTATACACCCATCCACAATGCTGTCCCGCTCTTCTGCTTAACTTCGTTTTACTTAGGGTCCATCATTTTTCCTCGCATTCAATACCTCGCGTCTTCGTCTCTCTTGCTTTCAACATGCCACTCTCTCTCTTTTTTTGTTTTTGAAAGGAAGAGAGAAGAAAATCAAAAGAAAGAAGAGCGCGAGGATATAAGTATTTATTTTTCCTCCAAATCATCGGACTTTGAGGCGCCCGATGGTCGTCAACCAACTCATAACATCATGGAAACACTCTGCGTCTCCTCCCCCGCACACTCCATCTGGGTTCAGCGCGGTTTTTACTTTTACTTCTGTTGTGCTTGAAAGGCGAAAATTTGAAAGCAAATATAGTTCGGTGTCTAAAGCGTCAGACGTCCTCCATTAACTCCTGTTTGTGTGCCGCCGCGCTACCACCGCGACAACCACGCCCCCACTTTCTCTTCTCCTCACCCCTCCGTTATTTATCTTGCGCAATAAAACCAGAAAAGTAAATGTCCTCCCGTTTACCTCGTCATCATCTCCTGCATCCACAACCGCAAAAGATAGCCGGGGTGCTGCAAATATTTCTAGTTTTGTGCTCCTCTTCTTATCGTTTTGTTACACTTATATCTGCTATCTTTGCGATATTTGATTGCTTTTGGACACGTACAAAACCACGGTGATCAAATTCGTGGAAGTACACTAGCTAAGAGGCGGAGAGATGGCGAAAAATAGTAGAGAAAAGTAAATGCTCCCTGCTTGGAGTGCTTGTATGGGCTACTTCAAGTTTTCTTTCATGAAGTACATTTCAATGATCTTATCTTTCATTTTGCTTTTCTTTCATCGTTCCGTCACGCACTTCGGTAATATTTCTTACGGACAAAAAATTTAGAAAAGCATCCGTTAAGAATTGTGCATGAATACAAACTTTGTTACATGGGTCATTTCTGAAGCTTGTCCAGAACCCCGACGTCAGAAAAAGAAAAAAAAAACGCAGGAAGGAAGATTAAAAAATAACCTTGTGTCGTAGTCTTTCATCTCGCCCGCCTGCTGGCCATTTCTTGCAGAAATTGAGAGCTCGCCGCGGGGGTGTCCAAGTTCAATGGGCGCTCATTTCGCTGAAGCCACGACTATGCGCGCACTTGTGCTCTTTTTACTGCAGTGCTTCCTAACCCCTGAAAGAAAATTGAAAAAATCCTACTTTTCTGGCTATTTATCGAACGCTATTGTGTGCGAGGTATTTCGATTTGCGGTCCGTGAGGTTTTCGGGCCCACGTGCCACATGTCTCCATGCTCTGTGGGAAACGCCGCGGTGCAGCGGAGGACGTAGGAGGGAAGACTGAAGCGAAAGTTTAGTTTGCTTAGTTCGCTTCAGGTCGACTTTTAATTTGTGCATAAAAGCCTCTTTGCGTGACACCATAATTACAGATTTATAACACGTATTGGAGAATTTCGTACCCCCTGTTTATGATGTAAATTAAAAAGCGGTATAGATATAGAGTGGGCGAGGAAACAAATGCGGTTAGTGACATCTCAGTCAAAATCAAGAGGAAGAAATGGGCTAGGACAGGGCAGGTAACGCGAATGGAAGAAAATCGCTTGTATTTAAGGGTAACGGAGTGGATTTCAAGAGAAGGCAAGCATACCAGGGGGCGGCAGAAAGTTATACGGGGGGATGAGATTAAGTTTACGGGGATACGGTGGCTGCAGCTTTCAAAGGACAGGGTTAGTTGGAGTGACAAGAGAGAGGTCTTTGCCCTGCAGAGGTTGTCGTCAGGCTGATGATAATAATGAACTTATAACTCTCAGCGATATTTGTGCATATGTGTTGAGTAAAAACGATGACCTTCTTTGTCCTTGCGTGACGCCTTTCCTAATTCCTGAATGACATCCATTCACTCCTCTCATAAAGGTCTTCGGTGCTACACAGGGTGTTTCACCTAAGACTTTACACAATTTTTAAAAAGAGGTTTTTGAGTAAGAGAGCGCTTATTCGACATAGCTTCGTCAGTGGTGTAGCACATCAGAATACAGCTAAGACGTGTTAACGACAGGCTGGTACCTTAGTTTGAATAGCTAACTTTTTTAACTGTTATTTTTAAGCTTCTAAATTATAGAGAGGCGAGTAGCCCACCGTAAGTAATATGCGTAGCGTAGCAGCTTTCAGAATTTTGAAAACGTGGTGAGCATCGGCGCTTTGGTCCAACAAATTTTGGCAACATCGCCCCAAAATACATGCCCTTTCGAGAAGCCTGCAGGCAAAGCCACCTCTCCGGAGCACGACACTCGTCGAAATAGCCAAAATTTGTTGGGCAATAGCGCCGAGGGTTAGTGCGTTTTATAAATTATAAAAATTGATACAGATATAACTTAGGGTGGGCTATACACTTTTTAATAATTAAAGAGCCTAACAGTAATAGTTAAAAAGATATTTATTGAATTAAGTTCACTGTTTTTATTTGCTTCTATGCTTGTTTTAATACCGCTTAGTGCTTTCTGTGTTTCTGCGCAGACGTAATGTTGCGATTAACTTGAGCAATTAACGTTGCGAAAGTGAATAAAAGCTACGCTGGGGATCCATAAATAATAACAGGAGTTTTGATATGAAGTTAAACAAGTTTGTTCTTGATCAAAGCGACAAAACGACCAACCGCACCCTCAAATTTGAGAAATAGTTTGAGTATTACTTCCCGGCAAAAGCTCGCGTTCGGTTTTTCATGAGGTGCTAAGCATCACCCACACGTTCGTTGTTAGGCGTTTGTTGTTTTCAAGGGCTCGGCAGCTTACTATTTTCTTAATGGTGCAAGGAGACCAAGTGGATATTTATTGTGTGCGTCAAGAAAACGAGAAAAACAGACCTAAGCATATCTGTCAGCCGCAAAGATGTCATGTGGCAAATAAGAAAATACCATGTCGATTAATAATTCTCCCCACTCCTAAAAAAACAGAACAAAACAAAACAATAGAATCCATGCCATTATGTTTTTGTCCTTAAACCGAAATCTCTCAAATTTGAAGAAACGACCCAAAATTTTGTTAAATATTCCGGGCAACCTTCGACTAAAAGACTCAGTTATCACAGAATGCGATGATAAGCTCTTGAAGAGAAATAATTTTCGATAAATTATTCTGCAATCTTCTATTCCACCTTCTGTTCTGATGAATGCTGCAGATTCTGAAAGCCTGAACTAAGCTCAACATTCTTTTCTAATAAAGGCGCTAAAAAAAAGATGTCCGAAAAGAGGGTTTGTGTAAGGCACTAAACTTTCCACTTTGCTAATGAATCCTGATGTTTGTTACCACGTTAGAACAGCTGATCGATAACTAACTTGATATAAATTGCTTCTATTTTCTACCACAGACGGCACTAAAATATTCCTGTTAGGCATAGATACTCGGGGTACACTTAGCCCCGGCGAACTCTAGACGAAGCCATTCATCGGAACGTCTTCACTGCGTTCAGGCCACTTCCTCGGTAAATCTCGCTCTGGAAGAACAATTCGCGGAGTCGCGCGAGCGATTCCGTCCAGCGTCCTTAGTAAAACGCATGAGCACACCGCTCATCAGACGTCTTTTCTGGGTCATTTGACAGATAGTGATTCTTTTTCCGTCTTTCTCATTCCAATCAACGGGATGGGACTTGCATATCATCTTCAACCTGACTCTTCCAACTCCTGCCGTCCGACGCATAACGGCTGCAACGTCCTAGGTCCTAACTGCACTGGTCTGTCTGTTCGTTCGCTCTTGGGTTGGAAATGCACTCACGAAGCGCAGGGAATCGACCTTGTCCGGGTTAATCCAGCCTCGGCCATCCGGGATGTTCAATTAAATCTCACCAGGGGGCTCCCTTGATCTGCCCCGAGGACATCATATCGGTCGCCAATAGAGCGGAAGAGCGGGCATTGCCAGTTGCGGAGCAAGATTACCTTCCCAAGAAGCCAACCCCGAGCTCCCATAGACGAGCAAAGACAAACAATTAAAGTAAATACAAAAGAGCAGAGCCAATGGTGTAGAGGGTGAGAGGGTCAATAAGAACGCAAATCCTACTAGCGTTGTCTTCCTGCCTGCTCCCCAAAGCGGACGATGGCAGGGGGACAAAACCACCCGGGATCAGCTAATAATTCTCCCAACTCTCCTAACTCATGCGCTAAAACTCGAAGAGTGGACGGTGAAATGGCGTGGGTTATTTTTTTTTTTTGGGGGGGGGGGGATGTAGGTTTCTGCTTTTACCAGACATTGACTTCGAGCTGCAGCGGCGGCGGGCCAGCCAACACAATCCAATCCACCAATGGGCCAGTCATTGCGGCTGGGACAAGCCCAAATCGTGCTACGAACGGCGGTGTCTCTGTCTTGCAGCAATGCTAGCGTGCGAGCGAGCGGCGGTGGGAGCGGTGGCTACACGATGGTTCGGCGTTTCCGGGGGTGTGTGTATTCTTCTTTTATCTCGAGAGCTAATCCTCTCATCTCGGCGGAATCCAAGCACCGAGCCGTGAACCAGTCTGGCTGATTAATACTTGCCTCTCGATATCATTTTCAAGGCTCGGGCTTTGCTCGGCCCTCGTCCACGTTTGTTTAATCAGGGAAGTGAGCAAGCAAGTCATGGCCAGCAGGGTTTGGGGGGAAGGGGATAAAGATATTTTAATCAGGTTTCCGGAGAAACAAGAATAGGCGGTAGGTATTAAGTGCGATAGAGAGGATCGAATAGAAAAATTACTTCGACGTGCAGACCGGCCCTGCTTTGGAAGGGGTTCGGGATGAAATAAGCAGTTCCATGTAAGGGCCTTTCAACCTTTCCGTGTAGACACCAGAGGTCACCGTCGGTGTTCAAACAGTTTTTTTTTTACAATTTTCACTCATGTCCGTAAACCGAATTAGAACGGGAAAAAAGTTTAATTACGGCACGAGGATTCGCAAATATGTTGCTTCAGTGAACCTAACAGCAAAGAGGTTTTAGCTTGCACATCGTGAATAATTTGGGGACAAGCCGCGAATATTCGAAAGGCGCCAGCTAATTCGAGACTCTTGATAGAAAAAATAAACACTAACCAGCAATGCTCCTAAGTGAATTGAATTTCATTTTTTTGTGCCGCTTAGTGTCAGAACAGGTAACGTGTGAAGTACATCCTCATCACCTGCACGTGGTATATCCGTGGCATGAACAGGCGGAATGTTTTTTTTTTCAGGGATAATATGAATGCACGTAATATTTCGTCAGTCTTTTGCTAGTAGGAAAAGTATTACCATGGTTGTTATTTCAAATCTGCCGCTTCAACGATAACACATGGTTCAATATAATGGGCTTTAGGATTTCTTCACTGCCGTTATCAGCTTCCGTAAGCCTGCACAATTTGTCACCACTTATCTTTGTCCTATCTTCGCATAGGTTTGCTTATCTTATCTGCCCACCTGACCTTGTGTCGCCGCCTGTGGATCCGCTTTCCTTCCATTGGAGTCCTCCGAATTACCCAAGGAGACAATACAAAATCTGTACTCCTTACTATATGACTGTCGAAAACAATTGTTTCCTCTCCATTTTTTCTATTATAATATTGACTCGAGTATGTTTAACAAGGTGATGGCTCGGGTTAGTGGATATGCGTTAAGATCCATAGCGATATGATTCATGATCCATTGGATCATATCGAGTATGTTCCTAATGCACACTGTTCTCTCTCTCTCTCCGTCGCTTAACATTACCCCCCTCATCTTCCTTTCTACAAGTCACTGTGCTCTCCTGAATCCACCTGAATGCTTGCGTGTTAGGCTCTAGATATCAGCAGTATCAATGAACACTTGCATAAAGAAATTAGCTCTGAACAGAAAAAATGTAAAAAAGAGATTCAGGCGCCCTCTAGCGCACTTTTTTTTTTATAAAAGAGACTGCGCTAGAGGACAGCTTACTTCCTTTTTACATCAATGAAGGCGTATTGCTTAGAGAGTGTCGCACACTTTTCCTTTGAGTGCTAACGTTAAGCTGCTGTTCCATAACCTCGAAAGTGACTGCCAAGCGCGCTTTGACCCAATCTTCTTCTCCGAGTAATTTCTTCCTCACGACCAGATCTTCCGCCACAACTGGTATTCGATATATTTAAGCCACATTTCCAACAACTCACTGCCTATGGTAAAATGAAGTTGCTTTTCCAGACTTCTCGTCGTTTATTCTTTTTTTGTCACAATAATAACAGCAATAGAGAGGCATTAGAGTAGGCGAGGAACGGTATTAATATAAAGGGAAAAAGTCATTCGGAAAGTTGACATCTGCATTCAAGAACACTGAAAACAAAAGGTCACTTTTCTTTGTTGTTAGCAACATTAATGCACCTTAGCAATAAACCGTAGAAACAGAAACAATAATTTTCAATTAGACGCAGGGCACAGGGCATAGCACTGCTTAGAAAACATTCGTCGAATCCGGAAAAATCACTTTCAAGTAATTAAATTTCAGAACATGCATACACTGCGGCAAGTCGGAAAAAGGAGTTATATTAATTGACATTATTTTTTCTTAGCCCTAGGTCCTACTTTACGCATTTATATAGACCCTCAAACGTGTGCTGCAGTGTCCAGCCTGAGTGACTTGGCATCTTGAGCGTGAAGATATCAATAGTTGGAAAATGCTCACAGTTTCCATCGCCCCCATGCTTAAGGGCTATGTCTTTGTTACATAGATTCTCTCATTGTCGTACGTTTGAAATACGCTTAATTATGGGTTGAATGTTACTTTACTGATAAAACAGCACCATGCACTGGGCGCGCATTAACTTTGTGTCACGCAGTAGCAATGAGGGATCGGAACTAGACATTAGTCTAACTACTGCATTAGGAACACTTATATTCGCTCCAGCCTACAGTAAATGTATGTTATTTTTCTTTTGAACATAAGATGCATGTGTAATTACAACTGTTACATAAAGCAGGTCGATTTCCTCGAAGGTCTGCTTCTGGCTGGTTATATTGACAAGACCAGCTTGATGATGAACCCACAAAAAAGATGTGAACCGGTGCCAAAGTGCACTTCCGTGACAAGTAACGCATTCAAGCCAAGTTGCTTAGCGGCTTTCGCAAGGGACAGCAAAAGGGTGACGCCTTAAGCGTTGCGTTTATTGAGTAGCCGCCGGGCTCGGCCTGAAAAATACATTCGTCGCCACGGAGAATTAAGCTCAGATCAGGACTCGGGAGAATGTTTTTGCAGCAACTCGGCCGAAACAAGATAGGCTTCGGCGGCAGCAGCAGCAGCAGACAAGCCAAGCCAAGGCAAGTCGGGCATCTAGACTGGACGGCGGGCTATGCCATGCCAGACGCAGCTGGCCCTAAGTGAGCCCGAAAGCTCGCAGATCCACTGCGGGGGTAAGGCGACGTTAAGCCAGAAGCCGTGACGTCACGGGTATCTGGCGGTTCTAATGGCCAATTACGCTCGCGAACAGGATTAGGCCTAACGCCTTTGCTCCCCGCCATTCCTCGATCCGAGGTTGGGAAGGCTCGCAGACCCCACGCCGCTGCCGCCGCCGAGTTTGCGGGACAGAAGCACTACGGCGTCGCCAGGCAATGAGGAAAGTGCGAGGAAAGGATCCCCAACATCGCAAGAAAGAGCGAAAGGGGCAAAAAGAAAGGTCGGCAGAAAGAAACACGTTGAAAGTGCCCGGCCAGCTAAGAAACGGGGGTGGTCGTAGAAATACATATAAATGACCCTAATTTCGTAGGCTTTAGGACCTCGTCGGCCCCCTAGAGCGGTAGCAGGGAGCGAACGGGCGCCATTTTGCACGCCGCTGCGCGCTCTGATTGGACGTGCCGGCTCGTGACGTGACCCGAAGGGGTGGGCTCCCGGCTGGTCCAATCGCATCTGCCTCGCCGCCAGTACGCCTCTCCCCTTTGCCTTATTACTTGCCTTGCTCGCTGCCGCCACCCCAGCCCCTCTCATCTACGTCGAAGGAAGAAGTCTCTTTTTGGTCGCGAAATAAAACTAAAGCAATAAAACCGGAGCGCCGACCGGTCAGGCGCCGCAGGAGTCCATGGTCCCAAGACCCTTGCCACTGCCCCCTGCCCTCGCTGCCTGCCGTCCCAACATCCCTGGAATTCAGAAGCAGTCCGCCGCTGGCTTCGCCGACGAGTTATTTCCAAGTTAGCGGGCCGTTCTGTCGGCCCGCTTTTATTTTCGGTCCGCGACCGCTCCGCTATATCTCGCCGTCCTGGCGCCAACCGGAAACTTTCGTTTTTGTTGCAACTTGCTGTTTGATGCCCCATTTTCAGAGCTTTTTGCTAACTAGGGCGCATTGATATGTTTGATGTCCTATCTTCGCACACCTTTTTGTTTCCTGTTTGAATTTTATTTACTCCTGATTGCGTGTTAAAGCTTCTGCAGTTCCAGTGCGTTCATATGTTTCCTTCCCCTGAAATTCTATGCTTACACCCGACCTCAACCACCGCACTGTCCTTTTCTTCTCCCGTCTTTACCCACTCCAAAACTTTTAGAGAGGTTATGCTGCAGACTGCAGACTGTATTAACTCCGAGTATTATTACTTTCCGGCGTAGTTCACCCCCACCTTTTTTCTCCCCACAAGGAGCCTCATTAGACACGCCTCAGCATTTGTCCCTATTTTTTTAATTGAACGTACTAGAAAAGTTTGTCACTCTTAGGAAGTCTGGCTTTTCTTCATGGCTTTTAAAAAACAGAAATTTCTAGTAATTACCACGACAGGAGACTAGAAGATAATTCTGATGAAAGAGCAAACAGACTGAGTTTGCACAAGCATATTTTGTCCAAGTCAATATTAAACTTTATTTCTTAACTTCTCGTCTCCAACAGGAAAATCACTGAAACAAATTTAGTATGACCGACCGCGGGGCCTACTCAATGGACGTAAAAATGTAATACAGCGTTTGCGCGAAACCGCACACAAAGGCTTGCTGCTTATTGCTTGCTTCAGTTATTGCTTATTGATTCAATTAATTTTCATTTATTGCATATTGTTGCTTATTGCTTGGTTTTAATAGGACTTGCTCTGGAAACCTCTTGTTAGTTGTGCCCCAATTAAAACTTCTGCACGAGCGCAGGACAGTTTCGAAGCTTTGCCTAGGAAGGTAAAAATGTTTACGACGACTTTCAAAGCGGGGTTCTTGCAAAAGGATGGTTGGCAGCTAAAGGAAAGGAAAATAATTTTCTTTTACACTAACATTCGCATCGAGAATCCATCGTTTGCTCAGATAAGTGCAAAAGAAATTGCATGAACGTCTGTAACTTACGCAGCAGAACACAAAAATGCAAAACGTTCTCATTTTTTTTTTGAGGAATGTAACTGTTTTGGAAGTTCATGAGCTTTTTCTTTCCAAAAAAAATACGATAATAAGTACCAGCATGCATTCATGCCACTTGTAATGAGCTTCTCTAGTTTGTTTATAAAGAAACATTGCTGACTGTTGAGTTAGGTTTCGTTAGATCTTCAACGCAGAAAGATATGAATGGCACAAGTATGAAAAGCAGACATGGTAAGCGATGGTGCTGTCATCTTTTCGCCCATGACCTCATCTTTTTTGTGCTATCGGCTAAGAACTGTACTGCTGCTGAACTCCTGTGTGAAAATGTTCCATTTCTCTTTCTGAACCCAGATGCGCCTGCGCATATGCTTTCGTCTCCTTTCTTATGTTCTGATCTTTACTTCATTTATTTCATTTACCTTTTATCTTTCCGTCATAAATCCTTGTCCTCCTCGTTATTTTTTTTTGTGCGTACAAGCCAGCCACGCTCTCTCCGCTGTGGCGTCCAATTTATATCCTTCTTCGAATGAAGCGAGATGAGTTACTTCTATTTATCGCGCACGGACTGCATATTGATTTGTCCAAATATAGCATTTAGCTTGAAATAACATCGAAACCGTGTAGCAATCTCACTCGACTTAAAAGAAACAAAAATCTGATTCATTTTTAAGGACGAGGCCTCCTCTCTTAGATACCTGAATTTTTTTTTCCTATATGTCAAGATTTATTACGTGTATGCCGCGTCGTATCAGTTGACATTTCCAGCACGATATTCTCCGGAGAGCGCTTTGGCACACGCCGATTGATCCAAGTGAGTACACTCCGGAACAACCAATACAAGCAGTTTTTCTTAGTATTTTAATTTCGGTCGTGTTCACCATAATCCGGAACAACTACAGCGAGGAACAGACAATACCATAAAATTGTATCGTTAATTTAGATTCAGTTGTGCTCAACACGATCCGGGGAACAGCACAGTAGGGAACAGGCAATGCATGAGCGCTGTCTCGTCTTTTCGGAAGGAACTGT
The DNA here is from genome assembly GCF_052857255.1 of Amblyomma americanum. Lineage (NCBI taxonomy): Eukaryota > Metazoa > Arthropoda > Arachnida > Ixodida > Ixodidae > Amblyomma > Amblyomma americanum. The sequence continues at coordinate 10,516,783 of NC_135507.1, read as the reverse complement.
ATTCGCCATATCCGGGAACAGTTCAGCAACGAACAGTCGTTGCCTCGGTCTGTGTGTTCACCGCCACTCGGGGAAGAGCAAAGCGCGGAACAGTCAGTAAGAGGCCGTTGTCTCGGCCTTTTAGTTGCAGTAGTGCTCACCAAAAACCCGGGAAAATTACAGCGACGAAAAGTCAATACATGCGCGCTTTGTAAGTCTATAATTGAGTTTCACTTGACACCTGCCCGGGAAACAGCGCAGTGAGGAATAGTCAATACAAGAGTCTTCGTTACAGTTTTTACTGATGGTAATTGTGTTCCCCACATTGAAGGTGGAGGCGGTGCACTCAATATTCTACTAGCAGCTGCTTCACCATTGAATGTAATTCCTACAGGCGCGCAAACCAATACAAGGACAGATTCACGACGATAACCGGAATTAATAAGATTGCGTTTTCTCTATTCTTTCATTCCGATAACCAGAAACGAATGTAACAAGGTGCCCGCCTCCATCGCCACACTATAAGCAGAAAGCAGTAAAAAGAGAGTAAGCTGCCCTCTAGCGCAGTCTGTTTTGCTCTAGAGGACAGCTTATACTCGCTTTTTACTCCCATATATGCGTATTCGTGTGTAGTGTGCAGCGTCGAACATGCTGGTGCTTTCAAGGCTATCGGTGCAGATTTATGTATCTAATTATTGATAACTGTAAGGTGGGGTTTATTCTGAGAAGCTTCCTAACGGGAGCAGGGCCGACAGCGGGTCAGCTAGTCCAGCCGAGAGCGTTTGTCAGGCGATGACCATGCAGCTCGCGCATATGCTCGTCGTCTTCTTTACAATGGCCCCCGGACAGAAGAGGAGCCATCCTGGCAACTTTAGGGGCGGACAAGACAGCGGGGTCATAGTATCTCTTGAGGCGCTGGACATGTACAGTCTCACGGCCGCGGCGTTTGAGATCGGGTGACGGCGTGAGGGGCTCAACAATATAGTTGACTGGAGATGTTTGGTCCAGGACACGATATGGCCCTTGATATTTAGCCAGCATTTTCCGGGAGAGGCCCGGAGTACTGGAAGGTATCCATAGCCAGACGAGAGAGCCGGGCGAGAAATGTTGGGGACGTTGATCTTCAATCTGGCGCGTTTTTTGAAGGGACTGGGTAGCTGTCGTGAGCGACCGGGCGATCTGGCGGCAGCCTTCGCCATGCCTGGCGGCTTCGGAGACGGTGGTGCACTCAGATGCGTGTGGGTGGTAGGGGAGAACAGTATCAATGGGAACGGAGGGATGGCGGCCATAAAGGAGGAAGAAAGGAGAAAATCCTGTCGTAGATTGCGTAGCAGTATTGTACGCGAACGTAATATACGGGAGAATAAGGTCCCAGGTCGTGTGGTTCGAACCGACGTACATAGCCAGCATGTCCCCCAGAGTGCGGTTAAAGCGTTCAGTGAGGCCGTTTGTCTGAGGGTGGTAAGCGGTGGAAGTCTACTTAAAAAGGTTTTTAGCTTATTCGCCTACCTTCTTTGACGCTTCAGGACACTGAAGGCACTGAACAAGCAAATAAAAGCGCCTATGAGCCAACGCACACGAACATGATGACATAAACTCCGTCTTCTATGACGAAATAAGCAATTCCTATTGTGTCTAGTTTCTTTTGCTAATTCATGGCTTATTGTGTTAATCGTGCCATCTTCATTGAGCGAAATACGAAGACATTACTAGGTTTACTACTTTACTACAACGTTTACTACAACGTTTACAACTTTACCAGGTTCCAGCACCGTTTTTATGCAGCAGGATTGCGGTGTAGCCTATCTTGCTACTTTGATATCATTTTATTACTGAATTTCATGAGGAAGAAGAACTGACTTTACATGTGAGATTAGCCCCGCATCTCCATGCGCAAGGTGGCTTGTTGCACTCTTTCAGAGAAAAAATTTGTGAGATAAGAATTTGTCTGGAACGTCAAGCACATCTAGACTAGCAGTGCTTTGGGTTAAGCAACGTTGGTTTGCTGCTTTTGACAAGTCACATATATGAGGGTTTTAATTGAGACACTGCATCTGCGATGGATACTATTAATTTTGTTCGTGCAAGCGTTGCTGCAGTCTGTTTGAAAAACAACTGTATTCCAGCCGAGATGTATCTATAGTTGATCGGTCTAAGCGGAAGCTAAAATATCTGAATTCCGAGCTTTTTAAAAACTGGTTACTACAGGGTAAGTAGATGCCAGAAAGTGCGTTAAGCGTACCGACGAGCTAAGTTACTAACGTAAATTTACTTAATATGAGTAAGTGGTGCATTAAAAATTTCTGCAGTTCTGAAATACAGGAGGTTGGCTCAACTGCGAAAGAAACCTGCATTGTTGAAAAGCAGCCCGAGTTACGTTGTGTGGCTCTAGCCCCTTAGAACATCATGGTAACCATTCATAGAACATCGCTTCAGCAAGAATGGACAAATTTCGAGAATATGGACATGTCACTTCTGCTGCCAAACGAGCTGGCGACAATTTAGTTGCGTTATGGTCGGGCTGTCTCGCGTCGCAGAAAAGATGAAAAGTTGACTGTTATGAAACGAACTACCGTAAAAACCCATATCCCAAGCAGCACAGGTCGTCGGCCCAATATTGCAACAGCATGGTCCCATCCTGGTCCTTTGTAGGGCTAGCTTTGCCAATACAGTTCCAATGCTGGGCCAATTACTTGTGCTGCTTGGGATATTATGTCGAATTTATTATAATTCGAGATGTGTTCAGGTGACAGAAATAAAAGCAAAAAACGTTTCATCGACGGGTAGCGCTGCGAGAGTCAATTTATTCTTACAAAAAATTAAAAAAAATTATTAGAGGTTGGCTAAGGGCTCCGACAGTGTCGCCGGTTTCGTCGTCCCGACAAAGACCAACATTATTGGTCTGTGCCAAATGTGAGCATTCTCCAAATATTTGATTGAACGATAGATTGTTCAATTATTTAAAAAAATGATTCTTATCGCCACGTTATAGGAGGACCTAATATACCTTTCTCAATCACAAGGAAAAAAACTGAGAGCGATAAGAAAGGTTCCTTATCATAAGTGGCCCTCTCACACCTCGCACAATTCATATACTATAACCCAGAACGTTAAACTAACAACAAGGAGTTTTCGTTCTGTTTAATCTCTTAATTTATGGCTCTGATAGATCCTTTCACGGTCATGTACGCACCCCGTACGTCGGTGCCCCCTGCTGCCTCGCTGTAGGCATGACAATAAATAAATACCATCCATTTGAAAAATTCCTGTTCTCTTCCCGTTTCTTAGGAAGAGTATTTAAGCGAGATTTCTTTTGTTCGCGTAATTTAACAAGGAGAGCGAAAAATCACGTCTCGTCGGGACCGCAGTTGCTTAGTGCTCGTGTCACAGGGAGGCAGGGGTAGTGAAAGCGCTACTTCACTAGCAAAGCTGTAAAACCCCGGGTATGTGTGAAGCTTAAACCTTTTACCTTTAACGGAGCGCCAGTGGCCGAGGCCTCGCGCAGGTGCTGCTGCAACGCACGGAACCGGGCGTGTTCACCATCTGCTCGTCAAGGACGGATTTCTGCGGATTTCACTTAGTCGTCACTGCGAACATGCCATATGTGAGCATGTAGTACAGGCCGCCGATTCGCGTCTTCTGAAAACGTCCTCAAGCAGGTTGAAGGAGGTGCTGTACCTGTCGTTGCCACTATTTCGCAGCGGGTCAGAACGAAACATAAGGGAGGTTTTGGCGAGGAGGTGCTCACATTGGGCCAGTTGGTGCAGCGTACATGACGAGAAGTGGCGCAGTAGAGAGGATACCGCATACTTCTTCTGCACCCTTGCTGGCTCGGTAAATTTTAGCAGCATATTAAACGGCAAATGTATTAGTGGACAGGAGGAAGAAACTGACAGCTCGGGCCTCTTCATTACACAGATTCAGTGTCGAGCGATCCGTGTTCCGCGGTCGAGAGGCGCTTAGGAGGAGACCCAGAGCACATACGCAATTGCAGGTGCCCTTCTCGTGGTCAGCTGCGCATGCTCCGACAGCTTCCCGTGAAAGAGGATCACCGCACCTGATCACAAATTGCTCTCATTTGTCCAGTCTACGCCGGGCGCTATTCTTCGTTGAACTGGTTTGTGCAGTATACACGACGGGAACTGGCTCGTTCCACGGGGAAGTCAAAAGGTCTGCGTGGTCCTCTTCGATTTCCGCTGTCATCATCATTTATAATTAAGAACTCGTGGGCGATTCTCGGTGGATCATTTGAATGTGTTAGCATCAGATTTTCATTGTATACTAGGTGGGCCCACTAAACTGCGTTGATGTATTTTTTTTTATATTCCGCGCTTTTGCTACCTGCAGTGGCAGGCGCTCAGACTAAAGGCGTTCGTTCGTATTTTCTGGTATTGAGTGTGCAAACTGACGCACCGTAGCTCCGCTTCGTGCCTTCGCACACAAGCAGGCCGCGCGGATCACGCCTCACCGGACCCTAGTCCAGGGATGGGGCGGCGGCATCGTCACGGACCATCCTTGGCACCGCGATGCCCCAGAGGGAAGCCGCGCGCGGGTTCTCTGCTCCGCTTCCCCGCGCGTTCGGGGTCATCGGATATATGAGACGCGCGAAGAGGCGGCAGCAGGGCACTGCTTGGCAGCGGCGGCGCGTGTCTTAGCGCTCGCGCGCACCACGGGGTTCTCCTTATTACAACCTCATTACGAGTCTGCGCGCGCCACCGTCGTTGCCTTCGCAGGCTCCGGACCGGCGTGAAGAAAAAAAAAGGAGAGAGAGAAGAGGGTGGCGCGCCTCGGTCGCCACCAGCGCGGACGACGGTTCTGCGCGCTCATCGCTTCCTGTTCGCTAGAGTCCGGGCCTCTGCGGGAGTGGTATCTCCGTGGCTTGCTTTGAGCTGAGGAAAGAGAAGTAGACGCTGAGGAGAAGTGTGATAAAACATGGGTCGCAGTGTGCAGTGTGGCACCAACTTTCTTGCCATACAGCTTTCTATTTGAACCGACTGTCCTTGTATTTGTCTTCGCAACATACACTGTCATCATCCTCGTCGCCTTTAGCATCACCGCTGCCATGGTCATTATCATCATCCTCAATATCATGAATATGTCTAGTGAAGAAGAAAGGCTGCTCCTGCTGTTGTCTAGCTATGCTTGCCCTTCGCCAGCAGTGCCCAGCATGCCCCGAAAATTTCCCAATCTCACTTCCTCCCGATGCGACCCTGCTATCCCCTGGTACGCTGCACAGCCGTGTTATGATAAATATTTATGAGGTACTTCATCGCTGATTAAGTGTCAAGATGCGATAGCATCACTTTGCGTCCACCAACGAGCTTACGATACGACGACTCTGACTGGCTCGGACGAAGAGAAGTCCACTTGTGAAAACGTTGACAAGCTCCCTGAGGATTCCCTCGCCCTTGTTAACTTTGTGTTTGTAAAAAAACCATCTACCTACCTTTTGTCGAACACGTTACAATTAGAAAATATGCGCTATTTCACGCAGATTATTACGAAGAAAGACCCGTACTCTTGCACCAATTTGAGTAGTCACAATCTTTGACTCGAAGCCACATCACTGGGCAAGCTGGTGCTTCATTTTGGAGATAAATTACTTGAGGCAATTAAGAAACTTACGTGTACGTGCGAATAACGCGGAAACTTTGCAGTCCTATTCTAATTCTATTGCAATTTTATTTATATTCTATTCTTATTCTATTCTAATTGCATTTAAATTATATTCTAGTTTTATTATGATTCTGAAGAGTGGCGGATCGGGCTAGTTGGTGTACGTTTGTCATCTTTCGTAAGCGCTAAAAGAACACGGACAAAGAAGGAACAGACATGGACGAGCGCTAGTTCCAACTTTTATTTCATGAAACCGCAAGTGCTTTATACACTGGTCAAATGCTACTATGACACGGCAGAAGACTGTACGTGAGCGATGGATACACGACGTACCATGGACAGAAGCTCATGACCTGACTTCTTCGTTTCGTAGGCGAACTTGAGACCAAGGGCCAGGATGTTCTTGATGTTTTCTGGCAAAGGCAATCCCTCAGGACTTTGGAGGGAGCCCTTCGATTGTGCAGAAGGGTTGAAATGCGGGCCAGTTGGTTCATAGTAACTTGAAAAAAATCCAGTCACAAAACGCCAAAAGTTCGAGGTCATGCCGTACGTGCATAAAGTGAGCCATGGCACCAAAAAAGTGGCGGCCAGGCAGGGAGTGAGTGTGGTGTTTTCTGCCCCTTGCAAGCTTTCGGGTCTGTGCTCGCGCATTTCTCGAGGCAGGGAAAGGAACTACGTTTGTACAACGCAGCACGAGAACCGCTTCACTTCGTGTGTCGCTCAGGTCGTGTACAAGTTCCCCCTCACATGCGAAAGAGTATACATAGGCCAAACAGGTCGATGTATTAATGACCGGTTGCGTGAGCACCACTCCTCACCGGGGTCCGATGACGGGGCCAACTTGCCTCGCCATTGCAATGAATGTGGGTGTTATCCACTGTTCAGCAACGTAACGATTCTTGGTAGAGGCGGGGGTAAGCAAGAGCGAGAAATCTTGGAGGCTTACCATATCAGTTTGTCAGGCCAAGATTGCATTAGCACAACTTCGGTGCGCTTACTCGAAAAGAAATTTGCTTTTTTAGGCTGGTCACGGTAGAGGTGTATCTTGTGTGCCCTATGCGCTGTTAGTTGTGATACGGCTGTTGTGCATGCTCTGCTGGCCTTGCTGGGACTATGTTTTTGTCTAATAAATCTCAGTTGACAGTCCAGTCGTTGTGGCGTGTACACTCCTTCTCTTGTCCCTTGTCTTTTGTGACTGTTTTTTTTTCAAGTTACTTCGATTGTGCTCGGGCGGCAACCTACGATCTGCTGTTGCTGCTGCCAAATTGCTTCGATGGCTTAAGAAGCCAGGAGCTGGTGTTCCCGTAGAAACAACTGAAGCAACTGAAGGTTCTACGATCGCAGGTTGCCACCCGATCACAAGTGAAGGGCTCCCTGTATAATCCCGAGGGATTGCCTTTGCCAGAAGACATCAAGAACGTCCTGGCCCTTGGTCTCAAGTTCGCCTACGAAACGAAGAAGTCAGGTCATGAGTTTCTGTCCATGGTACGTCGTGTATACATCGCGCACGTACAATCTTCTGCCGTGTCATAGTAGCATTTGACCACTGTAAAAAGCACTTGCAGTTTCATGAAATAAAAGTTGGAGGTAGCGCTCGTCCCTGTCTGTTCCCTCTTTGTACGTGTTGTTTTAGAGCTTACGAAAAATGATTATACGATTCTATAATAACTGTATTCTAATTATATTGTTTTTTGGTAGTTTTTGCAGATGCAAGACAGAATAGTCCACATTACTGGTGAACATTCCGTACCTTCCCACCTTTGATGACGTCACACCGTTTAAGCCAATCGCGAGTTTGGTAATGCCACTCTTTATGGTGATGCCGCATTTTTGTGTCGATTAGACATCTAATGCTATCGCATTAAGAACTTGTCAGAGTGGTGATCCCTTGTTACTACCCTCTTTCGATACGAATCGCATAGATGTGTTAAGTTGCGCTAGTTGAGCTTGTGTAGAGATTTGAGAACAAGCTAAAGCACGGGGAGCAGGCAGAGAGCTGTGTTGTCTTCTTTTCAGCTAAATTTCGTGGGTCCCTGTCCTTCATGCTCCTTGTATGCCCATATCAATTAAGTACCCTTTTTTTCGGTTTTCTCCTTTAGGTTGGCAGCTAAACTGGGCACACTATGGAGCACTGAAGGCCACCTGCTTGAGAGGCTACGATTTGCAAATATGTGGTGCAGCTTACTTTGGTGACATGAACACATATGGAGCATTCTCGAGACCGCTCTCTACAGCCCTTAGAGGAGTGCCAATTCGGGCCCACCGCAGTACATTCAACACACGCCCATAATGCAACGCTGACGTCACATTCACAGCGTTTACGTGGGCTCACTCATTCTCTCCTCCCTTTTTCTTGTCAATGCAACTTTGCGCACGCTTTTTCCTTCGCATTATCCTCTTTGTACACATGACTAGTGGGCCTCAATGCAAAGCTGTATCGAGGCATCCTACACAGACGGACAGATAATCTTCTTGGTTAAATTTCTTTTTCGTGCTTCGCGTTCTAGGACACCCTGGTCTAGCTTGAAAGAGTATGGCGCTGCCTCTTGAATTTAAATGACTATGTCGCGCGCACCCTGTCGGCATTGCCGTGAAACGAAGGGGACTGGCGAACGGCGGGAGTTGACGTGACGCAAACGAAACCACAAACACACTCCAGGAAGGCGACCAGTGAAAGAGAGAGAGAGAGGGAGATAAAAAGGAGGATGAACGAACGAAGGTGTACAGCACGCAAACGGGAGGAGACCGCCAAACTAGGCGTTTGTTCGCCGTCTAAGGCTCATCAGGCGCCCACTAACGAAGACGAATTGAGGACAGTGTCCCCTACAAGCGCCGAAGGCGGCGTAGGGAAAACGTCTCCGCGTAGCGCCGCTCTGGGCACAGCCCAGACGGGGCTCGTTATTCCCCACGGACCTTGCTCTCCCCCTCCTCCCTCCTCACCCCGCGGGGATCTCCGGTTTGTCGCGATTCAAGACTCCGACACGCTGCTGTACAGTGTTTTCGTTGGTGCCGAGCGGTCATGAAAGGAGAGCTCGTCGTGTTGTGTAGTACATCGGGGTTTTAGCCGCATGAGGCGTTTTCTCCAGAGTGACAGGCGGCACAGTGTTTCCTCTTCCACGTTCAGATGCTGTACGAGCAGAATAAGCGTTGACATCTGGTTTATGTGAGCCTGGGATTGCATGCACACACGGCCAGAGTGACTTCTTACAGGGTCATTTGAAACTGGCCCTAAATATTCGGTGTAACACGTTACGGCAGAGATTCGTATGATGTCCGAACTGACCACACCACGGCGCAGTGTCGATGAGAAGGCACTGTGATGTTGTTATTTTATTTTAGGGATAGTGAAGGCGAAAACTGAACAGCAACAGTGAAGATAAAAATAAAGCTAGAGTGATGGTTGTGCAAAAAAAATAGATTATCGAAGAACAGTCACAAAATCAAAATATTATGGTTTCAAACGCAGGAAGGAAATATTTTATAATGCACGGAACCAGGATAGAGGGAAAAGGTTAGAGGGGTTAGAAATAAATGGATCGGGAATACGTAAAACTGTCACGGAAATAGCTTGTAGGATACGTTAAAAATGAGCCCGTCAGTCTCCTCGACGCAGCGGTCGCGGAAGCAAAGGAGGATTTTAAAGATCGTTTTTCTTGAATCTTTATTGTCTAGAGAAAATGTTAGATAACGAATTCTCCAGCTGTGTATAACGTCACGTGGTGATAGAAATTAAGCAATTAGGCGTTTAAATTCACCAGGCAAGATAGCTCCAATCAAGAGGTTCCAAGAGGTTCTCCGGGAACCAAGATGTTCCCCGGGAAGAGCAACCTGGGTCTAACAAGCACCACCGATGGCAGCACCAGCCGTCGCACGGCAGTGGCGCGTCGCTTAACCGCTGCACCCCTGCACCAGGAGTGGTATGAGGACTCCCAGGGATCCACGAATGTAGAAAACGACCTATTCTAATAGAAAACAAGTCTAAAATTATGCGATATCGCGCTAACTTATATCATAGATTTCTTCAATCAAAGTAAACCAGTTCAAATCGAGCAGAACCATACGAAGTCAAGACAAATCATGCAAACCTAGTCTGACCGCCCTATAGCACGATAGTTCGTGATCAGCCCCAAGCTAAACCACCCGCAAATTTATTCCTCAGGCTGCTGTCATTGGTGCGGTGCAAGCCCCACGCTATATCGATGCCTATAATACGTCTTGGGAATGTTATGGCAAACTAGACGAAATGTTAAAAGTGCGATACCTGACACAGGATAGGTGGGAGGCGGCCCTGACCAGCAGCAAGTGTGGATCATCCAGCTTGCCCGCTAGCCAGCTACCACCACCGGCGCCGTGGACTAGGGACACTGAACTCTCAGCTGCTGCGCATTCTTCTTTGGGCTAATTAAAAGTTTTTTTCTCTCTCCCTCTCCTTGAAGATTGTATCGTGTAGGTTTTGGATTCGAATTCATGCACTTTTCTATTTCTATATTGTTATCTGTCTGTCATATATGCAAGCAACTTCATCTGTCCGTTCTGTAATAAAGAGAGGCCTGGGCATGGTTATTCCTTTTGTAACATTCATGACCTTGTGTGTCGCATTCACCGCGCTGTGAAATAAATAAACAGTCGGCGACAAAAGTCTCTGGACTACATGTTCCGTAAAAAAAGCTGATAGCTCTCTTATTAGCTGCTGGCTAAAAACCACACCTGCGGAGGTGAAAACTAAAATCCTGTTCTTCCACCTCCATAAGTGCGGTTTCTGCTCGGCCGGTTAATAATAGAGCTACATGTTTCGTTTACGGATAGACTTTTGTCCACGACTGTTCAAGCTTTGTTAACACCGCCGAATTAGAGGTCGGGCGAATTGGTCAAATTGAATGTCGAAATTGTGGACCACAGAGAAAGAAAACGAGAAAAATCCGGAACCCGGCACTGACTCCGAACTAGAGCTTAACTGGAAAAATGGTAAACACGCCAGAAACACTGAAAACACACATGCAACTAATGCAAAACTTTATCTTTCTTCTTCTCGGGTGTACAGGTAGTGTCACTTTTCCTCATTTAGTGACTAGTCTTATGCCTGGACGTTTTTATTTATTTATTTTATGTAGATGCAGCACTCCTTCGGTTGCAACTAGTAATACCTGTATGACTTTTTTTTACTAAACTTCTCTAAGATTGTGTTTTTTTGTGATGCGTTATACTTCAGTTCATTAAAAGCATGCTCAGCCTTTTGCTTATCAGTGACGGAAGGTTGCCTCGTAATTTCGTTTCTGTCTCTTTATTGAAAACTATATCCTTGTTTCTTGTTAAGCCCTGATCTTCGACGTTGCTCCTTGTAGTTGATTTGCTCCGGGTAGTTTATACTTTTATCCAACATTGTTTAGAGCTCTTGTAAATTTTACACGCTTATAATATTCATTCCTGAACCTTGTATACGCCGTTTGTGGTCTATAGACTGTTTTTTTTTGTTATTTACTGCAAAACTATTTTTGCTTAAGTTTCTTTTTGCCGGATAGCAGTTCCGCATATCATTTCGTTCGTTACCATGTTTTGTGCGACTGCGTTTTTTTTCGACGCAGCATTGTCATGTTCATTGTCCTGTTTCCTAAAAATGTACTGGTGTCATATCCCCAGTATGTTTGGATGCAAGCGGCTGCAGTACTGTAAGCATTTTGTGGTTTGTGATGGGGATGTCCTTCGTAATAATTCTAATTCTTCAACAGCCATTTTGTCGTTCGGTCAGACTGGTTTAGCCTGCAGGGTTATCTTACTGGCACTCTCAGTAGAAATCATGGTCAGCCGTCATGGTAATGGGCAGCGTGGATTCGAGACAAGCTGTGTTAACTGTAGGCGCATGGAAGCTATCCCACAAGAGTTGCGTAATTGGTTCCTAAGGAAGACCCCGTGAAAAAGCTGGAAAAGAGCTGTGCAACATTTATGACGACAATACATGCAATGGCGAATTCTATGCTATGCATTTTTCACAAATAATGGATATACGGGAGTTGAAACGGTGTAGTCACGGTACAATACTGTATGCTCAGGTGGCAGGCGACGCCAGCTTTAAAAAGCGTAAGGAGTGCTTCAGCAAAGAAGAATTGTAGTAAAATTCTTCATGGCATTGTTCGTGGTCAAGTAAAACAAAAGCGCATTCAAATATCGCAGTACTTCATACGTTTCAGGAGGGCACGGAAGAACAGCACACAACAAAACAGCATGCGACAAAACAGCGCACAAAAACTGCATATCGACCTCAAGTTTGTATTTTTTTACTTTATGTGCTTCCATTTACTCCCCTACTTTACTCTGCTTACTTGCTGTTTACTCTATCTTACCCTGTTCTTTTGTACACCCTTTTGCTCAATGTGCTACCTTTTACTGCCTTGTCTTACTCTGTTAATTTGCTTTTTAATATACAGTGCTTTGTGTTTATTTTAATCCAGGCTTTAGTTTTCCCTCCATTTTGCTCAATGCCCTACTTTTTACTCCTCTGTTATACCCTGTTTACTTGCTTTTTACTCTACGGGGCTTTCGGTTTATTTTACGCCAGGCTTTAGGCCCTGTGTTCTTTTCTCCTGTGCGCCCGTTGAAAATCGGGACGGGGGACACAGCGGGCGTCAGGAAAAAGGGCTAGCTTCCCATCGCGAGGGAAAGCGCGGTCGTATCAAACGCGCAGTGGCGCGATTCAATCAGACCTCGAGGAAGCCCTGACGTTGGCAGCGTGTTCAATTGCGCAGGCGGCCCGTGCAAATTGAAACCGATGCATCCCCGGCGACCAATTTCCAACGCCGCAATAGGCCAGAGGCCGCGACGTGGCATCGCCAAAGTGGCGAGGGGAAGGGGAGAGGGGAAGTAGGAGGAGGTAAGGCAGCCATTTTGACGCCGTCGCCGGCTCCGCCGATGCCCGATAGAAGGGCACGGGATGGCGGATGGTCCCGTGAAGTAGATACGTGCAAGAAACGACGCTTGAGCACGGAAGCTTGAGAGGGTAAGGGAAAGGAGGAAGGGTGAATGAGCTCGGCGGAAACAAAAGAACGTGCGGAGAATGCGCCGAATGGCGGGTGTTGTGAAGAAAAAGAAAAGAGATTCCATGCCAAGCTGTACGCTGTGGGCGAAACTTAATCCTGACCTAAATGAAGGGAACATAGCCACGGAACACAAAGTGAGCCCTCCGCCTTCCCCACCTTTTTTTTTCTAAACCCATGATCAGGTATTGTTCAGTTCCGCATTTAAAACAGTTGAGTTCCGGCGATTATATTTGGAGACCGTTGTATCACATGCAAAGAATTCAATGACCACAAAGATCAATATCCAGTGCAGAGCGCCTTTACAATGAATGATAACTGGTATCAAATCTGGCAAATGTCAATTAACCTGGAAAAATTCGTCTTCATGCCAGTAATCAGAAAGCAAAGCCCTCTTACCTTTCCTCAAAGAATACAGCACGCAACATTAAAGCAAGTGAGCGATTACAAGTAAATAGGAGTGATAATTTCATCAGACATAAAAACAGAAGAACATGTATCGTTTGATACAGGCAAAGCCCTTCCAATTATACAGTTCATTCGCTAAAGCGGTCAGGCACATCGGCGTCACCACACACAAAATTACCAGCGTGTACTTAACTAATCAACCCTATTCTAGAATATAGCAGATAGCCTGGGTCCCATATATCAAACATTGTATACAAAAGTTAGAGAGCGTGCAACATAAAGCAATAATAATTGTTTATATCAAAAACAGACATCATGTTTCTCCAACCGAGGTTTTCCATCAAGCTAGGCTTGCAGGATTAAGTTTTCTCGACAAGTTTATGCGCTTTAAGTTTGTAGAGCCAGTGCTAAATGGTGCCCTGCAAAATGAATGCGTCGCTTTTTATGATTAACGACTTCAAGAATTACGAGGAAGAAGCATGCTAAGCCTTCAAACAAATCTGAGATTAATAATAGGGTAGTCTGGTAGTCGTTTTCCCTGAACTGATTAGAAAATGAAATGGTATCCCTGGTGATATAGTAGACACTACTTAGTTTCCTTAGTTTCTTTGTAAGTTTTCCGCAATAGTTTTCGATCTATAATGTCGTTTAATAGTAGCACCCTTGACTTGTTTGCTAATCGCTTCAGCTAGAGTTTGTGACACTGTACATGTTTTCATTTCTTCATTTGATGTCTTCACTGCTATCAACTTTTGTTCGGTGTACTAGAGAAGTGTTGAGTAGATGTGGTTTCCTTTTTTCCTCTTTTATGAACTTAGTACTTTGTAATACTATGCGAAAACCTTTCACAGCCTCAAATGAGGCTAGCAGTATGTTGTAAATATATAAAATAAATATGGAGCCAAAGATGATGTCTCCTTTTGCAGTGTTCTTTCGCCCTGTTCGAATATTGTGGTGTAAAACCATCTGTGTTGTGTAGAAGGGTGAATGTGACATCTTTCATGATGCATGACCTAAATCATGAATTTTTTGCTCCTTATGACAGCGTTCAGCTTTCAATTGGCCAATATTTGCGAGTGAAAAGCGCGGAAAATGAAGGAGGTTAAACCTTGACATCATGGTTTTGAGACTGTACACGTTGAGAAAGCAATCACTTTCTCGTACAAGGAAACACAAAATTAAAACACACAAACAAAAAACAAACTTAAGAACTTTGTGGCTTGTTTTATAGCTCAACGGTTACTTTGTTCCCTGCAGACTTCGGAATAAACGCCGATAGTAAAAAAATCTACCCGCTCAGAACCAAATAAAATGCATAAAGCAAACTCAAAAAGCACTATCATTCTGAGCGCAGTAAAGTGTGACAAGTTGTAGTAAAAATATAAACACATTCATCATCATTGAAATCAAATAACCGGCAGTAAACGGGCACGATCTTCGGCATTTCGTGTCGTAATTTTGTGATTCTTAAGTGTTGAAAATCTTTAAACGTTCTATTATCTGTGCTACCAGGCTAGATAGCGCATGCCCAGAACTCAGAGATTCTTCAAAGTCTAGAAGGCGATGACTAAGGTAAAAAAGCAAGAAGACAAATAAAATACTCGTCAGCAGTTCATATGAAAGCAAACTGAGTCCTAAGTTTGAAAAATTCATGCACTTGTGAGAAAACTTATTTAAAGCAGATATTTCCAGTCACAAGGCTAAGCCCGACTAAATCCCAAAACAAAGAATGCACTAAGATTTGTTTTGCCGGCTTCGCTTCCTAGGTATATGCTCGGATAGCGGCGCCTTATGTAAGGTGACCTTAATGGTGCCGTAAGGGAGGTTTCTGAAACGGTCCTTTACCTTTTCTAATGTTTTTACTATTGCCTTCCTTACGAAAGGCTGCCTTATCGCGCTGAGGAAAGGAACGCTTCTAATGATTAATGATATAATGGTTCAATGTTATGAGTCCACGATATATCTGCGGTGATATTCAGAACAAAAATTTTGTGTTTCTTTAAGTTTTCAAGGTTAGTTTTCAAGTAATAACTTTTCTTCTATGTATGCCTTCTTGCAGCTAGCCGTCAATAATTTTACCTTGAATTTATTGCCACGTATTTTTAAACCATTGCTCTTAGGCCAATCCTAAATCCCTGGAGGTTCTTTCTTGGCTCCTTATTCTACATCGTTCACATCTCTACAAGACACAAATATGCTTGTATGATCTGCACATATCACGCAGCTTTCCTTTCTAAACCGCGTTGAAACGGCACTTCTATAACCGCGAACTTGTTGTATTAGAAGAATGTATAGCCTCCAGAGCATGTTTCTGCCTTTCTCAAATAGTCTTCAAGTTATTATGCACGTCAACTTTGCAGGCCTGTATATTAACTAACAAATAGTTTACTCAAACGAAAAAAAATAAAGGTTGAGAAATGTTTAAAGCCAGAGACTTTCCAACTCTCCCCATCCCAATTCCCTTTCCCATCATAGGCCTCTGAAGAACAGCGCAGAAGGCACAAAAGAAACAGCATCGTTATAAGTCCAGAATTAAGATGGAGAAATAAAAAATCGGTCTACGGGAAGAATAAGGAAATGAGGCTGAAAATGCAAAAAAAAACAGAAGAATAGAAGGGTAAACCGACCTCTCGATCGTGCAGCGGAACGTAAAGAATAGGGAGAAGGGGACCTTGATTTACGGCTTCAATTTCGACCGACGAAGAGGCATTGAAATAAAAAAAGGAATGCCGAGGACTGCCGTCGCCTCCATCCCGCAGTCTCCCTCCTCATTTTCCCCTTGGTTTCTTTCATAGACCGAGGTGAGCTCCTGGAGTCGTTCGCCTTCTAGTCTTCCTTTTTCCCTACCGCGAGCTGAATAGGGAAAAGGAAGCAGTGTTTTCTTTCTCCCGCAGTTTCGAATGCATACAAACCGTTCGCACGCGCACGCGCTCACACGCGTGTTCATTCCCTACGACCTGATGTGGGCTTCTTTTTTTTTTGTCCCAACAAAACGGAACAGATTCTTCTATGGGCCTCGCGCAGGTTCTGTTTCTTTGTGTCGTTCCGAGTGAAACACTGTTTTATCGGGTCGAATTTTTTCCCGCGTTTAAGATGCCGAGCTGTTGCGCCCACCGCGTCCGATGGGGTGAGGAAAAATATGTGCGAAAGTACAAGGCGGCAGTGATTGCCGTGATAGTGAGTGCAAAGCTTCAGCAATTGAAACGATAGACGAAGAATTTTACAAAAATGAACACCCTCCCGAAAGCAGTTGCTTAACTGTAGAGCAAAACGTAAGCTTAATAGTATTTTTTTTTCACGTTAAAGTCTGGTGCGCTGTGCTTTTGTCTTTTCCTAATGATCTGTATATATACGTCGCAATGCCTAAATAGAACGCTGTGAAAATTCCTAGCTTTTGCTTTCTAAAGCTACTCATTGATCAATGAATAGCCTCGCTCGCCGGCAGTAAAACTAAGACGCTGTGATGAATGCATTTTACAGCGCTTCGCGGCTGCTCACGGCTTCGTCACAGGAACCGTGTGGGCATCTTCCGCGTCACAAAAAACTGGAACCGTGAATTTATTTTCTTTGTTAAAAATGGACTGCTTCAATGCAGGCACGCTCCTTTGCTGCTAAGCTGGCTTGTCGTTTATGAAAAGGGTCCAGTACATAAATATGCAACGGCAAAAAAAAAAATTAAGCAGAGCAAGTAAGCAGCTGCAATGACACCCATGTAGGGGCCGTTGCGGGCCTGCGCCTATCATTATCATCGTCATCATCACCATAATAATCAACCTGACCACGCCCACTGCAGGTCAAAGGCCTTTCCCATATCTTACCAATTAATCCTGTCCTGCGCCAGCTGCGGCCACCCCATCTTCGCGGATACGCATGCGCAGGCTGCGCGTTGAAGAAGCGAAGTGCTGTAGCTGGTCGCGGTTCGAGGGCCGACTTATGCTAAAAACTTTCATCAAATTTCAACAGGAGCTAACTGACACTCGCGCCGAAGTTTATTTAAATTCCTTCAGCCCAGCAGTCCTAACGCGAAGAAGCCGACAAAGACGACGAAGTTTTGAATGCCCGCCATCGCTCCGCTGACATCCGCATAAAATCAGAGGATACACGTTAGAATCATGCTACAAACTCTCTACAAATTAGTCATCTTTCAGGCAGACACGCGAGCGAACTCGCAAGTTTCCAAAAACACGAGAGTAGGTAAGTGCCTCTCATTAAGAGTGCACGCGAAAGCCAGGTTAGGTGCTATCACTTTTTTTTTCTCCCTGCCGGCCTCAAGACGCAACCGCCTCGTTTTCCGTGAGTCCTCACAAAACTCTCCACTTGACGCTCCCACGCACAAATCTGAAACGCATTTCCAAGAGACGTGAAAATGAGATAAAGGGTTAGGCATTTGCTTCCAACACTTCTGCAATCACATTCCGGACGCGCACAATTTTATGTTCCTCCTCGTCGACGCCTCGTTCTCGTCGTTATCAACTCCCGCCCCCCGAAACCATGCTCGCTTCGCCCCCTCACAATCCCGTCCAAGGAAGATGGGAACGCTTTCGACTGCTTGGCAGCAATCCGCTGCCTAATTTAGATGCAGACGTCGAGGAACACACACACACACACGTGCCGCTGCTCTCCGTGCTCTGGAGACGATGCCGTGGTCCACAGCGCTAGCCTCGCGGGGTCCTTTCCCGTTTCCGGCTGGCGGCTTAAAACGCCTTCGCCGCTAAGTGAACGGGGCACAAATTAGTTCACACTCGGCGCGTATCTGAGTGGGTCGCGCGTTTTCGGCGCGGATATTAAAGGATGCGCGGGCGCGCCAAAAAACAGACCGTGGAGTTCTCTAATATCCTCCGAGGGCATACGCTTGCCTGCGGGCATATTCGCTGTTACAGTGGCGCCCACGAGAAGCGATGCTAACCTTTTTCGGTGTACTCGTAAACAAGGGCAAAAATAATAAGTGCAGTTATAAATAAAGTTTGCATGATACTGAGCGCTGGAAGCCATCCCTTGGTGTCACCGAAATTATATTTCTTCCGTCATCTCGGCTCAAAGTAATTGGAAGAAAGTGCTTTCAACGCGGTTGCTTCAGCGGTAGGCTCCACCACCTAAGGTGGACTTGTGAAAATTCTCGGGATGTCTCAAATTACGGGAACCCCGACTTTAGAACGGTGGAGCGCTTTAGACCACAAGGTATAAGTAGTAGCAAACGGAGATTTTTTTCTATTGAGGTTGCATAATTATTTACGTTAATTAGCCATCTACTTGGAAATTTCCTCAGTACTATAGAAAGTGTCGGAGAATGTTGTAGAACGTCGCAGAATTTGTGCTGAGATACTTGATGATTTTTTAGCTAGAAGACTGACTGTGCGATATCTTACGACTTTGGATGGAGCGTTAAGAACGCTGCATAAATGCCTGAAGTAAGCTTAAAGTGAAAGTATTTAGAAAATTCTTAAGTACTACCATTACAATGAAATAGATTTTGGTGCTTACTGTTACCTAATGAAGGTTAGTCATTTTCGTAAAACTCGGTACTATAACTGCAACGTCTTAGCGCAAAACTACGCACGCGCGCACATACACACAGATTCACGCACACACGTACAGAACACCCGTCAGTTCTTTGCCGTGAATTATTCATAACAGCTGAAATAGTCGTTGCACGCATGTTCTGGCTGTGTCAATTGGTATAAAAGCAGCGGAACCAGACTGAGGGAAAGAAGTTCGAAAATGAAGATTTTCTTGGAATAAATTTCAGGAGACCAAATCTTTTTGTTGTTCATGTCGTTTACAAAACATTACATCGCACTGGTTTGAAACACAAGCCTCGGTTCCTGAGCTTCATCAATAACGTAAAAATTTCAGAAAGTTTTACAACTCTGCTAAAACCCAGCTCTCCAGGTAGACCCTCATCTCTGTCTCCCTCTAGATTTTTCTGTACCTCCGAGCGTCTCACTCTCTCGATGGTCATGTTTAAAAAAATATTGTCGGTTTAAACAAGCTTGAATTTTAAGCGCCATTTGTCCTTTTCAATTGTTTTGCTTTGTTTCAGTCTCCCTAATTTTCTGAACACTGATCGACTAATTTGAGTTTCTCCAGCACCGAAGATGAATTTTTCCGGTTAATGAATCTACATTTGCTAAAAGAGTAGCATACCCAGCAATGCTGTGCACGCCATTCAGGCTCGCAGTCCCGTCTAAGTATTAGGCCACAGTCCGCGGGCGAAAGAAATATAGATATATAAGACTTTTAGCTACTTGCTCACATTAAGAATGAACGATGGCTGCGACTTCTTCTGTGCCGATCGTAGCACACTGCCTTTTGAACAGCTTTTTAGACAGTCTATAGACTGTTCATAGACTTATGTCTATAAAGTCTATAGACTCTATAGGAAAAAATAGAGAACATTCTGTAGGCAACAAGGATCCTATAGACAGTCTATAGACAATCTATAGATTTATGACCATGCACTTTTAGTGCCTTTTGTCTATGGACAGTCTATAGACTACGAATAGACAAAAAGAAACATCTACAGGAAGGAAATAAGAGTCTATAAGAAGTCTACAGACTGTCTATAGAACATTTTTGTAAGGGTGGGACCCTGAAAGTGTGCGCACCGACCAACTCTGAGGTGCCGCCTCCGCATACTCGGCATATCTCACGTATCAAAACTCTCGACGTAGCGGTTTGCAATTATCCTCTCACTAGGCACAACGCAGGTGATTCGAAATGCCACGCTCAATCAGCAAACCCCGCGGCGGCCGCTGCAGTGTCGACAGAATCGCCGCGTGATGACGTTCCACCACGTGATCACAGCGAGGAACAGTCACGCCGAAAACGGTCTAATCGCATCAGGCGTCGTCGCACCATGGGTTCGACAGGTGTACTACGCCACAACGCACCGAATGCCCGGGCGCGTAGAATACATCCAAGGGCATAGACCGCGAGTGGCGCGCCGGCAACGTAGGAGTGGCCCGGTGGCGGCGCGTCCAAGTCTGCGGTGGTCATTACGGGACCGCCGCGTTCTCTGCCCAAATTGCGCTCAGCGCCACCGCGGAGCCACCGGCTTCTAATGAGAGATTGCCGGGGATAAATGAGCTTTCTCTGCCTTCTGCGTGCTTCTATTTGTTTTTGCTTGGCCTTGTATGTACACCGCGCCCGCACCACGACCACCAGCACCACTAGCGTGGAGCCAGTCGGTCGGTCGGCCGGTCTGCGGTCGCTCATAACCGCGCCCTGTTTTTTTTTTATCTCTTTTTCCTGGGTATTCCTCGAACGCAGATGGGGTGCGCCGAAGGGTGGCTTCGCGACGCATTGTACCGCAAGCGCTTGAGTTGTAGCTCCTCACGAAACGCCGTAGAAAAGGATAGCCTACTGCAACGGCTTGAAACCACGGCGCAGACCAAGTGGGAAAGTTTATTTTTACGCACATTTTTACAAATACTGCTGCCTCAATGGTGAAACACCGCTGGTCAGCATAGTAATAAAGCAAACATAGATAAATACAAGGATACAGATAATTAGTAAGGTAAACTAGGCTATGTAGTAAGGGAAAAGGTGGATGTGTTAACTTGCCACATAAGTTAGCTAACTGATCAGCAAACCGACAAACTGATTAACTGTATTTTTCCGCAGGGGCATATCCAACGCATTCCACTAGTCAGTATTGGAAGGGAAAGAATGCGTGTTTGAAACAACTTCAGTGTTTGAAGCGGGATGGTGTCTAACGGGTGAGTACGAAGGATAGCGTGGCCTGTAGGGCAGGTAAACTGTGATGACGGTGTTTGAACGTGCAGTCTTGTGCAGGTTGATAGGCGTTCATACATGCGCCTCTGCATCGGTCATCTGGCGACAAGTCTAACCTTCGTACTAAGCGGATAAACACCATCCCGATTAAACCACTTGTCAATTGTTTGAAACACGCATCTGACAAGTCTTCAGACTTGTCACCAGATGACCGAAGTCTCCAGACTTGTGCCAGACCT
Organism: Amblyomma americanum; assembly: GCF_052857255.1. Classification (NCBI taxonomy): domain Eukaryota; kingdom Metazoa; phylum Arthropoda; class Arachnida; order Ixodida; family Ixodidae; genus Amblyomma; species Amblyomma americanum. The sequence continues at coordinate 10,495,779 of NC_135507.1, read as the reverse complement.
GGCAAAAAACAAAGGTTGCACCCCTGATATGTAAACCGATTTCGTTTGTTTTGAATGGCTTCAATGCTGCAGATGGCACAAGAGGAAATCTTACACTCGCCTCTTGCTAACGTCTACGACACATTCATTCACATTGCCTTTGTTATCTCTAAACCCTAGTCTCAGGAATAGTGACTGTTCCTGTGTCAATATCTGGACGGATACTGTCACTCTGTGGGCCGGAGGCTAGCATCAGTCGCGACGACTGTGGCCAGTAGCGCAACTGTCTTCGAGTTACCAACTCAAAGATGACTGATGACCGCAGCGGTGCAGCCTGTCAATAAAATAAGTGAACTAGGTGCTCTAACACGGATATAACATAAATATTAACACAAATGCGTACCTAGAACAATCCGAGAGGCAAATCAGCAGGTAAAACAGGCAGTACACATATCACCGTTTTAGAAATTAATGGCGATGTTTAGTGAAACTTTTATCTGCCGCCTCATTAGTCGCGCCTCTACATGTTAACCTCCACGAAGTGGCTAGAGCAACTAATCAGGTTTAGAAGTGGAGTTATGGATCTCCCCAAACTGGTAAGGTCAAAAAGGTTTCATACTCATGAGTTCAATCTGACCAGGGACCAATTTACGGGGCTATCCTGTCCTTACTCCTGTCTAAAATCTTAGTTTCCTTCGGAAACTGGTCTAGGCATTCCATATCAAAGGAAATGGTGGTGACTGCAGAAGGACCCCATCGCTTACCATTTATAATATTTAAGGTGTATTTTTAAATAGTTAGGGGTGAAACACGTGTATGGCTGCTTTCCCTGCTCTGAGTTGCATACCCTTCGCGCGCATGTATGGTTCCTCCTCTCCTTCTTGATACTTCGTCTTATATTCACTCACATCCGCTGTGAATAAACAGTTGCAAGTTTGCGCTTGTCCCACCTCTCTTACTGTGTGCTCTCTGCTTTGGCGCTGTTTTTTTTTAACGAAAATATACACCAACTATCCCCCGGCAAGTACCAAGGCCAAGCTTGAGCTTTTCGCGTTTGCTGTACAAAGACGCCAAGATTTGCTTTCTGTAGTCGAAATTCGCGTGAATAACGATTACATCGCACCTTGTTAACCCTACGGTGTACCATACCACGTCCTCTTTTCTTATCTACAGGAGTGACCACAAACTTTTCCCACAACGCTGTCGTCCAGCTGCACAAATGACAGAAGGCATTTGGTGTCGCGACTCTTTTTGCGCTTTTTGTTTTCTCTGTCCAGCCTTTCCAAGAGCACCTTGTTCGCAACGCCCGCGCAGTCGTCAAACTACCCTCATGCCTCTCGTCGAGTGGTAGCCCAGAACATCTGCTCCCGCGGCGAGTGCGAGGGGCACGTGACCTTCGGTAACGCACCGCCTGTACTTACGTTTATACCTCACGCGTGGAAACAGCCCCACCTTCGGTTAGGCTTGATACGAACGGTGGGTACGTGCATCTGCTCCCGTATTTTCTTCTTTTTGTTTTGTATATTTTCACCAGTGTTGGGCAGCCTTCTAGCTTCTGCCGTCGCTTCGAACGAGCCATGTTGACAGAGCACTCGAGCTTTGCGCTACGGGCGCCGTCTGGCCGCGATAACGGTAAGGAATTACGTTCGGGGCGTGATGACGTGCCGCTGCGGGAGCTGCGATGACGCGCTACGGTGAGAACCCTCTCCTGACTGCGTCGAAGTAAACCTGCCTGCGTTTCGATAGTGCACCGAAGTTTAAAAGTCTCCAAGTTCATGGCTATGGCCGCTTGCAGCTTAAGTCTGCAGTGAAGCTCCGCACACTGCCATTACTGCCGCACATAATCCCCTCGTGACAAGCAAGTAGTCCGTTGTGAAATCTTTTCTCGTTACATAAACAAGAAGCTGACCGCGAGGCGAAATTATGAACGCAAGAATTTTGATGCCTCTGTTCGGTTAGACATGACTAATTTTGACCTATGGGGCAGAAACGTGGCGGCTAAAAAAAGGGTTCAACTTAAGTTAAGGACAACGCAGCGAGCTATGGAAAGAAAGATGATAGGTGTAACGTTAAAAGACCGGAAGCGGGAAGTTTGGGCGAGGGAACAAACGCGGGTTAATGACATCCTAGTCGGAATCAAGAGGAAGAGATGGGCTTGGGCAGGGCATGCAATGCAAAGGCAGATTCCAAGAGAAGGCAAGCGTAGCAGGGGGAGGCAGAAAGTTACGTGTTGAAAGTGCACGTGGACTGCGCATTCCCGCTCTCTACCTTCCTTCTTTCCTTCCTCTACCTTCCTTCTTTCTTCTCCACTCTCCCATCTCCTTTCCACATTGCACTGAGTGACATCACAAAACAATCTTGTGAGCAAGAGGGTAGTAATCCTAACACATTAAAAAAAAAGAATGTCTCTAACATGACATCATTCCACTGAGGTGCGAATAAGTATAACTTGCAATGGCTCAGTTCATAAGTATTCGCTTGTTTGTTCAGGCATGCATACTCGAATTAATTGCTCATCAAAACAAATTATGCGCATTGCCCAAGTTATGCTGCTCTCATAAGCGAGGGCGCACGTACATAGTTTAAAAAAAATATACCGGGCTTTGCTACTGAGTCGCGTAAACTTCTGAAGCTCCTGAGTTCTGATAGGCTCATTGATGACAAACCATCAGTCAGCTATATAGCTAGGATTTACAGCGCCGGCGGATACATTCGTGAGAAAGGCCTTACATAAAGGGAACAAAGTTCCTCTGTCTCAAGTTGATCTGTCAATTCTTTCTCTGCTTACTTTCTGCCATTTAGTGGAGTAAGTCCAAGCATGTTGTCTTCTTTTCTGACTCCCTTCTTCGGCCCTTTGCTCCTTGTGGAGTTCAGATTTCCAGTGTGATTGATTTGCCTCCTAGGTTGCGAGGATAAGGTGCGACTTCGGCTGATGTGACGCAGTTGACGACCCTTTCCTTTCCTCATAACATTTTCATTCCCCTCCTTACCGTTTCGTGTACGTCAGAGGCACGAAGTTGAGGAACTGGCAAAAAGCAAAACAAGAAGGCCAGAGAAATAAAGGAAGTAGTTATGGCCGCCTATTTTCGTAGGTACTCAGGACAGAAGACGAAGAGGAAATAGGGGGAGGGGAGGCGGGGAGATCATAGCGTTGCTACTGTGCGTATTAAGGAGAGGACATCATGTCTCATATATACCGTCCTTTTGTGATGCCCCGCTTCGTCTATCCTTTCCGCTAACTCCAAAGCAAACAAATCATAATAGGGCACAAGCCAGCAAAATGCGTCACTGAAGCGACGAAAAAAAAAATACAAGGCGAAAAATAAGTAAAAAAAGAAAGGAAAGACAGCATCTCTCGGTTTTCCGCGCTCAGTCAGGGCCTCTTTCTTGGTGGACGGCTCGACCAGCGTCCAACAAGCGCAGAATCGTGGACTCTGTTTCCATTTTAACCCCCCCCCCCCCTTCTCTACAGAGCCTATCCAGTGCCATTGTTGCCGTCAGGAGGCTTGTTTTTGCTCTCGACTAAGGGCCTGGGCAAACACGGCCCCTCCTCTCTCTCATTCTCCTCCTCCTCACCGCAGCCCCTATACCACAAAGCGGCACCTCTTCCACAGAGAAAGCAGCTCTGCTGGCTCTCTCCCTCGAGCGTCGCTTTAGAGCTTCTCCAACTCTCTGACATTCTCACTGTTTTCCCGCTTCCTGTTTTTTATTTTGTTAGTTTTTGTTTTGAGAGAGAGAAACCGCAAGCTCGAGAGACGCGTCCGCCACCCGCCGGACACGGGGTGGAACCGCAAAAATGGAGCCGGAAAAGGCCTGTGCGGCGCAGAAACTTTATACGACCACGCGGCCAACGGAGCGGCTTCGGCTGCGGTTTCGGCTTCGGTGTTGCGGCCACTATCCTGGACCGGAGGACTTTCTCATTGTGGTCGCCCCGATTCAACGGGCAGTCAGTCCGCCGACGATGGCGAAAGTATAGCTATAGCCGCCGAGCAAAGAAAAGAACCGGCATTTCACTGGGCACTCCAGTTTCATTCTAACTGCGTGTCTCCTTTGTGGGGGACGTCGTATTTGCGTCATCTGTAGCCTTGAAACGAATGAACATTTTATTGTGGCTCTGCCTGTCCTGCCATTCTTGTAACGCTGTTGAAAACGACTATTCGCCATTAAGCTCGACCTTGTACACTAGTCAGGGTGGGAAAATGGTGGCTCTGCCTTGACCTTTGCAGGCGCTGTTTAGAGAACTGTAAGCTGCGAATGCGCAGATTTTTATGGTAGTGTGCCGGAGATGGCAGCGATTTATTTGCTTCAAAAAACTTTAGAACGCTTCATATCACAAACGGCACGCTTTTTCATGTTTGCTAGCGAAAGCAGTAAATAATATTTCTGGACACAGGAGGTTCATGGTAGTACATTATACAATATACTCGGGATAAACTTTGACACCCGTGATGATTGCGGTTATTTAAAAAAATCTTGGTTTTGCGGAGCTAGTCTCCGACAATTGAGACAACGTGTACTACAGTTTGAACGTGCTTTTTAAAGAATAGCCACTAGAAATTTGCGTAAAGAACGAGTCTAAATGACTTTCTTGAGGCCCACATAGACTATTCAGGGGAAAGTTATTCTGGGGAAGAGTAGTGGGGAGCGGCACCTGGAAGGAATGAGACGAGGTCCTTACTGGTCGCAGTCCATTGCTCTGGTAGACATCAAGAGATGCAATGAATAGGGTGAGTTTGATACCCGACTGATCGTGCGGGCCAACTGTTTTGCAAGTTCTTCCGCCAGCTGAAGTTACTTAACTGAGCTAGTTGGTGACGTGACTTGCATGCTCATGTACAGCCGTTTGTAGTGACCACGGAAGGATGAAGTGGCAGAAAGCGACGAGATGGTGTCCTGTCCGCGAGTTTGTAAGCGCCTTAGAAGGCACTTTTTTTTTCGTTCTCTTCTTTTTATTTTGTTCCCATATATATTCTCGGCTCACAAGCCCATAACCTGTGAGAAGTTAGACTATGGAAATTTATGAATTTTAACCGGTTTATAGCAACAGGAAACATCCGGCGAGATGTTGTTTCATAACACGCTTTTCTGGCGTATTGCCATCCAGTTGTACCATTTAACTGCATACACTGCCTCTGCTTAAGCGTTTGCACAAAATTGGTTGCAGAATTCTGATCAGCTACATTCTAGAGGTTACGTACTGGGTGCATTAATAGTGTCCCGTCCCTATTGTCAACTTTTGAGCCATGTAGTAGAACATTTACAACATTCTCGAGCTTCAATATTTGTGTATCAGGTAGGATAAGTAACACTGTAATCCCTAATAGCATTCATACCTTCATAGGCGCCTTAAGTACCAAAATAAACTGCTGGAAAGCAGACTTTGCGGCATCAGATCCCCAGGTGGTCGAAATTATTCCGGAGCCCTCCACTACAGCACCTATTCTTCCTTTCTTCTTTCACTCCCTCTTTTATCCCTTCTCTTACGGCGCGGTTCAGGTGTCCAAAGATATATGAGACAGATACTGCGCCATTTCCTTTCACCAAAAACTAATTATTATTATTATTATCATCAGAAGTTTGGCGCATCCTTTAAATAGTGTAATGTTCAACGAAATACAGCCGGGTCAGAAAGAACCATTATAACAAGGCGAAGAATGGGTCATTGAACAAGAAAAAAATAACGAAACTGACGTTTCGGGTCCCGTTCGGGACTCTTGACTCGTTTGTGACGGAAGGGAACGTGCGTCTGGGGCTCCTTGATTGGATGCGTGCGCGCGTGTGCTGTGTTGGGTACAAGGGGAAAGGAGAGATGAGTACAGATTTTGTGGTAAAATGGGGAAGTTTCGTTTCGTTTTATTAGGTTTAACGTCCCAAAGCCGCTACGGCTATGATAGACGCCGTAGTGGAGGGCTCCTCATAATTTCGACCTCCGGGGTTATTTAACGTGCACTGCACACACAGTACACGGGCGTCTAGCATTAAAAAAAATCGCTTTTCATAAAAGGAAATGGAGCAGTAACTGTCTCAAATCTCGTCGGACACCCGAACCGCGCCGTAAGGGAAGAGATGAAGGAGGAAGTGAAAGAAGAAAGGAGGAAAGAGGTGTCAAAGTGGTGGGCTCCGGGAAAATTTCAACCACCTGGAAGGTGCCGTTTGCGGCCGCCACGGTCGGGTTCGAACCCGTGTCGGATCAGCAGCCGAGCACGATAACCATAGATCCACCGCAGCAGCTGGGAAGCGAGAAGCTTGTAGCACCGAAGAACGCTTAGTAGCCCCTGGTACTTGGTGCATTTCTTATTATCGTTGTACGTCTCATGGTCATCTCTTTGCATGCATGCACTGGCGCGGTCAACTGTGTTGGAAGATTCCGCCTTCCGAGGCGGAGCTCGTTTTGTGTAGTTATGTAATTATCTCGGCGGTACAAGAGTTCTAGTTGTTTTATTTTACTTTGCTAGGGCGGCTGAAAACGTTGCGTTATCGGCCATCGTAGCATCAAAGTTGTCTAAGTGATTGTCAAGGCAGATTGACGCTGCCGTTGTCATCCTCCACGTCGCCGCTAAAGCGTACTACAAGCTACAGCCACAGGCGTCAATGAGGTGCGTTTGGTAGATGCCGTCGTGATTACTCTCATTGACCAATCGTGTTCGTAGGAGCTCGTGGGCGTAGCTTTCAGACAGGGGAATGAATACAGATTATGTCACTGGCAAACAGCAAATCAAGGCGTCATAGTGTACAATAAACTGGAAATGTCAATAAATTTAATTTATGTTCGCAAAATGATATCAAATCCTCTATGTTTTCCGCTAGCTAAATTCGTCATTATATCTTGAACAAAAGCAAAAGTGCCAGCTGCGATAGGTGCAGATGGCCAGTGAGAAGTCACTCATTGTAACCGCTAACCCTACGAGCACAATGGCACGAAACTTTAAACGGTGGACTGCTGCATCAGCAGATGACGGAATGATTTTTAATCTTGTAAACTACATATTGCGCGAAAGGTAGAGTGCGTAAGCATTTTCATATTCTTTGATATTCAAAAAAGAATCTAATTTACTCTTCGTAATATGCAGTAAAGTTGTCCTCAGTAAATGTACCAGATGTTAAAATTGTCAACACAGACTCCAGAAAATGCCAAATGCTTGAAGTCAAGAGCTTATATTTCGATCTATTAACTGCCTAGGTGTACCATCTATTGGAAAAGTTTGCAATCCGTTGCGCCGCCAATTTTAATAGAGCTATGGACTGTAAACTTTTGCAGCAGACTGTGCACAACACGGTTACTTATTAGAACTGCGACAGATTATCTTGGTGTTTTTGGAAGTAATTGTGTACCTGCTGTACTGAAAGTTATCCTACGAGTTTGACGATAGGCGAATTAACACACGACCATGGTCGATTATGTGAAAATCTGCGCACTGCCCCTCCTTCTTCCGTTCCCGCACTTTTGGCCCCCGGCGCCAGCCCGGGCGTAAGCCCTTCAAATTCTCGCCGGCAAGTGTTTGCCTTTCACTCGAACCGCGGGTCGTTCCCGCGGTCGGCGCCCGGCGGCCAAGCCTGCACGGACGCAGTGCGTGTTGTCGCGCGCTGTGACGTCACCGACGAAACACCGACGTCGACGAACACCGACCTAAACGAAATAACGCACCGCGATTTCGTTTCGTAGAAGAGAAGCGACAAAAACAAAAAAAAACAAGCAAAGTCATAAAAGAGGCAGAACCCCTACTCTCCGGGTAGCCCGAACAGAGTCCGCACCCCTGGCTTGCCCTTGTGAGCTTCCCTTTTCTTCAATCTGCTCCACGACAGCGACTATGTGCTCGTCTCGAGTGTCGTATACACAGTTCAGAGTCGCATAGCAAGAGTGGATGCAGTGGTGGTATCAACATATCCGACGTTGTTCGCACGACGAGTGAATGACTTGTCTGACGCGGTCGATGCCGATGCAAAGAGCTGGAAATAGCTGCTGACCTTGCTTGTGAATGGCAGAGGTGAACTGTATGCCACTTGTTTACGACGACGGGTTTGCTGGCGTCTTTCTGTTTTCGTCGAGCCCTGCTTTCAGTGGACTTGGGTGTTTTAGATGTTTTAGCTATAAGTCGTACGCCAAGTGCAATTAAGTTGAAGAACAGGCTCGAAGTGGCACTACCAGGCACCAATGCTTGTTTCAAGGGCGTATCACATATGCAAGATGTACTATAATCTATTAGTTTAGATGCCTTAAAATAAGGCTTCTGATCCGTGTAGATCAAATTAAGCTTTCGGTAATACAGCTCATAGGGTACCTCAGGTTAATTTAAGAAATACAATGCTATGAAGGTGCTAATTCTTATAACATTAAAGGACCTCATAACAACGCTACGTGTGAAGCTCGGAACAACCTCTACAACACTATTATTGTTCAGTTAATGAATGCAGCAGTTTCGAGGTAGAGAATGTTGACACGACGACTTGTGCAGTTGAGAATTCAACTCCAACTTTTTACCCCGACCCTATTCAATTCTTAACACTTACCAAGCATACTTATTTCACAAATCCAAACACTATCTAGAACACCGTATTTTCTCCAATCCGTCTTAATGTGCACTTCCTTCTTGCCATCCCTGCATCCAAACCTCTCAGTTCCTTCCTTGGAGTGCCTGGCTGTGGTATGCTAATCAATAAGACCAACTCGCCTTGGTCACCGAGTCGCAGAATATATTGGGCACTGGATCTATGCTCTTGAAAAAAATAATTGTCTCTCTCTCGACAGCAGCGCTGTTAATAAAGAAGAAAGGCTGTCGTACAACTGCTGTTCATTAAGGTGCTACTTGTCACTCTTGCTCACAGCGATGTCGTAGCACCATTCGTTGAAGCGGCATCGCTCATATCTCCATTAATAACTTTTATTTTGCATCAGCGCTCCCATATTGGGGGGGGGGGGGGGGGGGTGGAAGCAGGCTTACTTCATGCCGAAGTTCTGACGCCCATGTTGAGTTGAGTTGAATTGAGGTGTCGAATGCTACAGGTGGGGTTAGCCTTGCTTATTCTGCCGGCAATTGCTCCACCGTAGCGTCCCTTCTATGTTAATAATGTCATAAAGCCTGTCGCAACTCGTCGCCTCTTAGTAAGGTCAGAAGCATTTCGTCTCTACGTCAAGCGAAATGGGCCGCACAGCGCCCTGGACGGAAGAAACAACGCCATGCGACCAACTTCGGAACCTCGATGGGCGCACGCTTTCGCAAATGGTCTCGACCACCTGCGAGCGACCCGAGACAATGCGCTAGAAATGCTCGCGGTCATTGGCGCGGCTTTCCCGCAAGACAGGGGCCCGCATCAGCGTCGCCGACGTGCCCGCGGATGCAGCTGCTGTCCGCGAGCCAAGCAAATTGCGTTTCGATCGCATTGGCGAGTGATTCCTCCTCTCCTACGCCGCGCGAATCGTGCCTGGCTAACAGCTGGCTCGATTGTGTACTACACTTTCGCCGAACTGGGTGGCCTGCCGGTGTGTATAACGCGTCCGCCTTTAGCGTGCAGGTACGAGAGGTGTAAGAAACGCGGTCGATAATCACGGCTCCTTCGACCTCGAAGCGCTTGCGCTAATGTCGAGTTGGTTTGAACGTGTGCGTGCACAATGCCCGACCTTTTAGAACATCTTCGAACCCGACCTTTTTTTTAATTGGTTTTTTTTTGGGGAAAAGAAATGGCGCAATATCTGTCTCATATATCGTTGGACACCTGAACCGCGCCGTAAGGGAAGGGATAAAGGAGGGAATGAAAGAAGAAAGGAAGAAAGAGGTACTGTAGTGAAGGGCTGCGGAATAGTTTCGACCACCTGGGGATCTTTAACGCGCACTGACATCGCACAGCACACGGGCGCCTTAGCATTTTTCCTCCATGGAAACGCAGCCGCCGCGGTCGGGTTCGAACCCGGGAACTCCGGATCAGTAGTCGAGCGCCCTAACCACTGAGCCACCGCGGCGGGTAAGTTTCTGAATGCACAATTGCGAAAACACTGCATATGGGTATTTGTGTTCATTAGTGACACTCTCAGATGCGAAAGTGATGCAAAAATCAGTCTTGTTTATTCTCACCATGACAAATGGAAGGTACACGTTCATGATCACACCTTTCCTTGCGTGTCGCAAAACCTGTAAGTTTAAAGTGATGCGGCTTATGAGGCTTGGACGCAACGTATGGTCAGAATGCCCGAGGTTGAAACACACGTGTGGTAGCTGGAACAACAAGATGAGGAACTCGTGAACGAACAACACAAAAGTAAAAAAAGTAATCCTACAATAAACGATATAATTACAGTCTCGGGACGTGCTTTTAAGACTCTTGCGTTACTTCTATTTTGATATTTGCAACGATTATGCGTTATTTTACTCGATGCGTACATAATCACTGTGAGGGCTAGCGCTGAACTAACGTTCCGCTCGTCAATGTGATATCAGCGACAGTTTTCAGCACAAACTTTCTTACATCGGAAAGCGCACTGAACGAAATGTGACGTGTAGCAAGAAAGTTTGAGCTTTTATGGCATTTTCTCCAGTGTGCACAAGAAAAGCACGATGCACTAAACAAGAGGTTGCTTGGCGCAACAACGAAGAGACAAGACACAAGCTCTTCCTTCTATACTTCCTTCATGGTTGCGTTATGGAACCTCAAGTGAATTACCCACTAGCCCGAACCATCACGTTTCTAAATTAAACAAGAGTTATTCTTTCGCACTTAAATGTGGTCGGGCTTATGGGCTACACAGATAGCGCCAAGGTTTCACCGCAGAACGTCGCTTCCTCTCGCTTTGCGCTATTTTCGGCATCGCATAAAAATGAGAACGCCTAAGTCCATTGGCAATATCAAGCCCGTATATATGTCAATATCTAACCGCTTTCACTAAAATCAAATAATGTTTTGGTGCCCTTAAGGTATCTTTAACATGGAAAGCAATTGAAGTTTAAAAAATGCACTTAATATACCGGTGTGTTTATACCAAGCGTGAAATTTGGTGAGAACGAGCGGGTCCTCCGAAGGCGACACCATCACTTGGTGCTCACTTCAACCACATCCATGGAAAGAGGCAGCGATCCTTATTCGTACATGTAATTTCAATCAAATGTCGTTCATATTTGGCTAAGACAAAAGGAAAGAAAAATAAATTCGTTCTCTAATGAAAACGCCCGCTGTCAATATCAGCATTTGTTGTTGTTTAGAGGCAAAAGAAATGGCGCTAACTGCCTTCACTTCTTGGTGGACACCACAGCCGCGCCGTGAGGAAATGGCGGAAGGTGGGAGTGAAAAAAGAAAAGCAGAAGGTTGTGTCGTAACGAAGGAAACAGCGTGATAAATGAGATATGCCTAAAGGTACTCGCTTTGCGCTGTGATTTCACTCCCGTTGCATACACTGGAGGTTGCTACTCTTGCCTGTGACGTCATGCGGACGCGCGCTATTGGTGACCTCAACGCGCCATATATGTGTGATCTAACGGGATTGCGAAGGGTGTCGCTTCTCATAACGTAAACGAAGGTTCTGTTACTCACGCACCCGGCGCCATAAACCATACCAGTATCGTACAGGCGCTCCTGCAATATTCAATTTAAAAAGAAAGGATCATGAAAAAGAAGATGACGATGATGATAGGGATTACGTATGGCGCAAGGGCATCTGCGGCCAAACAGTGCCATGGAACAAGGTTTTTTCATTTGCTCAAGGTGGGGTCAAAGGCTCATTTCCGAAGGATTTCTCTCTGAATAAGCCGAGCACAAGGCCAGGCCCAAGCATGTACCCATTGTATCACCGGTGGGTGCACTGGGGATCGAACCCCGCACCTCCCGCATGCGAGGCGGATGCTCAACCACTAGGACCCCGCTGAGGTATAGCCTCACTCTACGCATATGCTCGTTAGCGTCGCAGTTGAGTAACATGACACTGAAATGGACAACGAAGGCAAGAAGAACGTTCACTTCATTCGTTCAGGAAAAGGCGTTAATGTAGAGAAATACTTCACGCCATGTGCCTGCGTGTAGCTACCAATGATGGCTTGAATGTACGAGACGCAATGCACAGTTTTCCCGAAATTATGGCCGATATTAGGCTCAGTGTCCCTACCAGAAGATGCATCGAAATATAGGTGATTTCAGAATGTCCAGAGCTGGAAGTGTCATGACACTGCGACTCAGCATTGCGACTTCCATTTTTTTTTTCGCGGTAAGCTCTGACGCGGTTTCGCGACAAGACATGCAAGTGTTTCAAGTACAAAGAGCCACGAAATATATAGACGTGATTTGAGTAGACTTGAATGGAGCTTGTTTGTTGAAAAGACGCCGTACTACCTGTGTCTCTGCATTCGTGAAGGAACACGTGGCTAGAATGAAAAGCCAGAAAGAAGAATGACCACAAAGCGCCTCGCTAACTTTAGTTCTTTTCACGATTTCTGCACACTTTTCAAGACCGCTAGATGACAACACTGGGACAAACAACATGGCCTTCTAACTGGCAGTGCAAAAATACCTGCTTTAAGAGACCGCAGACATGTTCTTTCACCCGGACGACCGTAAACGAACCCAGTTCATGTTTCGTCCACGGGAGAGGGCGGGGGGGGGGGACGTGGAGGTGGATCACCATGAGTGTAACTAATGAAACGTCATCAAAATAAGCACACTGCACGCGGCGGAGAAGGCGAACGAGCTGAAACCGTGGATGTAGGAGGGAAAAAAGGAGGAGGGTTAGTGACAGACATGAAAGACGAAGGTATTTCACTGGATGTTTCACCTCCAACCGACGAGCACACAGATCAGTTCAGAGCCACGGCGGCGCTTTTTGGATCACTGCCTGCTCGCTATCCCCTCAACAGACACCCTTTCCCTGCCACGGCTACGACCCTAAGAGATCGGCTTCCCTCGGCCCGAAAAGCATGCTCCACTTGCACATGTGCGAACTCCCTCTCCCCCTAAAAACACCCTTTCTCTTTTCTCTTTCTTCTTCCTGCTCTCTCGAACCCCAGCTCAGAACCAGCCAATGGTCACCGTTCGCCGACGCGACGCTGCTGTGACGTCACCAGGGTTTCGTCCCCAGTCGTCTGTGCGTGAGCGCGAGCGTACCCTCAGTTATCCTCTCCCGCAGTGGCGGCCTTCGTCTCCTACTCTTCCCTACTTTTCCCCTTGTACAACCTTCTCTGTCTCCTCTCCAACAGCGGAGCCGAGATCAGCAGCGCGGTGCCCCTTCGCCCTCTCCCGAGCGGACCCCCACAAGATCGCCCCCTTGCGGACAGAGCGCGCACTTGCAGCGGCCTCGCCTTCCCGGCAACAGAGACCGTGAGTCGGGCCGCAGCTCAACGCCGCTAGCCGTACGCACGCACCCTGCGTCGGCTCAGTTCCGTGCGCCGCGGCCCAACCCCTGGGAAAGCGAGCTGCGGCTGCAACGCCACGCGTCGGGCACGCGCGCGCTAGGAGAACGGAGAAGAGGACACCTGCCAGGGAAGAAAGAGGTCAGTCTCGGGGGAAAAAGGGAACACAAGAGGGAGAGGACGAAAAAATTGGGGAAAAGGAAAGTGCCAACTGACCAGCACTCCTGGCAGCAAATTGCGAAGAATGGGGCCGCAGTCGGACGAGACTTGCCAAACAGGAAACTGGAGAAGAAGACAGTCTGTGTGCCTTCCGATTAAGCTATTGGGTTCTTGTCCTCGCTCGGCCCTCGTGGAAAAAAAAAAACTTTTCGAGAGTTATTGCAAAGCGAAAACAAAATGTGCGACTTCGTCGACGTCATCGTCAGCAGCCATCGGAACTACAACGACGGAACGAAAAGTGGGACGTGCACTTTTCAGTGATTTTTTTCAAGCGCCGCTGTTCGACGACTACGACGCAGCTCCCTTTCTTCGGGACGGGGGAAAGGAAGTGCCTTAGCTCGCTTTTTCCCAAGGGAGGAAAAAGGGGAGGCACGGCTGCAGCGTGGCGCCGCCGAAAGCGAACGACGACACGCGGCGGAAGAGGGGAGGTGACACCTCGTCTTTCGATCTAGCGCCCCGCTTGGTTTCGGCGACACGCCGGTGCTTCTGCGGCGCAGAGACGAACTGCTCATAATGCGCGCGAAGCTGGCTGGCCGGTCGGTGGGGCGAGCGCCGTCGAAAGCATCGATCGAAGTCCAACGGAGGCACCCGAGACTCGTTCGGCTGCCGCTGCTGGAAAGAGTCTCCTTGTACGCCGACCGAGCGGCGGCGGCCGGTGAAGCAACAGGCGTCTGCCGGGCCTCTAGCCGCCTTCCCTCCGCATCGGCCGGCGGCAGCAACAGGTAACTGGATTCTCCGCTCTTTTCTGCGGCCGCGCAACGCGCTGCTGGCTCCGGGCTTTGCGCACCGTCTCCGTCTTTGCTTCCTCGTCTTCACTTCCTTTTTTCTTCTCCTTTATTTCCTTGGTCTTGTCGTGCCGGCCTTCCCGCCCCATCTTCCTTTCCTTGGCTTTCGCTTGCGTGCGTGCGTGCGTGTCTGAGCAGTCGGTGCGGGCCCGGCCTCTCCGCTGCAGCCGCGATTCAGGTCGCACTATTGCCACTGCCGCCTCCCGCAATCATCGGCGTTCGGGCGCTAAGCCCTTTTCGCTGCCGAAACTCCTTTTTTACCGGGCGCCTGGGAACTGAAAGGAAAACGCTTTTTTTCCTCGCTCGCCACGGCTACTTGTTCGGGATTGGGGAAAAAATGGGGAGAAGCGGAAGAGCCCCGCTTGTGCTACGCCTTCGATTTGAAAGAAAAGAAAAAGCGGAAAGTAGCCGCTTACAATCCATGTATGTTTTGTTCTCGCGTTCGAAATTTCTTCCTGGTCGTTCGTATGGTAGCGCCTCCGTCGACTTGCGGCGTTTAGTGCTGGATTGTTTCGTGTATTTCAGTGCGTCCCCAACTGCGCGCGAAGGATTCGCGTTGTTTTACAGTTGCGCGAAGGAAACGAGAGAGAGGAGAAATTCGCGTCGTTGGCCGATGCATCGAGCAGCGCTGAACGCCATGGAAGAGCTTTTATGGCATGCCCCTGCATTGATCCCATAAAAGTGGCACAAATATCTACAATGTTCTGTTTGTTTCCCCATTCATACGGGCATTTGATGTCGCACCCATCGGTGCGCCTCTGACGAGGGATCAGAGACCAGTGTGACTGCATTGATGAACACTAACCTTTTCTTCGTTATGTAGCCATGCGAGGCTCCACAGCCACTATTAGATAACCACTGTGAATGCGTTCTCGCTACGACCTTCTGTTCACACTTATTGTGCATTCAAAATATCTGATTCGTGTTCAAGGTGGTGCAAAACCTCTATAACTAGGCCCGGCTATCACAGCTAAGCGGACCGCAGTAACCTCTTCCTTTGCCTTTTTTTCATACCAGTCACGCGTTAGATTTCGCTTGCGAAATTCCTATCGCAACTTTGTTTCAACAGCTGGAAAGGGGCTTCGATTTGCGAAAGGGAGCGTTGTATAGTTTATGTAACATCGTTAATGCGGCTTCGAGCTCCAAGTGGCGCATGAAGCTAAAGGATGATCTTTAAAGAGAATCTTTAAAGAGAATATACAAACACCGCAGTGGATACATTTTGATAAGCCGATTATTCAAACCTTAACGGTAGCTGCCTCGCCGCCTCAAGATGCTATTTTCATGAAATTTGCAAGATTATATACATGTAAAACTTTGTTACCTGGTTTATTTATGAACAAATTTAGAGATTATAACCCCATTATCTGGTGGCAACCTGGACATGCACGAGACATGTTATGCAAGTAAACAGCTTCACACTACGAACCGAATTACTTCGGGTTGCTGTTCACGCAAGAAAAGTGGTCCATTTATTTAAGCCATGACTGAGCGGACTGTGCACCCGTTCGACCTCGTGAGAGAGTGCTTGGGAGCGGTGGAAGAGGATAGGGCCAGGCAGACTGCGTTTGAAAAATTTACCGGGGCCGTAGTTGTTTAGAAGACAATGACGCCATGCATTCGGAATGCCTTGGCTTCTCCGGAGAGCCTGTTTATACTGTTACGACGCGCGTACATTCTAATTGACTAACTTCTACCTAGTAGCCTATCATTTTGAAAGTCTTATTAAGCGCGTTTTCTTTAATTCAATGGGGTATTTCTTGCGTAAAGGTAAAAATGGTGGTACGCGCATTTATTTGAAAAGAAACGCGCACTTTTTGGAACGAGAAAAGACAGCAAAAATGTTTTTAATGAAGCCTATCTTAAAGAGTCTCGCCTCTTTTCAAAATCCAAATGCGCAATTTTTTGTTCGCCAAAAATTGGGTTTAATAGAAGCGAGCGATGACAACGAGGAGTTGCTTTTAGCTGAAGTTTCTCGCAGTAGGAAAGATGAGCAAAATACATTAATGGAATGAGACTCGCTGCTAATTGAGTTAAATCCACGCGAAGCAAGAATAGCCCTGACAAAAATTGGTGCGCCTTCTTCGATGAAGCGAAAGATATTTTCTGCATGACTTGTAAAACCTCCAAGCGTTTTCCACATGGCAGCACTTTTGAATGTACGATCCGCTTTAATGCTCCTCTTAGATCTGCGCTTTTTGGGATCAATGCTCCAAATAATCAAATTGAGGTCGAACAAGCAGTTTCATATTAACTTCATATTTACAACTTGACAGGATCTTTTCGGCATGCTGAGATTTTTTTTTCATCTACATGTGGCAGATTTGCTTGTATTAAGTTTTTTTGCGTAATTTTTCTCATTTTTTTCTTTATATCTGGATGATGAAATTTTAGCATAGCTCATCAAATTTTAACGTAACTCATTTTGATTTTTGGGGTCCTTTACATTCACCACGTTACTATACTGTTCGTGTTCGCTAGCTGTCTTTTCTATAAAACTTATGTTGCTTTTGAGTGGAATGATTTCTGTTTGGGTCATATTCCAAACGCAGTTGAAACAACTTGAGAGCTACAGCCTGTGTAGGTTTTTACATGATGTTAACAATTGCTATGCGATAGTCGCTAAAGTAAAAGCCATTATCAAATGGTAGTATATGCATGGCGTCAGTTTTCCCACAGCATTCTTTGAACACAGGATAATACAAGGATCTGTTCATGACTCTCTTTTGTTCGTAATATTGGCTACTAAAAAAGCTGGCGTAGAGTTCCACAGATCTGCCTGCTTAATAACGTAATGAACTGGCATCGCGCTTGGCTCGTCGATCTTATCATTAACTCATGTGAATTTTTGCGCATTCCAGTGACGATCACTATCTCTCCAAAACAGCTAGCAAGCGATCTTTCTTTACAGTCAGTAAAATCATATCATTAACTCAGCATACATATAAATAAAACATCTGCACAGATGAGTAGACACATATAATATATGAAATCCCTCAAGTGCTACCTTAATAATGTATAATGAACTCGTATCTATCTTTCTTTATCGAACTTGCATTATCGCATGCAAATTCTTCCTCATTTCAGTGCCGATCACTCTTTGTCCAAAACAGCTACTAAGTGATCTCCGTTAAGAGTCAGTAAAATCTTACCATTAACTCAGCATTCAGATAAGCACAACATTTGCACCGACGCACAAAATCTATGAAATTAGAAGCCAGTAGTGCCAAGGATACCTGAAATATAATTGCCATAACGTATAATCTCACATAAGATTCCTGCTGCACACCTTCCGTATTAGACTGGGACAGTGCCTTTTGTGTATACAATATCCTAATTTATACACATTGATCGAGGCTCAGGCGCCAGTATAGAGCCACTGAGATTTGTTTTATACTCACTACCTGCAACCAACCCCACAGCCAGCATCGAGACATGTGCAAGCCAATATTAATAACCAACACTTGCTTTTCGCAGATAGATGTCACGTATGCGCTTTTTGCTTGCAATCTCTCAGCATCATACGCCACGCCGGTCCCCTTGAATTCAGCCGCCTCATTTTCCTCTGCTCGTCTTTAAAGTTAACGCAAATGTAACATACCGAGCTTGAATAACCTCATGTGCCCTTACTCATTTTCCTCCAAAACTTTCAGAAAATTGAACCGCCTTCCTGCAGCACTAGCAAACATTATCGACCCCACTCTTTTTAAGAGTGCATTAATCAGCGCAGTGTAATGACCCCGCACTAAGTGATTTTTGGCTGTTTTCGCTATAGTTGGCTGTTGTCTCACTCACCTGCCATGCTGACTTATTTTTGTATCATTTTGTGCCTATTAATTTTATTTTTAATTTTTAATTATGACAGTTTTTAGCCACCTTATGGTTTATGGTTTATGAGGGTTTAACGTCCCAAAGCGACTCAGGCTATGAAGGACGCCGTAGTGGAGGACTCCGGATAATTTTGACCACCTGGGGTTCTTTAACGTGCACTGACATCGCACAGTGCACTATCCTCTGTAGCATTTAGACTCCATCGAAATTCGACCGCCGCGGCCGGGATCGAACCAGCGTCTTTCGGTCCAGCAGTCGAGCGCCATAACCACTCAGCCACCACGGTGGCTTTTAGCCACCTTCGATAATGTATTCAGTCTCAAAGCATTGTATGTAAGAAAGTATGATGTTGCGCAGCGACAGCTTATTGCCGTAGTATATTAAAGAAGGAACCTTTTAGTGATGCTTCCCACTTCTTTCTGACCGCGCTATTTATCGAAAGCTGCTGCTGTTTGGGGATGTAGGACTCTTCGGTGCCTGCGTATCTGGACAAACTATCTTACTCTATATTCTGCAAACTCGTCTTGCGAAACATTTCCCCTTCTTGATTTAGAACTCGCTGGGTGAGTCACTGCTTATGACGAAACACTAAAAATGTAACGGAGTTAGTGAATCGCAATATGCGGCTTGAAGAAATAAATCACATTGCGCATTGCTCAACGGCCGTAAGCTAAGTTTTATGTATACTTTTATGTAGAAAGTTACGAAATTATATAGCTTCTTGTGAAAATACAGGTTATGAAAAACGTTGAATTCCGTTTTACTTTTCTTCTGGGTACCAGAAAGATCCGTTAGTGAGTTTGCAAGCAAGCATATTTGTTCGATTTGTTGAAGCAAATTTAAGCGTATAGGTAATTAGCAGTAGAGTGCAGAGTTGGAAGAGTAGGTACATGATTCTAGAAAGAAAACCAGCGCAAAGGACGGAGACACAGAGCAAGAACACAGGATGACGCTGGACAATCGACTGCGGCTAGCAGAATGCGCCCGGAGTTGTGGAAGCAACTTGCCGGTGCGCTGACTTGTCTCGCTTGCCAGATACATCGCTTCAAGTGAACAGAAGCACCGCAGGGAAGAAGTTCTGCTAAGTGCACCGCGATGCATGTTAACAAAACCGAACGTCGCAATGCAAGAACTAAACTCCTAAAGGTGGACACGTCTAGCTCTGCCCCCAGTGTTCACTGTTTTTTTCTGGCTGTGTTGTGTCTTGCGACAAACACGTAACGTTCTTTTAAATGTACTACTGAAAAGTTTTTAGGCTTTACAGCATGACACACGCAGAACTCCAGCATTTCAAGTCTTTGAAAGGTGAACAGGACCTTTCTCCCACCCTTTTGTGGGCCTAAAGTCCCAGAAATGCTACTAGATGTCTCGTAGGGAAACCATGGTAGCCAGGTGACTTTTGAAAAAGAGTATATATCAGCATAAAATGCTTTCATGACTCATAGGATCGGTAATTAAAAAACCATCGCTGGCGGTGTTCTAGGAAACAAATGACGAAAACTTACCACAGTGGTACGGCAAGTAATCAGCGTCAGCCGGTTCCTGAAAACGAGGAGAAGGAATGGTTGAAGAATTTACGACGCAAGGGATAACGACTGCGGTGATTATTGCTGTGATGGTGATATCGAGTCGATAGGTAACTACCACATGACGAGAACGCGTGTTATTAACGCGAAAGCGCTATTCCTATGGGCAAACCACGATAAAGATATTGAGATGTTTGTGGGTTTGTGCCAGGGGAAGAAGCAACTAAAAATAAATCAAATAAATAGCCCAGACTAGGATTTGAGCCCACAGCGGTTCGAACAGATCAGCTTCGCTGGCCACTGCGCGAGAGCACCAGGCTATCGCCGCAGTTTTTTTCTTATTGCATGGAAGTACAGCCACCCTGACCACCCTGACAGGCTTCAAATCAGCTATCGCCGCAGCCGATCACGCCTCGTGTTAACTGCAACACGCTCTCACGCTGTGCACCGCACATCGTCGTCTTCATCAACTTCATCTGCGGCGTGAAAACGCAGATAATTATCTGTCTTCATCATCGTCGTTATCGTTCATGCCACTCTGCTTTCGCACGTTTATAGAATTTAGGCGAAAATTCTCCTTCATTTTTAGGTTTGGCCACTGCATTTGCTGGCTCTGTGCCATTTCCGGTTCTTCCATCCTGATTACGCAGGCTTTATGGGCGGAAAATGTCTGAATGTGTACGCAATCGCTTTTGCACTTCACCTGTTGCATGTACTGCAGGATAACGCCCATGCTTCATGATGTTGTTGGGTGCACTTCACTGGTTTCGTGAGAAAGGTACCTTGATCATACTCCTCCATGAACTGTTCGTATTTCATGATCGTTGACGCTGAAGAAGGCAGCAAAAAATATTGAAGGAGCATCGGCTAGCTAAAACTGGGACAGAAGACGACGAACTTAAGTATCTTTTGCTAATAGGCACTTGGAGAAATTTGGCTGCGTCTTGCTGCGAACGTGCTCCTCACTTAATGACGGCGAATGTAGCACGAGAAACGGGCTTTGGGTACTGGTGGTCACGTGACCATAGGCGACCCTCGAGGCTGAATCGCACCTGTGCATTGCGGACGCCGCCGGCTAAGCGAAACCAGGAAAAATGGTCTAGAATTACTAAAGCAGCAAAACTCACTTTATAATATGCCCGCATAGAAGCCCTCATGTTTTAACCAGGCTATAGTCAGTATACAAATTTATCCCATTCTTCTTGAGGAAGCAAATCGGCAATTGAGTACAGAGATGTGACACCGCCAAGAGCGCACAGTATTTGACCTCTGTCAGGCTGAACTACCCCTAAACCAACCTTTATGAATGACTGGGGCATGAAACGACGCTGGTTTACCTTTTACAAATCCTTTGAGGCTTCTGTGCTTCGATATTTTGCGTGATTTTAACGATTCAACTTCTGTGTTTCAAATATGGGAAGAAATTTAACGCTACTTCAGCATTCCAGTGCCAATTCGCGACTTTTCTGGACGTTTCACAGCTAATTTACCGCCCTGAACGCAAGAATAAAAAGCAAAAATGGGAAAAATTTTGTTTTTGGTTTTGTTTTGATTGCTCATATAAAATGAATTCTTGCGGAATAAGAAACAGTTGACAGTTTGCGCTGTGCTTGTGCGTGATTTTTTTTTTCGTGCCTTGTCGCGATCGTAACCTGAGTAGCGCTCTAGCGATGCCAAGGAATAAAAAGCAGCGACTCCAATTCAGAGCATTACTGAGAAATATGCATACCGGCATTGTAATCTAAACGGTAAGACTGGAAGCGTTCGTACTATCACAGCGGCTCTAGTGCTTTCAATAAATGCAGATTGCAAATAGCCACCGCTTTATGTAACGAAATTGTGCTCTCAAGTTCCCATCGTTTATCCGTATGCTGTCATCATTTAAACAAGATGGACGAAAAACCAAATCAGAGAGCAGGAACCACCGCTCCACCCTCTGACAACGCGCCCGCAGAGCAACAGCCGCAAACTCGATATTCATTGAATTCGAAGTCGAAATACCGCCACGCGAATAATGCTAAATATCGTCGCGAAAAATACCAAACCCGCAAATGTAAATGTCCAATCGAGAAAATCAAACTTCAAAATACCTACGCTGACACAAAATCCAATTACCAACACCCCATACAGCACGACAAACAACGGACACGCGAGGCACCGCGCCTCGCAAATCGAACCTGCATGCAATCCGACACCAATGCAATCAGCAACGTCGCCACGTCGAGCCGAGTCCCCATTCTCTCTCTCCGGGTTCTAAATACGGGAATCAATCTTCAGAGCCGGGGTCGCGATCAAACTCTCACCCAGTATCCCTACATACCTACTCCGCAAAAGCCCAGAGCGATCGGCTTGTCTTCACAAGGGCGCGCGCGACAAATTCGGTTTCTTTCCGACCAGCGCAGCCGAACGAACAATTAGGGAAGCGAATGAATGCTCCCCAAGCCGCAGTGGGAAGAGCGTCTCTGCGGGAACTCATCCATGCGATGCAACCCTCCGTGCCAACAATGCGCAACACCCTTCCCCTTTCACTCCCTATCATCCCCTGTTCCCTCTATGCCTCCCAATGCATAGGAGTGTTGCCTGAGGCAGAGAACGGAAAGGGGAAGGTGGAGGGAGGGTGGACGTTGATCGGAATTACAGACGCACGGAGTTCCTTGGCGTCAGGTGTGGGGTATACGTAGTGGGTCTCGGTGTATATAACGCGCTGCGAGAAGTGGGTGCAGATAACTCACAGCGCAACCGGTTAATTTGAGCAGCGCGAAATTCCCCTGCGGCCCTCCCTCACTCCCCATTCTCTTCTCCCTTTTCCTCCTGCTGCTCGCGAGCGTTAAAGACAAAGGGTCGTCGCGTTGACGCTGGTGGGGCGAACGTATACTGCTGCCGCACTAATTATACGAAACCCGACGAGCGAAGAAGAGTGGAGGATGCACTCGCGAAACAGCTACACCATGCGCGAGGCTCTTGACGCTACTCACATTAACCCTGGCGGCCGTGTTTTTTTTTGCTTTCTCTTTTATCTCTGCAGCATTTTCAGGTGGACGAACGAAAACCCCGTATACTTATTTCTTGTTCATATTCTCTTTCTTCGTCATTGATTTAAATGACGCTGCATGAACGATATGTAAGCTTAGGAAAGGTAAAAGTAGTGATACGCGCCGAATTCACGCTTGTTTATTTTATCACTGATTTACATCTGCTCCTGTCGTTAAGAAAACTGACACGAGTTTGCGGCTCTGTATGTAGAAGACGCAGTTTGAATTTATTCCTGATTAACTTTGTAGTTTGAGTTTATTTCTTTTTCAAAGATGCAAAGTTCGGAAATGAAGTTTTGTCGCGACGTAAGTAAAGTAATGTCGTTTAGCATGCCGATGTAATGCTCATGACTTGTACATAACTTTCGATTTCTTGCACCATCTGTTGCCGAAGTTTCCAAAATGAAATGTCCTTGATCAAAGTGGGCGTGGTTCTAGAAGGCAGAGCAAGCGATGACTACCTACAGCTTTTCTTAGAGCTGACGAGGAATCCGTCTGTTGCTGTTGGTTTCGTGCAAGAGAATTAGCAGAGGAGTTTTGAGAATGTGTACGTGGCACGCACATTTAGCTACGGGTGCACTGGGTGGAAACTGTCCGCAATAGATGATGCGACAATTAAGTTCGTTATCACGAAATTCATCTTTAATAAAATGAAGGCTAGAACACGAGGTGGTACAAGCAGGCAAATGCTAACTAGTACTGCGCTCTGAACTGCAATAGTGACGTCCGCATTGATCGATGTGTGAGTCAGTCCGTTAAACAATCAGAGTCATCCAAATTGAGAAATGTTTCTAGAGAATACCGTCAGATTAACTCTGTTTGGAAAAGCCAAGCGCAAAAAATAAGAGGAAATTGACTTGCGCGAAATATCTTTTAGCAGAGCGCAATAATTTTTTATCGAGCAGCGAAACACTCAGTTTGGAACCACGACGCATTCGCGTCAGCAGAATAGGTGATCTGCGTCCTCCGCGACCCAGTGTGACAAGCGCTCGAAATCGTTGGTATTAAAACTCCATTATCTAAAGAACCATTCTTGATAGCTGTCCGTAGCCGAGGTGCAAGGAACGAACGATCGAGTCAACATCAAATTAACTTGTACTAAAGAAAAAAAAAACGTGTCCAGCACGTTGCAAAGAGATCTTGGCGCACAGCTGTCACGTCTCTCAAAGATCACCTCATTTCACCACCTCATTATAACACTCAAGTCCAAGGTCCACCTTTGCAAGTGCGGTCTAGAACCACCCCCTAACAACAGAAATATCAGCTTTGGTTTCCGCTCAAGTGATTTACACGTCACTTTGATAAGCTGAGCGCCTTTTTTTTTTGACTAAGAACATGCAACTTGTTTTATCGGACCATGAGAGTTACCATGCGGCGTTTTTTGTCACAACCTACTATTCATGTTGCGAGATGTCTTTCAGAATTTCACGGTGGATTGCGCGCTGTGTATCATAATGTTATCATTATTATTTCAATGTATCTAGGAAGCGCCCATTATCTATGACGTCATTTATTATCCTGAATTAATGTCCATCTTTGGAAGCTGACAATTTAAAGACAGAAGACTTTATAAGATTTTCTTTGTTATTCAAGTATAGACACTGGTATTTCGCATGTACTTCAAGAGAGGTAAGGTGGTTCATCAAGGGGGTGTGTAACCACATCGATGCCATTTTCTCGTGTGCGCGTTTATCTTTTTTGCCTGCCAAGTTCTAGAGACGAAAGCTCACTAGAGTCACACAGGGGGTGTCGATGTGTCGTTATTTTCAGCCCTTAATTTGCTGCGGAAGGGGCAGTCTTCCTGCGGAGCGCTTCGTTGGTCAAAGGATACGCTCTCGAGCGCACGGTACGTAATGCGCTCACAATCACTAGTTCATTTCCTATGTGCGTTTGCTAATTAGCTGCTGAAATGTTACAACAGTAGTCACTTATCAAAAAGCATGTGTGTGTGTGTGTGTGTGTGTGTGTGTGTGTGTGTGTGTGTGTGTGTGTGTGTGTGTGTGTGTGTGTGTGTGTGTGTGTGTGTGTGTGTGTGTGTGTGTGTGTGTGTGTGTGTGTGTGTGTGTGTGTGTGTGTGTGTGTGTGTGTGTGTGTGTGTGTGCGTGCGTGTGTCCGTGCGTGCGTGCGTGCGTGCGTGCGTGCCTGGTGACAAATTATATTTTGATCAAAGAGTAAAAGGAGTAAAAACAATGACAATATCTGTACACAATCTTTAATAAATTTAATAAAAATGCTGGTAAGCCGGCATTCAAGCTAACTTCTAACTCTATTGCTCTATATCGTTTCTCATATATGAGAGAACAAACGAATCTTGCAAGCAAAACGTACAACCAAACAGGGCGTCAGGTGAACCTTTGAGCCGATGTTTTAATTTTGTTATAAAAATAGGTAACGCACCCAAGAGGACATTCCTGATAGTTAATTTAGGTTCCACCCATCTCTTTGTCTAGGAGATAGGGAAAAAAAACTAGAAGTAAACAAATGCAGTTATCCTCCAGGCAACTGCTTTTTTTACCCGGTCACGTAGCGTCACAAATAAAGGAACAAGCAATGGAGTATTTTTGTTTTCGATTGAGAAGCAAGCAGACAAAGAAACAAGTGGAAAACCTAGCTAGCCAGTCGTTCTTCCTCCATTTTCGATGGACGCATACGAATAAATAGCTGACCTTTCGCTTACTCGCTTTTTTGTTGCCAATGCAAACCGGTAAAGAAGCAGACAAGGAAACAAACTTCGCTTATGACAGGCCACGCGCCTTTTCTTCGCGCCTCCTGATGCAGCGGCGAGCGCAAGGATGGAGCGTTATTTAGCGCCATGCAGCCCAGCGTTCAGGTTAGAAGGTAGGCAGGAAGGCAGGCAGACCTGAAGGCGCCCAACCCGAATGCAGGGCAGAACATCCAGGACAGGCGTGTTGTACCCAGGGCAGCAGGGAAGTCGGAAGCCACCTTGATCGGCCGGCGGCGTACTACAATGCGGGCCTTATTCTCTTCCCCTTCTCCCAATTTCTCTCGGCTCCGTTTCCCGACCATCCCCATTGTTCCCGCTTCCCCACGATGCTGCCAGGGCCGGAGTCTGCAGCGTGAACCTAGATAGGAACGGAGGGAAGCAATAGGGAGGTTGGGGGAGCGGCATGGGCACAATGGCGTGAAGCGGTGGTTTGGGGATGTCTGCGCTCTGCCTTCTGCTCGGCCTCTCGGCAGCCTCTGTGCGAGTTCAGCCGGGAAAGGAATGCTCGCTGGTGAGAAAAGGGGCGGGATGGAGGCGGCATGGCAGGGAAGGAGGGAGTCCCGCGTGCCTGAGCACCATTTTTACAAGGAAACATGCGCAAAGGAAAGCAGAAAGATGGGGTCTCTTCTTAAAATAGAAATAGGGAAAAATCACAGGGTGGTTGCCGTCTTTATGCAAAATTCAGAGACAACTGCTTGAGGCACATAATGGGTATAATTTATTTGATCAATTTTTATTTGTCTTCATATCTTTTACAGCGCACGTGACGTGACTGTAAGGCCAGTTGTTTCTTTAAATTGTTCGGACCACTACAGGTGTAATGCGTTCCAGGGACCTTCAGCGTGAAGTCACTCTGCGGCCACAGTGTTAGTACCACTCAGCATCGCCAATCGCGATGGCGCTTTGAAATATAGAAATGCGGGTCCTCACGCATCAAGGTTGCCCCGTGGCCATGGATATTTGCTGCTCAGAACATGGTCGCGGGTTCGAATGGCGGCCGTTGTGGCCGCATTTTGCTGGGCGCGAAATGCAGAGGCACCTGTGAACTGAGATTTTGGAGTGCGTTTCAGAACACCAGGGGGGTCGGAATTAATGTCGACGCCTGTTTATTTTTTGTCCGCATCATAACTTCTTCCCTTTAACTCTTTTCCTTCTGTAAATTGCATGCTAGCCAAATGGAATCCTCTTTGGTTACCCTTCCTGCGCTTCCTCTTTCTTGTAAACAACACTGTGTGTATATGTGAGTGTGCATCATTGGGCGTTTTACCGTCATCCTCTGATATAGCCTGCCATGTTCATTACACGGCTAACATCTCCAGTTATCATTCCAAAGAGTGTCCTCCTGTTCCCTGCATTCACCCTTGTTTTTTCTCTGTTCATCGTCGCAGCAGATCGCAGCCGCACCAGAGAGGGAACGACACAACACGAGCTCTAGTGCCGTGTCATGCCTCCTCTGGTGCTGTTTCTTTCTGTGTCTATTCAAGGATAAATGTCGTCCCACTCGTACAGCATTCCTGTATAGTAATCCAGCTCCAGCTTCCGTCCTAACTGTGAGCGTAGGCGCAGGGCGCCCTCTAGGTTCTCTATCATTCAACGAAGGTCTCCCGTGGTCCATTATTCAGCTTTCGTAGTGAACGTGCACGATATTCCATTAGATTTGAGCCACGGATTCACATTGCATCAGCCTTATGTGGTAACATGAGCTCGGCACAAGGCACGGAGCAGGCAGTAGGAGAAAGAATAGTTATTCCGTAAACAGCTAGGGGTCGCCACGTTTTAAAAACTCTGTTTCTGAACGGCTGATCTTGGATTAACGCGAGCTGGCCACATTGTACGCCTTACGTCAACGCTCGCCGTAAGAGGGCGCTACGCGGCACACGAGTGATTGCGAGTAATCTCACTTGCATAACGGGGATTTGCCGAAGAACAGTTGCATAGTGGCGTACGCTCACCAGCCTGAGTGTTTCGAGATGCTTCCGAACTTTTTTTGTTCCCCTTCTGGATTTTCCGTATGCTGAGCATAATGCTTGTATTTTACCAATATTGTAAGCAACAAAGAAATTAGAAGCAAAAGTGCGGAAGAAAGTGCTACTCTTTCTTGAAATACGTCAGGAATTTCCGACAAACCGGCTGAGGAACTCATTTTTATGAAAGCTGCTAATGTTAACAACTTTGGGAAATTTTCTCTTGATTTTTCTCATTTACATATCTCTGCCGCAAGTTTCCTTTGCCTAGTGCACTAGTATGAAGCGACGCATGTGCCGCCGTGAGCACACTTAATACGAACGTTTCTACTGTATTTAGTGCCGTTGGGCATCGGCCACTGGGTATGAGACATTATTAGGGTGGAAGCAGGGCACGAGATTTCTGCAACCACTGCAAACACACCATGCAGCATGGCCTTGGACTCAGCGCCCAGAGCTCGATGGCCGTAACGTAAGTGCAGGACGCGCAATCGAGCGTTCGTGTTAAGCGTGCTCACGGCGGTACACATTTGACAAAGCTTTTAAAATATGAAGCTCAAATATACAATCTAAACAGAAACGAATAAAAAGAAGGCAAGTTGTCCTCAAGCGTGGTACATGCGTGGCTTCATAATAGTGTACTAGGCAAAGGAAACTGGCACCAGAGATATAGAAATTGAAAAATCGAGAGAAAATTCCCAAAAGTTGTTTAGATTAGCAGCTTTCATAAAAATGAGTTCCTCAGCCGGTTGGTCGGAAATTCCTGACGTATTTCAAGAAAGAGTAGCACTTTCTTGCGCACTTTTGCTTCTTATTTCTTTGTTGTTTACAATATTGGTAAAACATAAGTATAATGCTGTGCTATAGAGGACAGCTTACTCCCCTTTTGACTCCCACATGTGCCTATTCCTGTTTACAGTGTAGAGTACACCGCTACTTTTTTCTATAAATGTTTAACTGCGCAAAAATTTTCCCGCGGTCTGCTTGAGAAGCCTAATTATAAGTCGCAGGTGCGAAACCTTCCCAAATTTGCTTTCGAAATTCTTCTTTCTTTTCTCGACTGTTTCCGTACGCCAGGAATACTGCGTGCGTGAGCGCCGCGTCAGCTCAGAGCTGGATGGAAAGAATTCCGCGTGAACGAACATGCGTGAGAGCCGCCTAACAACAATTGCAGCAATAGCGAGCCCTGCTACGACTTCTTTAAATATTTAACAGCACAAGAAAATAGATTCTTTCCCCACGTGGCTGAGGAGCATACTTACACATCCGTACTTGGAAAACCTTGCCGCATTTTCGATCTGTGCGCGGCGCAGTGCGTGCGAAGGCCATCGCCAGTTCATAAAGAAGGCTCCAACAGTAAGAGCACTCGCGGCCGACTAGCTGCGTCGTTTCGCGAGCAGCAAACGGGGTAGGCGTTTTCACGAAGCGACGTCTTAAGGGGCGTTAGTGGTGGAATTAAATAGGCGCTCCGTGGTTCTGCGATGCGCGCGAGGAAGATGCGATTAATTGTGCGCTGATTTAGTTTCCATGGTCTTGAAGGAGGGAAGGTGATGTTCGCGATAATGTAGCACGTTGTGGCAAAGTGCCACGGATTTTCCTCTGTTGTGATTTCAGCAGTGGATGATTGTTCTCAGTTTGTTTGCCTCTTTCAAGGGGCAGTAAATTGATTACGACACAGTGGCGCATGAAGGCACACACACACACACACACACACACACACACACACACACACACACACACACACACACACACACACACACACACACACACACACACACACACACACACACACACACACACACACACACACACACACACACACACACACACACACACACACACACACACACATATATATATATATATATATATATTAATTCTCTGATAGTTGGCAGAGTCAGAGTCAGCAAGTGAACCGACCAGATGTAAAACTACTGTCGTTCATTACTATTCACTGAAGGGTCAAACGTGCTCTTCGGGTAGTAGCCACACGGATGCTCCTACTGCAAGAAACGATCCTGATGATACCCTAGTAGCAATGTCGCTGCGCTAGGGTGGATGTCAATATGTAAGTATGACCTTTCTACATTTACCCGCATTTTAAGTGGTAAAACGTGATACAAGACCGCTAACTTCACAAAATGGAGCTGTAGGTTACGGCAACTCAGAAATCGGCTCGAATTTTCTTCAGAGGCTGTTTGTTACTAGGTGACAGCAGTAAGTGCCGTCAGGTATGCTAGTATTGCGGCCCGGCGTCTTGAGATAGATTCTAAGAAACTCTGCAAGCGCGTTTAGTAGAAATGAACTTGGAATTCTTGTTAAAAAATATGCAACTTGGTGAAACTCTCCTTTTATAGGCAAGCAGTACTCGAATTCACGTCGTTTAATACTAAACGATTTTTCGTCACCCAGCTTTTGCGCATAGAATTATAACCATGTGTGATACTTTAACCTCTTTGGAAGGAACAAGAAAAGGTAATGTAACGCAGCAAACGTAATTTATTACGTTTACGAGACTGATTTGCCAGCAGCGTAAAGCTGATTCCAAAATTGACAATGTCGGTTAGCAAGAAGCACCTTCCTATCACGCAGAGTACGCCCTTTTAAAAATTTAAAAACTGTCAACTTCACTATACCTGGAATATGATTCGCTAGAGCGAATTATCCTGAGGAAACTTTTGCAATACTGGAATCAAGAGCAGCCACATTTCCTGTCATTCATTTCACTGTCATCATCATCATCATCAACCCAAGCAGAAGTTATACAGCCTTCACTGCTGACTACCAGACAAAGAACTTTTCCTAAGTATTGCCTAAAGCTTAAGATAGAAAAAACCTGGAACGCAAATGGAAATATCAGTTTTGCATAAAATAATGCATTATATATTTTAGTACTCATCGCTATCTCTAAACAATAAGACTCAAAATGCGAGACTCAAAGAATGAGGGCTTTCTCAATAACCTACTTTAATGTGGGCGCGACATCTTAAACCCTTAATTCGTGCGAAGCGGGAGCTTCTCAGCTTTGACATTTCCCTTTAATATGCAATTCTACTGGGTAGCGAGAGCTTTGGGCGCATGCTGATCGGCAAAAATAAATAGGAGAATACGAATTTTCTGCGAAGTACAAGAGCGCTTCCAGCGAACCATGTTTGGCGCAGAAAAGTCGCCCCTCGCTTGTCAAGTGCAGTCTGCGCCAAGGACTACCGCTGTGTTTCCCCACCTCCGGTATGTGAAGCGCAAGGACTTGACACGGTCATAATGCATTGAATATGGAGTCTGCTGCGACTTCGCGACGGCGGCAACGATAAAAAGAAGGGGGAGAAAGCTAGCAGGCGATAAGCAAAGCTAAGATTCAGCGTCATGAAATGGATGAAGCATTTGCACATGCGCAACAAGCAAACGAGATAAACTCAAGGCAAGGGGGCGACGATGCGTTGAATAGCGCAGCGCCCTCGCGCGACATCTACAAGCCGTTGCGGTGGCATGCATGGAAACAAACATTTCAAGGAACTTAAAGCGCCAAGGAAAGAAAAAAGACAATGAATAAAACAACACGCGTTCAAAAGGGGAGAAACCCGGGTGGAGAAGAAGTGGACTACTTCGGAGTAAGGCACTGCAACCACCTTCTTTTTTTCTATTTTATTCCTGCTGCTTCTCATTTCCACTTTCTGGCGTTGACACTGCTGAGAAGATTTTCTAGAAAAAACTGGCAAGAAAAAATTATGTAACAGACAGGAAGATTGATAGTAACCACGCACACCACGCATTCTAGGTACTGGCGTACACACCGCAAAGACTACGCACTCGGCGTGCTCTTCCCCGCCTTCGTCGTTCAATGCATCAATCTTGTCACTTTCTTGCCTGGCTACGAAAATAGCTTCTTTTTTTTCTCTCTCTCTTTCTCTCGCTTCATTTCGGCCGTTTTTCCTTAGCGTTTCGCCAGCCAATATTGTCGAAGCTAAATCTTTTTCGTGTCTCCGCCTTGCAACTTGCGAATGCGCGGGCCACAAACTGTACAAAGGAGGGGGGAGGCATGGAATCTTACAGTTCTGTGCTTGAAGTCTCTGATCCATTTTCCGCGCACCAGGGTGCCGAAAGTTCGGCGTTTCAGCACTCGCGGCACGCTGAAGAGACTGGGGAATGAAGTCACGAAGGCGTTCCTAGGCAATCCTGGTGGGCGACCAGAGCGGCTCCCGAATGCTGACGACCAATCACAAGAACCGACGTGGCGATGGTAAGGACGCCAGACATGAATCGTGAACCCGCTCCACGTAAAACGGTTTTACAGGTGCTTCTTCGTGTATCTAATCCATCGTTGCAAACACTGCAATGAATATATATTCTGTGTATGTTCTATATGGTAAGGTTAATAAAAAAATTCGGCAGCGACACTTCAGACTGCTTACGTGAGGAAATGCGAAAGCATGTCGTGGGCGCAAGACATAGACGTCTGGTTGCGGTTTTTGCGAACTGAGTTTATTTCAGGCGAAGAGCCTTTTTTTATCGAACTATAACACCCTCCCCCCTCTCACTCACTCACTCACTCACACACACACACACACACACACACACACACACACACACACACACACACACACACACACACACACACACACACACACACACACACACACACACACACACACACACACACACACACACACACACACACACACACACACACACACACACACACACACACACACACACACACACACACACACACACACACACACACACACACAACACGTATGACACCACACGAACGCTGTACGACGAAAGGTTGCATGGAAAGTATGAGAAGGCATACAATTGAAGGTGCATATGTCGTCGGCTTGGATCTCTGTCGCAAGCTAGCCTCCAACTTGAGTAGCACATGTAAGCTATATGCGACGAGAAAACGTATGACACCACTCAGAGCGCTGTATGACAAACGGCTGTGCCACAGTTTTGGTACGAATGTGGGGAAAACTGGCGCGTCTACCAGTGGCAAGTATATACAGACACACTACATGTACACGATTGTGTGTAGTGGCGGTGGTTGGCTTTTGGTGTGCGTCATACTGCCGCTTGCTGACTTTGCTTTACTTTTGTTGCATTTTTCTTGCCATCGCTGGGATTTTCTGTGCCATCCGCGAGTACACGCATTAACACACGCCACCGGCTTTTCTCGTAATGGGGCTAGTAATGCTTTCGCAATAAAATAATCTCCGAAACTTTTCGCGCCACAGTGATGTGAAGGGACAAAGATGGGTATATTATTTTTGATCGTCACTGTGCTGGTAGTTGCGCGGTGATTACAAGTCCTCATGAGCACCTTTTCTACGCTATTCTGTCTAAACATACACACATTGGTACCCAGTGTGTTGTAAGCAGCAATGTGTCGATACTGCTGGTTATAGAAATTACGTTCATCAAGTGCGGTACGATATGATGTGATGACTTGTAAAGTGGTTTTTATTCTTTACTCTGACGCCATGATCTGAAAGTCTGATTAATGTTTCGAATAACTCTACCATTAGGCAAATAATATAAAAGGAATAATTTTTTAATTTCTAATATTAAGCCTGGTTCAATAAGAGCGACAGTGATACTTAGCATATAGAAGATCTGAGTTAAAAAAAATTTAATTTACTTATTTTACTGTTCTTTACTTACAAGTTTTTTTTCTTGTCACTTGCATCTTGCAAAGCAGTAGTAAGTAGGGGCGGGTATCAGTTGGCATTCAATGAAGTGTCGACTATATGCGAACATGACAATTTTTGTTTAATGGAATAGCACTATTTATAGACTGAGTAAGCCTCGTTCAAGCGGGGTGGTTTATGGATGACTGAACTGTGGCACCACCAGCTTTTTCTGTGCAACAGCTCTACCGATCTATGTGGTTGCTGATGGTAAAGGCAGTTCATAAAATACGACAATCTGCATCGGTTAGTGCTGCAATGCTAATAAGTCTCGATACTATTTCTTTTTGTTTTGAGCGCAGTATCAATGCGTCCAGCAGCAGGTATCATTCCATGCACCGATCAAGAAAATCCGGTGGCAGCAAAAGCAAGAAAAACAATTTCAGTTTTAGAAATCACTTCATGAACGTTTATATGAACCCAAAGGAGTTACACCTGTCATTGAATTCGATTAACATTATATAATGTCTGCCTGGCAAGAGTGAAGAATTCGATAATCTTTTTTAAATACCAGTTAAAAACAATGATTTGTTCTGTTCTCAATTCCACCTTTCACTCCTTTTTTCGAGCCACTGCCATTACATACACCTGCCGGACGGAAATCTGACATTGTCAAGCACATAATAGCCGAGAGCATAGATCTCAACCTCACAAAGCGGATGGGGTCGATCTCGAAGAGAAAAAAATGGCAATGTCGATGTCGAGTCCTCCCCATTCACACGCACGCGCACAGAAGACTGATAAACGCCCCAGGTAGCCAGAAAAAGGGTACGCGACCCTAGCCAAAGAAGTCAGGTGTTCCAGAAAGAAGCCAACGGCGTGTGGCCGCTTCGATCGTGTGCAAGAGCCAGCACCCGACTCCCTCCGGCTCAACAAAAGGAGAAGGCGGGAAGGTGGGGGAAGGAGGGGACTGGAGTCTTACGCGCCAGTCTTGTGTCACGCCCTTAGCGATTCGGTCAAGCCGAACAAAGAGTCACCGGTGGCGCGAAAACGCCCATTTCTGCTTTTCCGCTAGGACTTCTTCCCATCGGAAATGCATTTGGATCACGTGTGCCATCGTCTGAGCACCGTTTGGAGAGGGGGAGTTCTTGTGTGGTGACGTACGTACGTGCTGCAACGGCATTAAGTCAAGAGTGATGTTTTGCGTGTCCGTGGTGGCACCCGCGGTGGGCGGAGTGTAATCAGAGCGTGGTGCGTTGATAGCCACTCGCCTACTCACGTAGTGTTGCGAAGGATTCTTTTTCCTTTTTTTTTGGCTCAGGATCATTGCGTTCAGCAATCGATCACACCTTTCTGATCACGCATAGAAAATCATTTGGCCACTCAGTGGCCCCGACAGCATGATGGAAAGGTTACGCGGAAAGAACGGTTACCGAGCACGGGACGCTTCGTTCTAGGGATTTCTCTGAAAGCGTCAGAGCTTCATGTCCAAGAGTAGTAAAACAAATGCCGAAATAAAACGGGGACCGGAATGGGGAGAAGTCATGTAGTAGAACGTTTTGAGGCCTAGTTGGTTCATTCCAGATAAAAGGTAGGACTGCACGAATGGAACAGGAAAGTTGAAAGAGGAACGTCCCCGGTCCTGTCCCATTCGCGCACTCATACCTTTTATCTACAGAAGTCAGTTGGGCGTATTTGTTACATTCACAATATCAAGAATAGAATTGTGAAATGAGGTGCCGCATTGTGCTCAAATTTTGGCCCTGATATCATTTCATTAGTGTCGCAAGCGTTCTACACTGTGTGTATAAGGCATTAACTCAACAACCACGAGGTACACTAAATCACTGCAGCATAGTTGCTCCTAAGCTGCTTTTGTAAAGTCAACAGTAATAAAAGCGAGATCGAAATCCTTTTTAAAATTGAGTTAGTTTACAATTCTTCTTGAATCACGACTGGCCAATGTGAAGAAGTACTGTATATTCAGATGTAAAACTCTGAATTAATTTTCTAACTTTCCTTACAGAAGATAACCCGACCGCGGCGGCTGCGTTTTTATGGAGGAAAAACGCTAAGGCGCCCGGGTGCTGTGCGATGTCAGTGCGCGTTAAAGGTCCCCAGGGGGTCGAAATTATTCCGGAGCCCTCCACTACGGCACCTCCTTCTTCCTTTCTTCTTTCACTCCCTCCTTTATCCCTTCCTTTACGGCGCGGTTCAGGTGTCCAACGATATATGAGACAGATACTGCGCCATTTCCTTTCTACAAAAACCAATTATTATTATTATTACAGAAGATAAAATGCGAGAGAGCATTACTCCTCTGTTCGTCCTGTAAAGCGTGCACCATCGTGTTGTTGGCCTTAAGCAGGGGAAGCCTAACTTATGCGTCTTCCCTCTGATTTTAATGTTAACACATCTGCGAGACAGTATTACCACTACTTTTTCTGTGTTAGTCTTGTGCAAGTGAAGCCCAATTTACGTGTTTTGACTTGTATTTCTCAAGTTGTGCCAGTATACATGGAAAAAATCCTGTTTGCTATTGTATTTTCTTTGTAAAGCGTGCGCCACCGCGTAATAATCGCTTCACAGAAGCCGAATTTATGTGCAAAGGAACCGGCTACCGATCGGCAAGGTGAGACAAGGCATTCAGAAAGAGATAACGGCCAAGGCGAACACATGTTATTAAAACGAAGCGAGTAAACGGCCAAAAAGATGCTGCATTTTATGAGTTTGGAAAGTTTTAATGTCATGCTACAAAAAGTGGTAATGAAGGAAGATCCAGAAAACTGAAACAATTGAAGCAGCCAGGTATTTCTCACTGGGATTGAAGGGAAGGAAATAAACAAAAAGGAAGAGAAATATGAAGAAAGTTATGATTTAGGTTTCATTGTCCTGCCTCTTTCTTTAGCGTGTTTGTTAGAACATGAACATGAACATGAACACATGAAATATGAACATTTCATGTGTGTACTAACTGCGCTGAAATTTATGGTGCCATTAAATCATTTTTATGTTTTATTCTCTTCGTGCATGATGGTAAGGATAATTACGTTACTGTAATCAACGCAGACTTCAGAAGGGTGCCAATGTCTACGCCTTTAAATGTTGGCACTTTTACGTGAGCATGAAAAAGGCTTGCTGCTTACTTCGTACAACTTTCGTGAACTCGGTGTGAAATGACCACAGTAACACCGGACGGCATTTAAAAAACTAATTTAAAAGTTCTCAAGCCTATTCTTCATAAAAATAGCTGTCAAAAATAGCGATTGCTTAATCACTGGCCAAACTTCCTGTGATCGGTCCGTAAGGCATCGAATTACGCGACAAAGAATCCTTAATATATGCGAGCTTATTTGTACTCTCCCTGATGTCATCAACTGCGCACTACACACCTACTATAGTTACATTAGTCTTCATCCAAGACCAGCGACTTCGAAAATGCTCTCAACGCCACGTAGTCATTGACGAGTTTCGACTCGAAATCCGGTGCACACCAGCACGTTCTCTAATGTGTCGGTGTTGTGCTCGAAAGATTCGGCCTGAACTTGCAGGTACTACCTTAAGGGCTCAACGTAGAGATAGACAGTCTAGGTACGCACTCTAAAATATCCTATATACGTGACGGACATGTTGGAAGCCTAACTGGACTCACTAAACTGCGCGCGCTTCAGAGTTGCGCAACACACTAAGCACATCTCGAGTGACCCCTCACAAGTTGCCCCATGCTAGACAGAGGATTGGAAACTTTTCCACGAACCTTGAATGTCCTCACTTTTGCAAAGCAGCGCGGATTTTGACTCGCGGGTTGACCGCAGCGTAGTAATAATGGTCAGAGCATCTGTCTCGTTTGCGGGAGTTACTGGGTTCGATCCCTAGTTCCACCGGGTACCCACCAGTAATGATATGGGCACAAGCTTTTCTCCGGCCTGGTACTCGGCGCCTTTGGGGTGAAGTGCATGGCATGTGAGCCTTCGACCCACTTTGTGTACGCGAAAAATACCTGGCGTCATGGCGCTCTTTGGCAAAAGCTGCACTTCCTTCATTAATATCCATCGTCACTGTTATCTACTGGGGACTGTCTTAAGGCTGATTTTTGAGGTGTCCGTTTACATTCACACCCCTATTGCATCTATAATTGCCTTTTTAGTGCGTGAGCACAAGAACTTTCACTACGTGTCGCCTACGCGCCAATAGTTACAACCGAGGAAAGTCAAATCGTGCACACACTCCAAATTAGCGTTGCCTTTTACAGAAAGCGCTGAGGTGAGCGCTGTCAAACACAATATACAGCGCAAAGAATCCCGAGAAATGCTTTTCCATTTTGTAATCATCCAGCTGTTATTTAATGACCGTCAAATTCCGTCTGGGAAACGTTACGCGTGACTCGAACGATCGGCGTGGTAGGTGCTCAAGGTTCTCCTCTGGCGCAATGAAACAGCCAACAAAAACTTCTTCGACATCAGTGAAATCGTAATGCTGAGAACCATGAACGTGTTTCACAGAACTGAAAAAAATCAAGGTGTGACGAATTTACGAGCAGCGCGGGTTATAGAAGGGCAACATATCCCAAACGAGAATTGGTAACTGTATTACTCTAGAAAAAAGGCGCCTTCTAAATGTGTATCTAGTGGATGTGTATCTAGTGAATGTCAACCATTTCTGAAAGTAGGTTGCTATAATTCACAGGTTGAAACCTTCTACCCAGTAGGCCTACTCCAGGCTTGCTGGAGCAGCTGATGCGAGCGTACAAACCTCGTAATTAGATTCCAATAGCTCAACCGATGTGCGTACTCTGCGCTTCAGCCTCTAAGCGGCCTGCGCAAGCACAAGCATGTTAGTTGACAATGCAAATGGCTTATTGAGGCTGCTGTAAGCTTGCATACGTGCTGAAACTAAAAGTGTGCAGAGTTTGCCTCCATAATTTGCATAAAAGCATCATAGAAATGACACCTAAAGAAGAAAAAATACCCGTTTTAGCTATTGTAGACCACGATCAAGCACGAGGAGAAAAAGGACTTAATTTTGAGGAGAACTGGACACCTATAGACCGACCCTATACACCCTCCAGAGCCAACAGACCATATAGACTCAATGTAGTCCATACACTCTATAGAGTATATTGACACTAAAGACCCCGTTGACCGCCTTTCAACATATACAGCCTGATATCAAGCTGAAAACCTCACACATTAAACACTCACTGCTCGTTTATCGGCAAATGTAGATAGTGCGTCATGCGAGAGAGCAGTAACTGAAATTTGGCAGCCTAATCGCGCTCAGTGGTCCAAAAAATGTATAATATGTAGTCCGCGATACCAGGCTTATGTGTAAAGAACCGAAATATCGGGCCGCATCACTAAGCGATAAGGTTAGTACAGCCGCCGAAACTGCAAAAAAGCAACAAAACTAGTCGTTTTGAAGTTTCGAATGCCGTTGATTAACCAGCTGCGGGGAGAAAGCTCGTCTTGCACAAATTTCGCCAGCGAATACCGCGCCATGTTCCAGGAGTTGAAAGAGTACGACGAGAGAGAGCTGCCAGCCTCGAACGTAAAACGAAATCAGCGAAAGTGACAAAAAGAAAAGAAAAATCGAGATAGAAAGTAGCAAATGGAAGTAACGTTAAGAACTAAAAGCGAGCTCAACGATACAGCGCGCTAATGCAATGGCAGACTGCTTCGCCAACACGCCGAAACAAAAATGGAAAGAGAATAATGATTCACGCCCTGTTTCCACACGTCTTAAATTGGTGCTGACAGCTCAGGAAGGTCGGTTGGACTGATAGAGAAAGAGAGGAGAGAGAATGGAAAGAAGGGAGGAAAAAAAACATCACCGACAATATTAAATAAGGATATGCTAAGCTAGATTATAAACACACAGTATACAACGGACGGGTGGTAGCGACGGGGTGAGAAAAAAATTTACCGTAATAACCAACTCTCTCTCTCTTCACTCTCTCTATTGCCGTTCTCACATCCTTAGCTTGGAGTGCGCCATCTTCTGACTTTCAGTCAGGCCGGAACTGTGCCTCAAGGCAAAGAAAACAACCTAGGTGCCTCACTGTGTAGAAAGGGCCGCTGGGGGGGGGGGGGGGGGGGGAATTTGGGAAAGGAAAGGCTATCAGAAAATTTTTCCCCCTTTCATCTCATTATGCAAATGAGCAATCTCATTATATTAGAATCCGAGACACAGAGAGAAATGAATAGAATTAAGCAATAATAGAAGGACTGGCTCCGGGCGCGTGACAGCATAACCCAGCGGCGCCTTCATCGAGACGCGTAAGCGTAAGCGCGAAAAAAAAAAGATAGGGGGCGCTTCGGCATCGAAGAATGAAAGCGAGAGGCAAAGAAAAATGGAAGCAATAAAGGTGTAATGAAGAAGGCTTCGTGAAAGGAAGCATCAAGGAAGCGATCGAATAAAAAGTAACCGGGAACGGGATTCATGAGTTGTGCATAATGTACTCTGATCCCTGATAGCTGCGCCCTCTTTCCTCGCTAGCACATTTCTAAATGCAGCTCGGAACAGGAGCAGAAAGTAAGTTCGTTCGCGTCTACAATGAC
The DNA here is from genome assembly GCF_052857255.1 of Amblyomma americanum. Lineage (NCBI taxonomy): Eukaryota > Metazoa > Arthropoda > Arachnida > Ixodida > Ixodidae > Amblyomma > Amblyomma americanum. The sequence continues at coordinate 10,456,212 of NC_135507.1, read as the reverse complement.
GCGCGGCGACGAATTGAAATAAATTTTGAAAGAGGGGAGCGAAGAGGAACTGGCGCGTTACATCGGATGTCATATCTGTTTTCCATATCGGTGGAATCGAGTGGGCGGCAGCATGTATGAGCTCTCTTCGGAACAATGCGCTCCTTTTGTTTTCGAATGAAGAGTGGGGATTATGCGCATTGTCTTTCTTACGCGGTGAATAAGTCGTCTTCGTTCCTTTTTTTTCCTCTGATCCGTTTATTGAGAGAGAACGTACTCGATGCTAGGTTGGTCATGCCGCTCTCTCTATTATTATTTTCTTTTACGCGACGTAATCGGCTCTGACTCGTGGGTCGCGTCTGAACGACATTTCTCTCTCGCTACGTGGTGGCGCGAAAAGCGAGGAATTCAAAATCATGGCCATTGGCAGTCTGTTGAATATCGAAGTTGTCGAGGTATTCAAGAGCAGACAATAAAGAAACGCTAGCAACAACAGCTAGCGCAGCGACGATAAGATAATTACACAATCTTTCTCTATATCTATCCCCTTGCCATAGGTCCTGCCTTGCAATATTTTTGACTACTGTTTTTTTTTGCGTGCGTGCGTGTGCGCTCCATGAACATTTCATATCTGCTATTGTAGATGCTTGTATTTAAAAAAAAAAACAGATCACCTTGAGAGAAGGACTGAGGAACATATAACGACAAAGCGCTGTGTCGTAATATTTTCCTCAGTCCTCGTCTCAAGGCGATCTGTTTCTTTCCAAATATGAAGTACCAACTAGCCCGTTCGGCCACCCTTGCATATTGTAGATGCTATGCTTACAACGTACACGGACCTTTATTGTTTGTTAAACAGTTCCCTGCTTGTCTTTTTTTTTGCTGATGTCAGCGGTACCAGAAAACTTATGTGCAATCCAGTGCGCATGTAAATATGTCTTTTTGCGTCGTTCATTTTGCGTGAAGAAATGGAAGATACTGGAACTAACAACGTAGTTTGGACTGCGTAATATAGCAACATAGTCCCAACTAAACTGATTTTTTCGTTTCCCTCGCACTAGAGGGTACACTGCTTTTTTTTGCGGGCTGCTCATGTGGTTGAAGTAACAGTGTGCAACAAAAACAGAAAAAGAACAAGGCTCACAAGTGTAAGTGAGGGGGGGAAAGAAATCTTCAGAAACCGAACGGAGCGCTGAGGTCCAATTTCGGTCAGAGAAAGTTTCGCTCTGCTTTTCATTGCAACCTGCAAAGCTTCAACGAGCGAACATAAAGGGCGAATGGCCAAAAAAAAAAACCAGAAAAAAAAACGAGCCAAGAGCCTGCACAAATAAAAAAATTGCTTTTTTTAGGGTAACAGTAAAGAATAACAAAACAAAAACATAAAATACGGGGAAGAAACGGCACACTCAGTTTGTTTCCATCACAAGTATAGGATGCCTCTCTCTCGGAACAAAAAGGCATTCATCCAAGACGCATCACAGGGGTGGCACGACTGAGAGTAATATTGTGTCGAAAAGGAGGAGGAGGAGGAAAAAGAAGAGAAGATGACGTCAAGATGGGACAGAAAAGGCTGCAGCCGGAGGGTGATTACAAATTTAAACGCAGCGGGCAACAACAAGAAGTAAAAGTAAAGAAGACTGGGACATAACTATAATCCCGCAGTACGGTTTATCGCGAGTTCCGAGAACTCGCGAGAGTGAACAGCACAAGACCCCTGACTCTTGTTTGTTGTTCCGCTTCCTCCTTTCGCTGTGTCGCTGGTAAATTTCTAATCCATCGCTCTGTTAGCTTCTTTAAGGCTAGCCAACGCGGCCGTCGTAGAGAGACCATTTCAGCGTGTGTTCGGAGGATTTTTTTAATTATAACTATTTTCTTTTTTTTAGAAACAACCTGCTAGGCATTTTTACAGAAGTTATGCGGCCAGTGAGTGCCAGGTGTAAAAAAAAAGAAATACGTCTCTAAACGGAAATAAAAAAACGAGGAAATCTTCCTTTCGCATTCGTTCCCGAGGGATCCGTCGCGATCGGAATAATGGTGTTTGCTGAGCTAGCGAGGTGAACGAACTGAGAGGTTCGCTCCCACCTAAAGGGTTAGCTCCCGTGCTATAGATGGGACCCTAAGACTGTTCTATTATGCTCGTAGTGTCCGGCTCCACGTGTCTAATGTGGACTGTGCATCCATAACATGGCAAAGGATGTGGGCGACAAATTATAGACACCTCCGAAGAAACATTGAGTGAGTACTTCTTTACATTGTACCTACGGAAGCCTATTGGTAGGCAACGTTGGCACCGATATTTAATTCCTGTTTTGGAAAAACCGCCGGAGAGAAAAAGAAAGTGTTAGAAAAACTGTGCAGGCAACATGGTTTGTTTTCAAGTGATACAGTATTGCATATATGACACACAAAAAATACCAAGTAACAGAGATGGAGTAAGGATCTGCTCACCGCACCGTGATTTAAAGCTCCAGAGGGTACAATAAGTGGCTGATTTCAGAGCTGCAAAGGAAGGAGCAAGGCCTTAATAATTCTGACGAAGGCTGTATCTATTGTACTGACAGGGCTCAGATGGGCATATGTGTGAAAGGGATAGTAAGTTTATTTCACTTCTCCTTTACCCATTAACCTACCCCCGAGCGTAATGCGAGGACCTCGAACACTGAGCGCACACTGTGACCACTTTTGCGTCTCAACGTATATAACGGGCATTCTTTAACACAACTTGCGTGAACACGAGACGATGCCGTCGTGACTCGAGTCAGACCACTCAAGTTAGGGCGTGTCCCAAACGCGACGGCGGGCACGAGGCATAATGCGCGAGCGACCATACGAGGTGCCGAAATATTTTCTTCATTTACATTTTCACGGCACCCGTGGCGTCAGCGATGAAGCAACGCCCGCGATATTAATGTTTGGACAATCGCCGCAAAATAAACGCGGTCGTTCTCGGGATCACTGCACCATTCCTCCCCTCCTTCTCCTTCCCTGTCGCACCCTGTACCCCTCACTCAGGCGCCCCCGATAAACACCCTAGAGAGGGAAGGTAGAGCGCGGAATCCAAGCTGGCCCGAGTAAACTCCCAGGCAGGGATCCTCTCGGTGGCGTGAAAGGGCGCTGGGGAAACGCGGAGGAGGAAAGCCGGGCGATTAACGCCGTCTTCACCCCACAAGTGGAGGCAGCAGAGCGGGTGGCGAATATGAAGCTCAGACAAGAAGCGACTTGATGCCCGAGGGAGGCAGCTGGGACCCGTGAATCGACTTCTCCCGTCCGCTCGAGACACTTCTCGGCCGCAGACCCGACGCAATAAGCATCCTACATTACCGCCACTTTCGCGCTATGTTTTTTTTACTTCCTCTCGCTCTTTCTTTCCTGCGCGCATCATCAGCTAATCACGGTATTCAGTGTTTGGGACTTAAGCCGGCGCGGCGGCCGCGTTTCGATGGAGGTGAAACGCAAAAGGCGCCCATGTGCTGTGCGATGCAAAAGCACGTTAAACGTCCCCAAATGGTCGAAATCGTTCCGGAGCCCTCTACTAGGGCACCCCTTTCTCTCTTTCTTCTGTCATTCCCACCTTCTTCTCTTCCCTGACGGCGCGGTTAAGGTGACCAACGAGAAGTGATAGTTACTGCGCCATTTCGTTTCCTCAATACACTAACCATGGCACATTTCTGGACTTCGCTTGTTCCAAGCAAAAAGAAATGTGGTGCCTGTGCTCGTTTGCTCGTATGCGTCCTGGAACGCGATACAAGTCGTAACAGCGGTTTAAAGCTTTTCACCCTTAGCGACCTGCCCTTTATGGTCCGTTTTATTTTGTCACGATTTATGCCGCGAAACTTACAGCGTGAAATGGCGTGGCAGAAACCAACAATATGAGCTGTTTCCCGACGCTGTGGTTCGTTATTTCGGTTCTTTTATTACTACGAGCTTTTATTTTGTTGGATATCACACGTTGTGATGCAGCGACTTTAAGACTTATCCATTTAAGTTGGTTTTTAACCACTGGTTTTTGCACTGAGCTTCGCTTTGATGCACAAATATAAAAGGGAAGCAAAAAGAAAACTGAAAATACTTTAAAAAAGCGCTCTCGCGCCCCTAGTGTTTCCGGTGTCACCGGGTACTCAACGGGGTTACAATGGGTACAAGCGTTCCTCTGTCCTGGTTCTCGTCTTACTGGGGTTAATGCTCGGGAAATGGATCTTTGACCTCATTTTGTGAAGACGAAAAACACCTTTTTCCGTGGTGCTCTTTCGCCGCAGATGCACTTACTTCATCAAGTTCATCATCATTATCAAGAAAGCGGCGGCTGCTCCTAGAAAAAAAAATGTGCCTAACTTTAGCCACACCCATGCGAGCTCCTACTGACTGGCAAAAGGAATGGCATGGTACGGTACGCTATGCTGCGTGAGGATTACCATTTTAAAACTAGACATTAGCAATAGTAGGCGTGGTTGAGACAAGCTCCGGATTAATTTTGATGATCAGGGGTTCATTAATAAGGGTTGACATCGCACAGAACACAGAGGCAATTTCGAATTTTGCCTGCTTTGAAATCCTGCCGTCGAGACCAGGACTCGACACCGCGACCTTGGGCTGCGCAGCCGAATGCTATAGCCACTGAGTCACCGCGACGGGTGGCTGCTAACAAGCGTTTTGTATCCTTTAGCGAAATGGAAAACTGCTGTCAGGCGTGTACTGCATCTCGCCACGCAGCTGTGACGCTGAACGTCGAACGTCGAAAAGGCACCACGTATATGGGGATGCAGAGGTCTGACACAAAGCATCAAAGTATGCACGCACGCATTATTCAGTCTTCAATTGTAAATCGCAGCCAGCGGTCAATCCACAGCTTGGCCGCCACTCGATTGTAACAATCTTCACACCTGCGCGAACAAAGCAGGCGTGCAGAGTGCGGTCCGTACAATGACTGAGAACAGTGAAAAAAGCCTGGCCCAACATTCAGCGATCGCCTGAACGCTCGCGACAACGTGCCGCCCATATAGCGCCACTCAAGCTGCTGAAACTAACGCAAGAGCGAGCCACTAAAACGCTCCGACAGACACACCGCGAGAACTGGGGAGGAGGGGGGAGAGGAGGAGGGGGGGGGGGGAGGGGGTAAAGCAATCGGCGCGCGCCGTCGATGACAAGCTTCATTTCTGCCGCGGCTCTGCAGCGCCGTCTATCGCGTGACTGGCGTGTACGGACAGTATCAAACGTCCGTTGCGACGACGACATATAACACGCACGCACGCACACACTCATAGTGGAACTGACGACGGCAGAAGGTGCAGAGAGCAAACGCTTTTCGCTTCCTTTAGCGCGTCATCGATTTCGGATGGAGGCCGGAAAAAAGAAAAAAAATATAGAGGAAAGAAGAAAAAAGAGAATAGAATGAAAGAGGGAAAGAAGGGCGGTCGGGCCTGGTGGCGGCGTCAATTATTTAAGCCGTACCATACGGCGCTCTCTATACCGCGTTTGATGTCGGCTGCTGCGGAGGCCGGGAGCGCGCGATCGCTCTCGGCCTGCAGGAAAGGCGGGCGTCTATAGGAGTCCGGTTTACGGTAAAGGAAGAGGCGACTGCGCCGACGAAACGCATCGCTTCGCCCCTGAAGATACATAATTGATTTCCATCTGGTGTGTGTGTGTGTAATGTAGCGGCCATTTCTAGCGCCGATACTTTCTGGCTATTTTTTTTCTTCCTTTCTTTTTGGATTTCTTCTCCTTTTCTTCCTTTATGAGGCCCTCGGCGGAAGGGTGTTACGGTGTGTTGTTAAAGCGAAGAAAGCGGTGGTTGACCCAGACAGGTGTACAATGCTTTACCTCCGGCATCGCGGCAGCCAGAAAAAAGAACAAAATTAAAAAACTACTTCCACGCGCTCTTCTCTTTCTTCGCACGGCTTGCGCCTTCGTTTATTCAAGGTGCCGATAAGGGTGTGATGTAATTGGAAACTAGCAAGTACAAAATGGAGGCGTCGTGGAAAGGGCGAGAAACGTTCGTTGAAAAAAATGATGCCTGCCTAAGAGCGTTAATACACCGGGTCGAAACGTTCACAGAGATAAGAACTTTCAGATTCGTGCGAGCACTTGGGACGACCGTTACACACTTTTGAATCATAACAGAACTGAGGAGGTTTTTTTTTTTAATCTGCCCTTATATGTCCTGGAGCGGAATGCCTGACTACCTGTGCACTGAAAAAACGCTGTGGGGAACACTGAGTCCGCGGATACAGAACTAACCTTGAACAAATTAAAACATAACTCTGGTTCGGCGACTTTTCGCTAGACAGTGCGTGGAGGTGACAGTGATACCGATGTTACATTAAAGGCGCACTGAGGACAAATCCAAGTTGGCTATCAAATCAAATCAAATCAATCTCTATTCAGAATTCTTCCGCAAATAACAAAAGAAATGACAGGACAAGAACAAAAACTCAACTACGAGCATCTTTACGATGTGCTTGCCGCTTTTTGTTATTTTAAAATTTATAATGCACTTAACCGAGAGAAGAGGAACAGAAAATACGAGCATGCACTTACATCCCAGATGCAGGTTCATGCGTTTAAAATCGTACAGAGCAGAAGCAAAGAAAAAAAATTAATTTCCGTAAAACATTAACTTTTTCTTTGAATACATACAGGCATACACAGTAATGTTAAGCGCAAATATTTGATACAACGCTGCTGTGCTGCAAAAAATAACCGAAGTTTACACTACAGGCCACGTATTTCATATAAGGAGACCGTCGTTCGTGTGAAATTTTCTTCTCAGTCTAATTATGTCAACGCACACTGCATCGCAACAAATGGAAATAAAAATGTGTGCTTCATGAAACAAAAATTCTAAGAATGTCAAGACCTGTAGCAAGCCAGTAGGAGTGCAATAAATGTTGAACCACCCATCTGCCCCATTTCCTTTTACCTGCGAAATTTTGACAAGATTTAGAAAGAAAATATATGTTAGAAACAACTTTCCAGTGATATTATTACGGGATTTAACAGAGCAGCAGGCGCTAGAGTCCGCAGTCGGACCACACACAAAAACCGGGTCACCATAGCAGAACCGAAGCAGTACAAGCCTTCGTCGTCGAGTGCGTATGTTAACAATAGAACAGTGAAATTTTGCCACAGCAGTCATAAAATAATTTGTAATATGCTGAAAACATTTCATGTAGATATATCAAGATATAATTTTTCTTTTCTGCTGAAAGCCGCGACCCCCCTTAAAAGCGCAAGCGTCTAGGCACTCAGGTTCTTTTGATCAGCAGGGCAAGCACGATTCCGACGCACTGCTCAGGCAGTTAAGCGACGCTGCAACGCTGCACAGCAAACGCCGATGGGTGGCCGGAGAGAAATCGAATTTTATTGGTCAAATGATGGCCACTCGATATGTGAGCTCGCAACAGCAATCGCTGACGGAATTAGGGCGTTAAAGCTGGCGGTGGAGAGTAGTGGTCGCGTGATAGCAGGAGAATACGAATGTTTTTTTTTGTTGCCTACATTGCAAATGCCGCCACTAACCCACAAAACATCCCTTATCATGGTTGTTGCTGCAAAAGTCTTGTAGAGATTGTTGCGGTGCGGCGGGCCTGGGAACCAGTACGCATGCCAACTAAACAAGGAGACGAAGGTTCGATTGACAACGGTTCTGCGAATGTACAGAGGCGCCGTTCTTGGACCAACTTTCATCTAATGCTTTAGTCCTTTGCAGGGGAAAAAAATGTCAGGAAAGGGCTACAGAATTAAATAAATCCTAGGGCCTCTAATAGTTGCATCCACGTCGTTGCTGCTGCTCTTCCGTACTGTTATGTTTGTCTGTTATGTTTGTACTTCTATGTCTGTCAGTGATGTGTCTTGCAGGCAGTTTAGATACATACGGCGTTACGGCGTAAATAGAGTAAAGGAACAGTTTTTTTTATTCCGCAGTCAAACTTGCTTGGAGAAGCAGTGACAGCAATAAACAATGCAATAATGTAATATTTTCCTTTTTTCCACTGCATAAAGAGTCCCTACGCGACAGCCCACTCAGATGACATGACAAATGGCAAATTTTCGAGACCATATAATTCTCAACCAAACCTCACAGAACGCTGTCTAGCGGCTTTTGTCTTACCACATGAGAAACTTAGGTAACCTAGGTTGCTAACCGAGAATATCAGGTAACCAAATTAACTTAGAGTGTTACATAGCCTTGAGGGACAGCTACGTGAGAGTTCAGCCTTCTAGGGAGTTCTAGCTGTCAGGTTAACGAAAACTTTCGCTCAAACCGCAACTTATATACGTAGCCTAAAACCAGTGGGGGTTTCAGGTTATCGAAAGCAGCCCCCTTTATCGTGGAAAAAGTAAAAAATTCACCTCTCACTTGGAGCTTGGAGTAGGGATGAAGGCTGTTACGACCACTGCATACACGCTTAAGAAATGTAGCATAATTTCACATTTTTATGGTGCAAAACATCTATTCTCCTCTTCGTAGTGCACCCCCCCCCCCCCCACACACACACAAATTCGTTATTCTGGCTGGAAAAGAAAGAAAGCTTGCCCGATTCCGAAGGAAAACAATTCAAGCACCTCGTCCTGCAGAGTTTCGAAGCTCTCTAGCAGTTTCTATAAGCATCCACGTCGAACGACGAGTCGGTCGCTTCGAATTTATGACTGAAGGCACACCTACATACGCCCAGCGTCGAGGAGAAGAGGGCGTGGAAAACCCACAATCCTGCTCGAAAGGCAGCAAAACTCTGCGACGCCTATTTCCAGGGGCCCTGAAGCACCTATTTCGTCTCGCATCGTCAAACGCATCGTACCGGGTCTAATTTTCAGGAGTCCGTTTTCGGGTGGCTAGCTGAACATCCTCCCCTCCTCCTCCTATTCCCCTTCTTTCATCTCTCCTCCTTGCCTTCTTACTGCTCTGTTGCTGCAGCAAGCGCAGGTTATTGCAGGGAAGATGGAGAGGGGGTGGGAGTAGGTCTAGAAGAGTGCGAGTATAACACTGACGACACACCTAGAGGGAGATGTGAAATAATATAACATGATGAGCAGAAAAAAATAAAGAAGTGAGAGAAAATAAAAAAAACTGAATGCTTGCAACACTCTGGCACCCGACCAAACGAGAGAGGGAAAAAGAGAAAGGGAAAAGCGGCTGCAGGGGCGCGTTTTACGACGAGTCGTAAAGACCTTAACCGTTTCCCCTTTCTCCTCATTTTTTTTTTCTTCGCATACAACAGTGCTGATATAGCCTTTTTACCGTTCGTCACGTGGTGTCCCTATTGCTCCCTCATAGCCAGGGAAAAAAGGAAAGAATAAGAAGGCAAAGAAAGTTACCGGCGCTCCTCCATTTTCATTTCATCCCCAGGCACGCGCATGGGGTCCCTTAATGCGCGTTCGTATCCCTCTCTCGCTCAGCTCTCACCTCGGCAGACCAACCATTTCATTCCTCCTCATTTAGTCTTAAATGTCTCTTCTACGTGCCCTCTCACTGCCCTCCCTTCCCTACCTTACCTTGTTCTTGCCTTGCCACGTCGGCTAGTACAGCGCGTGTTCTTCCCTTGGACTCATGCAAGACAGAACCTGCTCTCGTGTTTTGTCTTTTATTGTTGCCGTTGAGTATTATCGTGCGTGAATATGTTCTGCTCGTCTTTACGCCACGTTTTACGCCTCGTCTCCGCCGTGAAACGTCCGCCTCTTACGTTCCTAATATCGTCGTGCAGTGGATGTATTACACAAGAAATGCTTTTTTTTCCTTTCTGTTCTTGAATAAGTTCGTCGCGATCTCTTTTTAAGCGCGATTTCAAAGGCCAATAATATTTTCTGAAATCGTAGAAGGACAGAGGTTGGATGGAACAAAATAACATAGCCCCATTGAGCGTATTTTGGTTCAATTGCAAGTAGGGCTGGCAGTTAATGAGTTTGAACGCACAAAATGCTTCTATAGGGCTAGATTGATTTTTTTCTGATCCGCTTTTGCACTTGAGCTTTGAGCCAGTCAGTAGTGATGTAAGGGCCGTGGCAGTGAGCGCTAAGTGCGCTTTCCGCCTCACCGGGTACTGATGTTGTAGTTCTCACTTGTCTCCATCACCGATCCCCGTTTATTAACAGAGAACCCCTGAAAGGTTCCAACATATTATGCACTGCTCGCTCAAGTGTACCATAAATCACTCTCTGACGCGTGACCGGCTATGTGCGGGACTTCAATCCGCTTTGTGCGGGAGTAACTTCACAACTACGTCCGCCTGATCGCGAACATACGACTGCAAAACAAGCGTATAAAGCGTTCTGGGGAACTTCAGAGTTGGAGAAAAATTCGCTCTGGTCCGGAGATCGAACCCCAGACGAGTCTTCTAACTATGCTAACCTCTAATTTAACTAAAATAAATAGCCCTTGTGTCGTGTGTGTGTGTGTGTGTGTGTGTGTGTGTGTGTGTGTGTGTGTGTGTGTGTGTGTGTGTGTGTGTGTGTGTGTGTGTGTGTGTGTGTGTGTGTGTGTGTGTGTGTGTGTGTGTGTGTGTGTGTGTGTGTGTGTGTGTGTGTGTGTGTGTGTGTGTGTGTGTGTGTGTGTGTGTGTGTGTGTGTGTGTGTGTGTGTGTGTGTGTGTGTGTGTGTGTGTGTGTGTGTGTGTGTGTGTTGTCTTCTTGTGCCGCTTTTAGCGCATTCCTTCGCATAAGTATCTTGACTGAAGCCTGCTTCACCGTATGGGGATCGTCCTAAAAACATTGAACTCACCTCTTTCTCTTTTGCCCGACACCCCAGAGAACGGCGTCTTCCAAACATCAGTTCCGTTTCGTTTACGTTCGTGTAGTAGTGTACACTAATTTCAGATTCCGCGCCAGTGTACAGCTGTACCTGAGTTGTTCTGGAAACGCGTAACACAACAGCGACAACGAGCTTGGCTGCTTCTGCAGGAAGCTTCCTCCTCCGCGACTGAAAACTTCACAAGCCCCTGCGTTACACAGACAGGAATATGGGTGGGGAGAGAGAGGGAGAGGAGACGGCAGAAGGGAAAAACCGACGGTAAGGCGAGAGTCGTTGCAACAGCCCCTTCCCCCCTTTCGGCTCATCCGCGCGCGTCCCGAGCCGACAGCGTCGACATTCTCGAAGGATAACCGACTCAGATTTATCCTGCGACTCAGACTCTCTTCCCTTTCTCCTCTCTCTTTCCCTCTCTCAGTCTCTTTCCAACAGGCTGGCGGCGACGCAGTGGCTGGAATTAAGCAAGGTCGGGTCGCTCGCCCTTTGAAACGACGAAACGCATGCAGGGCTTCTCGCTAACGCACCCCCCCCCCCCCCCCACTTCCCTACTCCGCCCCGCTCCGCCCCCAGTTTGGCAACGGGCTCAAGGTTTCAAGTACGGGAGCGCCCTGGAAGCCCGTCCGAAGCAGACAGGCCGGCTTAGAGATTGCAAATGCGGCTCCGACTGGGCTTTACTTCGGCTCGACTTGCCTCGACTTCGGGAGGCTTTCTGTTTGTCTTATTCTTCTAGTTCTCTCTTGTTCGCTGCGCGGGAAAAATGCAGGAGCTATCCGCTACGAGCAGCTTCTCGTCGGACATGCAAGAAGCAAAACGGACCAAAGAACCCCTTGTCCTCAATTCTGAATTCAATTTCGACAACCCAGTCGCGACGCGAGTTACTTTGTTTGTTTGTTTTTTTTTTATCCGGAAAGAGGTATTTGTGTCAGGCGGGAAGCCACGTATTTGCGCGCGTGCAAAATGAGCGCCGCAGAACCGACTAGGAGAAGGCTGCTGCGCGGGCAGCTGTTGCTATTTTATGGAAGTAGTTAATATGTTGTCGGTAGCGGTGTCAGGAGAACTTTTGCGGTGGTTGTTTAGGAGCAACAACTCCGAAAAGGCGTGAGGTTTGCCGAGTAGCGAGCGATGCCAGTCAAAGCTGCACAGAACTGTTGGCATCCATAGACACTCTGCAAGGCGAAAAAATTTAGACAAATGACATTAGTTTGCGCAGCTTCCACTAGGCGCCGCATGAACATTCAGAATTGCCGCGGGAATTTTGAACCTTTGGTACATTTTGTTTATTAGTTATGACGATCGCAACTAATCAGGGCTAGCGTGATAACCATAATATAAATCTAATTTTGCTGCGCCTAAGAATAGTAAACCATCACTATCAACGTGTTCGCGCAGCATCTGACATCACTCCGTAGTTTTCTTGCAATTAAAAGCGAAATCGCGGTGTTCACTACTGAAGGTCGGCGAATTGCGCTAGTTGGGGATGTCCAGGGCCCCGCCGCGGTGGCTCAGTGGTTAGGGTGCTCGACTACTGATCCGGAGTTCCCGGGTTCGAACCCGACCGCGGCGGCTGCGTTTTGATGGAGGAAAAACGCTAAGGCGCCCGTGTGCTGTGCGATGTCAGTGCACGTTAAAGATCCCCAGGTGGTCGAAATTATTCCGGAGCCCTCCACTACGGCACCTCTTCCTTTCTCCTTTCACTTCCTCCTTCATCCCTTCCCTTACGGCGCGGTTCAGGTGTCCAACGCTATACGGGACAGATACTGCACCATTTCCTTTCCCCCAAAAGCAATTATTATTATTATTATTATTATTATTATTATTATTATTATTATTATTATTATTATTATTATTATTATTATTATTATTGTCCAGGAAAGCTGGGCTTGTGAAATCTGGAGTTTGAACCACACCGACTGAAATGGCGGGCGTCTGGGTGTGCGACATTGACAGTGCTGAGATAGTCGGTTTCTGTGAGGAGCCGGGGGTGTAGAAGTGTGTTGGCGCTCGGCGTGCGCGGTCTACGTCGCCGACAACGACGACACGATCCCGCGGAACAACATAGATGAGAAAAGTTACAAAATACTTGAATAAACTTTTTTTTTCCAACCACCCACCGCGCTGGATCAGTGGCTATGGCATTCGGCTGATAATTCCAAGGCCTCGGGATCAAATGGTTGTATCGTAGGCAGTATTTCGATGGAGGCGAGACGCAAAAACGTCCGAGTGCTGTGCGAAGTCAGCACACGTTAAAGAACACCAGGTTGCTTAAATTAATCCGGAGCCCTTCACTACGGCGTTCCACAAATCCCCGAAGTCTTGCTTCTGGACGTGAAACTCCACATATCCCGTTTATATACCACATATCACATATCACATAACACGTAGCACGTAACATGTAACACATATCAGATATTTACGTATCCCATATCACATACAGCACATCACATATAATCATAATTTCCTTTCCAGCCGACTTCAGCCCGCTTGACAGTATCTGCTGGAAAGACAACACCAATCGCATCCAGATGCACAGGAAAGAAACTGACCTAAGGGAAAGAAAGAAGAAGAGATAGAGAGAAAGATAGAGAGAAAGATAGAGAGATAGGAAACACACTGGACACATGCTGTAGGATGAGGTCGATATAAGTAGACCTCGCCCGCACCACTAACATATTGCAGGACCGAAAGACAGCACGCGACAACACACATTGACGCCACCGGAGCGCAAGCGATGTTCATCAACGCTGTACAAGCATCAGGAACCCCCGAAGGCTCCAATGAGTCCGCCGGTCACGTGCTGCTTGTCGTGCCTACAAACTTCCTACCAGGATTCCCCGGGGACTGTGGACACTATCAGGAACCGGCGGCTTATGAAAAATAGAAAGAAATTATATCAAATAGAGACCCCATGTCACACGTAGAGAGCACCGCATAGGGTCGAACTGTCGTCTCGGGATATGGGTTCCTCTTCCCTGCATCCCTCCCTTAGTTCAGTCCGGATCACGTTGTGCCTTCAGCTGCTGGTTCCGTGGACCGATACGCACGCCTGCATTACTCGTGGCGCGGACCCAGTCGTTGCTTGAAGCATCTCCGATGTTGGTTATTTTTCTTATTTGTTTTTCCGCGTAGTCTTTCTGGGGGCGAAAGAAAGTAGTTAAACGCTTCGATGAACCGTAACACAGGCAATCACGACGTGCAGATGACCAGAAGGCGGTCACGTTCATGCACTTGAACGTGTGTGGTGGACGTGTAATACGTGTAGAAGTGGCGGCACGAGTTTCGGTGCCGAAATTACGAGACTTCCATTCGGTGCCAACGCCTTCGTTTAGAGAGCTGGACAGCTGAAACTGCCCTGGCGACTAGCGTAAGCGTAAACATAAGAACAATCTACACAAGCAAAAAAATACAAATTTACGATGCTGGGCAGATTGGCTCGTGACGATTGCAAAGCTTTGCGATCAGTCGCGCATGTTCGTCACTAAACCCTGGCAGCCTACTAAGCCTAGAACAGGTGGACGCAGGTTTCTTAACACTGCGCAGCCCAGTCAGGCAGCACGAAATCAGGCGGGTTCACTCCAATTGTATGGTATCGTCGTTCGGCTGTCACAGTGTCTTCAGTTTGGAGGCAAAAAGAGAGAGAAAAAAAGAGGAAAGTGGAGGGCACGTTTTTCTTCTTATCGCAAGTCTGAGACAAGCGTAGACGGCGATCTGTGCCGCCTACCTGCTACGTATGTAAAGGCCAGATTCGGCGGCTTCGTGTAGCAAGCACTAATTGGACGCCGAAGGCCTGGAGACTGTGGCAAGAGGAGAATTACGTCGATAGCCGCCGCCATTTCTGCTCTTTGTGTTCACGAGCTGCGACAGTGTCGCAAGACAATTTCTCCCTTCGACGCTCAAGGCGAGACATGTAATCCATGCTGCTCCCTGTTCGATCGCTTCTAAGCCGTGTTGTGAAACGCAGCGTGGGACGGGAGAGGGTGTTCCAATTACTGACCAATCAGGTCCTGTGCTCCGTTTGGCTGGCTCCATCAAAGTTCGAGGATCGAGTGACGAGGCAGAAACGCTCCTCGCTCTCGGCACGAACAAAGTCCAAGAGGGCGCATCGCGCATGCGCGATTCGTATATGTGTAGTCCTATGCGGGCTGGTGCTTTTTTTCTTTCAATCGCTACGGCAGTCAAGGTATACAAAAGAGTTCCTCAACAAGATTGGCCACGTTAGCCATTCGTCTTGAATCATCAGAACGTGACTATGCAAATTTGGAGGCACCCGAGAAAGCTCAAGAGAAAATTTAAGAGCGAGGTTGAATCCGCGGCCGCGAGAAAAGTAATAAGATGGGGCGCGAGTTAAAAACTCAATTTCTGTCACCCCGCACGCTGGAGGCCGCGGAACATGGAGCTTTAGTAGCTACTATGGGAAACGACGGTGATAGAAAGAGGATAAGAAACGCGAGAAGAAAAAAAAAAGAAGCGGTTAACCGGAAAGGAGCAATGTCCTGGAATGCAAATTGCACGCGGCTATTATATTCTTTTCGTTTCGTGTGCCTTCACGTTTTCGCTGCGCTGTTTCCTCTCGGTTACGGAGGCAGCGCTTTAGAATCTCTAAAGGCCTGCTCCTTGGGATTTAAAAGAATGAAAAAATAGGAATATTCGCCGCTAGGTAAATCTATCCGGCAATGCTTTTATAAGCAAAAAATGAATGAAAAGAAAAGCACCAACAAATTTCTAAACAGGTAACATTACAGAGCCCACGAAAGAACGGGGAGACGACAAAGAAATTAGGGAAAGATGGGAAGAGATACAGTAAATCAGAAAGAAGCGCACAAGAGGCGGCGGTATACCCACTGTCCCCAGACGGGGTCCCATGCAATCTCGCGGTCTGGTGATGCGCGCAGAAAACACACGCACGGAAGGAAGAGGGGAAGAAACTTTCGGTGAGCCAACGCGCAGCGTCCCCGACCTCCCAAGAGTAACCTTGCTTCTCCCCATTCCGTGTACACCAACACTGCCACCACCGCCCGCCATCATCTCGCAACTCGATCACGTGACTAGACAGACAGCCGCCGGCTTAGCGCTTCCCCAGTAGTGTTCAACGCCCGGTGCCCTTCTCCCCTCCCCAAGCCGCCCACCTCCCCCAGTGGACAAGGGTTTTGCCCTCTTCCCTTTATTTCCCCAGCGCACAACCCTCCCTCCCTAGTTGCCCAACCTCTCCTTCACGAACCACGCTCGCTCCTTATGTGGCCTGTTGCACTACCTCGCCTCTCTTCAAATATCCTCTCTCGCGCTGACTGCTGGCTGCTCCGACGTCACGTCCTATGCACGGCCCGGTCTTACGGTGTACTGTCACTCTCTACCATCTCGCCCTCGCCAATGCGCGCGTGCTTGGCGCAGCCTGCGGAAATCACAAGATCCCGTCACTCTCAGCACTTCTGTACCGACGCCACCGGATACGACTGACTGATAGACTTAGATGCATCTTCTTTTTCGTGTTTTCCTTCCTCCTCGATAACGGTGAGATCGCACCGCTTTCCGGCCGCTGTGAGAAGGAAAGAGTTTCAAGAGGCGTATATATACGGGACCCCGGCAGACTCGGTGAGCGCTGAAAGATTCCGGAGCTTCGTGAAGACGTCACGGTCTTTGGACAGCACGATTCTACTGTGAGGGTGAGCTGTATTCGTTTCCTGCTTTGTCTACGACTTCTTGATTAGAATATACAGGTGTTTTGTTTCTGAAGGGATCATATTTAAGTTGAACCACGTGAGACAGGACGTCAGGGTATGTTAAATGTTCTTAGGAAGACTACGCGCTTGAGGAAGTTCGTCTTGTGGGGTCAGTACAGCAGCATGAAGCACAAGAGGAAAGATGCTATGTTTCCTATAGGAAAACTAAGATATTGTCTTGAGCGTTCATGCACTTAGCTTTCTAATTTACCTCATGTACAGCGCTCATAGTACCGAAAAACTGCTCTAGATCGAAATTAGTGCATGAGATCGCATCTGGTATAGCGTGCAGTTCCGGAAATTTAGCTGCATTTTGAAGGTCTTGCCTTAATTGCAGTTTAGGACGCTGTCCTTGACTGGACTTGCGAGACGTTATTCCGCTCGTTAATGCCATTTTGTTGTTTTAAAAAAGTATGTTCAACATGTAACGACCATGCGCGCATTAAACAGAAGACATTTTATATGTAAAGCAAAAAAAAAAATTGGCTGCCGGTTTAGTATTCCTGAGCCCAAAATACTGCAATGTTGTCAACGGCAATGCGTATTTTTCTCTGGTGCCGTGTTTCTCCCACAACGTTGTCCACGCCAACGCATGCAGCGAGCATCTCTCAGTCCCTGGCGCCATATAGCGCAAAGCGCGAATATTTTGCTAGTAGTATTAGTTTGCTAGTAGTATTAATTTGCTAGTAGCATTAGTTTGTGAAGAAGGCGATTTGCAATGCACAGCGCGAGAGTGCGTTGCACGAGGCATGTTCGGCTGCAGTGATGGCATAGTGCTCTCGTGCAGTCGACAGCAAAACTGATCTGTTCTTGCAACCGTGGGTACGAATGCCGGTCGCGGCAATATTTATTCTATTTATTTATTTATGGTTTGGCCAATGTTACCCGTAAGATCAAGCTTCACACAAACCGGTGAACCAGTTTGACCTCGTTAAGTAGTGCTTTCGTACTAAAACAACACTTACACACCACAACTTACACCCCACATAGACATGCGGTATAGCAGAAGGTGGGAGAAAGAGAGATTTAAGCACATATGATGATTAGTATTACATATGATCACTGGCACATATGTAACATCTTATGCAAGATTTGTATCTTTTAGCGTAGCATACAACAAACAACTGCACTAGCGCTCAGGCATGCGCCGCAAATTAAACCTAGGTTGAGCACCCTCATGAGTGCACGGTGTGGCGTGCTCCGAGTTGGAGATGTGAACAGTGTAAGTTTATTTCTATTGCAATCTGAGTTTTGTCTCGAAAACGTCGCTCGTAGAGGGAGCCCATTAAGCTTCTACAAATGCAGGAGCTGTGGACAAGCACCTCAAAAGCACATAATGCCTCAAGTCCCATGGGCGTGAAATCAGAACAAGTTTCACGTTTGAATATGCATCCCTTAACTGGCAAACTTTCCCACATGAAACTGCTTCGGCTATTCATTGCTACTTAAATGAATCAAAGAAAATGGTCAGCAGCAAGCCCTAGAAAAGAGATAAGCTGTGTCACTTCACCCAAGTGACACTCACGTGCTGAAACCGATACGGGCGGTTACGACGGGTAACTGCTCCGGCAACAGGAAGTGAGTAAAAACAGATAAAGGCCGCATTACACACTTTACCACTTGCTGTTCGCTGCTAATCGAAGCAGTTATCGGTGCTTCCAGATAGTGGTATGAATGAGTGGTGGTTTTAGTGCCGTATCTTTTCTGTATTTCTTTCAACCGAAGAGCAAATGGACCCAAGCCTAGACAAATCGCGCTGCAGAGACGTGGCAGAACTCGCGCGAAGGCGTGAACAACAAATTGATTTGCATTTATGCCTATATGAACACCATGTTATGGCTGGTGCTTTGTTATTTCTCACAAGAAAACTACGTTATTTTGTATTTGACTTGGGCGCTTTACAACGCCGTGGGCCCCACAAGTATGGCCGGCCACTCGTATTTGAAAAGAAAAAAGAAGAAACAGAGGCATCTAATTACGTTACGGTTGACGATGGAATAGCATTCGAAGCTGTCGATGCCTTTACCGGAAGTGGCTGGTGAAGTTTCTGAGACCCAGGTCGCTCTTTCTGAGTAATGCCCGAAAGAATAGCTCCTGCAAGACTCAATGTTGCCCTAGTATCGCAGCGGTAGCCAAGTGCTTGAGCATCCGCCTCGTATGCGGGAGGTGCAGGATTCCATTCCCAGTGCTGCCAAGTACCCACCGGTGGTACAATGGCTACAAGTTTTGCCCTGGTCTGGTGCTCGGCTTATTTCGGGTGAAATGCTTGAGAAATGGGTCTTTGACCCCGCCTTGAGAAGTCGAAAATACCTTGTGCCACGGCGCTCTTTGGCCATAGGTGTCCTTGCGCCATAAAAATCTATTATCATCATCATCAATTTTGCCCTAGAGATCTTCGGGAAGTTGTTTCTTGCAAGTAGGCTTGCTTTTGTCTGAGTCAGATGTCCAACATTCTTGAACAAAAATTTTGAATATTAGAAAACTGTAAGGTACTCTTATGGCAGTAGTGGATGTAATAGACCATTCTTCTGATGTGCAAAAAATCTTTCTTTTGAAGTTTTCCATCGCTCTGCATAGATAAGTTAAAACTGCAATAGAAAACCGAAGGGGGACACTTTTGACGACAGCAAAACTGTAAATAGCAATAATGATGCAAGCCTGTCGAAGGACGAGCTGCGGATATACTGAATGTTGTAGTAAAATCTTGCAGTATGTAAAAAAATTGAGTTTATAAACGATTTTCCGTTCAAAAATGCTTTTGGCCAGAAATGTTGAGTATGAATTGGTTTCTTCCCATTAGACTACATCACGTCCCAAACCACCACCTGCCACGGTTGGCAGGTAAGGGCTTCACACCGACGAATCTAGTCTAGTGATGTCATTTTTGGCTTGGCGACGTTAGGTCCTACGGGAAGTGTAGTTTTATTGGGTTTTTATTGGTCCGGTGACAACACTAGTGACGATACTTCCCGCCAGCCAATCAGTGAATTTTACAGAGACGCGTACGACGCCCTACGCCGCTGGTTTTTTCTCTCTTATGAGGCTTTAAATAATATCGCATGAAAAAGTAAGATAGAAACAACTACTGACAGGCATTGGCTTCTTCTCACCAGCTTCGCTTTTACGCGGCGCTCACAACAGCACTCTCGCGTCGCAAAAAAATGGCACAGTCGATGAGGCCCGCTAAACATTGTTCTCACCTTCCCACCGCTGCTACTAAAGCGTGCATAATCCCGCGTTCGCTTTTGAACGTGTCGCGGTACAAACACAGCACGAAATTCCTAAAGCCGGTTCGTGCTAGGTGTGGAGCTACTGCCTTAAGCCGGCACACCCCCTCAGTCTCAACACACTTTCATCGCGCAGTAATGTCGGAGGCTCTGGGGGAAAAAAAAAGCGCGAACTAAATTATCGACCGCAAAAAACATCGTCGGAGTGTCGACAAGCGAGCAACGTCATTTTCCGCCGCGTCCGCAGACAGACTGTCGATTTAGCACAACTCAGGTAATCGCCGCGAGCTTTACACTAGCACCCCCGGGACATCCCCACACCGCAGCCGTTCTTTATTCTGTGCTAATTTCGTTTATTCTTTTTAAAACAGCAGTTCTGTGTTTGTACAAGAGCAGATGGAAATCCTCGCTGTGGTGGGCCATTTACAGGCCCTCTCTTGAAACAACCCCGCGGCGCAAGGCTGCCGCAGAGCATGGCGTACGCACGCTCCTCTGTTTAAATATATTAAATATTTAAGAGTGCGCGCGGCTTCATTGAAACGCTGAACCCGGGCAGCCCCGGACATTAACGATCCTGTAAATAAGCGAAACAAGCAATGGACTCGTTTTGGCTCTGTTTGCTTTGGTGCAGTTTTGATTTCGCGCGCGCCCTTTTCGGCGGTCCTCAGGAAGACCGGCCGCTTTATGAATTCTCGCGTGCCTTTAATTGCGAGTTCTTACGTAAGTGCGAAGCCCACCGCTCTGGTCGCCTTAGTCCGCTTCGTACTCGAGGTGTTGATACCTCTCCATTTTAATTACAACGGTGTCTTGTTGCGATGGGTATTAACGCTTTATGAGGTCTTTATAGAGGGCTGTGCAACATTGCAGATGTTTACCCTGTAACGTTTACAGAAACCTTTTATGCTGTCCCCAGAAAAAATTAGGCACACCTGTCGACAACACGCATACTTTTTATTAGCTCTTATAAATGTAGCTTCTGCACTTACAGCCTTACACCTCAAGCAGGATATAACGTAGAGTCTGTAGATATGAAAGTTCTTATCGACTCTTCAATAGACAACTTTCGAGTTTAAAACGCAAGCTCCCATGCCAGCAGACAGTTCTCCAACGAGTTGTCCTGCGGCTTAGGCCCTGAATATATAATAGCCAAAAAATGTTAGCAGTGAGTGTAAAAGCACCAAGATCAATTTTTTTTTGTGAACTTAGCAACCGCATCACTTGCGACGTTACGAAGCACTGGTTACTACGAACGACGATCAGATACAAAATAGAACATTCTGCTACAGTACAGCGCTGACGAAAACGTCAGCTGCACACTGAAGCTCGGCAGTCGAACTCAGCACCTTGTTCGAACTGCCCCTCAAAAAAGGCCAAGACATGAATAAAACACAAGACACTATATTCCCTTTCCTCTTCACTGGAATTTTCAACATGGCAGTCTAGTTTAAAGTTGCATATTCCTTCACTCTTTTTTTCACCACGGTTAATAACAGAAGTCAGGTACATCCGCAGTCACTCTTGCTTTAGAGTCTTCTCAGTTCAAAAAAAAAAAGAGAAATAACTCTAGACATCACGCCTCTGAGGAACGGCCGCTGCACTACCCCTCTGCGGTAGTTATTTGTTCAGCTTTGAGCAGTCCTGCGGCCGACCTTAGCGCCCTCACGCGGACACAGCGGCAGACGCAAAGAACACGAACAAGCGAGCGCCGTCTGGCAGTGGCCGCGCGAAACCAACCGCATTACGACGCCGGCCATCCAAGAAGACCGCAGCCACAACGCTAGCGAAATACGAGCAGGAGGAAGCAAAAGAAAGGAGAGAGTACGGTGCTCTTTGCTGCAAAACTGCTGGAGCATTCGAGCACGGACCCAGCTAGAGCGAAGAAAGTCGTTGCGGCGCTCTGCGGCCGACGCCATTTCCCAAATTTGACAAGGCACACCGGAAGACGACCCTTGGCTGGACACCCGGCTTCCACTTCATCTCCACCTCCGGTGTGTGCCTCCCCTCGTCAGCCGACTCGCTGCTGCCGAGGCCGTTAGTGCTTTCTCGTCCAAGAGGCAGCGGCGCAGACGCCTTTTCTTCCTTCTCCTTCCGCCTCCGTTTCCGTTTCCGCCCTTTCAATTGCGCCTGCGCTCGCGCCGCCACCTCGTACGACGGACTGCTGCCTTCATATTTCTTTCCGCTTGTTGGGGTTGGCGGTGGTTGCTGTAGTGGCAAATGGTCTCGCACTAGAGGCAGTCACAATCTTAGGAAGTATTTCTATCTCTCTAAACTCAAACCGCTTTTCCCGGGCTATATTCGCTAAAAAGCTGAGATAGTACCGAATAACGTAGTTTAACTAAGCGCGTTGCGAGTGCGTAGTTTTTGAAGCAGATACGGACAAGTATCAATCTGAACCACCAAAAATATGCTTAGTGTTTTGAGTCCGTGCTCCGAATTAAGTTACGATTCCGTTATATACTCTTGAGCTCAGTTCCTGGCGTGTAAAGAGGTGGTGATGCCGTCTCTCATTCAGTGCTTCAAGCGTGGGGTGAAGCGCAGTTGTTGAAGCAGGCATGACCAAGACAGTAGCTTTGTGGAGGGTACGGCTGACCTCAGATAAATGGAAGTCTGATTTTTTCATTTTCTGACTCGATTAAAGAAGACTCGGGACTGATCGGAACGTCGGCTACTTAAGAGTGCCACAAGTGAACAGTTCTGGAACCACACAACCTTGCAGCTCGAACTGAAGCAATCTATATAGCTTCTCCAATGGTCACCGGCCTGACGAACAGTATGAAAGTCACCGAAAACGGCTCTGTTTCCAAGCCGGTTAAAAATATCAACAAGCAAAGTAGCCTCATGCCCCAGGCTTGCTTATATTTCTACCCCCTCTCGAGAAGCTTTCTGTTCACCAGACTGTCCGTGTACTTATCCAAGCCGATAGTGGATATCACTCCCTCCACCACTCCAATAGTTCAACGCTATTTCACGCTTGCTTCTCCATACGACCCTTCCTGGCTGCTCATCTTACCACTGCCTTTTTATTATTTTTTTCCTTCTCTCGCGCCTTATCACAGCCAGGCCTTGAAAACTCTCTCTCGAGTACGAAGCCATAGAAGCATGCGACCGCGGAACCGAGTTATGTGCCTCACCGGTGCAGCGCCAACCGGGGCGAAGCGAACCCACACAAGTGAATTACGCGCCGCGTTCGTTGGCTACGACAGAGCTCGGGTTTTTCATTCGACTCCAGCGCTCCCTCCCCCCCCCCCCCCTCCCTCCGCACAACCTCCGCCCGTTCGATGCAACTTCCGGTTTTCCTCGCCATTATTACTGCACTGCTCGCTCGAGTGGGTTATGGAGTTGAATGGGCGGCCATAACAATTGCGTCCGCCCGCTTAGCGTCCCCGCTGCGAGCATAAGTATACCGGGTTCTTTCCTTCCATGGCCTCCTCTTCTTCCGAGCTTAGCTAACCCGCGCGCAGCGTTTCTTTTTTTTTCTGTCGTGGCCGTGTTCATAAATAAGCTAGAAGGGCTCAGCATGTGTATGCAAGTCCCCCCGCAAAGCCCGCAGAGTGCGGTAAAGTGCACATGGCGAGATAGAATGAGAAAAAAAGGAAAAGAATCTACGCTGGAATGACCTCGTCGTCAACAAATTTCCTCTGCTCAGCCGGAGAATTTTCCATTGCGTGTCTCTTCGAGGCTTTTATTGGGAAAGCACGAGATAAGACGATGGCCAGAGCATATCAGTGTTCTAACCTGTTCATAAGGAAAATAATGAATCGGATGTGAACAAATAAAACAAGCCACCGCAAATAAAAAAAAACTACAGTAAATCGAACTGTTTTTGGGGTACTGTGCATCCTTCATCAACAGCAACAAAACTGGTCGGCTGTGGTTAATGCGATAGGGAGAACAAAAAAAAGCGCATTTCTAATATTTACGCCTGGTCACTGAAACAAAAGTATGAGAGAAAGAGATATCGACATGCACTATGCTTCTCATATGCACTGCACGATTACGGGTGCAAATGCATTGATAGTGAGAGCCCTCTTTCTCTTCCTGTGAAGGCAGTTCTGCGCTTGCGCCGTTACTTTCCAAAATGGTAGCCCCTAAGCCTGTTCATTCTACAAAAAATACTTTGAAGGATTAAGTTTACTGACGATGTAGTAACGCACCATTTATTTCCCTTATTTGAGTATCATTACATTTTGTCTGCACGCAGGGAATGCAAAAATAAATGTCACTTGTCTGCCTCTTGCCTTTCTGCACGGGCGAATCAATCAGTGACATCGTAAGGCCGGAGTAACAAGATGACCGTATCCTGCAGTGAAGAAATGCCTGCCACCAGTACTTGTGGCAATCCAGCGATATTTTTTTTCATAAGGACACTCTTCCAAGAATTTAAATAAAAAACAAACGCCAATCAAAATGCTAGCCAATTACCATTGACAAAATTGTTCGTACATTTAGAGGAGTTTGCTAGACCTCATAACTTTCCGTGAAATACTTGTTACACGCAACCTCCCTTGTCAAAACATTCCCTGCCACTGGCTTTCCCGTTGCAGCGAAGGTGTAGCAGTTCATCCACGCGTTTCTCAAAGCTCCCACAGTGTAAAGAGAGAAGTTCGCTTAAAACGTTTATTTCATCTTTGGAGGAGGTGAAACCGGGGGGAGGCACCTCGCTTCGAGCGTATATGGTGTAGGAGCTTGATGCAGGAGCCGTTCAGTAACTGATGGAACGCAGCGCAAGTAACGCAAGCAAACGCGGCGCCCAGTAAACTGATGACAGACGTAGTACATAATCTGTCATTATGCAGAAATGCTAGCTTTTGTTTGTAGTTTCAATGCCTCAAGCAGAATTGGTAGAGTATCACTGCGTTATGCTGGACTTGTTTTCACTACTGGAGTCCGTGAAGGTGCCGTCGGTACGGCAGGCTTTCTTCTCCTTCGCATTAGTCGTTATGAGGCAAAGCATACTTTACGATTTTTCAGGCAACGAAGCGGCTACGAATGATTCATTGTTGTTGACAGCGCTTAAATAAATTGGTAAAAGTTATTTTTTGTCTCATCTTCTTTTGGTTTTATCCTGCCCTGTTCTATTCTCTGGTTTTTAGCCTTTGTTGTTTTACCACTACATGTCATATCATTTCTGTTGCCACGAGTGCATAAAATTTTCTCCTCTTGTTGCCGCCTGTATTTTGAGTATATATGCAGTGTTTCGGTGATTCTTGAATAAAGTTGACGTTCAGCGTCTGTGCCGTTAACATTTATGGTTTCTGTCTTCTGTACGTGTTTTTAAGTGCTGTCAACAACAACGTATCAGCACCAACTAGCCCGACAACTCGTCCTACGAAAGATGTAGGTATTTTGAGTATACACTGCCACATCTCCCTTTTCATCGAGACGAGGAGATCTTTCTGCACCTAAAAATATTGTTCAATAGGACATACGAACGTGCCTGTTGTTGTGCTTGCAATGAATTTACCCTCCAACGTAGCTAGCTTAACCTCTTGTTTGCGAGGACGTTTGACCATCACGCGTAAACATCGACGTGCGCATACTACGCTTTTCTCACGTGAAAAGCTGGCGTTTGAGATGGATGAGGTCAGCGTTTCCGAAGTGTTTGGCATTTGTTTGTTTCGATTCACAGTGACAGTCGTAAAGCGGACTTCCCCTGTGATAGGGGACGTGGAGACTATGCCATACAGAAAACTCCCACGTTGGCCTGCTTCACCCAGGTGTTTTTTTTTCTTAAAGCAACGTGTTCCACTCACGTAAGCCTGCGCCATAGCGGTCATCCGGATCATAGAGTTGGCGCTCTGAAGAATGTGCGGTCTATTAACAAGCGATCCAACCAAGTGTGCGCCGTGAGAACCGCGTAGGCCATCTGTGCACATTGATTAAACACGGTGGTTCTACACATGCGTATACACAACATACACACTTGAGACCTCTGCTACGATACGGACATACCTAGCTTTTACCGCCAAGCCTCCCTTTCGCTATCTTCCCGAAACACGCCGCTGCACCAGGAAGCGTCAGGGCGCATCAAACGCGCTCCTCTCATCCTCCTCGCCAGTGCCTCCTTTCCCTCAGTCATCCCACTCGCTGGAGCCTACCTTGTCGCAAATTAATCCCAGAACAGACATTTCCGCGTTGAACTGCGCGCGACGACCCACCGCCGGCCTTCGCTTCCCGTCGTCTCCCCTCCTTCTCCCGAGGCCCTTCCCGCCGGAAAGACACGGCACGCCCCTGGTCACGCAATATTTACGAAGGGCCCAAACCTCTCCGAAAGCATCGCGCCGAGACAAACACAACAAGCGCGCCGGAGAAACTAGACAGCGGGAGTCGCACAAGCCCCTGTCGCCACCAACAAACGGCTCCTCCCAGCTGCTGTTGCTGCTGCTGCTGCCAGAGGCAATCCTCTTTCAGCGCTTGTTGCCCGCTTGGACCAGACAGGGTACGGCCCGATGTTGCCAGCGTTCGGAGGCAGCGATGGGTCGGCCCGCGTGGTCAGCAGAGACGAAAGGGACTGGTATAATCGAAACCTGAAACCACAAGGTGCTGAGCGCAGGATAGGAGCTACTTGGCGGAATGTTTTGTTAGACCGTGCTATGTATTAAACACTCGATGAGAGACTTGTTTATTTTGAGTTACCTCATTGATTTTTATGTATTTATCAGATACCTCCATCACCATTTCGGGCACTGGAATAGGGAGGTACAAGATTAGTAAAAAATAAAACGGTGATTATGTGCTTTGTATTAAACACTAGACGAGATGCTTCCTAATTCTTATTTACCTAATTACTTGTTTATTTATTAGATACCTGAATCACCCTTTCTGGCATCACACAAGAGAGATATAAGATTAGCAAAAACAGAAAAACTAAACCGATAATCAAGCTCTTAAAGAGTGAGAAAATGCATCAACAGTGGTGCTTAAACAATATCTCGAGACACATTTGAGACGCGCACTGTTCGTACATATAAAAAAAAAAGTACCGTAGAACGTCACCTATAAAAGAAAGCTAACTTTCAAAGGATGGTCCCTTTCTTTTATGATATATAGTGAATGACTTAATATTTACCGATTTTTATTTTAATAATTGCTAGAGATAAGTCGGTGCGATGTGAGCAGGGGGCTGCACAGCAATGCGGATATTATGTACGTGACAAAGCTGAGTAGGTAAATAACTAACCACGTTTTTCATTTTATGCTCAAGGCCTCAAAATCATATTGCCAAATTAATCACCGTCAACATCGAAGGCCAGCTCAGTTTTAATTTTTCTGAATCTCAAGTGCGTTTAGAAATATCGATCGTCAAATAGTGTTTTAGAGTAGGTTTGGCTTTCCTACCATATTTATAAAGAGGCGTCACTGGCACTTCTAATGTAGAAAATACAGACGTCGTTTTTGTATTTACGATGCAGAAGTTAACATTATTTCGGCGGCAATACTACGCACCGCTGCGCCATGTCACGTGGTATGCCACGCGTATGACAGGTCCCGTGATATGACGTCAGGTCCCCACTTGCGGCCTCCAGTTAGAGGCCGAGTCCAAGCGTTATTTGACCTTCAGCTGTGCTGCGAAATGCGGAGTTTGGCTCCAAATTATGCTTGGATGTCCATACAGGTCTAAACATCCACTCTACTTCGACTACCCATCCTAGACCATCTGGACTAACTCTAAAGTGTCGCGTTTCTTGGCCATCTGCTCTGCATAAACTCAATCACTCACTCCACACACACACACACACACACACAAAAAAAAAAGAAAATTGGGATAGCTGGCACCCTCCGCCCTCCCGGAAGAACGCGAAAAGCTTGCAGCTTTTCATCATCATCACAGCGCCGCGGATGTCTTTGGACAAGGTCATCTTCCTAACTAGCCTGCAGACCTAGAAGTCCTTGCTGGACAGTACCTCTATCCACTGAACACGCATTGGTACTTGTAATCTTTGGTCATTTCCTCGCCGCTTCTTTGTTTATAGGTATTTAAGAACAGGCATGGACACCCCTTCACAGATATATAGGGGGCGTTTATTTTTGCTTTTATTTACTGCAACGGACACACAACACTGGTCAAGTTTAAGGTGAAGGAAAAACAGAATAATGGTTGGCACTCATTTCTCTCACTTGGTTTATCATCTTCTCATATGTAAGGTAGGCAACCCTTGCCTTTATGCCTTTCCCACATGAAGGATAGAGAGCAAAGTAAAGAGGGCAAAACGCTTGTTTAGAACACACTCTGAGCTTGTTTCAGGCTGAACACGTGCAATCTAGTTACAACATTTAGTTAAAAATGGTCTGGATGTAAGCATGTGCAGTGAAATTAATAGGATTTAATCATCGTTTTTTACCTTCATGGTCGCAGCGGCTTTGGGAGCTGCGGAACATGCAAGTAGGTCGTTCTAGACATGTGTTTTGCCCTCTGTATGTTCCTGGTTAACCTCTTTGACTTCCCTGTCTTCGATTCTTTTTTTGTATTCAAGATACTGTCATTCACCTAAACACTGGAGAGGAGAGCAGGTTCAAAAAAGTAAAAATGTGCAAAAAATTGTACATGGCGTCACACATTTTTTACAAAAAAAAAATAAACTGAGCAATACCAAAGTGCACAAGGTCGCGGCGGACGCATTTCGATGGAGGCGAAATGCTATAGGCTCGTCTACTGTGCGTAGCAGTGCGCGTTAAAGAACTTAGGGGGTCGAAATTATCCGGAAACCTCCACTACGACGTTCCTCATAGCCTGAGTCACCTTGGGGCGTTAAAATCCATGATACTAAACCAAACCAAAGTTTAACAAAAAAAACCGTAGAACAAATTGACGCAGTTTACGCAATAACAAAGGGCTGCAGACAATGATCTACGAAAGAGCATATATAATCAGGCGTATGCGCGATACCGGCGTGAATATGGTTCGCTATCTCTCTTTCCTTCCTTCTATTCTGTTTTCCCTGATCTCCACGCGTTTTTTTTTTTTTATGTTAGCCCAACTTCTACAGCCTCTGGACTTGCCCCGCGTGTAGGCATATGGGCGTCAAGGGACGATTTTGCCCCCTCGTGGTTTTCTGCAGTGCCCCCCCCCCCCTTTCCCTTTCACTGAAGAGGCGACGGAAGAGATCCTCGCACAGAGGAGAGCGCCATCTGTTGAGCGTGCGGATTTGCCAGCGCGGCCGGTCAGTCGGGCCAACGCTCGCACAAAGAGCGACCAACGCAGCGCGTGCAGAGCGGGCGGGTCGAAGTTGACTGAGCGAAGGAACGAGTCCCCAGCTCCGACATCCCAGGGTGAGGGGGTGGGGAGAGGGCGAGAGAAGAACGACTGTCTCTGGACTTCGTCAAACTTTTAAAAGGCCGTAGAAGTGACGACCAAATGCGCCCCGAGTTTAGGAACGGCGGGGAAGCGAACAAAAAAATTGAAAAAAGCTACCAGATAACGCGAGACTAGGCAACACACACACAAAAATGACACGTGGATGTGGATGGCAGTGGGAGGACCGTTTTGGAGAGGAAAAAAAAAGTGTTCGAGGGACCACGAAGAGTTTTTGCGCCACACACCGGGCTGGTGGGGTAGGGAGAGAGCGAATGCATTTGATGGTGGATGTGGTGCTGGTGGAGGGTGAGCGCGACGGGTGGGTGAGGGGTTGCGGGCAATACAGTCTCCGGCTAGAGGGCCGCTCAATGTCCGTCCATTCGCAGGCGGCGGCTGCAGACGCCTCCACCGCCGCCGCCGCGCAGTTTGCATAAGTGATGAGTTAGGCCTAGCTTCCTGCCTTCCCTTACCCTCTCTCTCTCTCTCTGTTTCACTTTCGTTCTTTCCCTCATTTCCTCCTCGCTCCTTACCCGGCACCCTTTGACGACGACGACGAGGAAACTGGGAATAAAAAAATACGGAAAGGAGACATTAATTCACTCGCTCTCTCCTCTGGCCAATTCATTTGCTGTTCTTTGTTGCCGCCTCGCGGCCTTTCCGCTTTTTGCCGTTTTTGTATTTGTTTAGACAAGACACTCTTTCTCGAAGCACAACGACCAAAGAGTGTGCGCGGTCGTTTGATGCACTTCTGGTTGCTTCGCTTTGCAATTTGCCTAGAGGCTGAAGACAATTCGACTGCTTCGCAGCACTTTTGTGCATTTAGTTTTTTTTTCCCCCGACTGGTTCTGACACGGAAACGTTAAGACCCTGCGCAGTAGTGAAGGAAAAGAGACGTTTCTAAGAAGGACAAAAAAAAAATGAACGAAGGAGAGGAGGTTAGCCCGCACTCTTCCAAAGACCTTTGTTTTACTTCAACACGCTTCCTGTTTTCACTGGATTCTTGTTCGGCATAAGCGAGCGTACAGACTAAACACAAACATGAAGATTTTCGGTCCGTGAAAATAAATCAGGATAACAAAGCAAAGATGTAAAGAAGAAAAGGTCTGGCCGCGAAAGCAAAAAAAAAAAGATACAGGATAACTAAAACCCTTGGGAAAGGTTTTAAATAAACGAAAAGCAGAACAGATATAGAGAGAAGAATATGCGTCGCTTTCAACGTCAACTTGAGACGACGAGACTCGGTCTGCCTCTCTCCGTTTTCTTCCTTTCTTTTTCTTTCTTTCGCTCTCTCCTTGACAGAAGCATCTCCTTCTTTCCATCTCCTTGCGAACATCCCTATTTTTATGCTTTCCCCTCCCACGCACTCCCCACTCGGCGGTTCTGCAGCGCGACTTTAGAACACTATCCAAGCAAAGCTGCGCGAAGAGCGTTACCAGCGTCCTCCCCCTTTCTCTTTAACTGTTTCCTTCTTTTCCACTCATTTCTTCCCCTTGCTCCTTTCTTCCCCATGCTGTGCCGGTCGGCCACGCTCTCTTTCCCTACCTCCCCATTCCGCCGCCGTCCCTGTTTGTTTACTCACCAGCCCTGCTTGCTGCGAGCTCTCCCGGTCACGACGAAAGTGGATTGGGGGAAGCGAGAGCCAGAAACGACCAGGGCTGTTGCTGTGCCTTTCTGCACGAGCTGGAAGGGAGGCGGCGCTGCGGCACCAGGCGCGCGCGATGAGGGCTTCGCGCGGAGCTTGAGTTGTGGAGGCTTGATCATGGCTTTCCAGGAGCGACTGGCGGCTAGCCTTCCGCCAAAGCCTCAAAACAAGGTTGCGAATTGCGAACGCAGACTGTTCAGCAAACTAGCTATGATCATTGGGTGCTAGGGTTGCCGGTACAAAAAAATGGTTGCTAGTAAAAAAGATATAGAGCAATAAGGTTTCGTGAAATTAAGCAACACAGATTGTGGACGGAGGACGCTTTAAAATAGCCTCGCAATGCGACTCATGTCAAGACTCTGGTGAAGCCTGAACATCATGGCTGAGGCGGACGATCGTAGAGTTGTGAGCAGTCTAGCAGTGGTCAGCGGTTGCTAGGATCATCCTCAAGTGCGGGTTTCAAAGCAAAAAAAAAAAAAACAGAAGACAACTTACAGAAGAAAATATAGGTTTCGAACCGCCAAATAAATCAAGGAGTGCAGTATGTGCTTAGCTTCTTCGATTTTACAGTTACGTGACGGCCGGCGGTTTATTGGTTAAATATTTTTGTTGCATTTCTTGCCTCTCCTATCCCGTGTTGCCCGACATGTGTATATGTTACAGTGCAAATGGAATACTTGTATATCGTACTCTGCCCTCCCCCCTTCTCTCGCCTCTTTCACTTCATTTCTCTAGTCTGCGTGCAATTCCTTTATTTCCGCCACCCCCTAGCTCAAGTGGTTCCGTAGCGATGGCAGATGCCGGGGCTAGCAATCATGTTTTCCTTCCTTTTTATTATTATTTCCACAAAATAAACCACTACTACTACTACTGAACGCGGCGTTGTTAGCAGCGCTCCTCCTCTGGGTCTATTCTTGCGTTTCGCCTCTTCTGCTCTGCGCAACTCTTATTGTTCTATTCTTGGTCATAATTATATGCACAATCAAGGGCACTACTAGTAACAGATGCCCCCTCCTCTTCTTACCCTACAGTTTCAAATGGAACACATTTTCCTTTACCGCACTCATTTTGCGTTAACGTACGTTACTTCACATTTCGCTTGCATCCTCAAGGAGGAAGATACCGCGCACTTCTGCATCGCGTTAAAGAAGATAAGCTCGTACAAACGCATCTTAACTCAGTTCATTGCTTCATGTTTTCAGACAGCAAAACGTGCATGGCAGTGAACAAGACAATGCGTATGGAGTATTCCTTGCGTGGAGATCTCCAGGCGTCTGAACAGAAGACAGACATATCATGTTCTTCCCGTGGCGACCGTCATCATAATTGTTCAAATTATTCGAACATGTTTCAATGCAGTACACTGAATAATTACTGTTTTGTACCACCAATGACCTCATTACTCTAGAAAATTTCCCTAGTTGCTCACTACGCCTGGCTCTCTGTCACCCCGAATAACGTCTTGTTCCCCTTGGTATCAATTCTTACAATATCGCAATGGCTTCTGAATCTTTCTGCCTCCTTTGTTACAAAATGTAAAGTGCCAATCGTCCTTGAGCACCAATTCTCGTCCTCGTTAATGCGTTGCCTTCCCCTGCTTTACTGGATACTCCTTTGGGGGATAAATGTCACTGTACCTTCGCCTGTGCTGCTACTAAGCTTTATTTGAGGAAGCAGTTAAAGTGCGGAGTTAGCCTCACGATTAAATACGCTGCCAAGAAAAAAAAAACTTGCAAACTTTCTTCTAGCGACAACTGTCATTGACATTCATTTATCTCCCTGGTCTGGAGGGTGAGTTGAGTCCACCTCGGCCTGATAACATTGATATCATCCTGTTGTGAGTCGAGGTACAGCACGTCTGTTGACGCTGTGAGTCCATGAAACTTTCCTTCGACGTGAGAATATTTCTGTCGCCGCTCAGTCCTGCCCATACGTAGTCACGTGAACTCTATTGGGCGGTAGGCAGGAACTGACTTAGCAGCTTTGTGTTTTTCGTGCGCGAAGGTATAGATCGCAAGAGATCACCATTTTGCAGACAGTAGTAGTTCGACTCGGCTTGCTTAATTTCTCGCTCGTACAGTGTGAGTAACGTGACCTCTCGAGTGAAGCCAGAACCCCTACGAACAAAAGAAAATCCGAAGCCGAGTAGAGACAATCCACCCACGCCTTGAGCCAGCCGCAAATTTCAATGCAACACAAGGGGGAAGGGGGGGAGAAAAGAAAGAGGGAGGAGGAAAAAGACCGCCAAAAAAACATTCGTGACCGCCTGCGCTAGACTTCTTCGTGCATCTCTTGCCCTTTAAGTTTTCTGCCAACAACGGAGGAGATTCCAGAAACACAGAACCGAATCCGCCTCTCCGGCGATGCATATCCAAAGTTTAGTTGATAAGTTTCTCTCCTCTCTTTTCATTTTTGTGAACTCAGATCCATGCGAGTCTCCGATCCATTGCGAAGCAAACTTTGAACATTGTCTCTATTGTTTTTTTTAACTCTTTTTTGCCGTTCGGCCGCGAACAACGTTGATGTTGCTTTATAATGCGGGGACTATTGGGGACGCATGCCCGAACCCGAATTTCCTTGCGCAGGGAACCTTTCTTCTTTGGCTCTTACGTAGAGCCCCGAGCGAAGAAACTGGAGTATGCGTGCGCAGAGGACATGCAGACTATGCCTGAGTGAAGTCGACGAGGACAAATAAGGCCTCTCACAAGGTCCAGGTTCGAGCAAAAGGGAACGGTGAAGTTCTCTAGATTCCAGGCTTGCATCCGAAACTCCTTTTTTGTTGTTTTTTGCTCTTTCTGGCGCATCAGATCGAACTACATGAGGCACTGCATAAATTGAATTATACTGAACTGAGAGCATATGCGAACATGCTGCTGTCAGAAACCATGATCTTGTTGCGAAGCCCGAAGGTGAGCGAACTTAATGACAGAGCATCTATATTGATACGTAACATCAAGTCACTGCGATAGCGGAACAAAACGCCGTGATGAACGCATGACGTTGGAAGATGAAGAAATTAAACACGGGGTTTCTGAAGCGTGGCCCCAGCAGGGCTTTGTATAGCGATCATTCTTTGTTCCCCACGTAATGGCTCAGTGGTTATGGCGCTCGGCTGCTGATCCGGAAGACGCGTGTTCGGTCCCGGCCGCGGCGGTCACATTTTGATGGAGGCAAAATGCTAGAGGCCCGTGTACTGTGCGATGTCAGTGCACGTTAAAGAACCCCAGGTGGTCGAAATTTCCGGAGACCTTCACTATGGCGTCCCCCATAGCCTGAGTTGCTTTGGGACCATAAACCTCCATAAAACTGAAAACAAACAACCTGTGTTATTTGTCAACTTGTAGATCGAATACAGTCAGTTGGCGTTCATATTCGATACTGACACATAGTGGAAAGTAACTCAATGATATGTTACACACATATAGAGACTTCAGGAGAAAAGGCGCAGTTAAAATTGCAAGTCTCGCAGGAGAGAGCTTCGCGATAGCCGTGCTTCCTTTTATTCCTTAATGGGCATATATTTCAGAGCTTATGTGGGCATATGTATCCATTTCTGGGCATATATATTCAAGGTATTTCTCGAAGAGAATAAGGCAAAATAATTTATTTACAGCTCTGAAAGCCACTTATTTCTTATCACCGTATAAGACCCTAAAAACCTGAACTTCCGCAGTGTTACCGCTACTCGTCCAATTCTCGAATTACTGTATTGTAAGCAGGTGAAAATAAAAACAAATGGATCAAACGCTTTTCAGAAACATCCCGTTGTTAGATAACAAGGCAGACAGTTGAGCAACCTATAGAGGCAAGGCCAGGGAAATAAAGAAAAAAAATCTAAGCCTCATTTATTTCCGTCTGTGTTTTAATAATATTGCAGTTGCAGACGGTGAAAACCATTTTTGACTGCCGCCTTCTGTGTTCTAGCTTATCACAGTGGATCCATTCATATACTTTTAAACTAAACTAAATAAGTTAAAGGGTCCTGACTAAGGCATATTCACCGCCTCTGAATTATATACATTTCTCTCGCGGAACAACTACCGGCGCCCAGAAAAGTATAGAAGAGACTATGGCAGACTCAAGCCAGCAGGTTATCGTTTATTACACTTTTACTTTGCTATCCAATTTATCTTTCGACTTCTGTTGGCAAGAAGGGTTTATTTATTTTTTTTTGAGCAAAGGGAATCGGCGTGTATTTCGTCTTTAATGCGAGTAGGCTAGCATTGCAGTGACGCTTTAATTGGAACCTGCTTTGTCGACAGCTGCTCTCCTGCACCTAACAAACCGAGCAAACAGCGGAAGATACATCGTGACCGAAGCCCGCTACACGAAGCCCCACGAATTCTTCCTGCTTGTGTACACGCGTGTGTTTTTGTTACGACATATGACGGCGATGCCTTTCAGCTTCTAGAAGTGAAAGGGGGAAAGCGAAGGAAATGAAGAAGTTAAGCATATGAAGGTAGAAGGTTCCCTGTGCCTCGATCATTGCTAAACAGTACTCTCAAGAAGAATCTTGATATCCGACACATTTAGCTAGAGCTTTGGCAAACGGTACGGCAGCGGCCCAGTGACTCTGCTGGCATAGTTGCGGCATCGGGCAGTCGCATATTAATTACTCTCCAGTAATATCACTCTAATTACTCTCCAGTAAATATCACTCGTGCAGAAATAAAAGGGTGCTCAAGGCCGATTGCGATGTAGATAAAATGTTGCAGGGTACGCGTCTTCATTAGAAGGAAAAATTAGGCGTAAACAACAGAACCGAGGGATATGGAAAAGGTTTGAAAGAACGAAGGAGGCAACAAGTGTGTTGAGCCAAATCTTGTTGAAGCCCAGAACCTTGACTTAAATGATGGAGTTGAAAGGTATACCACCTTCAAAGTAGAGTTTTGTGTGCCCTCTTTTCTTGGACCGTTGCAACCGTTTCTTTGGTGCTCAAGACCGTTCTCGGTAATGTTTTAATATCGGGAATGCTTTGCGTCATGTTTAAGCAGAACGTGGGTGAGAGCATCATCTATTGTAGTTCCGCAGGCTGTTATGTCCATGTGTCGCTGTCATAGTCGTCGAATTTGTTTTCAAGGCACTGTTTCAGCCTATCGTCACCGCCCTGTCAGAATGCGGTACGAATTGTGAACTTAGTAGGGAAATAGAGTCTAAGAGTTTTACTAGCCATGGCTCTCTACAAAATTTAATTTTAACTGTCTAGAGAAAAATCAATGCGCCATTTCAATACTGTTCAACAGCGAGATCTGAGCCTTCTTGTAAGTTGGTCCGATCAGGCTGCCTTGAACTCAAGCCCATAGCCACGTGAGCGAAATTCGCTTGACCAGGGCCGCTACTCGCCTGATGTGCTACGCATTTTCAGGAAGACGGTTTGTTCCCCTTAATGCGATTGGGCCCAATTGAGATTAGCTTTCTCCGAAACTTAGCAACGAGCAAGTAGGAGCAAGTTTGCGATCTCCGCTTGTTTAGAGGGGGTCAAAGTCAAAACGAATATTAAAGATTCACACTTATCTCACTCTATGCCGACCAAATCAACAATCAGCAGTCAATTTGCCCCCGTCCGTGATGCATCGGTATCTTCGAAGCTTTAAGACAATAGCTTAAAGATGCATATTAAAATCTGTTTGCATTGCCCTCCTCTCCCCTCTCTTCTGTGAGAAATAGATAGATCTGACTCCCATGACGGATCCATCAGTCAGAACACTGACTACAAGAAATTAAAGTCGCAAAATAGACGCTCATGAAAAGATTCGGTTGCAGAAAAAGACTGACTCACATGATAATGTCTGCACTTGTCTACTTTTCTTCCTGGAAAACACCGAGAAAGTAAGTATGGTTATCTGAAGGTTTAGTTCTTACGTCATAATAGCCCATTTTTCAGAAACCTGAGAGAGTAGGGGTCTATATGCAGGACGCACAGCAGTAACAATGTTTTATTTGTAGTTACAAAAGCAACGATGCTTTTACCAGTGACAACTTTGAGGGAAACTTGGAGGTTTCGATTTGCAGGTACGAAAAAAAAAGCCAACCTAGCTTCCATTCAAACCGCCGCTCACTGTATACCATCCGCGTTCCTCATCCCGTCGTGGTTAGCCTGCGCCATGCGCGACTTCGTTACTATGCTATTCCTTAAACATCAAAACCAGTCTCTCTGTCTCCCTCTCTCTCAACCTTTCAACATCGCATTTGGTCAATTACACGCAAACGAAACGACAAATGTGATAACCTGACATTGCTTTCATCAGCCCCGGTGGAAACCGGTTTCCGTCGTCCTTACGACGACAGCAACTCGATTATTTTTTCGTTCCTCTTCTCCCCGAAAAGTGAGCAGCATGCCGCTTCTTCAGCCAGACCTAGCGGCCGTATTTAGCGCGGACATGACAGCAACCTTTTCCCGCGCACATAAGCGCGCATACATCCTCATTAAGTCAGCGCTGGTGAAGAAGGGTTGCCCGGGGGTCGAAAGGGAAGAAGACCGCCAGTGACACACCCCGAGAAATGGCCGCCGGAGGATCAAAGAAAAAAGCAGAAAAGCTCAAAAGCAGAGCGGGGAGGGGATAGGCAATAAGAGAGAAAGCTTTCCCTGCAGAGGAGGGTAGGGAAGAGGTCGCGAGAAAAAAGGGAAAAGAAAGGCGGGCTGCGGGTCATTACGGCGACGCGCCGGACGCGTCGCCGGTCGGTTGTGCGTGAGCGCTGTCCGCGAGAACCTTGGAAGAGTTAAAATATGAGGCACCTCCGGGAGCAGAGAATAGGAGGAAAGGGATGCTTCTTCCCTACTCCCTTTCCCGTCTCCTCCCTGTCCACCCGCTCTCCCTAACCCGTCTCGGGCCACTTTCTTCCCCGCGCCCGCCCGGGTCGGCGGGGGCTCCGGCTCCCGGCCGGTCTTTTGTCGAGCATTTATTATCACTCGATCCGCAGGCACGTGCCCTTTGTTTGATTAACTCGCGGCCTCCTCTTGCGCGCAGGAGATTCAATTTCGAGCCATCGTCGCCCGACCGTCATTCTTGGGAGGCAGAGCAGGATGTTGAGGGGGCAAGAGTACGGCGGAAGAGACATGACCGTGGCGGAAAAAAGGGGGCAAGGGGAAAAGAAAGGAGCGGCGTTAAGGATGAGATGGAAGTTTGGCGGCTCGGCGACGCGCCGTCTTCCCGCTAAGGTGCGGCTGAGCCAACTCTGTTCTAAAGTGTCGCAACACACATCTTTCTGCGCCAGAATACAAAGTCGCACGAAGTGTTGCAACAGAGTTGCGTCGCAGCTGCAGCGGCAGTATGGCGAACTGGGATTATAGTTATTGTGCAGCACTTTCCAAGGCTAGCATCCAGGGAGTAGCAGTCTTTGCCTGCATGTTTCAAGGTGTCTTTTTTGGGGCTGATAAATAATCGACGATTCGTTAGCGGCTTTCCAGGTCGGCCAGCAAGCATAATGCGCTCTGTAGGACGTGACTAAACCAGTATGCGAGAAGACTGGCTGTGAACATTAATTTACTGGACAGGCATGGTTTGCGTAACACTGAGTGAAAACTACAGAAGTCCTAAGTTCCGGTAAGGCATTACACCCCCAAGCATAACACGTCAGTCGCCGAAGTGACTGCATTCGCGTGAAGTGAGACGAGCGCCTTGTAACTTTTAAGCTTACTGTTTTCAACTGGGATAAAGTAACCCAAGAATTCTTGATTTAATTACAGGCACTGTAGTGCATCTTCCGTGTATAGGTCGCTTAAACCTTACTTTGAGGAAGTTAGGAATGATAAAACTACACTGAAACTATCAACTATACCTGCCTAGCTCCACATGCAATAGTTCGAACTTGGGCGTGGCGTCCCCACAGGTTCTGAATGCAATTTTTTTAGGCTGATTAAAGTGTGGTATTCTCCTCCGTAATATGAACGCTGGTATTTACATGTGGTATGACACTCGCAAAGATAAATGCAGGTCCTCCACTTGCGCAGCGGCTAAAAGAAGTGTAAACAAAACCACGGACCGCGCAGGCGCGGCAAATCGGCTACTTGTCAGATTGCAGTAAACGAGAGCGCGATAACCACATGGACCCTAAAGGGCACCAGCACTGCTTTATCATTCGTATCACATCAACGCTGCGACAAAAAAAAATTTTCGAAACATGCCATCTGAATCCCACTGTGCCGTCAGCAATACAAAGTACCATTGCACGTTGAATCGCATGGCTAACCAACATTGTCATACATTTTTGGTATTTCTTGGGCAACGGAGCCACCACTTCAGTTTGCGAACTTCGACGCCTAGCTCTCGTTGCGGTTGGATCGCCCCGCACGACCCGGGGCGAAGCTTTGCATATAATTTCTCAGCAGCCTGGCCTAAAGAGAAGAACAACAATTTTAGAAACGCGAATCCTTCCCCCCAGAACCACGAATACACACACGTACGAAGCGAAATCCAGCGCATCGAGTTAAAGCACAGCAACGAGAGGCAAACACGGGCACGGTCAGAAGAAAGTGCGTTAGTCCACTGACAGAGACATCGAGCAGATTGCGCAAGTAAGCTACAATTCCAAAAGAAGAAGAGGGCGGTGAGTTGGAAAACAAAAATGCTCGTAAGAGGGTGAATAATATCCCAACAAAAGTGTGTGCCCAAGGGTGCTTGCTCGAAGTGTAGCTCTCGCATTTGTCTTCGCATTTATTTCGACGCACGAAGAAAGAATCCGCGTATGCCAACAAAACAGGGCGGCAGGCCGTGAGACGAAGCCATACGAAAAGAAAAACGCGATCCCCCGACCAGCTGTCCCACTCTGCCCTGCACTCTTCGTCACTAGCAGCTTCCCAAGGCCTGGCAAGAGACAACAGCGAACTCTATACACGACTGACTCTTCCCCACCTTACCTTCGTCTCCCTGTCTGAGAAAAAACGCGCGCTAGGAACTAAAAAAAAAGGAAACAAGAAATGAACGCATTACTGCACATGTCCGTATCTATTTATACATACAGAGATAGACCATCCCAAGCAGTGACGGAAAGACAAGGGGAGGAAGGGGGTGACGGAAGGAAGGGAACCGAATCCGCATAGCTAGCTGTAGGGAGCACCGCTCTACCACTGTCGGGAGACGCGAGCGAGCGGCCGGGCCTTTTCCCTTCACCTCGGAGTTCTTTCCTCATCTCCCTACTTCACGTCCCTACGTTCTCTTTCCCGCCCGTTCCGCTCCCTCCTCCTTCCTCCTCAACCGCTCGTGAGGGTCCGCCGTCCGCGCTTCGTATCCGCGCAACAAGAGGTTCTATTGATCGCGACGTGCAAACAGGTGCCCTTTCCCGCTTTCTCTTCCTCTCCGTCTTTGTTCTTCGCTCCTTCCCTTTTTTTCTTCACGCGTATTCGCCGGAGAGTTCGCACACCATTTCGACCGCTTCTTTTCATTTCTTTTTTTTTATTCACCACACCCCGTCTCAGTCTTGGCTGGTCGCTGTTTTTTTTTTTTCGTCTTCACAGGTCTTCGCACCTTTTCCCTTTTTCCCGTATCGCTTCTCCTGTTCTGACACCCCGCCGTTCTCCCTGTCATTCTTTCTTTACGCGCGGTCTTGCTCTGCGCTCGTTCCTTCGTCCTTATTATCTTTCCTTCTTTATGACATCTCTCCTTCGTTACGTCTTGCTTTGGCGCTGCAGCGTCTTTTGCCCCCGCCAAATGACACCGTTCTATTACGATTTTCTCTCACTCCCTCCGCTCCACGCATCTTCCTCACTACCTAATTTCTAGGTTTTCTTGACTTCTTCGGCCTCGTCGTCAGCAGCCGTCTTGTGTTACTCCTCACTTTTTAATGACTAGTTTTTTCTTTTAATTTCTTCACTTATGGAACCACTGGAAACGACGCGCCTTTTTTATGACATTCCTTTATTGCTGCTTTCTTTTTGTGGGAGGATAGGTTGTTATATTCTGCTTTTCGGAATTTGGCAAGACAGGTACCTCTGCTGCCACGTATGCTATTTTATTTCCATCGACCGTTTGCATGATAGACATATCTGTACGTTACATATATTTCTACAAGGCTAACGCTGTATGCTCCGCGAGAAGGGCCATTCTCATTGTCAGACCATCAAAGCGATCATTGCTATCCATTGATTCTCGCTTCGTGCTTTAGGAACGGAAATACGACGCTCTTGTCTCCGCAACTTTTAAACATTCCAACACAGTAGAAAAAATATACACACTCATATTTTACTGTGAACGAAAATTGGATTATTTCGTTCTCAGTGTTCTTTAACCTTCAACAGTTAACCAAACATGAAAAATTGTCACCGGAGGTTATCCAAACTCGACTCACGCTACCGGTTTGTGCACCTGCCAGGCGTGTGTAAAGCTTAAATTTGGAAAGAGCTCAGTCACCAAACATGGTCTCTTAACTGAACTTCGCGTCCTTCTGACCGCAGCCCGAAGTTGGCATTGCCGGGAAGCCGTATTTGGCGATCAACCGCCCGTCTACCGGCACCCGCATCGAGCTTCCCCGGATGGGGAGGTCGTCCGGCGAAACGTCCACTATTTGCATGGTACCGGAAGCGCAGTTAAACAGAAAAAAAAACTTTCCGCGTGTATCTGATTTTTATTTTCCAGAAGGAATAAATGACTGGGACAAAATTAAGCAAAACTGAAAGACAGAGGACGTAGGGAAGGAAAAACATTTTAGAAAAACCTCAGAGAAGCATGGAAGGCGACGAAGTATACGAGCGACAAGCGCAGTCTCAACCCTAAAATGAAATGTAAGCTTACTAACCTTCAATCAAATCCAACCAATCATAAACGCACTTTATAAAGCCAGTGTCCTTCCGGGTTCACTACTCTCAAAGGTGAGGAGGCTGATAAGGACTGAGGAGAACAAAAAGAAATCTCTACACAAAAGGCCTTTCCAGCCTGGGTGCAGCCTTACTGCTCGCTGGACTGTTTTACGCATTTAACGCCGGTAAGAAAGGGGGCCGCAATTCACTCCTTTAGTCCAGCTCAGCCGCCATTAACTTATGGTCAACTATGGGTCACTACATTGGCATGTATATCGCTATGATCACTAAGTAAATGGTGATATCCGCAAAGCACAATGATAGCTCAGTTTCCAGTCATATTTAAGAACGAAATTAAGGTTTTTCAAATTTTTATACATTATCGTATCTTGAGAGTCATTGGGCTCTTCTTCTTGCCCTGTTCCTCTTCAGTTTCCGCGTCGCTCTCTCGTTCAAAAATATTCAACTGCTTCAGTTGCAAAAATTGGCCCGCATGACATCCA
This sequence comes from Amblyomma americanum, assembly GCF_052857255.1. Taxonomy (NCBI): domain Eukaryota; kingdom Metazoa; phylum Arthropoda; class Arachnida; order Ixodida; family Ixodidae; genus Amblyomma; species Amblyomma americanum. The sequence continues at coordinate 10,414,383 of NC_135507.1, read as the reverse complement.
TTTTGTTGTCCACACTTGAAGACGTCAACGCCTCAGTGTTGTCTCAGAATGCGAAACCTTATCATTGAACACATATAGAAACCTCGGCTGTTTGCTCAAGCAATCCAAGATGACACGAATGCATCTGACGTTTATCTTGTGCTGACAATGCTAGCATCTGAACACAAAAACAAGCACCTGCATAGAACTAACACAAACGTAGTAGATTAGAAAAAGTAAGAAGTATAGGATAAAAATAACTGAACCGAAAGTAATGAAAAATAAAGAAAAATAAAGGAGAGATTCTCCCTAGAAGCAGTTTACATTCGTGCCGTTGGACTGCTGCAGAAGATTGAAACATATTCGCTGAACCAAAAACAACACACACACTAAAATACCAACGAAGGCGACACAACACTGCCGGACACATGTTCTCGCCACGACCGCGCTAACAAAGTGTCTCTGAACAAACAAAGAAACGGGCGCTCCTGGGAACCGGCTCAAACCAACGGGACCGTAAAGACCGCCGAACGCGGAAACAACGAGCCGCCGCCTCTCCTTTTTTTCCCTATTTTCCCCCTTCAACGCTTTTGCGGCTGCCTTGTTTTTTCCCCTTAGTCTTCAGACTTGGAGAAACTCGTCTGCTAGCTCTTTTTTCCTCCTTCGCGTCCCTTGTTATCGCCACCACGCCCAGGGAGCAAGCGACCCATTTCCTTTACTGGGAAAAACCCCAATGGGGAGAGCGGCGTTATTCCGCGCAGCCTAGGCACTTCGAGCGCGAAGCGTTCGCTTTTCGAAAGGGGCGAGACGGACTTCACGCCATTTGTTACCTGGAGATTACATTTCTCCCCGCGTCTCTTATTTTCTTTTTGAGCGATTTTCGAGCCTGCCCTGTTTTGTAGGGGAGCCAGATGGTCCTATTAAAGGGAAGGCTGTGATGCTCCAGTGATCTTTACCGTCAATAACTTGCTGAAATTCTTGACCTCCTCGCGTAACTTGTTTTGAATTCAAACGAAACACTGTATTACATATTCAGCGCGTCACGCCTTCTTGCTCCAGTTTCAAGGAGACAGGTACATTAATAAATATAGAACACCTAATTTATAATGGACGTTAATAAAGAGTGTTTATTTTGTTGTTTTTAGTCTGGGTGTTGTTGTAATGTTCGTTTTGTATGACCGGTGTTCATTGTGGTATTCATACTGTAATTTGCAAAACTTTAAAGAAAAGAGATTGTAAGTTAGCGGCTCACCACTAACTAGACTAAAATATCGACGTCATTCGGCTGCTGCCTTTTGCATATGTACTATCACGACATCTGGGTTATTGCGCAGACAAGGGTAGGGGAATTAGGGCTCGTTATGATGCAAATTTCGAACAAGCCAACAGTCATTGAAGCCAAAAAGTCAGAGAATATTTTTTTAATATTTTCTGATGTTCATAAGAGGTAATTATTAGTGTAATCACAAATTTCTGCTTTAGAGATAATTGATTAGAAAGTGCAGAAAAGAGAACCGCGCGCCGCCGGTGAGATCCAAACTTACGATTTCCGCATGTTACGTACTGTGCGCTACCAACTGAGCTGCCGGTCAACAGCTTAACGCAGGCCTCCGTTGTGGCAGTCCTGGCGCCATACGTAGCACAAAAAGGTTCTCACGCAGCTACCGCGTTCACCGTTTCATCTCGTTCCAAATATGACATTTGCGCTATTGCAGGACGCTCGAGGTGCACCTTTATGAATGAAGGTGGCGAAGGTGAGCACTCTTTAGGTTAGGTTGCACGCAACATGAATACATTCGAAAGTAGATCTCTGAGCAGACGCCTCCACAGCTGTTAGCAGGGCACCGTACGTAACATGCGAAGGTCTTTGGTTCGGATCCCAGTGGTGATTGTGGTTGTTTTTTTTTTACTAGATAATCAGCTATCCTTCAAGTGAAAACAGAGTACACTGCTCAATCCCCAGTTTTTAGATTGGATGTTGCACTATTAGGAAGAATACAGAGAAGGCATCCGAACTAAAAAGAAATGGATGCATCTAAAGCAATAATAACGAAGAAATCCTGGTTTTCTTTCCGCCATATCGCGCTGGCTGGAATAACTATACCCGACTTAATTCTGACTCTCACAATTACACAATGTTCCAAATCTAAACCGATATTCGGCCACAGATGAAAAGAAAATTTTTTGTTAAGGCAGAATACCACAAAAACATGACGGTGGGTGTATATGTATCCGCAGGTGATAACTTTGCTTACGATAAGTCAGCAATTTGGCGCGTTAAAATAAGTTAAGTGCTTCCTGAATGAAATGGGGATGACAGGTAAAAATGGCCAGAAAACGAATATTTCATCTTGCACTTAAAAAGAAATACTAGCATTCCTGAATAACATACGTCTCGAACGGCGTGACATGAGCATTGAAAGTCATTTAAGCAAAGTGTAATCAAAGCGAAGGCGCTCTTTCAAATAAAGCCTGACTTCAGGCACGAATCGTTTCCATACTAGTATTTGACTTCAAAAAAAGAAAAAGCTGTAAAAAGAACTCTTTTTGTTAACTTTTATAGAGTATAGTGCATAAAAAGTTTTTCGTCTTCTATAGTAAAATTTTGGGCTCTTTGGCGCTGTTTTCCAGTGTTTGAGTGTCATTAATTTTTTGTTGTTGTGAATATTAATTTAGCAGTTTATGAAAACGCGCTGCTGTTGTGTTCTGCAAACACTTTGTGAAGAGAGTGTTGGTGTGTCCCCTATAGGCAAATGAAAGGCAAGTTCTGAGGAAACCAGTACGTCACAAAGATATGTTCTGTGTGCGGAGCCGTGTGCGGAATAGCCGGATAAGAATAATAGATATTCACGCCTGTCTAGAGAGCAGAAAGAGAAGGAAAACGAACAGATCTTTCAGAGAAACTCCTATGGAAATTTCCTTGTTTATGCCCCTACACCTTGGCTAATCCCCCCGTGTGGGTATGTGCCATATTTACTAAGCCGAAGAAGAAGGAGAAGAAGGAGGAGGAGAAGAAGAAGAAGAAGAAGAAGAAGAAGAAGAAGAAGAAGAAGAAGAAGAAGAAGAAGAAGAAGAAGAAGAAGAAGAAGAAGAAGAAGAAGAAGAAGAAGAAGAAGAAGGAAAAGAAGACCTGGGATGAAGAAGAAGGAGGAGAAGCAGAAGGAGGAGGAGGGGAAGAAGAAAGAGGAGAAGATGAAGGAGGAGAAGCAGAAGCAGGAGGAGGAGGAGAAGAAGAAGAAGAAGAAGAAGAAGAAGAAGAAGAAGAAGAAGAAGAAGAAGAAGAAGAAGAAGAAGAAGAAGAAGAAGAAGAAGAAGAAGAAGAAGAAGAAGAAGAAGAAGAAGAAGAAGAAGAAGAAGAAGAAGAAGAAGAAGAAGAAGAAGAAGAAGAAGGAACGATTCATGGCGCAGTTTGAAGGAAACGACGCTGAAGACCATTCACAAGGCTCATTGTCAGACTATGATTTCGCAAACTTCAAACTGCTGTTTCTCAAAGAGAATTTTTTTGTGTGCATTCCATAACCAAAAGACCTTTCAAGAACATTTTTTTCGTATATTTTAATCAAATACCTGCTGTTTGCACTCAACCGAAGAAACTGCATTTGCCTGGAAACGTCTCTATTTCTATGTTAATTTATCTTTCCGAGAATCACAAACGTTGAACAACCGGAACTGAAAATTTGAAGTTTAAAAATTCTGAAGTTTCGTCATTGGTTTGTTATAGAGGTAACAAACGTGCAATAACGCAGGAGCTAAAGGCGTAGCCTGACAGGGGCTCCTGCTTTATTGAGCACTAGCGGCAGACAGGGTGCAGTTTACCACAAAACAAACAAGCATATACAATAGATCGTGTACAGACAGCAAACGTTGAAACTGAACACAGATATTCCTAATCCTTTGGTTCAAAAGAAAACCCTTGTCATGGGTAACCGCAGGAAGGAGTTCCATTTTATATTTTGGATAAAATGTTCAGATGACCGGCAAAGGAAGAAAAATTAATAACTTTATTTCATTTTAAAGTAGGGGTTTCAAGACCTGCGTGAGTATATTTATGCGTACTAGGTCCCTTCTCTTGCTATTTGTTTTCCCTGTGCGTTTTTTATCCTGATTGTCTCACTTGTACGTGCTGATATTTTATCTGTATTTTGTTTGAAGCAACAGATGTGCTTGATTTACTTGTCACTTTTTCTTGACTTATTATCATCGCACTTGTATGTTCTGTTATTCCTACCTGCAAGTAAAATTGCTTTTTTAACTGCTCCTAGGTTCATTTCAACACACTTGTGTAAATTTTCATAGTAATCATTTTCTGAGAAAGATATTACTAATGCATTTATGTTATTTCTTCTTTTATTTTCTGTCAATTAAGGGAGATATCTTTTCCTTGTTTCTGTGATGCTATCAAGTGTATATGGAGGTCTGCGGCTTTGTCAAGCTGTCAATTATGACAACTTTTACTGCTGGCCTCCCGCGTCATGTATTTAAATTGCGCCAACAAAGCATTGTAATGTTGAATAAATTGCTTGATGTTTTTTTAACGAAAAGATACGCGTGCAGGAAATAAAATACCATTTCGAGCGACCTGAAAAAAGTCGATACCTTTATCTGAACAGGCGCTGAAATATTCGGTACTGAACCTCGCTTCTGTCGCATCTTTTGTGAACGGAGAAGCCTTGCCGTTGCAAGAACCTGGTCGCAAGACGGAAAAGCCACACCGATTCGGCAACGCCGGTGCATCACACGCCACTAGAGCCGCAATTTTTCAGCGCCACACAGCGTCGTAGCGAAAGCGTCAGAGATAACGACGCACTAAACAGAACATAAAAATAAATAAAATAAAAGCAGGGAAGACGTCTCCGAGGGTCGCGACGCAAGGTTCGTGCGCGCAGAGGCGTCCGGGTTAACGAGAGCGCGCCGAAATGATCCCGGGGTCTGCAACGTCTCCGCAGTCGCTAGCGTACAAGACAGATACAAATGGAGCCACCACGTGCGGCGGGGGAAAAAGATTTTTGCGGGAAACTCGCGAATTGGGTTTTCCTCCCTCCCTTTCTCCTCCCGCCGCTTTCCTATATCCCTACTTCCCTACCCGCCCACCCAACCCAACGTTTTTCGAGTCGTTGGCGACCCTTCTTTTTCCCTTGCCTCCCCAACTTGTCTACCGCTGTGAACACCGATCCGCCCGCCGCTGGCTGTCGCCGTCGTCGCAGGTTTTGTAGGGTTCTCGACACCCAGAAGAAGGAGCGCTCAGATGCGTCCCCTCCCTTGTGTGGTAAGAACCGCCTGGATTAGTTTCGGTTTCTCTTGCCTCCTCGATTACGAGCAGCTTTCTTTCTTCGTGCACGCGCGCTCGGCGCTCTTGCAATGGAGCTCGGTTCCAGTGCGTTGAAGCGTACGCGCTGCTTGTGTGAGTCGTTCTTCCGAGCCCGTTTCTCCCTCTTCCACTCTCTCTCTCTCGTTCTGCCCTCCTCTCCCTTTTATTTCTTCACCTCCGAACGTGTTGGCTCGCGCGAGACTGCGATTGTGTAGCGAACCCACGAGACGTGCAATATTCGGGGCGGAGGTAAGGTGGAAATGGGGAACAGAGTGATAAGAGAACGGGGCCCGTTTACGCAGCGTTCGAGCGTGACGAGCATTTCTTGGTTTCCTCTGGATATAGCGAGGATCAGCGTGAGCCGACGCTGCATCACTTCGGGCACCGTAGGCGTGGAGCAGAGAGGGAACAGCATTTACTTAATTTATTTAGTATAGTTACATCATTAAAACGTCGAGCGAAAATGGAAGATAACTATTTCGGGGCCAAAAGAGTGGCCAGGAAAATGCTACGAGTAGAGGCGTTAAAGTAGGGAAGTTCATGAGGAATGAAGGCATGGACACAGTAGGGTTAAAACGCGCGCCGCAAAAGACGCGGCTGCAACAGCGGCGAAGAGCTGACGGCCAGCTGTTTGATAAAAGTTATCCTTAGCTTCGTACCCATAATCATCCTCCTAACTATGCCCACTGCAGGACAAAGGCCTCTCTATTATATCTTCTATTAACCTTACCCTGTGCCAGCAGAGGCCACCATATCCCTGCAATTTTCCTAGTTTCATCCACACGGTCTGATTTCCTGCCGCTCCCTGCTATGTTCTTGTGAAATACAGTCGTTACTCCAAGGGACAATAAGTTATCTTAGATTCAGGTTATATGCCCGGCCCATATCCCATTACCGCTTCTTTATTTCGACTAGGTTGTCACTAACTCAAGTTTGTTCCTTGAAACAGTCTGCTTTGCTCATGTGGCTTAATGTTACGGCTATCATTTTCCTTTTAATAGCTCGCAAGTTGTCACCAATTTAATCTGAAGCCTTTTCGTTAGCCTCGAAGTTTATGCTCTAAGTGAACGCTGGAAAAAGACAAATGTTGTGTTCTTTCATCTTGAGAAGTACTGGTACACAGCTACTCATGATAATAATGTACCGGCTAAATGCACTCCATCCGATTTTTTTGTGCCTAGCTATTTCACTCTCATCAAGCGGTCATTGCGAACCGCTTTTTTTCGTCACCCACGGTTTTTGTACGACAAAAGCTGAAATAAACTTTACTTGACTTTATTTGACTTATGATCCGGATTTGCAGTCAGTATTTTCTCTAGATAGACGCAATCCCCTATGCCCCTCAGTACCCCTATACCTCTTATGAACTGTTGTTCTCTTCACAGAATGTTGAACACTGCGTTAGTTTTCTTTATTTTCTGGTTCAATTATTCTAAATGTAGCACATAGAACCAGCTGTGTCGCAGCAGATATTCCTGTGTGTTGCTTGCATAGTTCACTAAGGCGCTTCGTTCGCATTACGTCTATTTTCTTAGGGCTCTGCGAGCCGCTGCTTCCGGAATAAAATTTCGCATTCGATAAAAGAAATAGATCATTGTAAATAAACTCTATGAAAGTAAAATCAAGCTTTGTTAGACAAGCACGATCGTAACATTCATGATGAAACTTCCACTGATTACGAAACATGGTAAAGAAATCCTGCCTGTTGCATTTATGGCAGGCGTATCATGCTTATGAAAGAGTCAGGTTACCCACATCACTCGTAACGGCCGTCTAAAGAAACAAGAGTGCACTCTCCAAAATGTCGCGCAAGTGATGCCACAGGAGCACACGCTGCCTTTTTGCTGCAGCGAAGGCAGTACTACGTAGCTGGAAAAGAAAATCAACTACGAGGATATTGAATGACCCCGGGAAAGCAGATATAATCAAACCTTGGATAATTGTGAAATAACATGCACGGATTTTATGTGCTCTTGAAACAACTTTCGTCAAAGGTGTTTTTCTTCTTTTTTTTCTTTCTCTTCAGCAAGAGTTTTTTTTCTCATTTATGTACCCGTAGTCTTCCGGTACGCACAGATACAGGCTCTGTGGAGCAGGTTTGATGTTATGTCAGTGGTGCACGCCAGCGCTCAGCCTAGCCCTCATCTACTAAGCACATCGACCACTGCATCGCGTGGCTATTGTTGCCGTGTCCTCGTAATAAATACCCGCTAGGGGAATGGGCCATGAAGCGAATAATTGGAAAACTAAGGTTACGGAAAGATTTTAGATAAAATCATGCAAGAAAAGATACGCAATTAAAAAAAGACAAGATTTGCAGAACAAAAAGCGCCTTCAAAAAAGTATTATCGCATGTTCACAATGCAGAAGGTAGAATTGAGCCGTGAAAAGAAGAGGATGCAGCAAAAACAGCCCCTATAGAAAAGATAAAACCGAATTCACTGCGTCTTAGTTGTCAAAGGAGGCCCACCAGCAAATTTCGTCGACCGATAGTTATGACGTTGCGATTGATGAGGTCAATTCGCGATGATTTTTTTGCCCCTTGCCGTTGCTAGTTCCGTGTAATGTCATGCAGAACGATGCGGGACAATTAACCAGGACGTAATGAAAATTGGTCAACCTCGTTTTCTCTAGAGTAAACTCTGAGGGGCGTTTGCAGCTTCAATCATGAGTTGCATCCAGTATACGGTTATTTCGCTCTTTTACTACAATGTCACTACGCAACAGCATTATGGTCGCAGTCTGCAATGAAAGCTGGCAACTTTCACCAGCCACACTGATCCTTAGAATTTCCTTCTGTTCATAATCCAACAATGCACAACAGCATTTTTGAAAAGAATAAATTTGAATTCGATTTAGAAAAACCACGCTGCGCTATTATTTTGAATTTCCCCACCTGTTGCTTCCTAGAAATCCCTCCATAAGCGCCATCTTCGGAATTTAGGAGCACGTGCCACTTAGACGCGTGAAAAGGAGCAAGATCGGCAACAACCGAACATCTTGCGTGCACTGCGGCGACACCTGCTATCTGAACCGGAGGAATCGAGTTGGAGCTGAACAAGACGGCCTGAGGAGACCAAGAAGAGGCAACGTTCAATCTGAGTCTGCCCTGGGACGTGTATTCCATTGCGAATAACACTCACGATCGCGGCTGTTATTGCTTGAGAATACACGTCGCCGGATCAGAACAAGACACCAGCTGCAACCGTCTACGAAACTTCCAAGACTACTTATCCCTCCTGTATACAAGTGCGTCGGATGTGAGAACCGCGACATGGACAGCAAGGCGACGGTAGATATAAAACGAAAAAAAAATAGAAATAAGCGATCACGAGAGATGTCGCTGCTGTACGAATGACGAAAGACAGTGAGTTGACCGAGCTGAATGCACGCGTCGCAGCTGAATTGCATCTGCGGAAGAATGTCTGTGTATCTGCACAGCTAAAGCATTTTTGAAAAATATGAAGGTGGAAGGTTTTGATTCTGGGCGGTGCAAGAGGGCGGTTGTGGCGTCCCTCACTATTCTGTGTTCTAGTCTGGTGTGAACGAGAGTTCTTCCTCACCGTCGAAATATTTTGAGTATAGGCAGGATAAAAGAATTTTTTTTTAATTATCTGAGAGGGTTCCTGTAGCTACTACAAATATATCTTGCGCTCCTATTACCCCCACTGCCGCCATCATCACTACTATTACTATTACCGCTACTACTGCTAATACTATTACTACTACTGCTACTACTATTGCTATTACCACTACTACTACTACTACTACTACTACTACTACTACTACTACTACTACTACTACTACTACTGCTACTACTACAACTATCACTAATAATTCTACTGAAACGACAACCATTACTACTACTACCACTACTACTGCTACCACTACCATCAGTACTTCTACTGAAACTACTACTAACGCTTGTACAACTGCTACAATCACTACTACAGCTACTTCTAGCACTACTAATTCTTTTACATCCACTGCTACTGCTATTACTACAACAACAACAACTACTACTACTTCCACTACTACTTCTTTTACATCCACTGCTACTGCTATTACTACAACAACAACAACTACTACTACTACTTCCACTACTCCCACTGCTTCTGCTACTACTACTACTACTACTACTACAACTACTAGTACTAGTACTAATACTACTTTCAGTGCTACTTCTACTGCTACTACTACTATTCTACCACTTCCACTACTACTACTACTACTACTACTACTACTACTACTACTACTACTATTGTTACTAGTGTTAAAATTCCATTTCTTAGCTCGCGACACCATCTACACGCAGCACTTAAGTAGGCAAAAAGCAAGAAGCTTGCCGACAGCCACTGACTTAACAGGGCCTCTTCAAACCAGGACTGCTCATCGCGCGCACTACTTAAAAATCGTCTCACCGAACCATCACATCTTCCTCCAGTGGAGCAAACGCCCATTCTCATCAGGCGGCCGGACCAGCTAGGAGTGGAGTCTTTTGGGCAGAGGTTAGAAAGAGGTAGGAGAGAGCACCCTCCTCGCATGATGCTAGACGGGCGCATTGTGCGCGAAACGCGGCGCCGCGCTCTGAGCGGCCATGTGCAGCGATGCCTCGCACGCGTTGGGCGGCGGCGCGGGCTTTAATTGTGTCGAGACAATGAGAGCACTCGGTGCGTTGTAATGCGTTCGCGGTGCATGCAGTCGGTAGGCGTCAATAGGAAGCGTGGTGGCGTGAAGTGGAAGGTTTTGAAACAAGCGCTGGCTGAAGAGGTGATTGCTCGCTTAACCCTGTGTATGTGTGGTCACAGATTTTTACGTTGATCAGAAGGAGAAGAGGATGTTACGAGCAAGGGAAAGGTATTGGCGTGGGGAGATTAACGCCCAAAGCGGTGTTGGTAAAGAGACTAGGAGATTAACGTCCAAAAGTTGTGTTGGTATTGGTATGTGGAGATTAACGTCCCAAAGCGGCACATTGGTTAAATACTCTTGTTCGGGCGAGTTGGTTCATCTTTTAAAGGGTACCTACATGAGCGAAGAAGATGGGACGCAACATAGAAATACACACGACATGTGCAGAGCATCTCGTGTGTGTTTCTTTGTTGTGTCCCGTCTTCTTCGCGCAAGTACGTACCCTTTCAAAAATTGGTTTGAGGGACGCCGTAGAGGAAGGCTCCGTATTGATTTGGACCACCTGGGGTTCCTGAACGTGTGCTGACAGCGCACAGCATTTGGGTGTTTTTGCTTTCTCGCGCACATAGAGAATACGACCGCCTCAGCCGGAATCGATCCCGCGACCTTGGGATCCGAAAAAGAAAGGGGTGGAAATTGCCTCATACTGAACGGACACCTGAACAGCGCCGATAGGGAAGGGAAGAAGAAAGCCAGAAAGGATTAATAAAAAGTTAAACTTTTTGTTCTGCGCTAGAGCTGCGACCACTGCCAACAGAGCAGAATTTTTAAGCGTCAAGATGCCTTGTGGGTAATGACGCACACGGTAGACGAGGGCTCTAGATTAATTTCCAGAACCAAGTGTTTTTCGACTTTCATCGATATCTTGGCGCACGTGTGGTTTGTATTTTCTTCTCCATTGAAATTCGACAGCAGTGGCCAGCACTCGAAGCAGTCCAGTCCTGCCCAGCAACCAAACGGCACAGCCACAGAGCAAAGGCAGGACTCTATGCTTGAAGCCACAAGCTTAATGATTGCATTGCGCCCCACTTAAGTTTCTTGTTGTTTTTTTCAGCATGTACAATTGTTTAGCTGGTGACTGGCTAGCTTGAGGTATGTATTTAAAGACTAACGATTTTAAGTGAAGGAAGTTGAAAACGTAGTGCTTTTTGACAACTCTCAATATTATTAACCATGCCTGGAGCAGTGCTTAGTTCAGTGCTTAGTTACGAGTACGGAAAGCTGGGCAAGTTGGTTACTACTATCCATGGTAAAACATCGCGGAAAAACACGAGGACGGAACAAACACGACGACACGAGCGCTGACTTTCTACTGGTGATTTATTACGCACATGTGTACAAATACTATTTCCCCAAACACTAAACAGAACACAAAATATTGAAGAAACACTGCGTCATCACTGAACATCTTAAATCTACATTTCTACAAATGCATGCTCCAAAAGGTGATTTTGAGGTTAGCCAGTGATAATGAGGGCTTGCTAATGCATGCTGCACCCAAAGAATCATAACCGCAATCGTGCTTGAAGTGCATTCCCGTGCTACCTGTCCCTCCGACTGTACGTAGGAAAACTGCGACGGAGTCTCAAGTGAGGTAAATATGGCAGGTTGTTCGAATCGGTACAGTTCAATCCTTCATCCAGTGCACACAGCAGACAAGATAACAGGAAATGGATAATCCAGCGCTGAGTTTTTCGCTTCCTGTTCTTGCAGTTCGTATTACACTATAGTTCAAATAATAATAATAATAATAATAATAATAATAATAATAATAATAATAATAATAATAATAATAATAATAATAATAATAATAATTGGTTTTGGGGGAAAGGAAATGGCTGTCTCATATATCTTTGGACACCTGAGCCGCGCCGTAAGGGAAGGGATAAAATAGGGAGTGAAAGAAGAAAGGAAGAAGGAGGTGCCGTATTGGAGGGCTCCGGAATAATTTCTCCCACCTCGGGATCTTTAACGTGCACTGACATAGTGCAAATAACCAGAACTGAATTTTCCCCCACTGGACACGTGTTCGCGTTAGGCGTGGGCCGAACCGGCAGGGCTACGCGCACTATGATAGACGACGACGACAACCAGTTCACGCGGACGAGGCAGCCGTAAATCACTCCCTCTTCTACGCCGCCTGAAAGTCACCGCCACGGTGTCTGCAAATATCGGTTTACGAAGCGGGCCGTCCGCATCTCGTGTGCGAGCATGCACCAGCCGCGTCACCTCAGAACACGGTGAGGAGTACAAGGGATGAGAGTGCAGTGGGGGAGGAGAAAGAGCGAGGCTCCCAGAAAGATGTTCTTCGGTCCCCCCCCCCCCCCCCCGCCTAATTAATCCGCTACGGGGCCTCATTAACGGCAGCGTCTCCGGCCAGCGAGTCCAGCGCTGGCCGAGAGGCGGCAATTTGCGTTAAAACCGACCAATCTCTTCGCCCGCTGACCGCTGCCGCAGCGTGTTTGCGTCCGCGCCACGGCTTCAGCTTTGAACGGCGCCCGTTTAAGCTGCAGCCGCGGAAAACGCGATTTGCGCATCGCCCCGGCCTCAATTTCAATCGTATGTTCGCAGGGAACGGCTCCGCCGCACCTGTCGACGTGCACGCGTGAGATCTTCCAGGTCAGAGAAGAACTCAACGGTTTAGGTGAACCGGTCGCGAGTATGGCGTACAAAACAAAGAATTCAAGTCAGAAAAACCAGGTTTCGGACGTTTAATTGACAGCACAAAAGGTAATCGTATTGGGTTTGGCGACGACGACCTGCACAGCATGACTGCTTCTGATGGCTCATACGAAACAATTCAGGCCAAAAACATTAAACGGGAAAGAGTTCATTAGAGTAATTTTTTTTCATATATCGTTAGATTTCACTATAACAATCAATATATCCACAGATCTCCCGTCGGCAGGCTTACTTTTTGCTATTAACGTTTTTCATATCGTCAAAAAGAGTGTCCCATTAGTTTTCTATGACAGTCTTAACCGGTCGATGCGAAGGATGGAAACTTTACAGAGGAAAAATTCTGCTATATATCGCAAGAACGAACCATTATTTTCAATAATTTCATATCATTACATTAGAATTTTTCAATATTCAAAATTTTTGTCCAAGAATGACGGACATAATTCAGCACCTAACACCTCGGCATTTTAACAGGAATGAAGGTTGTTCGCATCGAATTCATCGAAGTCTTATCCACAGAGCTTCAGTGTGGGAATAGTGTCATTAGTGCTGAGAAAGCTGGTACACCAAAGAACTGCTAAATTTCTGTGGCGCCTTGGCATGAGCCATATGTAAGAAATTTTGAAGAAAAAAATGACTTTTTTGCGGTTTTTTTCCGGTTTGTCTCAACACACACAGTGAAATGAAAGGTACTTAACTATTGTTAGGGACCTAATATGGGGGGAGAACTCGTTTGATATACGCATATAAAGCAAGCACCCAAGTCACAGAATTATAGAGCATTGACATTATGCGCACAAGTAAGTTCGAAGTCTTGGTGATCAGACAGGTGCATTTGGTTGTGATGAAGCGATGACAGTAGCGTAACTCATGTCAAGAAAATAATACGAGGGTGGTGTAGATTGGCCTAAGTGAACCGGTGGAGGCTCCTGTGCATGGGTTAAGTGAACACCCGTTCACATGTTCAGCGAACGTGTAAAGAACGGGCCCATTATAAACGTTCCTTCGCAGACACAGGGGAACATAGTAAACCTAAAAGAAAGACTGAGAGTCAATCTCCTAATTCTGGATGATTACACATTTGCGCCACAACTTGTCACTTCAAGATTGTATTGACGCTTTTCTAAACCAAAACGGAGGCTTTTTGTTAATTATTTCGCTTGATCATCGGACAATCATTGGTTCTCCATCAATAATTATTTTCGCGTATCTTCACGTTCGTGTTCAAATGGTCTCGTTGAGGTTTGATTTACATTCGATAATACCCGGTATAACATGAAAGAGAATGCGGAGCTGGCACCAGATGATCATGATGAGTTTTTATGGCTCAAGGGCATCTGTGGCCAAAGAGTGCCATGGCATAAAGTTTTTTCTCCAGGTAGGGTCAAAGACCTATTTTCCAGGCATTTCTCCCTAAAAAAGCCGAGCACCAGGCAGGAGAAAGCTTGTGCCCCTTGTATCACTGGTGGGTACCCGGCGGCATTGGGGATCGAACCCCGCACCTCCCGCATGCGAGGCGGATGCTTAAACGACTAGGCCACCACTGCGATGATCTGGCATCCTAGAACATTTTTTTTTCACCTTCTTGAAAATAAATACTGCTACCCTTATTCTCGCACAGAAACTCAGCTTAAAAGCACCAAACATATCTTTGTGTTGCAATCCTGTGGAAGTAGCCTCCAGATGCTTGCACTCTGTGTTCTCGTTAGCCTAATAACGGACTGTACAGCGCTGCACTAACTCGAGCTTCTCCAATGTTCCAGTTCATCCAGGTTTAGAACGATCAGAGGAGGCTAAGTATTGGAGGCGTTTCACCCGTTGTAACATTGCAAGCGATGCCAGTTCTTCCACAATCATATTCTGCAATAGTAGTAGGGCTAAGCATTTCATAAGGGTGAAGAATAATGAACGACTATAGCGAAAAATGTTTCGCTGCGTGTTTTTTTTTTTTTTTTTTGGGGGGGGGGGGCTTTTTAAGCCCAATGTCGCTTAAGAGACCAACCGTGGGGAAATTGATTACACCTGGTAAATATTTTAAACCGGTTTCTTTTTCCTTCATGTTGTTTCAGTATCAGTTTCAGATTTAGTTTTGTAGTAGTATAAAGTTGATGAAGAAGACGATGTGCAATGCACAGCAATCCCCCCCTACGTGGGTATGTGCCATATTACTTGAGGAGAAGAAGAAGAAGAAGCACGAAAGTGTGTTGCAGTTTAACACGAGGCCTGTTCGGCTGAGCCGATAGCTATTGTGCTCTCGCGCAGTGGCCAGCGAAGCTGATCTGTTCACGCCGCCGCGGGCTCGAATCACAGTCGCGGATCTTCATTTGATTTATTTCACTTGGCACAAAACCACAAACATTGCAAGGTATTGCTCGGGGTTCGCCCTTCGGAATGGTGCTTTCGCTCTAATATCAAAGTCTTTGCATGCCTCACGTGGCGTAAACGTCGTAGAAACTCTTGGACGGCTCAAACCTAAACCAAAAAGATCAGACAAAACATATTAATTATTTATCAGGTGTAAGGGTTTTCGAAGTAACGATTTATGTATATTAATGTCTCGCGGATTCCTTGAAAATAAAGAACAGACCACCAATGTTTGCTGCCTGTGCTTTTTCAGGTTCTAGTTCACGCTGGACTGCGTGGCCTTCATGAAGCGGAATATAAGCGACGCATGAAAGGCGTCAGCGTAACTCGATTTGACCTAACGCATGCTTCCGCAATAGAATGGCTTCCCAAACGGAAGTGACGCGCGTCTCACGCGGATCCGGAACACCAGCAATCACTTCGTTCAACATGAAATTGGCTATACTGCAAGACTCATCTAACAAGTGGCGAAGCAGCCCTCTGGCCGGGCCAATTGGAGAAGTACGCGATCTGCAGGGCCCCCTGGTGTGCGAACGGCGAACTCTGCCAAGGA
This sequence comes from Amblyomma americanum, assembly GCF_052857255.1. Taxonomy (NCBI): domain Eukaryota; kingdom Metazoa; phylum Arthropoda; class Arachnida; order Ixodida; family Ixodidae; genus Amblyomma; species Amblyomma americanum. The sequence goes on along the minus strand of NC_135507.1, from coordinate 10,398,808 downwards.
ACCATCGGAAGTGCAACGCTGGCGGCTCATAGCGCACTGGCGCGGACGGAGCGCTCGCCAGTGCACTAAAGAGAGCGAGGAGGGGGAAAACTGTGCCCTGCCAGGGCTTCCAGGCTGTCGGCCGCCACATCGCTTGCCGGTCATATTTACGACTGTCCATAAACGTCAGGCGGCTGCGGAACCGCGCGAGACAGGGAAAGAAACCTCTACGCTTCTTTCAGTTCCTCTCCCCTTCCTTACTTCATTCTAGTCCCCCCCCCCGCCAAAAAAAAATATTTATATACGAGAACATACACACAGACGCTCAAACGAGACGCATTGTAAGCGCCTGATGTCAAAAAACTGCGCAAGAAGAAAAGAATAAAAACAAAGATTAGTGGACGGAGAGAAGAGGTCCCACGCAAACCGAGGAATGAGAGAGGGGAGTAGACAGTCAAGTGAAGCGAGCCGCAGCAAGCCAAAGCCGGTCGAAGCTAGCCACAAAATGAGCAATAACGTCGAGAGGGCGCCATGCACTGAGAAGAGGATGTGGGGGGGGGGGGGGGGGTGGGGGGGGGGGGGGGGAGGAAGGACTGCAGCCGAGCCTTTTTTCCCTGTCACACTAATATGCAGTTACGTGGCGCCAGGGACGGCAGGCTTTGAACGCGGCTCAAAATGAGGCTGACCGCAAAACCAGCTGAGGCAAACAGCAGAAAGGGAGAAAGTAAAGAAAGACAGAAACAGAGCGCGCACCAGGAATAAACAGGGGGTGGGGTTGGAGGGGGAGGTGGGTCAGGCCTGTTGCAGCAACGAAGGGCATCGAAGTTTGCGGCGGGCATATTGTGGCGTTGCTCTCTGAAGCCCCCTCCCCTTTCCGTCAGACACGCGCTTACCAGTTGACTACACGAATACACAAAGAAGAGGTGAACGAGAAGGCGAGGGTAGAAGGGAGGTGGGGGTGCACCTATGGCATTGATGAAACCGCGCGCTCTCTCGCCAACTGTCGGTGGGGAAATTAACCTCTTTGATTAGACGGGCTCGTGCCGAGTGCTGCCCCCTCGAGGGCTGTCTCCGGGGCCTGACACATTGCGTGCCAGGCCATTGGACATTCTGTCACTGATGTAGTAGACCTAGTCGTAACAGGTGCATAGCAAAGAGCGGTGGCAACTAAATCGAACTGACTGACGCAGTTTATTTCATCACAGCTATCGTAGCCCTGCCACCACGAAATTACAACGAAAATAGTGGTCGCTCAGTGCTTATGACACTCGGATGCTGGCCTGATAGACACGGGTTTGATCCCGGTTGCGGCGGTCGTAAATGGAGGCGAAATTCTAGAGGTCCGTGTACTGTGCAACGCCAGTGCACGTTAAAGAATCCCAGGTGGTCGAAATTTTCGAACCCCTTCAATACGGCGTCTCTCATAGCGTCAGTCGCTTTGGGACTTTAAACCCAGTTAACCAAACCAAACCACAAAGAAAATAGTTAAACGAATAAAAGAAAAATACTTTTCCAGCAGCGCACAGCGGGCTAGACGCTACAATGAGTTTGAGAGCATATTTGAATGCGTCGTGAATAAACGTCCCTTCCACTTTGCAAAAATTCTTTTCCGGGGACTATGGCCGCGTTGTTGGTCGTAACCGAAAACTCTGGAGTTTAATCTTTGCCAGTCTGCAAATCTAGAACTGGTAAAAATGAATCTATGCATTTATAAAAGCACATTTTTATAAATGTGATTTATAGCCTACAGTATTGTGCCTGAGCAGTGCTACTGCCGAGCGCGCAGGGCCCCGAAAAACGAGCCTGCTCAATTCCTGTTCCCCACTGCATCAATGCGAAACGCGCCCCAACCATTAATTCACAACCTAAGGTACAGCGGGCATCAGCAGCGTTTGACGCCGTTATATTTGTCCGCAGTGTGAACGGAAGCCTTAGCACAGCAGTAAATTAAGAACGAATGCCCTCACGGCGCGTAGTATTCGTTGAGAAAGGAGACAAGAACCTCAAGGAACACAAATTGTGTCGTAGCCAAAATCACGCTGCACGGACGCTGCAACCGAAAACTGGAAGTGACTGCATTTTAAACATAACACAAAGGTGCCCATTCGGGGTTGTGCCGTTTGTAACGTATGGGCTTTTAGAAAGACGCAGGGCCCAGCTCATGGCAGGAACAGCGCATGACTTTCAACGCTGGCAGCGGGTGTGGACGCCCGCCACCTGGTGAAGACGTGTGCATAAGCAAAAGTCGCAAGGACTAGAATACTATAAAAAGTTAGATCCACGGCCACTAATGAGGAAGACCTATTTAGGTGGATGATGGAGAACAATACGAACCCCAATTCAATCGAGTTCTAGCTCTACACGAGTCACCAGGCCTGCCAGGGTATATAGGTACTCAAATCATATGCCGTTCGGTAAAATGTAGGAATTAAAAAAATTGACAGTCTATGTCGTTTTTGAGAGAAGTGAGGGCAGTAATAACGATATGGCGCCTTCGCCCCCTTTCTATAAGCGGAGCCAATCTCGGGACTACATGAAACACACTGCCATAAACATTATAATCCCCGAAAGGGCTGACTTCAAGGCCCACAGGTCTCTTATTACTCAGGCCGACCCGCGCAACATTTCCATTGGCCAGCAGAATACGGACGGTTATACACCGATCTGGTTTTCGGTTACACCGCCCTACGTCGATGACGAGGAAGACATTAACTTAGTTGGCCAGGAGAGAGTCCCTCTCACTGCTGTCGCTGTTAAAGAGACAGCAAGAAAAAAAAAATGAGAAGACTCGGAAGCAGACCCAGACACGCGGCACCGACTCCTCTTTTTTCCTTTTTTGTCTTTTTCCTCACCATGTCTCACGAACAGACGACGGTGACGCCAGCAGCATGATCGTGCGCTGCGAAGGCGACGCCAGTGCGGCGGACGAAAGAACTAGGGAAGGAAGGGAAACAGGGAAAGAAGGGGGGGGGGGGGAAGATGCGCAGCTCTAGAATATATATGTCGTCGTCAGGATGGCCCAGTGGAGACCAGAGAGAAAGAGGGGGGGGGGGGGGGGGACCCGGTGCATAGTGGCGGCCGGTTCACTCAATTAAGCCCGAAGCGAATAGATTGGCGGAAAAACGGGTCGAAGGGTGGGGAAGAGGGAAGCACCCCAGAGAGGCATAGGGAAGAGAAAGGCACCGGCGTGAGTATGGGGAGTAAGGGAGAGGTGCGTAGGGAAGAAGTACAACAGCAGCCGCCAGCGCGCCGCCGGGCCGAACAATGCTGCTGGCTGGCTGCTTGCTCCCGCTGCCCTGCCTTCAGAGGCCGCAGGGGGTATGTACAGCGTATAGAGGCGGTCCACCATTGTGGTGCGCTGTCGCTTTGCATCCGGTGCTTTGCGTGTGCCGTGTTTGTAAATACAGAGGTGTAATACACTGATTTATTCAGTTCGATTCTTATCCGTTGTCATCGAACATCCGCCACACTACTGTTAATTCTTCTATGCGGTAATGGGATCTGTCTTGACTCTGGTGGCGGTCCAGCGAGTAATGAGGAGTGCTGATAGTGTGATTTAGCACCAGATTCAACACAAAACTGTTACATTTTCGGGTAATATCAAGCAAAATAATTGCTTTGGAGAAGCTGACAGAACAAGTGAGTCCTGGTAGGCACTGCTTCTAAAACAGGAAGAAAAGGGACAACGTGAACTCGTTCGTTTCGCCCTTGCCGCTGCTGAGATCCAGGAGATCCCGGCCGACGACTGAAGGAGCACATGGCTGGGACCGAACTGCGCCTCAGGTCCCCGTCACCCTTTTGACGGGTGCTGATAAATGTTATTTCTGTCTCTCTCTTGATAAATAGTGGAAGAGAATTAAGACAGCAGCACTGCTGCGGCCCTCATGTCGGGATTCATATGCAAGCAAGAAGCTGCTATATATGCGCAGTCAGTACACGAGTTTTCTGCGCGTGTGCATAGGGCTAGCGACCCTTCTACACTTTGTATCGGGGCCAAATTATTGGCCTGGCATCCAAGTGCCTGGAATCCTGTTCCCCTTTAGTCACAGAATAAAGACAACGAAACGGGCTGCAGTTTACAGTGATTCAATTTCCCGATCCAGTTCTTATCTGTCCTTTTACCTCTGCTAGCTGTCGTCTGTAATGTTAGGAAATATTTCTAGCAAGGAGCGTTTTCTGCCCGAATTCACGTCACGGCAGGATATTTGTCATCGTTTTCGCCCCCTTAAGAAAAGCATGTGGGAGGTTAAAACAAAGTGTGCGTGAAGATATAAGCAAGCGATCAGAAACTGAGACATCCTGAGGACTATATGAAGCTAGCATAGTCGCGTTGTTTGGGGCTGGTTCGCAAAGTGGAGAAACAAGCAAGGGGACAACATCAAACCAGGTGTATTCTGAGGTAGTGAATCTATGCTGTGTCCTGAACTCCTCTGCCATTAACTCAACTCTCACAGAAAATGTCACCCGCGTGATTCTTGCCAAAACTTTAAGCCGCTGCCACCAATGCTTCTGTGCATGATGCTAAGCCGCGCACTCCAGAGCATTACGTAAACTGAGTGCCTCCTCCACGCGTCTCTCCTGTTTTGGGGAAGCCCACTCCACGCGAAGCTACTGCCGCTGTTGCTGCCTGTCGCTGCCAGAGTTTAAAGCCGGTACCCTGCTATAAGCAAATACACGAGCAGAACTACGAACGTGGTCGGGACGGCGCCGCACTAAAAGGGCACTCGCCGAGGTCTCCCCTTCCCTATCTCTCCCCATTTCCACCCTCTCCTTCCACGGGGATGGCAGCGACGCGACAGCGGTTAGGGATCACTGACCACAGAGGGGGGGGGGGGGGGGGATAGGAAGAGGAGCAAAGGGGAAAGGATGAGGTGGCTCGCGTTAAATCGAGTGTTAATACCGCAGCGCGACCGCAAAAGTAGGGGGCTCCTTGACGTGCTCAGAGATCGGAAAGGAGAGGGGTTTGATGCTGGCCAAGATGGGTAACCCCTCTCTCTCCCCCTTTTTTTTCTTTCCCCCATACCAATCTACGTTTGTTCTCTATTACTGGCCGGAACAACCGGCGGGTCGCAGCCCCTTCTTTTGTCTTTCCATGTCGAGATCAGCAGGTCGTTGGTCTGTCCCCGTCTCAGCGTAACAGTCCTCGCACGACCTGTCACGTCCAGAGGAGAGCGTGGGGATGTGCTTTTCCCAACCTCCCTGATTGCGTGGCTGTGCGCATTGCGTGTCCGGGAATAAAGGTTGAGCAAGGCGCGCATACTTAGTTTCTTCGAGGAGTGCTGTTGGATTTACAGTGTAAGGTGAACATTTTTCTAACAGTTAGGATCGAGTGAGTAGGGTAGCCGCTAAGTACATTATTCTGTTTCTTGGATTATTCAGATGAGGGGACAGAGATGGAGACTGGTTGTCTAAATTTGGCGCCAGCTTTTCTGTCGCTATTCCGGATTTTGGAACTCAGCCTCCAGGCGGTGCTATCAAACTTTAATATCCTTACCCTCGCTAATTTATTTTCTCTGATGCACATGATTTGAAGCACACCATCGCTTCTACTGGAATATCGTCTTCTGGCCCTGTGATCTCGGATATATAAGCAGCCATCACTTGTTTCAGTTTCTATATGGGCGCTTGTTGAGCGATAAAGCGAAAGCTGGCTGCGAACTTGCGATTTCGCTGCGGCGGTACTTCGAGGAGGCACATGACGTCACAGCGCGCGCGATTCGGGTGTCCGCCGAGATATGTGAGACCATTACTGTGTCATTTCCTTTCCTCAAAAACCAAACAAAACAAGTCAGCCGACGGCGTTCATAGAGTTCATTGGCGTTGACAACTTTGCAAAGGCCGTTCATTTTCACGAATTTTCCGGAAAGGCGCACAACCAGCTCCGTGGGTCAGTGGAAACCTCGATCTCGCTTTCATGTACGTGGCGTTGGTGTCCAACTGCAAAAACCTGCTTTGATTGCGTTCCGCACACTGGATAGGCAGCGCGCTCTCCCTGCCACCCAGGGAGGTGGCATGCAGTTAATGGTTGATCGCGAGAGATTGATCACCACATGAACGCTGCAGTGCCGCATGTCAGCCATAATGCTGTCAGCGCTAATGCATTCAGGCCACATCTCTCTCTAGCCACCGCCACATGTATCAAAGCACGAATGAGGTGCCCGCATATCCAGGGCGCCAGTTATGCGCCTTTCCTTTCCTCAAAGCCATCGCCGCCTAGAACATTGTCAACGTCAACGCCAACGAACACAGTGAACGCCACATCTTCCGCTTTTTTATATCCTGGATTAGCTGAGCTAATCCACATTAATTTTTTTTCAGGTGACCTACTTACCGCTGGTGCAGGTAGCTACAAACCCATCCTGTTTCTTAGTTTTCGTGATATATAATCTGATGGTTTCCAGTAGAAAAACAAATGCTATGCATTTAAAATTGAAGCAAATTTCGTCATCTATGTGTTATTGAATTTATGTGGCCAGGTTAAAAGGTTAAATTATGATGGATTCAAAGGCAACTATAGCTGTGCCTGCCTTACTATTTGATATAGCTTCTCATTGTTTTTGGAGTGCATAATTAAGATAACGCGCTCAAGAGTTATGCCTTTCCGTTCGGCATTTTCGAAGCAATAATATGTCAAAGCGAGATATCAGTGATATCATTATCATAGGTTAAAGAAAGGATAACTTCAATTAATTATTCGTAAAAAGAAATGGATAAACAGGCATTCGAGATAAAACCGGTTAATGTATGGATCACTTTCTTCAGGCTCCAGTAGCTGGCCAATGCAACAGGTGGTCCATTTGGAATACCGCGCGATAAACCAATCTTTGGTTGAGTAATCACACTGACAGCCAAGTTCCGCAACACGCAAGCACATGCGCATTTCACAGCTAACCCTGCTCTACCTGCGTTGAAGCAGGGAGGAACAGTGACGATTGATCACGGATGCACAAGAAACAAAAACAAAAAACAAGGCGAAAAGATACCCTGAACGTCCGAAAAGCGGAGCCCAGGCACAGCGGTGTCAAATTTCAAACGAGCTGCGAAGATTGAAGCGTTAAGGATATCGTTTCGCTCTCTCGAAGGGCGGAGTATATAGATCACATCTACGAGCACCTTGCATATGAAGGGCCAAAGAAGGGCTTCTCTTGAAGAAGCGCTGGTAGATGGCCGCATCCTCCTAGTTTTCCTTCTTTTCACATATATCGTCTTTTTTTCCCCGTCATGCTATATTTTAATAGGCTGCCACCAACGATGAAGCACGCTCAGAATGGAGAGTGAGAGAGAGGGGGAAAGAGGATGGAAAAAGGGAAGCAAAGAAAAGATACGGCATAGAGCCTCGACGCATATCAGGCACTTTCACATCGCGGAGCTGAGTGGAGACCCCATCATACATCACGCGAGTTCCTGGGCGAGCTCCCATGGAGGAAAGGGATAGCAGGGTGCCGAGATAATATGCGCGCACTTATGCTTGTTTGAAGCTCACCTCTCGTCGTCTCTCTTTCTTCTCTTTTCTATTTCTTTTCACTGCCTTTTCTGTTTATTTTCTTCTAGCCCCATTTCTTTAGAGTTTTTCCGCTCTATACTGCACACCACGACGGAGCAAGTTGGAAGCAGCGCTCGTCTCATAACACGGACACGTTGGCAAACTGAGAAAAGGCAGAAGATAGGAAAAAAGGCATGAAAGGAAACGAATAAGCCGGGTGAAATGGTGAAGAGATGGCGCAATTCGGCGACTAAAATGAGTTTAAGTTCATCCAGCGAGCGCCTTTTCTGGCACCGAGTAAAATGTTTATTTTCTCATCAGAAGCTGAGCGTTTCCACGTGTACACACTAGTTTAGGTTTGTATAAGTATGTTTAAGTTTATACATGTTTTAAGATTTTTCATATGTTTGTAGAGTTTTTTATAGACTCTTTCATAGGTTTGCACAGGTTTGGGCAGGTTTGAACAGGTTTGCTTAGGCTCGCAAGGGTTTTCATAAGTATTCAGGATAGTTTAGGTATGACAAAGTTTGCGTAAGCTCGAACAGGTTTGTAGAGGTTTCTATAGGTTAGTAGAGGACTGCACACGTATGTTAAGGCTTTTTCAGGTTTGCACAGGTTTGTGTGTCTTTTCAAAGTGCTTTATATGTATATGCCTTCTAGCTGTTTATCGCTTCTTTAAAAGGTAGCCACGGTGCACAGAGGTGAATTGACTCACGCACTTATAACGCACACTTTCAATCAATCAATCTCAAATTGCGCGTCGAATTTAAACTGCATATAATGCTTGCCTAGAAAATTGCTACAAAAAAAGATCTGTTATATGCTTGCAGAAAAAAACTGCTTCACAGATGTCAATATCAACTGTAGAATTAAGATTAACAATAACAACAATAATTGGTTTTTGGGGAAACGAAATGTCGCAGTATCTGTCCCATATATAACGTTGGACGCCTGAACCGCGCCGTAAGGGAAGGGATAAAGGAGGGAGTGAAAGAAGAAAGGAAAAAAAAGGTACCGTAGTGGAGGGCTCCGGAATAATTTCGACCATCTGGGGATCTTTAACGTGCACTGACATCGCACAGCACACGAGCGGCTTCGCGTTTCGCCTCCATTGAAACGCTGCCGCCGCGGTCGTGTTCGAAACGGGTACTCCGGATCAGTAGCCGAGCGCCCTCACAACTGAGCCACCGCGGCGGGTGATGTAAGGACAATGATGTCAAAAAGAGGGCGAGCTAGAAATTCACAATCTGCCGATCAGGTACCCCGGGTTCGAACCCGACCGCGGCGGCTACGTTTTTATGGAGGAAAAACGCAAAGGCGCCCGTGTGCTGTGCGATGTCAGTGCACGTTAAAGATCCCCAGGTGGTCAAAATTATTCCGGAGCCCTCCACTACGGTACCTATTCTTCCTTTCTTCTTTCACTCCTTCCTTTATCCCTTCCCTTACGGCGCGGTTCAGGTGTTCAACGATATATGAGACAGATATTGCACCATTTCCTTTCCCCAAAAACCAATTATTATTATTATTGATCAGGTACGCCGCCCTTTGGAACACCGCAACTATTCTGGGAGAGCGGATCGAACTGGTTTAGAGCACCGCAATACAAAGAAAAAAAATGGTTTCCATAAGGCTCCAACGGAGCACTGCTGCGGGCTTCGAATATTCGCCCTTGGCTGAGCACCGATCGTCAGAGTCGTTGCTTAATGTGCGCCCCTTGTGGCGAGCATCCGCTCTACTAGCCTCCTCCGAGTGACTGCTCATTGGCTCAAGGGTTATTTATGAACGCGCCTGCGCGGTCCAGCAGTCGAGCACAACGGGGCAGCAGTCGGCGTTTACGTAAAAGAAGTCGCATGTAAGCCGTCTCGTTTCTGCTCTGATATTCATAGAGCGTCGCATTATATTACACAACAGTGATCGCACGCCACGCCGTTGTTCTTACGGGGAATGCGGTTAAAAAACTGCGCGTCTCTCGATCTGGCCATAGGCGGGGCAGAGTTACGGAGCGTTGCGAAAAATACACATGGTTACGTCTATGGAGGCCGTGTGCTAAGTTATTGTTCAGAGATAATGCAATCCCTCAACTACAGCGAGAAGTTATTTAAGGGACATCATCCGGGATAAAAGCAAAAGTAATCAGGCGCCTCGCGGCGCCACTGAATAAAAAAGAAACAGAAGAAAAAAAGAAGAGAAAGCAAGCGAGAAACTAGATATATTTACTATCAGTAAAAACAACGCTTGCCTAACGCAAAACCGCAGCCGCCAAAAAAGACACCAAGCTTGCATCTCATTACAGCTTTTCGCTCAGTTAACAGCGTCATGCCATAGCTTACAGGCCACAATTTTTTTGTATCACAGAAAGACAAAAGTAAAAAGCAAAACAACAATATAATCAAACGTTGAGCTACTAACTTTCCCAAGGAAATACAGCAAAATGTCAACATATAGAACTAAAAAAGAACGGAAAAGTTCTTAAATTATGCGAGTTTACAATTACGGGAGGCCTTTTTAATACACTCGAAGTTAACGGGACCAAATCATCAGTTAGAATAAACGGGAAGTTCTAGTTAAGCGAGTTGTAAAAAGCGCGAGTCCACTATATCGTCCTTTGGATACGATATTGAAACAACGCCACAATAAAATATCAACCTAGCCAACGCAACAGTACTAGGAAAGCACACTTGTGATACCACTATTGTAGCAGCGTACAGCACTGCGACTACTCTGAAGAGGCACTGGTCCGGACTTGGCTCCCCGTACCGAGCAGACTTTTCTTGAACTGCGAAGTTTCCGTGGAAGCTATATTACTTTTCTTTGTTGCTGAATGGCTCCGCTCAGATGTGTGCTAATTAGTACAATTTCCCCCTTATTCTGGCTACATCAACTCGCTGGATATATCTACCAGTCATCAATCAGGAAATAACGAATTAAATGAGAGAATAATCTCATTGTACAGAATCAGTGAATCTGCTTTACCTTTTTAGTGCTGCTATATACCAGCGCAGCTCGAAGAAGCAAGGAATGGACGTGTATCAAAAGATTAAATAGAATATATAGCGATATGTAAAACCCAAAGGCACAGCTGCGAGGAAGAATTTTTGCACTAACACTTCACCAGCCTTTTACAGTTAGTCCCTAGGAATTTTCACACTACCATGGCTAACTGCGAAAGGCCGGAACTGGTACATATACTGCAGCTGTGGGGTGTTGTAAAAACAGCAAGGACGGCCTTTCAGCTGGTTTGGATCTTTTTCTGCACACAGTCACAAAAAAATATGCAGAAGGGCAACTATATGGTCGCACTTTTGCAGTGAAATCCTTTAAGCGAAGTTGGTTGCCTCTTATTTGGCAAAACAAAAAACCGAACATATTTCATAAACTTTCTCTCCCGTGAAATTTACCTTCCAACAGACCAAGGCCTTCAACAATGTCACTCATCGTAGATTTCGCTATACAACGCATATTGTTTAGCTCTGTAACAATATTAGCTGAGTAAAATTATTGCTTTACGCTGTCTTTTTACCCTAAAATACAGTAATTTTGCTGCAATTATTTCTAAATGCACTTTATTTGCGTTTAGTAATATAATTAATTAATGCAATAATCTTGAAATTTTGATATAGATATTTCAACACAACTTTTTTGCCGCTGCATGACCAACGCCTGGCTTTGTCATTACGTCCGTAGCAAATGATCTCTAAAATTTTTACATTCCCAGTTTTGTCTGTTCTGTTTTCCGCCTTTTCCGCATCTCCCTTCAAACCAGTGCATCCACTTTCCAAAGATCTTGGAAACAAGGCATAAACATAAATAACTTAAAAAGCAAGGAAGAAAACAAACAAATAAATATAAACACAGCGCTCCAATTCGGCGTCTTTCCTCAAGCTTGCGCATAACCAACCACGCCCAGACACTTGGTATAACAGACATCGCAGGAAAAAAAAAAGCGTCAGAACTCAAGGCAGCCTTTGTGCTCTTGCACTGGTGTCCACTGACCGAGTTTAGTCAAGCCTTAGACACCATCGCCATGTCCTTCCAATCTAGACACAACGCAAAACCAACCAGATGAACAGTCTTCACCATGACGCGCTTCTGTCTTGAATTCTTATGTTTATTATTTTGTTTTATCTGTCCGCGTTGCTCCAAGATGGCGTTCGTGGCGTTCATATGGCCTTTTGGTCCGGCCAAGACAGCACATCCCTCCCTCGCGCTGCTGCTGCTTTCTCATCGTGTCCTTCGAGGAAGCAAGAAAAAAAAAAGCAAACACGAAAACTGTGCGGGAGGGGTAAGGAAAAACAAACGCGCTGCGGATGAAAGGGAGAGGGGGGGGGGGGTCCAGTCAGAGCCGCCGCGGGTTATAACTGGCCCAGGCGCGCGTTTTTTATTTCCATAACTGATGAAGCGCGGCCGGCTACCGAAGCAAAACCGCCACCGAAACCGACCGCTGTACTACCGCCACATCGCCGCCGCGAACGCAAGCAGGCAGCCTCGTCGCTCGCGCCTGCATAAATAGGTAAACACCGATGATCCGCACGCGACGATCGTCGCGGGACAGCGCGAAACGCAAGCCCGTCGTCGAGCCACCAACTTCCCTCCCTGCCCACACCTCGTCTCCCGAAGCTCCGCTCTTTCGCTCGCGCTGCGTCTTTTTGCCTTGCGCGGCATTCGCGGCACCGCGACCGTCTACGTCGAGCGTCGTTTCGATCGGGATTCGCGAAGCCGTGTGCTTACGTTGAACGCACCGCACCGCGCGAGTGTACAGAGCACGCACTGCTTTCCCATCCGTCCCTTTCTTCCCTTCCATCCCCAGCCAGCCCTTCCGCACACTTTGACTCGTTTGCGCGCACTTGCGCTGCGGTTTATCCGGTGTCCGGTGTATACGCTGTCCCCCGGGTATGAGGCGCTAGCTGTGGAACGGAACAGGAAGAGGACGAGGAGGTGGTGAAGACAGGAAAGGCGCGAAAGCAGTCTGAGCTGCATGAACGTGGGACTCTCGGTGCGATAGCATTGTGCGTTTCAGAGCTGTGGTTATGACTTCGTGCACTCGTTATTAATTTTCGGCGCATTGGTCGCCTGGTGATCGAAGCGGTGACGGCTGCAGGAATCCTCGTCAATGAGAACTTCTGAAGTTGCTTTACTGGGAGGATCCGGAGTTCCCGGGTTCGAACCTGACCGCGGCGGGTGCGTTTCGATGAAGGCGTAACACTAAGGCGCCCGCGTGCTGTGCGATGTATGTGCACGTGAGAGATTCCCAGGTGATCGAAATTATTCCGGAGCCCTCGACTACGGCACTTATTTCTTCCTTTTTTTCTTTCACTCCCTCCTTCATCCTTTCCCTTACGGCGCGGTTCAGGTGTCCACCGAGAAGTGAGACAGATATACTGCGCCCTTTCCATTCGCCAAAAACCAATTTTCAAGGATTGTGCGGGGCGCGGTAGCACCGGGTTTTGCAGACTTCATGCTTTTCGGCAGCTCAGCCGAACTGGATTCTTTGGCGTCTGTGTTGGATGAGATTGATGATGATGATGATGATAATGATAATCATGGTGACAGTTATCATCATAATCGTCGTCATTATTATGTTTATGATAATATAATAGCAAGATAATCGGTTGTCCTCAAGGATAACGGAGTGGTTTCCAAGAGAAGGCAAGCGTAGTAGAGGGCGGGAGAAAGTTAGGTGGACGGATGAGATAAGATGTTTGCGGCGATACGGTGGGCACAGCTGGCAAAGGACCGAGTTAAATGAAGACATGTGAGAGGCGTTTGCCCTGAAGTTGGCGTAGTGAGGCTGATGATGATGATGGTGGTGGTGGTGGTGGTGGTGGTGGTGGTGGGGGATAGCAATAATATGAAAAGGCAGTTTGGAAGCTACAGGTGGCATGTGAATGTCTTTCCTTCTGCTTCCGCTGATTTATCTTTTATCTAAAAACTAATTACATAAATAATTTTTCACTTTGGTGTACATCATAATTTCAAAAAAAAAGACAGAACATTCTTCTATCCTTCAATCCGTCAAAAATAACGGTTGGCTTCTAACATATATATTAGTAACCAGCCAGAGTTTCTCTAGTTCTTGGGTGATGGCTAGTTATGGCGAAATTTTTATATCCCTCAATTTCATCTTTTTGTAAGGTCTTGAAGAGGAGCCTAGTAATAGCTGACTTCGGAGTACGAACAATATCTTTGGAGTACAAAAACATTTCATGTTAGAAGGAAAACACTTGAGAGAGTGCCCAAGTTTTTCCGTATCATGGTCAGAGGTACTTATGTTTATTTTCTTGCTAACAGCCTGAACACAAGTGGCAGCAAAAAAATAAAAAGCTCGCGATAAAAAAGGAGAGAGAAATACAACGATCCATTTGGCCACTAGGAGGTGAACATAATTCCCCTATGTGAGGGATGGAGTACAGATAAGACGTAGGCTAGTATTACTTGGTGGCACGATGAAGTCATCAGCGGACCCAAAATCACCGAGCGCGCGGCGCGACAGCGCGTCTTCCATCAACGTCTCATAATGGACGCCGGATAGCATTATATAAGGAAAAAAAAAGACTTTTTCATTCTTTATACCTCGCGAACGCCCACAACGGAAACAATTCTTCCTTCTAGAAAGACAGGAATGAACGAAGCGCACAAGCTTAATCAAATTTTGACACATCCGCTCCATGCTGCAGTTATGGAACTCCTTTCTATAGACTGGGTGTCTCAGCGAACATTTCAAAAATGTTCAAAAATAGGCTTTTTGGGGTACAAATATGGCTTTTGCGGCATAGTTTTACCAGTGTTGGTGGGCACCAGAAAACCGGCGAATTGACTTAACTAATGTTTAATAATTATCTATTTTAACTATTAGAGTTAGGCACCTAGTTGCAATTAAAAACTTCTAGCCGGTAGTTAGTAATAGCCATATCTGTTTCATGAACTTCAAGAACACGATTACGCTTGGCGCTGTGGCTCGACAAAATCTGGCTACCTCGTGCAAAAATGAATGCGCTTTCGAAAAGCATGCAGGCAAAGCAACTAATATGGCTATTAACTAACAACCTGCTACAAATCTCTAACTGCAACCAGGTATCTAAATCTGCTAGTTAGAAAGTTAATTATGAAAAATTAGTTAACCAACTTACTACAAGCCACATGGAGGTCGGCCAGTGGCGAGTATATGTAGACAAATGACATGTATAGGATGGTCTAAAGTGGCAGTGCTCCGCTGGCTGTGTGCGTCATACGGCCTCTTGATGACGTTTTCCTATTTTTCTTGCCATCGCTGGGATATTCTGTACCATCTGCCAATACAATCACAGACACGCCGCCTTCTTTTCCCGTAACTGGACTAGTAACGTTTTGGCATTAATATATTTCCCTTTTGTTGTACTCTCCAACACAGAAAGACCATGTCTCCTCAGCTGCGAAACTAAAAGCTTGCGTGCGCGCTGCGTCTCTATTGCGAAGGACAACAGAAAGTTAACATCCATCTCAGATGTCCTGCCGGAGCGTACCTGCGCGAGTACTAACTCTGCGATCTCATCTTGGGCTACTAAGGTTGAACAAGTATGACCCCTCTCATTATTGTCCATACCTCCCGATCAGAAAACTGCAAGAGAATGTGTCGCGCATACACCACAGCATAGGGGACGCTCTCGACAAACCTTCCCGCCCTTCCTGGGCAAACATTCGTGTTGACATTGCGGCCGCATTGTCCGAGGTTTTATCATAATTAAAACGCCGCCGCTCTCAACGAGGAAAGAGTGGCTATTCCAGAAACTTCTAAAAAAAAGTAGAGTTATGTGCACATGTAGCCTTTCTCTCCAGTTGTCTTTCCTGCGTAATTTTTCGTCGTTCTCAGAAGCTTTCATGCGCACGAAAAAAAAAGAAACTAGGATCAAGCATATATATATATATATATATATATATATATATATATATATATATATATATATATATATATATATATATATATATATAGAGAGAGAGAGAGAGAGAGAGAGAGAAAAAAGTTCAGGTTCAGCTTCTCCTCTTAACCCCCCTCCTACTTCCATTTACTTCATGTCCTCTCACACACGCACACACACACACACACACACATGGAGATATTAGCGGTGTAGCGGAAGGACCAATTCGTCTTTGTCATATGAAGGGCCCATAGAGGACGTACGTCCCTTCCTTGTACACAAAAGACCGTTCGGCGCTCGACGACGATGGAAAACGTGTCGTAGGGGCCGGGCAAACGTGATGAACTGTAAACACACCTCCCCGGGTGTATCAGCCTGCCGGCGCGGCCCTTCGGCCTGTTGCTTGCGATGAGATTTAATTATCTTATTAAATCTCGGCCAAAGCGCTCGGCCCAACCCAGGGTTTCTATTTTTATTGTACGTGTTATATTTTTCTTCGTCTCCTTCCTTAGCGTAGTCTATCGTCTTTCATCGGTGAGGAGCCTCCAAGACTACGAACCGCACTGCGTCCCGTTGCGTTGTTTATATACGACTGGTAGCGAGAAAGTAATAAAGCCTGTCTGGAAACGAGGCTTTGTCTCCTACCACTGTCTTTAACGCGATGCCAATATTAATCTCCGATCACCGCCTGGGGGGTACCGTATTTAACGCTCTACTGGGTGCGTGGTGCATTATACCAGTGGAAGAGACAGGTTGACCGGTGTTTGTAAGGCAGAACTAGAGCTGTGAGGAAGAGGCTCGAATAGAGTGTAATGCATGTATATTGAATGAGGCACAAGGGGTCTTGATTAAAAGAAATTTCAAAATATATGCAAAGTGAACGCCTTCTGGGTATGAAAATGCTTCAGGGTGGGCCAAAGATGAGCAATACTGGCGACCAAATACACGAACACTTCGCTCTGGTGGTCTGTTTCAGTCTGCTGCCACCGGCGAATTGAGCGAGAGGTTACAAGTATCCGCTGTGCTAGCAATACGACCGTTCGGCATGTCGGTCCATACATAGTGTACAAACCGGCATCCTGATTTTAGGTTGCCGACTGAAAAATGTGTAAAGGTTTGAATGGACCAGCAAATAGGATTACGGCGCATTTGGTTTAGCTTTATAGGATTAACGTCCCAAAGCTATTCAGGCTATGAGGGACGCTATGAGGGACGGCGTAGTGGAGGGCTTAGGATAACTTAGACCATGTGGGTTTCTTTACGTGCGCTGATATCGCACAGCGCACGATACTCTAGCATTTCTCCTCCTTAGAAATACGACCGCCACCGGTGGACTCGAACCTTCGACTTCCGTGTACTGTTTGATGTCAGTGCACGTTAAAGGACCTCAGGCGGCCGAAATTACGCGAAGCCCACAATTATATTGCGTTCCTTATAGCCTGAGTCGCTTTGCGACGTTAATCGTATACAGCCAGACCAAATGTGTCACAATCCTATTTGCTAACCCATTCTAACCTATACACATTTTTAATATGGTAATAAATGTTTGTGTGCAGAACCCACACTGTGACCTTCGATGTGGGCCGCAAAGCGCTAGCCTGTAGAGCTACCGTTGTCTCTTCTCCCGTAAGCGTTAGAGCCTTTTAATCATCCATGACCTATAGGTCTAAATGTCTGTCTTGGTTCGTTTTTCATTGGACTTTCTTTCCATGAAAGGAAGACATTCCTTTGGGCCATATCTTACGACGATTTTCCTACTGGCTGATTATTTGGATAAACTTTTTATTGGTCAACCCCGCCTTCGCTACTGCAGCCGGCGAATGTAGTCAGCTATAAGCACTGACGTCAAAGGTGATGCCCGCCAATGGCCAAGAGGCTTAAGGGTGAATGAGAAAAAGAATCGTCGCGGAAAACAGCCACAAAACATGTAGGTATAAATAATGTCCCAATAACCTTGACAGGAAGGGGAACTCCCAATGACGCTACCAGACTTCCGTTAGTGGTTATGTAAACAAGCATGCGAAGTACACTCGTTTTTTTTTTATGTGGCATGGGTTTCTATCGCCATGTTCAGAAGGCGCCGTAAGGACATTCGATAGAGAAGCTAACTACGACGGTTAGGGTTATTGTCGTCGCCTTCGAATGGATGCCCCCTAACATTGACGCCAATGTCAGTGAGGATTTAGAATCGGTGAATTTTGGAAACCTGAGGACAACTTGGGAAATTGAGGAAGTTCGAGGGAAACTGTAAATGTGCTGCACAACTCAAAGTACATTCAGCTTTCATCAAGCTACGACGGTCATATCGCCAGCCTTAAAGCATCTTTGAACTAGGGTTTTGCATGCTAGCTAAAACGGCTAAACTTTTTCTACAACAAGCTTTGACTGGCTTTCCTATTTTCCTGTTTAACGTAAACTTTGAGCTTGCTATAGAAAACTACATAGCCACAAACGTGCGATCTACAACAACTGCCCGCATCACGATTTGAATCGATGGAGGAAAAAAATTGGCTGTGGTTTAGCTCTAGTTAAACCTGGAGTGACGCCATAGCTACAGCTGGCTGAGTGGAACTCGATCAGTCGAATTGCGAAATCAGTCTTTCGCCGCTCCGTTTCGCTGGGCGTTCCTTCTTCATATTCATCCCTGGACGTGGATTCACTCTCTGCCCATCCCCCCCCCCCCCCCCCCCAATTCGGTTTCGCCGGCGAGCTGCGCCGCCGGCAGCTGCTACGAACCACGTGATCAACCACATGACCAACCTCGTCACCGGCGCCGCCACGCTGAAGGCTCGAAATGCCACCGCAATGTAGCTATCGCTAAAAAAGACGATGCTGTTCCGTCTTCTACCGTAAAGTTCCCAGGCGCCATAGCGTTTCTTCGAAGGCACATACACTTTACAGCGCCCTCTGTGATGAAAAGTGGCGACGGCTTTCTGAAGCCTTTCTCAACCCACATACCTGCTCCCTATGTCTGCGCCCTCTTCAAGGCGCTCCAAGCTCACCAGGATCCCTATCCCACGAGAAAGGGGAGGAGGGGGGGTCCGGGGGCTCACATTTTTAGGAGCTCCCACATTTCAGACCCACTGCGTAACATTATTTGCAGTCCAGCTTGTGGGCGCGGAGCCTTTCAGTCATAAAACAGTTCACCAACACCGAGGGTGACGGTTTTTACACCGCAAGAACTGCCTCATGCAGCAATGTCCCCGAATAGTCCAGAAGTTCTCGCCGTCCCCCGATAGGAAGATATGACAACGGGAAGACGCAACGCGCCCTGCACGAGACAACGAACTGCTAAATGTACCAGAATGATATGGCCATACATGGCCCACTGTTAAGGGTCCAACCCTATATACAGCAGGTAAACGACGAAGTTTTAGGCTACGACATTCTATTCTCATAAAGTAGTACATTGTATGAAAAGGGCGCCATAAACCCCGGATAAAGTCTCCAGTAGCGCTATATCCCTGCAAACGGGTCACGGCGCGCTGAGGAGTTTTGAGGCGCGCCACAGCGGAGCGCAGGGCCCGCGCGGGAGGGGCGGCGGGGGCGGCACTGGGGACGGGTTTGGGGAAAAGGGGAAAAGGCGTGAGTTATTGATCGACAAAGCGGAGCGTGGCGGTGACGCTGGGCGAGGACGGAGCTGGGAAGAGTGGGAGAGATGTGAAAGGGGGCGGGGGAGGGCGGCCGAAAGCAACAGGCGAACATCCCGCCTGCGGTCGGGTCTCCAGCCCAACGACCCGGCCGACTGATGGCCGCCGAACTGATGCAGTGGCGCGGTTCCCGCCCGAGAGGAAGAGAGGGGGAACTAATAAAACAGTACAAGCGAAACGGGAAGGAAGGTGAACAGAAAAGGGAAAGAAAGCTGTCACGGTAAAGGGCGAAGATATACAGAGGCACGACGTACGCCACGGCAGGGTGAGGACGGATAGCAGTGAAGATAAATGAATGAGGAATGGTTCCGGCGGGGGCGTTGGGAACAAGAAGAGCAGCCGTGGAAATAGATTCTCCTGCAGAGGGCCGTGCCCGTGTTTGTAAGAACGCCGAGCTGACACGCGCAGTAGGCACGTGACGGTGCTTTCCAAGATGGGTTTGACTTTAGACAAAGAAAAGGGAAGACGAAAAAAAATTCACAGCGTAGGTCCGCACGGAAGACACTTCGAGCTCTACTGGCAGTGTTCTAAAGCGTTGAGTCATAGGAATCAGCACTTTTCTGTCGATAATTATTTCCTGCTTTTTCGTGCTCTTCTCCACCCCAAGCAAGCTATCAAAATTTTGTCCAATGATGGCTATTAAGAAAAAGCCGATTTGCACTATAAACCACCAACTCGGTTTCACCCGTTGCACTACTAAGGTAGTGTACAGCATTCCGCTTACTTGCCATACAGTGTACATTGGACAAACGGGACGCTGTTTTAATGAGAGAGCTAGGGAGCATTGCAATCAGGTGAAAGAAAGGAAAAGTGGTCATCTTGCCATCCACTGCCGGGATTTTAAGTGTAAACCCATATTTTGGAAAACTAAATTTCTTGGGCGTGGAAAGGATTGAATAGAAATAGAGAATATTCAGGCATATCACATCAGAAGAGCAGGTGGTCAGCGTGTCAGCACCAGTTCCTTGTCTCTTCTTGATAATGAAATTGCGTTTTTGGATCATTGCGGTTGATTGCCACGAGGTGATAGTAGCGCTGTACTTAAGCTTTGGTCTGCTCAATAAAAATCAGTTGGAAGTGCAGCATTCGTCCTGTCGTGTGTGTGTGTCTGTTTCGTCCCCGTTTTTTTTTTCGTGCTGCTACGGTTTTTGAAGATACTCGGAGTAAGAGCACAGACCATGTGCAAGAATTCCAATCGAACAAAGAACACATGAGAAAGAGTGGAAGAAAAAAGACGAGATTTGCGAGCAATACCAGAACACTGAAAACCGAGAACCCAGTTCTGAGAACCCTGTTTCTCTAGAGCACGAAAGTAGTTATTCATTGCCTTCGTTTTACAATCCTCACAAATTCCACCAGCCGAACTGATGATATTCGATCTACAGGTATAAACTCCAGTGATTCCTTCATCACTATTTCAGTAACGTTAAAGGCAGTTCTTTTAAGGAATGTGCATAAAAATATTCATAGGAACTAATTACATGATGAGTTGGCCTTTGCCGGAAGTGACAGCCCTTCTGGTTTGGTGACGTAACTCCCCTCCATCCAACGTCGATTTTCCAGCCAATGAGTGAATTTAGCTTAAGACGACACATGTGCTTCCGTATGAGGCTTCTCATGCTATACCATTAGAACTGCGCATTGTCGAATGCTTCCATTTAAATTCCGAAATA
This sequence comes from Amblyomma americanum, assembly GCF_052857255.1. Classification (NCBI taxonomy): domain Eukaryota; kingdom Metazoa; phylum Arthropoda; class Arachnida; order Ixodida; family Ixodidae; genus Amblyomma; species Amblyomma americanum. The sequence goes on along the minus strand of NC_135507.1, from coordinate 10,378,131 downwards.
AAATGCGAACAAAAAGTTGCCAGGATAGTTACCACTGTGTAACGCGAAATACAGCGACTGCTGTTAAGGTATTGATATTTTGCGATATGTTGAGTTAGGCAGTATGAGAGAGACTTCATATCTCTAACTATCCACTGCGCCGCTCTAGTCGTGTGGCGCCACAGATCACCCTCTAGTAGGGAGGCGCGTTTCGCAGCAGCTGCCGCAGATGGACAGTGCTACCTTCCTCATGTCTGGCCATACTCTCGCTCCTTCCACGGCAACCACCCTCCGGTTAAGCTTTCCTGTGCTCTCGTGATACCGTTTTCCTTCCAAGAAAAAGGGTATACTCTTTACTTTCATACCCTTTTCCTCGTTTTCTTTTTCCATACCCTTTTCCTTCATACCCTTTTTCTTCCTTCCTCCTCCCTCTAATCAAATCAAATCAAATCAATTTATTCAAACATCCTGAGGTGCTTAGGGGCACGGACAAAAATCCAAAGGTGGCTTGACGAGGTCCGTGCCCCTTACAAGGCATACAGTGGAAATACGCGGAATGTTTAAAATACAGGCAGTGAAACCAGCAGAAAACGGAGAAAACGCAGAAAACGCAGCTGCCCACAAGGCAGAAAGGCGTACAAAATAAAAAAAAACGAGAAATGCAGATAACGAAAGGCAAACAGAAACTTGAGGTGTACGGATCATGAAAAATGTAGTGCACAAAAGTGGCTAAGGTAACCACCTTCCGGAAGGCTCCCGCTACGATCTTCTAAGTCCGACTTCCTACGTTCGCGCTATACTCTCCTTTAATCGTAACCATCCATCTCCTCCCAGGGTAACTACCCTCCGGATGGTTCTCGTGGCCACCACCCACCAGCTGCGCCTTCTTAGCATCTCGCCATATCCTCATCCTTCGAGGGTAACCATCTTCAGATTAGAGATCCCTCCGATCTCGCCACACCCCCCTCTTCCCACGGTAGCCATTCTCCGGCCGATTCCCGTAGGTAACCACCTACAGGTTACGCATTCCTCCGCTCACGTCATACCCTCCTCCTTCCACGGTAACTGCCCTCTGAGTGGTTCCCATGGCAACACACCCACCGGTTACGCCGATGACTACGACATACTACTACTACTACTACGACGCGAAACCCAGGAACGGTGCCTAACACCTGTGTCTGTAAAACTGGTGTCGTGATTACTGCTGAAAAATCACTAAACGGCACCTGGAGGGGAGCAGATACAGAAGGGGAGGAAAACATCACTGCAGTATCATCTTGTCAACTCCTTCCATGCGTGTTCCCGAACGTTTTCTCGTTGATTTGCTTATTCACTCATGCACCACAGGGCGATTTCCTTCCATTCTACGAAATCAACACTCGCAACTAACGTCTCGATTCCATTCGCGCCACGAACCTCGCTGACGAAGTGAGGCTTCCATGCCACGTGCCGCCCTTTACCTGACACCCTTTATTCGCAGCCGCTGACAAACTCTTCTGTATACGTGCACCTCCCCCGCCGCCTTCCTTTCCCGATTTTCCCATCGCTGCTCCCCTCCCAAACAACCCGTGCTTCTCTTTACGTTCTCGCTTCGAGGGTCGTCATCTTCTTCGATATCGCGTCATACTGCGACTCTTCACCGCTCTTCACATCCACCCAATTCAGTCCGGCCCTGTCATGCTATCCGCGCATTCCTTTGCCATCCCTCCCGAACCCAAGCCAGCATAAGGCCCGTCCCTATCGTCGCCCACGAAACGACGGAGGAAACGTGGGATTCCTTCTTCTCTGGAAGTGGGCAAGGAGAAGGCGTGGAGAGGAAGAGGTGCTCGGCTATGGGTTTCCGTCTTGCGGATGGAGGATGGAAGGGAATGTTACGGTGTCACCTTCCCTCCTCCTTCCGAACATCTTTCCTTCCTGCCAACCCTCCGTCCCATCTACCTTATAGTGCGGATATATAGACATGCGCTCACGTAGACATACATATATAGACATGCACTCCGCAGATATATAGGCATGCGGTCCGAGACGCCGAGAGACACGGGCGCCTCACCTGCCTAACGGAGTCCGCGAGGCGAAAAACCGATCGCTTCTTTCCTGTTCGTTTGCGCGAGAGGATTCTGGGGGAACTGGCAAAGAGAGACAGGGAAGGAGGTAAAGGAGAACAGGGGAAAGCGATCCCATCATCCGTGGGCATGCACGTCTGGCGTCGCGCTACCGTCGCCGCATCCTTTTTTTTTTACTTCGTCCCTGGTTTCCCCACCTTATTTCCCTTTGTTTGTCTCTGCACTGTCTTACTTCACTTTCCCTACCTTCCCTCTCTCCCTGGCACACATATCTTCTCCCTAGGCCAGTATACGCTCACACGCACACAGAGCTATTCGCACAAACACACGCCAGGAGTGCGCGGCAGAGGCAACACAAGTGGAGCGGCGATCAATGGAAACAGCTCATTCTTCAACCTCAGCACTATCTCCCGGGCGTCGCTTTCCCAGCGTGGAACACAAGAGAAAAAATGGCCGCGAAGACAATAGCGAAGACAGGAGCGTGGTGAGGAAGCGAGGGAACGCGCCGCCCGAGCGAGAAAAAAGAAAAAGAATGAGAAGCGCCTGGAACGAAAAGGATAGGGACGACAAATGGGGAAAAGCGCCCGTGTAGAAGTAAGGAAAAGACAGGTTGCGGGCCGGTCAAATAAAATATGGAGGACGATGATGCCTCGAGGGCAGCGGCGAAGGGAAAGCTTTGGGGAGAGATCGAGACTGCTTTATAGAGAGCGGTAATGGAGAGCATGGATCGCTGAAGGGAGGAAAAAGGTGTCGCGGGATGGAAAGGAAGTGCGCTTCGTGACGCATGTGCGAAGAAAACCTTGAAAGGTTAATTCCTTTTGGGTTTTGTGAATCGGCGAAAGGGTAAGTGGGATAGCGTAAAGGAATTTAGGGAAAGAGGTTTCCAAAAACAAATGACAAGAGGTATAATAAAGTCGTGGGAAAGCCGTAGGGTATGAAGATAAGTGGTGTATTTGGTCCGGTGAGAGTGTGGAAAGACAGGAGGCACTGAAGCACTGAAACAAGTAAAGAAACTACTTTCCGCATTATTCTCGTTCCCAGGAGCAAGGAACTGATTGTGATAGCTGCATGGCAACATACTAATCACCCCTCCCATGTCCACAATGGTTACGTAGATACCGCATTTTGGGAAAGCCTACTCTTACTCTCTTCGTGAACTGTGATAACATCTTCATCAGCACTGGTTAACGCAATGTTTTCGTTTTCAGCGCTGCACGTGGTTTACCTAGGAAAACTGCGTCAACCAGGCATCGCTGCCAGATCACAATACGACCGCATAGGTTCCGAGAACATTCTTGCATCATATCTAACCTACGAATGTTAGCTGTTTGTATAAGAGAGGTCCTCAAGATATTTTTGGAAACAATTTTGTGGTGGGCGCAGAAGCGCCCCTACTAAATCAACGAGGTTGTATTTACGGGAATGTGCCCACTAATCTCATGGGCATCCAATAATTTGGAAGAGAGTTCAGACAGGAGCTTACAGTAGTTAGCTGTACTGAAACTACTTATGACACAGCAGAACAACTGTATAATTAGACTATCGCGATTGAGTGTTTTTAACAGGTCTTCGATTAGATTTATCTGGTCACAACTTTCAATAATTGAAAAGCGCTAATAAATTTCAGACAGTGGCATTCATTATGAGGCCAACATATTGGCACTTGGCGAGGAACCCACGTACAAAACAGTTATGAACATTTTCGCCGTGTTGGGTGCTCCGGCACGTTTGTTTAAGCACATTTATGAAGCCCAGTGGCTCGTTTCAGTATGCATGTTAACAATGCCATAGATTTTAACGCACCCAAACTTTCAGTGGCAATACAGAAACTTTACGGCATCGCTCTAGCTGTAATGCTACAGTCGACAGCAAAAGTTTATCGGATACTGATATGCGGAAAAACACTTTTAGCGTGGTTTATCCGCCCAGTCTAAAAACACAACATAAAACTTTCTGTCCTCACAAAATATTTTCTGTAATGTTTTTGCCAATATACTTATAGTAACAACAAAATTCTGTTAAGATACTACAAAATTACTACAGAACTGCAGACTACACAACGTACGACGAAAGAAACTACAGTTCTATAGAACAATACCACGAAACAACAGAAAAATAAGTCATTACAGCAAAACATTTTGTCGTATTTCTGGAATGGTTCTGTTTGTTTGTTTTTATTTTTCGACTGGGCGCCGGTATTAATGCCTGCGACTGGGTCTCCGGGCAGGGTTGCAATATTTTTTTTCTCGAACACAGGAATACCGTACACGTTCGCTGTCGTCTGTACAATACACATTTGATTCACACTCTGTTGTGGTCGCAGGAGAAAAAGAATAAACGAAGGAAACAGTTCCCCACAAAACAGAGCACCAAGATGGTTGCTTCCAACGGTCGAAATTAAGATGATCCCTTTGGTGAGATCCCGCAGTGTCAATGCGCTCAAAAGGTTCCGGCTGCCGTCGGTACCGACTGCTCCTTAAGAGGTGAAAAGCCGACGGCGGTCTCCCTTCTTCATCGCCGATCTGAATTCGCGTTGAACAGATAAGAACGGCGACCGTAGGGCCGCCAAAAGAATCGGGCACGACCCCCCGAGGAGCCAAAAGAAAGAACGACATACAGAGACAGCTCTTCCCTCGCGGCGCACCCGTTCGCAGCCTTCATCTTTATCCTCAATTCTGAGTGCTACGGGCCGGTGTTTCAATATTTAATTTGCGCCTCCACGAAGGTGCGCGACTGGGGCGCCCCCTCGCTGCAGGTGGCGGCGGCGGCAGCAGTAGAGGCAGCGGCTCCGCGTTCGAGGAAACGGTGTTGCATAACTACCCTTTGCTGCACCGAAGGAAATAATGGCGTCAATGGCGAAACAAATTTGTTTGCAATATATTTAAAATAGTTTGATACAATGATTTTCTCATTCATCTGTCTGGATCTCAAGGGTCTATGACAAGTACCAAGCTGAGCGAATGAAATTCAGTTCCTATCGGTGTGCTTGAATCGAATGATTTTGTGGTGGCGTTGGAAAAAAAGTTTTTTTTTTAGCTTACGGCGGTGTTGCAGTGTAATCCATGGTTCTATTTACACATTCTGTACAATTATGTAACGTTTGTTTCTTGAGACCTCGTCCTGCTTGAGACAAATTAGTGACCTGCAGAATCCCTAAATAAGTAAATAAAGGAATATAACTGCATAGATGGACATCAAAACGAAAATATGCTCGAAAGATGGCGATACTGCGCGCAATTCACGGGCAATTTATTGCCTACATATTTCGGGCCGCATTTCACATCTGTAGAAACGCGGCCACCGAAGCGGAATTCGACACCGCGACCTCTGGCTGAATACATCAAAATTCCCTAGTTCCTAAGCTAGCGAGCAGACTATCAAAAGCAAATAATGCACTTATGTGTTGCCTACATCCACACTAACATCGACATATTTGTTCTCGTGGTACACTTATCCTCACATGTTATCAACTCGGAGGCACTTCCTCACAAATAACTGAACAAATTCATAGCAGTGAAGCCTCCATAAAAGTAGCAGCATCCTGCCGTCCCCAAGTGGGAAGAGATTAAACGCCTGCCAGATATTTATTCAATGATGAGGAATAGATTTCAAAAGAAATAAAATTCCGAAGCTACATAGAAACGAAGGTTTTCTAAGCCCTACGACCATCAATATTGATAGACTGTAAATCTCACCTAATGGAAGCTCGAGTTTCGCTATAAATTCCTCCGGACTGAGAATCCATGTAGTTTACTCATCTTGTTTACTAGATGCATTTTTTATGAACGGCTTATGTTGCGCGGTAAATGAGCTATCGGTGACAGGTAAGAAGGACGCTGTTTTTAGAGTGTGACAGAGACAAATGACAGACGTGGAAGGCCGCTGCCAAAAGCACGAGTGTCTTAAATTTAGCAAGACATAAAATAAATTCGCCATCTTGTATCGATATTTACAGCCAGCATCCTAGAAGGTATCTTTCTAGAGCGAAAGGCCTACAGCTGGGACAGGAATACAGCTTCCAGATTACATGAGATTTCTGCGCCCGCGGGATCACACCTGACCTCTTTCGCTCAAAACACCGCTTACACTCTTTGTGTTTTGTGCTTTATTGTTTAGCTCCGCGTTTCGAGACCAACACCTCCCTACTTTTCTACATTCAATTTTCTGTTTGTCAATTCTTTTCACTCAGGCACTCACTGCAGTATCTATCAAAACTCGTGCGTGTGACTCAGGAAAAGAAAAAATGAACAGGTGTGCAGCGGACTTTGCGAAGCAGCACGCGTCTCGATTGCGTTGCATTTCTTTTAATGGATCCTGTTAAATCTCGCTTGAGGGTCGTTACGAACAGGGAATAAATACGACGCTGGTATATCTGACACTTATGACATCAGGTTAGATGCCTGCGATAGAATAAAATGTCCACCGAGCATTCCAAGTCACTAGCATCACTTTGAACGTTACAGATTTTCAGTGACGTCACCAAAAATTCATATCGCAAACCATCAGCACACAAGTTATGGGACTGCATTACTGTTATTTGGTTTACTCTTGGATGCCTTTTTCGAGGCAAGTCAACGTAATGTCTTTGCTGTCTTTATTAACCCTCACAAGACACAAAAATAAAAAAAAAACTTTGGGCTTTTCTTGTCTCCGTGTTTAAATATTTGGAGCTCACATGATGTTAGTGTTAAACCCATTCTCATTCACACGTTTTTAGCGTTGCGTGTAAGTTGTCTTTCATGAAAGATATTAAAACGAATTGTTGTTGCAGATGAATGTAGTTTTACTGCTTTGTTAAAATGTTCAGGTTTCTGAACGAAAAGCGCGCTGATACACAGGAACACAGAGATGACTTCACGCTCTACGCTCCAAGCGGTAGCAGCTGCTTGAGCAGGAATACACATTTAGCAGTTGGCCAGAAAGAGTGAATCGTCATATGTTGCCGTCACTGAATGGAAATGCTCGCTGGCAGTTTTTAGAATCTCAGATTAGTCAGGTCGCACAAAGCATGCAGAATCTTTGAGACTTCTCAAAAGCAAATTCTGATGTGCGTCATTTCAGTTGCCCATACCCGTTGTGAAGAAGGGCCGACCGTTTTTTTTTTTTTGCTTACGTAAGAAAGAATAATTTTCCTCCTCCATCTGCCCCTAAGTGTAATTCCGAAGTAATTTTTTTAGCTGCAATAGGAGGAGCAATTTGCAAATTTACTCTTCTGAGCATTGAAGAATATTCGCGTTCCATTATGCTTTGGCGAGATGCAGGCTAATTTTGTTCGTTCTATTACTAAAAGAAAAATCAGAATTGACCGCTCACTTGGCACCCTTACTTGTCACCTTTGTGCCTTGCGCTGATTTGATTTACGAGTGGAAACAATCAAACAGAAAATCTGAATGCTATCCTGGCCGAACGAGCATTCACGAGGCTTCGCAGGGAGATAGTTAATGCTTGAGCAGCGATCACAAACCTGCTCATGAAAGCGCGCACGCACGCACGCACGCACGCACGCACGCTTGCATACCAGTATACACCCACGAAAGGCATTATTTACAGTTGCGTCCAGCCCATTGTACCGACGGAAGACGACACGGACGCCGACTGCGCTCGACGCACAAGTGGTTCCCTCTCACGGTTGCCGAGAACACTTCAGCATTCCTGTTTGATCTTCATTCGAGGGAGCGAATACGCTCCGAAAAGGGTTCCCTCCATGCTAGTGACTCCGCAAACAGCTGCTCTAACCGGAATGCGGATGTAGTTTCAAACACGCTCGCCTCTTCATGCGTAGTTTTTGACTAAAGTTTTTCCGTAAGCAGTTTCTCTTCCAAGAACGCGTCTTTTTTGGCCATGCAAAAAAAAATCACATAGCAAGGATGTCAGGAACCCTTTATGTTTGCTCACGCACATACTGACTGCACTAGCGTTGTTTGCTAAGCGTTGTTCGGTATTATGTTGATTGCTATAGCAGTTATAAGCGCACAGAACACCCGGGGCGGGAGATGAGAAAAAGAGGTGGTACAGTATAATTTCAATCAAACAGTGGTACTGAATAGTTAAAGTAAATACTTTACATGTTTAAACGCAATCGATCAGCGACAATGCATTTAATATGTTGCACATTATAAATATCAAGTTCAATGTGAAGTGGAAGATTGGGCGAAAGAAAGAAAACTCACGGGCTCTGTGTACTTCCTTTTAACGAAGAGATCCGTGCGAGAGCTATATTGCAAGCACCTTTATGAATCTATGAGTGAAGCCATGCTGAGGCTTACTTGAACCATTTTAACAGGGGTTGACAAATTTCCTGCATAGTCGTCTCACATATTTCAGATCAACCAATAACATTTTATTTACAGCAGGATAAATTATGAGTTCCCCCTATAAAGAAAATAAATTTAATTCCCTTGTTGTACGCCACTAATACAAACCTTATAAAATTGGTCATGCGCCTGCAAGTGGTCAGTACGCCATTGCCTCCAGACGTCACACGCACGTAATCGTCATGCGCATCACAATAACGGGTGATCAAATATGAAAGGATGTACCACCCATCCCTTTTTTTTCATTTTAGCTCGCGCACAGGGTTCCGTGCCGCATTGATCTTATGGCCCTGGCTGTCTCAAACCCTTAAGGACTGATCGCCAGGCGTCACAACTTTGCACAAGCTCCCAACGTACACGCACCACCGTTCGTCGAGGACGGCGCCCGCGGCCTCGAATGCAAACGGCGTCTCACAGAAAACGGGATAAACTTTAGGGGAAGGCGGGACAGCAGCATCCAGAGGGGAAAAGGGGAAGAAAAAGAACAAAGCTGAAAGTGAAAGACGTTTCTCAAGGAAAAGAAGGCGCCGCGCTTAGGGAGGAAAGAAAATGCGTCTTAAGTCGTTGATTCCGCCTATTTATATTGCGCTGGCTTTTCTGGCCCACTTCCTCCTTGTCCCCTTTTCGTTCATTTTGTTTGTTTGTTTTAAATCCTGTAATACTTTTTTTTGTTCCAAGGTATTTTTTTTTTCATCCCCGGCCGTGAAAGGAAAACAAAAGCTAACGCTTGTGTTGCTTGAGGCAATGGCAATCCAATGAGCGTCACAGAGTGTCGCGAATTTTCCCTCCTGCTTCCTTGCTGGAATCTTTATTCGTATCTCGCAGTTTTGTCCTTCGCTTCTGGCCTCTTTGTGTTCTCTTTTCTCATTCTTTTATTTTTTGTAAAACAAAAAAAGCTTCGTTTATCAACCACCGGGATAAGATAACTTCTGGGCCAGGGTTTGTAGCGCAAGACAGGATGCTACCAAGTTTGTACATCACGTCACATCACGTTGTTACTTTAAAGACTCCCGACTTTGGGGGAACTACACCCATTCTCGAATGGGTGAATGCAGGAAAGGCAGATGATTTATTAGGCAACCGAAAACCAAGAAAGAAATAAGCCGGTCGCGGTGCCTCCGTCGCTTTGGCGTTCGGCTGCTGGTCCCAAGGTCACAGGTTCGAACCCTGCAGTGGTGGCCGCATTTCAATAGATGCGAAACGCAAGAACTGCTGTGTCGCACGCTGCGGTATCGTACCAGAAGAACGTGCGAGCCCGTGACGACTGTTGCGGACGGCTCAATGTACACTTTAATAATAATAATAATTGTTTTTTTTTGGGGAAAGGAAATGGCGCGGTATCTGTCTCATATATCGTTGGACACCTGAACCGCGCCGTAAGGGAAGGAATAAAGGAGGGAGTGAAAGAAGAAAGGAAGAAGAGGTGCCGTAGTGAAGGGCTCCGGAATAATTTCGACCACCTGGGGATCTTTAACGTGCACTGAAATCGCACAGCACACGGGCGCCTTAGCGTTTTTCCTCCATAAAAACGCAGTCGCGCGGTCAGGTTCGAACCCGGGAACTCCGGATCAGTAGTCGAGCGCCCTAACCACTGAGCCACCGCGGCGGGCAATGTACAGTTTCCCGCCCTTGAATTCAAACTCCTGACGTTCTTACCGAAAATGTCGGGTTGCCACCATTTTGAAGAGAACCGCACGTAGCATATCGGCATCGGCGATGCCGGTGTAGCTTGGCCTCTGGGATCGGCGTTTGGATAGCATAACCTCTGGGATTCGCGATTCACCGCGCAAGCACTTTACCTACGAAGCCGGCTGGTGCACGCGGCACCTGTATTTCGTTTCTTGGTCTTTCGTAACTCCGAAAATTTCTAATTTCGGTTTGAGTATTCTCTTTTCGATTTCGAGTGCGGGAGGCTATCTATGTATGCCAACCTTTATTAGCTGTCAGTGTCCCATTAATAAAATATCTCCCTCTCTCTCGTAACTGTTATGGACATCATCAATGGCGTTTGAGGCATGTGCTATAAAGAGTTACTCTTCCTGTAATCGCTATGTTCAGAGAGTTCTGCTAATAAAATGCTTGGAAGGTTTGGAGATATCAGTCAATGCGATGGAATTATTTAGATATAAGGAGCAGATGTTTTCATGCATAGCAAGCGCACCCTAGTGACGACAACTCGCGTGTGGCAAGGATTACGTCCAAACTTTGATCTGTGGTTCGACTTATGCTCAGTTAATCGTAGATTTGGCTGCTGTAGCTCAACCTATAAGTAAATTACAGTCACTTCGGTCAAGTGCATGTTGTATTTTCCAAAATTCTTCAGGTAACATGGCCTGTTCTTCAACCCTGTAATAGCGCACTGGTGGAACCCCTCGAGTTTTAAAACTTTGTAAGACGAGGAGAATATTGGTCCTCATCTTTCGAGACCTTTTGGTCTTTAGGGTCTCGTAAATGCTCTACTATACGGCTCAAACACAAACCGCGCAGCCTGACGACTTTTGATGAGAGCTGTACTTCATTTGTCGCATGCTGAAGTCACTTGGTTTTGACATGGTTTTCCCCCTTTTTTTTCTAATTTGTTCGCAGGATCAGCAGGTGACTGTGCAGCAAAACACCACTCGTGAAACAGCGCTGAGGGCCAAAGACTTGCGGGGTGCCGGCTTTGGATTCCTCAGCGGCTTCACGAAGGCCAGCACCACTACGCTTAGCCAAGGAGTCTTCCCTACAGTGCCTAAGTGACGGATATGACAGAGATGCGATTTGCACGAACGTTTCAATGACCTGTTCAAACTTATCCACTGATTCCATGCATTCGTGGGAGAAGCCCGTGCGATGAACTGCTTTGTACAAGAGCTGTGTGGCTTTATCGGAACGAAGTATAAATCAAGCAAGGTGGCCCGTTCACGATTGTAAAATTACGACTCAGTGTTCAAATAAAATTATTTTTATACTTGATTTTATGCAAACATTGGTGTCAGATATTCTTTAGTAGGTCTGAAGGGAAAGCACCTAGCCCAGCGAGGAATATTGAACGCATATTTTCGAATAAAACTTCACACAACGCTAACCGAGCTGTGTCGCTGCTAATGAGATTATGTCTTAAACTCGTTGTAATTTCCTATTTTATTAGAAAGCCCAAAGAGAAAAGCATATCTATATTTTAAGTGAGGAAACGCAAATATGAATAGTGTCGAACGTCATTAAGGAAAATACTGTGGAACAAAAATTGATATTAAATGACTTAATGTGAAGGTCCTCTGCCTAAATATAATCGATTAAATGCCGGTAATGACTCATTAAGGTTGCAATTTGTCATCACAAATATAAAAGTGTTAGCCTGCTGCATAAACAATCGAAAGATACAAAAACCTTCGCATGAGTGGCGAAAAAGATGAATTTCCAAATCAGAAATAGGTTTAACGATTTCTTCGCGCTTATTTCTTTAGAATATCTATATCTACGGCGTTGAACTTATTCACATTGGCATTGATTAGGTGGGGCGACCTAAAAGAATGAAAAATAACAAGCCCCTGATAGTAGGCACCAAGCATTTCTTATCTGTGTGCCTGGTAACTGTACCCCTACAAGCCAAGGTTCAGAATGCCGGTATCTAGTGTAACACCGACCAAGGGCTCAAGCAAAACTAATACAAACTCGGGACAGCCATTGCTAGTTTTTTATCCCAAGGAACAGCGATAATTAATGTGGTTAATTGGAGTTTAACGTCACAAAGCGACTCAAGCTATGAGAGACGCCGTAGTGGAAGACTCCTGAAATTTCTACCACCTCGGGATCTTTAACGTGCATTGACATCACACAGTACACGGGCTTCTAGAATTTCGCCTCCATCAAAATTCGACCGCCGCGGCCGGGGTCGAGCCCGCGTCTTTCGGATCAGCAGCCGAGCGCCATAACCACTGAGCCACCTCGGCGATAAGTCCGGAAGTATTTTTAACAGTCCTGAGGTGCGCGCCGTAGCCGTCGACACACATTGTAATTAGGAAGGATTTCTTTTCGAATTATTAATTGCTCTCAGAAGCGCAAATGACTTCTTTTTGGCCTGAGAGGGACTAGATAGAAGTCAGCCTTGTGACTAAATAAATAGCAGTACGCGTATTAGGATCAAGAGCGAACTGAGGTGACACGCCTAGCATCCTATTGGCACTCTCAAGTACTGGAAAATATCACCATCTTCGACGCCCTTGAGAAAACTTTTCGCCGTCGAAAGTACTTCATGGCGTGAATAAGCAGTTGAAGGCACTCAGCCAAGAGAAACCTCCCAGAGGAAAGCCCGACGAAGACAGTGCTCACTACAGCTCTTGCAAGGATCGCAGCGGTTGCCGAAAATGCGAAGTGTCAGTGTGCTCAAAATTGCTGCAATGTTTAGGTACACCCTTGTTTTAACTTATTCTACACGCATTACAACTCTAAGTGTTCCGTGTGTACGTTCTTGAATTCCTGAGCACCGCGTTCAGAAAGCATTGCCGCGATTAAGAAACTGAATAATTTTTACGAAGATTTATCAGTACTAGCTTGCAAGAACATCGGTGATAACGAACGTTGGTAACTCTACCTACTCTAGATTTTCTATCACGGCATGCGACAACCACGTCATTTACCGCAGAGGAAGACATCGCTCTAACAGAGAACAGGTCTAGACACGGGCTGAAGTCACTCTGTCTGCACTGTCAGCGTTATCCTGTTCAGGGCCTCCGTGAGGACATGAACCGAGCGATAAGGATGCGTTCGTGTTTAATCTCACTTCATTGCCGCCAACCGCGGCTGTGTGTGCTTCCCCATGCAGCGCCCAGACGGGGCATAAAATGCAAATGCATATCGTTTCGAGCCATGGTTCCGATTATGGTAATCTTCACGCGTCGACGGGGACGTCGGCACGAAAGGGAACATGGGAAAGGGAGCACGCATTGATCAGGCTCTCGTAGTAGGTGGACCCAAAGGGAAAAAAAACGACAACATGAAAAGAAGAAAAAGAGAGGGAAGGATGCGAGAGGGAGAAATGGGAAGAACCGATAAGCAACGCAAGAGCAACAGGCTTAGCGTCACCGCCACGCGTTACGCAAACACCTCGGGCGAAGTCGTTGCTTGGCCGCCGGTTTTCCTACAGAACTTTACATATCGTGTAAAATGGCAGTATTGATTTCTTCGCCTTTGCTTTTCGCGTTCAGTCGTTTTTTCCTCGTTCTGTCTGTTTTCTTTTTTTTCTGTCCCGCGGTTTCTGCCTCAGTCGGCCTCTCCGAGTCGTGTCTAGACGACTGTTCGTTCTCGGCAGATCTCCACGGGTGTTGGGCGGCGTCGGGCAGCAGCGTTCTAATTCTGTTGCGTCATACACACGACGAAGTCCCCATGGGAAAGAGAACAATCGCTCTATTTCAGACGAATGTTTCGGCAGCTCTTTCTTCTCTCTCTTTTTTTCTTCTTCCTTTGTTTCTATTTCTCCATTTCTTCTGTTCTTCTCTTTCCTTTCTTCCCACCTTCCTTTCTTTCTTGCTCATTTTCTTTCTTTCCTTCCTTTCCTTTCTTGTCGCCTTCCTTCCCTTCCGTTCTTTTTTTTCCTTTCCTCCCTTCCTTTCTTTCCTTCTTTTTGACTTTCTTTCATTCCTTCCTTTCTCTCTTTCTTTCATTCTTTCTTCCTTGGCAAAAGCAACTGTGTTGCTTGTGTCAGGATTCTGGAACTATCCTATAGAGGGCGCGAGGTTTCTCTCGAAAAGCACAGTAATAGCAGAAGAATAAGCAAGCTAATACAACGAACGAGCGAGACCTACAAGTTGGTCTAAGTGTAATATATATTTGTATATAACAAGAAAACAAGGAAATAAAAGAGAGAGCGCATGGAAATAAAGGATTCGCGTTCTAGGGTTCTCGAAATTTCCTGGTGTATCCAGTTAGTATACATCGCGCACACGGACACGGAAGAAACGGCGTAGCAATAAAAGGGAATCCAGCGGAAAATAGAAATAAACGAAATCAAGGCCAGAGACACAAGAAAAATACAGTCAAACAACACAAGAAAAACCAGTACAAAGGGGGGGGGGGGGGGGGGCAAGCCGAACGATGCCGGATATCGCGAAATAATAAAGACGGCGAAATAGCGCGTCGAGAGAAGAGGGAAGCGTGCGGGGAGGGTGTGGAGTGGGGCGCGGGAAAGCGAATCGTCGCGGATAATAAAAACGCTTCCGAGACCGCCGAAAGCCTCAGAGCAGGGGAGAAATGGTGGAGGACGAAAGTGAAAGGAAGAAATCAGGAGAAAGGGAAAAATTGGGAGAGGTCGAGCGGTGTTGAGTAGGGAATGATAGAGAAATGGGGAAAGAAGACGACGCCAGCGGACGAAGAAGCTGGGGATGGTATAGGTGAGGGGAGGATTGGAAGGAGCAAGAGGAGCGGAGGGTGACAATAAAGCGGAAAGGATAAAATAATACGGCAGGGGGGGGGGGGGGGGGGCGGTGCGGCAATCTCTTTTACAACTCGACGCGAATGCATCCACCACTTGTTGAGTCGTCGTCATCGTCCAAGCGATTCCTCCCTCGCACCCCATTTCTTTTCCTTTATATCCCCCAGCTGTGTTTCTTTGCTTCTTTTAGCCTCCCTTTCGGATTTCACGGATGTATGAGCTCTCCGTTTGTCTGTCCACGTGTTCGGTGGAGCGTTTATTGTTATTCACTCCTTTCCTTGTATTTCTGTAGCGTTCTTTTATTATTTCACGTTTTCGGCGTCATTTTAGGCTCGCTGACTTTGGCTTCCCTGCTTTTCTTTTAAAAGCGAAAAACAAAGCGAAAGGAAGGAGACATTTATCTAATCGGGAGGCAGCGAGATAATCGCAGGAAGGAATATGTTATGCACCTCGTGTGTTTTTTTGTCGCTTCGCGAAATCATCCCGGACGTATGCTCGCCCGATGTGCGCCCAGCAACCAGCCAGGCTTTCCGCATATTCACGCTTCCCCGTACACCAACTACTTCCCCGCCATTCAAGCCTTCGTTTCTCTGGGGATTCATATTTATTGATATGTTCAGGCATTTTATTCAGGTCCTTTACACAGGCCTGTCCTGAAAGAATAATAGTGGTCAGTCATCGTCGCAGCATTGGAGTTGCTTTTTGACGTAGTATTATATCAGGTGGGAAGGTGCTTTCACCGGCAGAGGTCACTCGTGACGACTCTTGGTTATGTAAAATGCTTTGCGCAAGCTAAATGAAACACCGAAGTTTAGCTCATTACAACGAGATGTTTTGTACTTAAGTTGAAATCACAGTCGAATAAGTAGCCCCAAAAAAACCCTGGGCTTAGCAAAAGCTATTTTGTTTAGTTGAAATTCACATTTCTGCATTTTCTGCAGCTGCATTTTTCGCTGGAAATATTTTCATAGCAAAGGTGTTCTTATCGTTTCGCGTCTGAACGAGCGAAGTAGGGCCTACCGTTTCATTTTGATACTGATGCGTCCTGTATGTGGCACCGGTTCTTCTGTTAGCATTAAGCAGCTTTTGTCTCAAAAATGGGCGTGATGACGCCCCGACAAAGTTCACAGGATGAGAAATTTCAACATTGAAAGAACACGCCTCACGGCGTTAATGTATACAACTGAACCTCAATATAACAAAGTTGAAGGGGCCCAGCGATTACTTCGATATAGCCGCAGCTTCGTTATAGCCCGTGCTGCGCGAGCTTCGAATGGGAATCGTCATTACTTCGTTTTACCTAATATTTCGTTATAAACCATCTCCTTATAACGAGGTTAGACTTTACAAGAAAAAATCAAGCGAGCAAATGCAATCCAGAGAAAAATATCACGAATGGGTGAACTTCGAAGATACCTCCGGGGCTATACTTTTTAGGCTCGCGACCGGTGCACGAACCCACAGCAAGCAAAAGGCCTTGAATCTGCTCTCCTGCAAGTATAGCACCGCCAAGGAGTTCCTTGGGTGTGTACTCCATGGTAGACCTTGGTTTTGCCTGGGAGTTCGACGAGCGAGCAGCTAATGCTGGTGTACTGCATTGCACAAAGCAAATCACTATGTCGAAGAACCACTTAATAAAACGCGGTAGAAACTGCGCTTTTTGCAAGCCCAATGTAGGCCTCCAGAAAGAAGCTCTATACACGGGTACGTGAAGGGCTGGAGGTCACTCGCCCATTGCAGCAAACATGGAGTTCGGTACAAGTTACTATATAGAGACGCGCCTCCCAGTCTCCCCCAAACTGGCGTCCATCCGCCCACACTCTGCGGAAGTCCCACGATCTGATGTTGCAGCACAATAACGGACTTTTCAAAATAGCCGCTCGCACTACTAAACGTGTTGTCGCCTCTTCCCCTGTCGTAGCAAACCTGCTATATGCATTGATGCAATAGCGTTAGAAACCCCACAGGGTCAAAATACGTCATCAGTAATAAAAGTCGCCCATTGGATAGAGGGAGCGTCCCTAGACCGGATAATTCAAATTGGCCAGAGGGTAGTTCCGTAACCAGACCGGAAGCCTACGGTAGTTTGGGACGTTAAACCCCATGAACATAAACAAGAACAGAAGAGACGTCGCTCAGTGACTTAACTTACTGTAAAGGCATCAACAGATTCAAGTGCTATCGCGTTCCCACCATGCCAGGTAATTAGGTGTCCCTGTAATTTATTTTCTGGTGATAAAAAATATATTTCGCTTCTTTGAAAGTAACTAACTTTATCGAGGTAGATGAAGAAAATCGCCCCCATTAACTTATTGCCAGGACCCGATCGCTTAGCTATTCCGCCCTTGGCTTCTGATAAAGATAGCTTTTTAGTTGCCGCTGCAAGCGTCTTTTGTTGAAAATTGGTCGTTGGGGAAAGAAAATGGCGCAGTATCCGTTTAACATTTCGGCCGACTCCTGAACCGCACCGTAATAAAAGGGATAAAGGAGGGAGTGAAAGAAGAAATAAAGTTTGAGGTGCTGTTGTGGAGGGCTCTGGAATAATTTCGACCATCTGGGGATCTTTAACGTGCACTGACATCGCACAGCACACGAGCGCCTTTGCATTTCACCTCCATCGAAACGCTGCCGCCGCAGTCGGGTTTGAACCCGGGAACTCCGGTTCAGTAACCGAGCGCCCTAATCACTGAGCTACTACTGCGGGCCAACTTGTGTTCATAAAAGTGTTTTCTAGCCTCTGGAACTCCCTACGTGTCATTGTGAGCTTCCTCCAAACGCGGAATTTTCTCTGGCTAACAAGATTTGGTTTGGTTTGGTTTGGTTTATGAGTATTTAACGTCCCAAAGCCGCTCAGGCTATGAGGGACGCCGTAGTGAAGGGCTCCGGAAATTTCTGCCGCCTGGGGTTCTTTAATATGCACTGACATTGCACAGTACACGGGCTTCTAGAATTTCGCCTCCATCGAAATTCAATCACAGTGGCCGGGGTCGAACCGGCGTCTGTGGAGCAGCCGAGCGACATAACCACTAAGCCACCGCGGCGGGGTATCATGGCTAACAGGGGTCATGGGACACTTTTATCTGTCGGAGTGCCAGAAAGACAGAAGTTTTCGGAGGCAAAGCTTGTCCGGCATTCTCAAGTTATATTTAGATACACCGCAGAGGCTTCGCCGAAGGTACTAAGGTACGTGGGATAACTAATTCAAAACTGGGACGGAAAACAAAAACTGCTTTGAAGAGACGGGAGGCATTTTCGCTTTCACGCAAGCCCACCGCGTTGTCTCGATCTGGATACTCTGTAAATCAGTAGGATTGAGTGACAAAACTGAGTCCAAATCTTCGCCACAGCCAGCACATCTTGCGCGGACGATTCAACGAACACTACGACCCTTGACTGCTGTTGAGCAACGGCAAATGTCCCGAACGCCTTCATACATTCTTTTCCTCTGAAAACCTTCCCCTTTCCCCAGCCTTCCCTCTGGGTCCCGAATTGCCCCGACAGAGAGCGGAGGACTGCGCCATCATGGTGGGCCAGCGGGCAAAAGAGGAAAAGAAGGCCAAAGAAGCAGTGCAGAAAGAGGGGGAGGGGGGAGAACGAGAGGAGAGGGGAGGGAAGGGGGCGGCAGCAATGAGGCAAAGTGCCTGAGATGCTCTCCGGAACGACGACCCAGGTGCGCCGGCAAATATGTGCCTTACCGTGCCTCAGTGTCTACCTATACCTGCGTATATGTATGTTTGGTCGCCGGTTCCTTGGACCCAGCGCCAGCGTGAACGCCGGGATGGGAGCGGCGACGCACCCAACGTAGCCGGAAACGGTGCCCAATCCATCGCCGGCGCCGATCGTCAAATCTCATTCGCTCCCCACCGGGCGGCGCTAGCCCTGCTCCGAGCATGAACGGACATTGTAGGAAAGGCGTATGCGAGGGGTCGCTCGCAGGGGGAGCTGCGCACGCATGGCGGCAGATAGCAAAGTGGTCTTCCTTGACCATTTATTTGCGTCTGTAGTCGTTTTAGATTATTGCACAGAGTTTTCAAGACCGAGTTTAGAAAAAAGTGGTGATATTGTTTTACCGCAGTTGAACCGAGTAGATGTAAAAAGAAGTATTAGGCTCTTTAAGGTAGTTGATCCTAGTAGACTGTCTGCGTCGGCACCAAACACTGGCCAACCCCCACCGTGGGTACGTGCCATCGCTTTTGTGACAACAACAACAACGTTCGAAAGCATGTGTTTAGCCTGTTTGGCTCATGGTTTTCCTTCGCTGGGCCGTCGGCACGTCTGGTGACGATATTAGTTCGATAGTAGTATTAGTTGGCTAAGATGACGATGTGCAATGCACATCATGAAAGTGTGTTGCAGTTAAACACAAGGCGTGATATGCTGCGGCGACAGCCTAGCGCTCTCGCGCAGTGGCTAGCGAAGCTGTTCTGTTCACGCCGCCACGGTTTCAAATCGCAGGAGCGGATATATTTATTTACTTATTTATGGTTTGACCAAGGTCGCCCTCAAGGTCAAGTTTCACACAAACTCAGTGAGCCCGTTAGACCTCGTAAAGGCAGTGCTTTCGCTCTAAAATCAGAACTCTGTAATTCAACCTTGGGGCAACGCGTACTACGCCGCTGTTCACCTGCTGGTTAAGCAGGAGTAGTAGTAGTAAGTGGTTTTTTATTAAAATAATAATAAAGAGGAAGGAAAAAATTTTTGCTGGCCCCGGCATCTGCCATCGATACTGAAGCACCTGAGCTGGGGCTGCGGAAATAAAGTATAGCAGGCAGAATGGAGAAATGAAATGAAAGAGGTGAGGGGACAGGAAGAGAGGATAGGGGGAGAAGTAATATACACAAACTATTTACACAATAAGAAATGGGTCTAGGTTGTGCGCGTGATTGGTTCATGATTGAGCAATAAAACAAACGCGCACAACACTATGTTGACTACAACTGGAGTTGGGTGTCCAGTTGTTAATCGTTCAAGGTAGAACTCGCGGCAGGAGTTCTTTTTTTCCGGGTAGAAGGGGTTTGCGCCAAAAGGGCCATGTAGACTCATGCTTGATATTTTGGAGATTGGCGCTCGAGGGATTGCGCCACACTTGTGTTGGGGTCGGTTCGTTGGGGCAGGATTATCTGTTTATATGTCTGCGCATGCAATTCAGGGCAATAAGGGAGGACGCTTCTGGCAATTTTTTGTTGATGTATTTAGATGACAATTTTTGAGCATATCAGAGGCAATTTTATGACTACTATCACAAAATTGCGGCCCCTGTTATATCTCAAAAAAATCTTTTATGATCTATATTTTGTCTCCGAATCTTGTGAAAAGGATGCAGAGAAGAGAAAATGTGGAAGAAGGCTAGTTTAACATTCACTGCGTTCCTAGTGGAGCACCTCAAGTCAGGCCGTTCTTAAACTTTTTTTTTTCGCAATGCGCAAATTTTGATTTCGATTTTTTGTGATTCAGTGCTTGTATATATTTTAGATTAAGAAGAAAATTTCTTACAAGAAATTTGAACTTCCCAAATTTTAAAAACAAACAATATCTTGGCCTGCACTATGATCCTAGGAGTGCAAAAAAAATAAATAAACCCAGTCAAGATAGATGAAACAGTCGTGAAGAAACCTGCTGTGCAAGGTGAGTATCTAGGCAGAAAACCGCAACGGAGAAAAACGTCCATTGTTCGATCCTTCCTCCGCGGCTCATGAAACAATTTCTTAGAGTACTCCCCAGTCGATTTAGTAATGAAATTTCGAGACAGCACAAAAACAAGGCATACAAGCGGATACAGCTATAATACATTGTTCTTTGGACATTTGGGGGGGGGGGGGGGGCATGAAAGCCGCGCCTCCTCTTAATTATTAAAGCTTAAAAATCAAATGACGCTTAAGGTCACGTGAATGCTGCCTTCCTTGAATGCGTGTGTCAGGTGAGAACGAGGTCGCCATTAACTATTGAACTCCACGAATGTCTTAATGGCAGAAAAGCAGTGCTCACAAACGAGACACGCATCCAAGAAAAATGCAACGAAGCGGCAGCAGGACTGCCTTCGCGAACAGCGGCAGAGAAAGGAGACGGGAGGAGCGTACCTTACAAGTGGCGTCTCCAGCATGCAGTTCAGCCATTTCTTAGTGACTCCCTTGGGCAGCTGGCAGCGGAGAAAGCTTTACCGCTGGACGAGGTTTTGTTTCAAGCTGACGTCGATCACTTGGTCACCGTCATTGGCGGTGGCACAAAACACAAGAGCAACGAAGGGGGTGCATAAAGGTTAGTTTGCAGAAGACATTCTGTGTGTAGGCATGGCAACGAAAGAGCGGAGTACACATGCATTTCTGCTGTGGGGCAACATAAGCGTAGCACGGACTAGATCGCAATTTTTTGCGGTGATAGCAGCGCGAGGTGCACTTGCTGCAAATGCCGGCGTTGTCTGAGTGAAGCTTTTGGTAATGAAGCCCCTACCCTCCACAAGCACAACCCTCAGCCACATCTCTACGGCATCCCCGCCAGGCAAGGTGGCTGCCGCCGACCCATACCGCCACCCACTCTCACCTTCCAGAAGTGCCACTCACTACCCTCCTCCGCCCATAAATCACCCTCCACATAAATTCTGCCATGCTTTTGAAGTCTCAGCTTAGGGAATAAACATGCATTGGAGTAAAATGTCTAAGTGATCATCGATAGTAATTCCAACTGCTATCGCAGGTTTCTTGCATCAGATTTCATGATCGCCGTGTCTATTTTTGTGAAGCTGTAGAAGTTTTAAAAAATCACCCACTAAAGTTATGCGTATGAATATTTGTATATAGTTTCTTTTATGCTCAAGCGCAAATTGTTCCTGCGCGTTCTAAATTTTGTAATAAAAAACATTTTAATTGCATTGTAGGAGTTTGCTGCTGACTACTGTCATTATCAAAAGAACTGATGGACTGGTCAAACTGCTTGTCCAGCTCTTTTCTGCTACCCTCCTCATCTCTCAAATGGGCAAATAAACTTTTTTGCTTGTTAATCTAGGTGCAATAAAGGAACCACAGAAGCGTGTGCGGCTTCTCTAAAAAAACTGAGCAAAAAAATTTCCTTAACAGCATCCACCGTACACCACCGTGTGATAAACTGCGACACTACGGTCCCGAGCTCAAGACCTATTAATGCGAAAGCATTTCTTGCCTCATGAGTGGAGTGGACAGGATGTGTCACGCTTTCACCAATCCATATCCAATCCACAATCCAATCGAGAGCGATCCAACAAGCCAAATCATAATCCACAATCCAATCAATAATCCAATCTAGAATAGAACGAAACACGAACTGTCAATGAATTAAAATTAGAAAAGAAAATTGGGGTCTAGGAGGGAACCGAACGCGGGAAGTGTACCAGAGAACTACGTACTCCCTTTTTACTCCCATACAGTCATATTGGTATTTAGAGTGTAGTGGGGGCTCAGGATTAATTTAAACCACCTGGGTTTTTTTTTTAAGTACGCTGACATCGCACAGCACACGGCGTTTCGGTATTTCCCCAACATCGAAGTACAGTTATCGTGGCCGGGATTGAACCCGCGCCCTTGGAATCAAAAGCCGAACTTCAAATCCACATAACCACCACGGCGATCGATATTTGTGAATAATAAAAAGATGGCGACTTGCAAAGTGGTCCCGTGTTTTGCCTCACTCGACCCTAACCGCCAAAAGGCGTGAGTGACTTAAGTCCCAAACATAAATAACAGTGCGACAGACTGGACAATAAGGAAGGGACACAAACACGAGCGCAATGTCTCTTTCTTATTGTCCTGTCGGTCGCGCTGTTATTTCTGTGTCATGGACCAACTCGCCTGGCTAATTCCACTCCTGGGCTTAAGGTCGTGCACCCTACACATTGGTTTCTTGGAATGTAACGTCCCAAAGCGACTCGGGCTATGAGGGACGCAAATGCACCCCAACTATAGATTCCCAACTATACAACCCCACCTACAGTCGCGCGAGCCCGAAGTCATCACGAACCAGAAAAGGCCCTGGGCTAGCATCAGAAGTTGACTATCGGCATGTACTACTAGGGACAAACGTTTCCGGGACGCGAGCTCTGGGAAAAATCCTTCTGCAGCTTCACCTCGCTACCGAGCCGCCTGATACTGGGAAGAGAGGAAAAAGCATTTAGGCTTTTAATGCCTTCGTACAATGTCAGGAGGCTGGGTAGCGAGGTGCAGCTACATTAAATGTTTTTCCTGGAACTCGCGTCCCGGAAACTTTTGTCCCCAGTAGTACGTACGTGTGTTAAGTTTCGAAGATTATGCAAAGTGCACGTGGTATACCTCGCATTTTTTTCCTCACCGTAATAAACATCGCTGATCCCACCATCACAAGGTGCGTTCAAAAACAACTGCAGGCTTTATTTTTTTGTTGTCCGCCGAGATATGTGAGAAACTTCGTCATTTCCTTTCTTCAAACACCAATTTTCAATTTTAAATTATTCTACTGGCAATAAATAGTGCGGAATCGTTGCGGAAGATACTGTCGCAAGGGTGTGGTCAGTTGTCTTCGTGTTCTGTCGCCCACGGCTTGGAACTAAGGAGCTCAGCCTAAGGCCGACAATCGTCCCAGAACAACACGAAGCCCGGGTGCAGACAGGGCTGGGAGAGGTGCAGGCAACTGAGAATGGGGAATAGGGCGTGGAAAATAGAGCGACGAAAACCAGTACGCGTGGAATAAAGAAGCATGGAGGCACGAAACGATACACACATACACACCAATGGCGTCGAATTTACGCCGAAATATAGAGCCAAGAGCCCGGCGAAATAGCGATAAGAGGTTTGGGAAAAGAGGGAATGGGAAACGAAAGGAGCGGGAAGAAACAATTGGGAGGGTAGAATAGGAACGGACCTCGTCGATATCGCCGCGACCAGCAGAGGAAGACCGACGGGGACAGAACAAGATGAGGAGGACTCCGTAGGGACAAACGGCAAGAGAGGAAAGGGGAGTGGTGGGGAACAAGGGAAAGCGAGGGATGGGGACAGACGCAAACCAAAAAGCATTGTGTCCGGCAGGAGCAGTTTTTCCCCCCCGGGAGCGTTAGTCGAGGACAGCGTCTTCCCTAATCGCATTTGTAGCTCCTTATTCGACCTCCTCCCCCAGGGATGCTTCCGTGCTGCCCTCCCTCTGTCCCGCGCCACTCTCGCTACCCGCGCTCCTCATTGCCGGTGCCGCCGCTGCGCTCCATCTTTTCCCGGTCGTCTCAGTTTTTTTTCCTCTGCCCCTACCTCTTTGCTGGGCTGATTCCCGTCCGCATCCCCAGCAGCAGCACTGGCGCCACTATTTTCTTCCCTATTCCCTATGCTTTCCTCCACCTTCTCCCAGCACACACGTTTGCCATTCTTGTCGCCGCCACCGGACGATGCTGCCGCTGCCACGGAAAGCAGCGAAGGCGAGGGACACGCAACAGGTTCCGGCGTGTTTGTGCGTCGTCATCCCAGCGTTTCGTTCGGCAGTCTGCTCTCATAATATCGGCTTGCTTCCTCTGCTTGTTTGTTTGTGTGCTTTTCGCACGTGGCCTCGACCCAGCGCGGCAGTGGCGACTCACCCCCGTCCTCGGCCATCCCAATGCCCCGTCACTCATTGCCGAAGCAGGCTCGTAATTGAAGGGACCGCGCCCTGAATGGCCGGGTGATGGCCAAGTGGCACAGTGAATTGGGCATAACGCCACTACAACGAATGGAGTGGGCATCGTGGCACGTACTCCTTTCAGTACGGCACTGAAAATGGACGTCTTGCACCTTCTTTTACCTGTCCACTTACTTACAAGGCCAGCTGTGCAGTGAACTCATTTCAAGACAAAGGCAAGAGATGTCGTAAATCATAACCGCAAGCTCCAGCACTGACCTGTTGGTCACAGATAACGTTACTGAGTGACCCGTCACGGTGTCTGGCTACGGCCTACAGCTATTAAGTCGAATATGGAGGCGAAATGCAAAAGCTCTCGCGTGCTTCGCGATGTCAGCGCACCATGAAAATCCACGGGGGGTGATCAGGGACCTGGAGGCCTGCACTAGGATAAGAAGTACTTGCAACTGGGCTTGTTGGTGCATATTCGTGAAAGACATAAGAGCGCGAACTGGCAACACGGACAAGGAAGGAAACAGGACGAGCGCTCGTCCTGTTCCCTTCCTTGTCCGTGTTGCCAGTTTGCGCTCTTATGTCCTGCACTAGGATGTTCCGCATACCCCACGGGCAGCTCAGGGAAGTTGAACTCCGTCTACGACTGAACGCGCATCGCCTAATGGTGAGCTTGAGCGATGTCGGGCAGGTGGACCGCAGTGTGGGAGCTCTCGATAACTTTGTCCTCGGGGTCATGTCGTTCCGGTGGTTAGCCTGGCCAATTAGAGCTTTGCGATGGGCCATCTTTGAAAATTGGTAAGTGAGCACGAAACAACTATCACTATCACCGATTAACGGGGCACATACAGTTTTTGGGCGTCTTTTTGCTTTCAGAGAGGTCTACGAACGTGGTAATCACGCAATTGAGTTTGAAACATCAACGAGTAGCGTGAATAAGTAATTACAAACTATTTTGTGCCGACAGTTTTGCCTCTGTCAGCGCCAGCTCTGTAATGCACCGTGACATCACGGAATACGTGCCAACTACGGTTACCATATTCCTGGCGGCGTCGGAGCCGTCAGCAAGCAGTGGTTCTTCGTGTGAACAAGTGCTAAATATGGTGACGTCGGCCGAATAATTGGCGCAAGTGCTCTTTGACGTCATTGGATGCGGGTGCAAATGCCCAACGGCTCCTCGCACAACAATCAAAATTATGTTGCACCTAATGCCTGCGACTGAAACGTGCTAGAAGGCAGAACCTTACGCCCATGAAACAAAGAATATAGCTTGTTTGCGTTCGAAAATTTGTCTGACGTCTTTAACCCCAGAGAACAGTGCGACGAAGAAGCGGAAAGTCGGTCAGCTTTTTATATCTTTATCCAATCCCTACGTTATTCCCCCCCCCCCCCCGCTGCCTTATTTGCGGTTTCCTTGCCTCTTTAGTTTTATTTTATTTTTCTCTGTCATGCATTGTGTTTCAGCGGAGGCGCAGACATTGAACCAGAGACGTTTATTGCTCTTTACCGAATTGAACTATATAAAGGGCTTGTTCTCGAGTACGGTGCCGCGTTCCGCAATGAATAAAAGGTTTCTAACTACCGAAATGTTGTAGACTGTCGAAATTATTTGTTATGATCGAAATGTTTCCTTTTTAGGTTACGTAAGCATAACATCTTAAGCGGTCATGTGGGTAAGCTGGGCATGTTTCGCTGTCTAAATTAGCTGCGGGCTCCCAGAGCCTAAACAATTCCCAAATTTCTCAGGCCCCAGCATGAGATCGTTTATAATTTTTTTAAAGCGTATCCTGCCACGTGTGCATTTAATTCTGTTTGAGTAATAAGATGCTGCATGCTTTCGAGCTTTTCCTGAGCACTCAAGATGATATAGAAGCAATTAAATTCTTCTCCCCAGTTCTGAAATCACTGTGGAAGTTCTTTCCTGCTCGCATAGATAAAATAAGTCACTGCAGGAAATGAACCTCCGCCACGTGTTGTTGCCGTGTCTTTTGTTTGTGTTTGTTTGTTTTTTTCGTAAAGACCTCAGCGCATTCAAGTACAGATTTTAGCATGAAATACCATCTAGTCTCTTTTGCAACTTTCCTGACCTTGGTCTCCCAATGAGGAAAACAGTGTGGCACGTCGCGCTAACCATGAGTGCGGTGCGCATTGCGACAGCTGCCCGGAAGGTCAAAAAAGAACACCAGCAATACAAACAGCGATGAAGATACGAACTGCAGCTTACCGACATATCCTTCAAAATAAAATGCACGTAACTGACGCATTGTACCAGCATTCACATATCGAGCCGAAAGTTGGAGGCTAACAGAGATAGCGGAAATTGCGCTATACATCCCGCCGAACTGTACACTAGGTGCGGAAGAAAAACTGCATCATCATCGCTGATAAGTACATTTAATTTACTACAACGGTTTATGGTTTATGGGGGTTTAACGTCCCAAAGCGGCTCAGGCTATGAGGGACGCCGTAGTGAAGGTCTCCGGAAATTTCGACCACCTGAAGTTCTTTAACGTGCACTGACATCGCACAGTACACGGGCCTCCAGAATTTCGCCTCCATCGAAATTCGACCGCCGCGGCCGGGATCGAACCCGCGTCTTTCGGGCCAGCAGCCGAGCGCCGTGACCACTCAGCCACCGCGGCGGCTGTAATTTACTACAACGTTCCAAAAAGACTGCTTCAATATCTTTAATGGCAACAAATGACGTATCAGCAGTACTATTGCCGCATTCTTTATGCCTCACGTCCCTTGAATACTTTTTACAAGGCGCAGCCGTCGTTCGGTTGATTAGGCCGAAACCGAAACAACATGGGAGAAAAATTCAGTTATAAATTATTTAATGGTCATAGGCGGACACCACTTGGTGATACATGTGTTCTGATGTATTATGACTCCTTACAAAGAAGAAAAATATGCAACAAGAATGCATAGGAGATAGAAGCAGAACGAGGTGGATTAAATAACGAACTTCAGTTGATATCTCAGGCATAACTGAGAGAAGATGGGTTTGGGCAGGACATACCAGATAACCGAAGGATTGTTAAGATAGCAGGTTGTATACCAAGAGGCAACGTTTCTGGAGGAAACAAATGGTCGGGCAGGGGGATAATTTCGGAGATGATGTCGTCCCGACTGTCGCAAGGCACAGCTGGTCAATGATGGATGCCTATTTCATTCAGTGGACGTAGATTGATTGATGACGGTGATGTTGACGCCGACGAAAGTAAGCGGCAAACGATGGGCGCCCATTCAACGCTGCGCCTTTGGTTAGGAGTGGCGCAGAATCGCAGTAATTTCTGGCGCGGCAGGCATGTCGAAAATACCAAGCAAAGTGAGTTTATAGTTACGCAAGCAGAAAGTGACACTGTAGAACACCGGTGCAGTAAAGCGACCACTCTCTCGCATAATAGGCAAAATTTAATTCAGTCTCCTCATTGGTGTATCTTGAACCAATGTATCGACGGGAGCAAGCCTAAAAAGAGGACCACAGGGAAAACAAAGCATGTACTGCGTTGAGGCTTCCAATTGATGAGAACTCAAAGGTGTTAACACTGCTTCTTTCTCACACCAATACGGGCTCTTCCGCTCACGTTAGAGGGGAAAAAAGGAGCAGCGAAGTGCAATAAAAGTACGCAAGAACTGATAGGGTTGACAGGCGATGAACCGGAAGCACAGTGTGACGTTGAGCCGACTCTATGTGCGGCAAGAAGCTCAGTCTCCCCCTCCCCCCTCCCCCTTCTTCCACCTAAATTTTGAGCGCGTCAGCATGTAGAGTGAGGGTACAACGATAACCAAGCTCGGATTTCTCGCGCTAGTCCCTGCTTCCCTATTTTTTCCTTAATATTCATTTGTTTCCCCGACTAATAACTGTCGCGAGCCTTTCGACATTTCAGCGTCAACAGCGAACAATCTAAAATATTTTTAAAAAGCTGAAAATATGCAAGTAAGCGGCTGAAAAATGAACTGAAGAAAGGGGAAAAGGGGAAACGAAATATTAAAACGTTTCGGAATGAGAGCTGCGCCAGTCGGTGTAAGCTCGAAGTACTATCGTATCAACGTTTTCACCTCGGTGAATTTGCATTCAGTTTTTCTTGTCATCTCCCTCCAGCCTTCCCTATTCCCCTTTCTTCTCCCTATTTCTTTCCTTACCACGTCCCTCCAGCGTTCTCGCGTGTGCCTCCACAGTCGTGTCTTCCAGTTCGCTCTAATCTAATGTGACAACACGGCTACGTCGCGACGACGGCCCTGTCTCCTCCTCTTTTTCACATCCTGCCCGGTGCGCACACCTGAACGCGAGCTTGGCATACGCGAGAGCTGCACCTAGCCTTTCTTCTAATTCGGCGAAGTGTCGTAGCGCGTTCGAGCTTGCTATGCGACCGGATGGAGCACTACAGTTGCCAGGAAGCTCCTGTTTCTGAGCTATTGTTGAAGCATGCATTGTTGAAGCAGCGGAAACCGCGGTACTCTGTACTGAAGTGACGAAAGCGGATTTTGAAAGCATGTGGTAAGCGGTTTATCAAGTGCATGAAAAATCTGCATGTGTGCGGAAAAGATTATTACAACAGAGTGTAATCGGCGACGGGAAGCTGTGGGTCCGTTCATTGTATAGTTAGTTGCAATGAATTGTTATTTTATCTTCGTCGATGTGACTTAATTTTATCTTTTTTCTTCGGTGCCTTTGCATAACAGGGTTGAATTTAAGGGACAGGGTGGCAGTACGCACCACCCGTTTCTCCTCCTTCGATCAATATTTTACTCTTAGTAAAACTTGATATTGGAGCCTTTCATTTTTGCTATGTCTAAGTGCTATCACCTGCAAAAAAGACGCGCTAATTACCAAGAGATTTCTCACCAGTCTGATTCAAAACAAGTGACGCTGATGATAGCCTGGACTGTCCTAGGTTTCTCTCATAGCATTTGTATCCACTTTCGTTGGTATTACGCGTTAAGCTATAATTTGGTCGCACGCAAAATTCATGCTTTGCTACTCGACATTCAACATTATTAACCCAGCTCTGTTTTTCCGTACCCGTCCATATCCGTCTTTCCTTTCTTCCCGCGGCCGGATAACAAAGCAGTGAATTCTAATAATAATAATAATTGGTTTTTTTTTGGGGGGGGGGGGGGAAGGAAATGGCGCAGTATCTGTCTCATATCTTTGGACACCTGAACCGCGCCGTAAGGGAAGGGATAAAGGAGGGAGTGAAAGAAGAAATGAGGAGGTGCCGTAGTGGAGGGCTCCGGAATAATTTCGACCACCTGGGGATCTTTAACGTGCACTGACATCGCACAGCACACGGGTGCCTTAGCGTTTTTCCTCCATAAAGACGCAGCCGCCGCGGTCGGGTTCGAACCCGGGAACTCCGGATCAGTAGTCGAGCGCCCTAACCACTGAGCCACCGCGGCGGGTAGCAGTGAATTCTCCCGTTAACCTACCCGCCTTTCCACATCCGCCTCCTCTCTCTCGGTCTCTCTCCTTGTGCGATGAAAGTGCTATAACTGTATTAATGCAAAGTTTACCTTAATGTTCAGGTGCATAATGCTTCATTGTCTCTTCCGTACAACAAAGAATTTCACCAGCTGTGTCATCAGTACTTAAGGGAATAGTTAGCCCAGTAAGCCGTTGATAGGCACTGAAATAGCCGAGGACACTTTAATATTGAGCATGTAAATCTATCCGAGGCAATGTATTATCAGCACAAGACAAAAACTAGATAATTATTTCTTTTCTCGTGCGTTACGCCACAAGGAAAAATTGGAAATTAGTTTTAGGGGAAAGAAAACGGCGCAGTATCTGTCTTACATATCGGCAGAATTGGTTGTTTCGGAAAGGAAATGGCGCAGTATCTGTGTCACATTTCGGCGGACACCTCAACCAGACCGCAAGAGAATGGATAAAGAGGTAGAGAGGGAGTGAAAGAAGAAACAGGTGCCGCAGTGCAGGGCTCCGGAACAATTTAGACCACATGGGGATCTTTAACGTGCACTGACACCACACAGCACACGGGCGCCTTTGCGTTTCGCCTACATCGAAACGCTGCCGCCGCGGTCGGGTTCGAACCCGGGAACTCTGTATGAGTCGCCGAGCGCCCTAACCACTGATCCCCCGTGGCGGGTGTGTGGTTGAGGTGAAAAAGCATTTTTAACGTAAACAGACTTGCTGAGGGTCATGGCCTTGTTTACAGCTAATGCTACAAATTAAAGCTAGATGGTGCTAGCTAAACAGATGCATTGAACTCTATTGATGCGTAAAATAAATGAGAATACCATGACAACACAAGCACGAAGTGAACAGGGGAGATGAGGAGCCTCAGGGTGTTTACCTAAAGTTTCGATGACAGGACTGATCGAGACGTTGGCTAAGCACCCTGAGGTTCCCCTCTCCCGTGTTCACTTCGTTTTGTGTTCACAAGATACCCATATTGCTGCTCTCTCTCTGTCTTAGACGAGGATATCGAGAGTTCTACATAGCTAGCCAACAGACGGTGTCTTGAAATATATGTGGCTACAAAAGATATAGCATAAAAGATCAAATTGTTGTCAAATTTCACTACTAGACAGGCGCTTCTTGGAAGCGGCAGTCTCGCTGCCCCCAACACGTGATTCACTGCTCTGGCTTTCACTGCCCAACTGCAAGATCCAACGTGGCACGTGCAGCCGTCTCACTCGAAGTTGTCCATACCCCAAGTCCCGATATCAACAGACTCACCGGACGCGAAGGGCAATTACATTTCGCTTTCGTACGCACGACCTCTCGCCCACTATCTTTCTCTCAGCTGATTCGACGAACAGGGGTGGACAGGGTCGAGACAATAACCGGCGCGGCAGTGTTTGGAATGCGACGGGTCCAGGAAGAGGAGGCGGGAGGAGGATGGAGAGAAAGTAAATGCCATCCTCGGCGACGGGAACCAGCGATAAAAGAGGAGAGCGCGTAAAAGGAGCAAATAAATGAACAGAGAGAGAAGAGAATCAAGCGATTCACAAGCTGCTTGCAATCAACGCGGTCATCAATAGTGGATGGCGAACGAGCAGAAAGTGCGAGGAGAGGAGGTGGAGGAGAAGGGGAAGAGGAAAGGCAAAACCGAATATCTCTCGGTGAGTAATTAGAGGCGTCCCAATGGCGACAGCTCATTAAAGAGGGAAATCAGCCGATCAATATGGCGACTCAACTGAGAGGAATCGGTACCCCTCGTCGCCTTCCCCCTCTCCTCTATTTTCCTCCTCACTTTTTCAGACGCTCGCGTTGGTTGGCATCGCGTACGCGATGCAGCGCTCGCACGTCACCGTCGGCTACGGGAATTAGCGACACCCACCACCCTCACCCTCCGGTATCAGATGTGTACGAAGCAGGGCAAAGCGAGCGAAAGCCCGCATGCTCGATGGTTGCTGTAGGCTACGGAAACGTTTGGTCCACGGTACACGTCGCGGGATTCGAAGTTCTGTAGAGGTTCTCTGCAGAGACCATGAAGTGTGTGAAGTTGGGAAATAGTTGGCCTACATTTTATAGTTTTGACAAAGTTCACAGGTCGCTGACCACGGCAAGAAGAAACTATTGACGTTTCGAGACTGCTACGGTTCTTTTGTTCACAATGAAGCAACCGGCTGGGCGCATCTGGGTTTAGTAGCACTTTTTTAATCAAATCAAACCAATTTTATTCACACGACTAATAAAAAAGATACATGCGAATCATATGGGTCCTTAACCTTCTCGGCATAACTTGGGCCTATGCAGGAAATGCAAAAATATAGCGAGACAACTCACTATTATTTATAAAATTCATACGCTACTGTATTCCTCTTCATTCCAGTTGAGCCCTGTCATGGCAGCCTCTTCAGAAAGTTGTGTCGTGCTATTGAACGAATTCATTTCTGCGTATTTTTCATGCTAATGCTAGCCTCGCCTCTATGACAGCCCCTGAACCCTCGAGCGTGGCATCGTTTCGCTGCTACTGGACAAATTGGGCTACTACAATCCCACCGTCACGAATCGCCTTGTAATGCGCAGTCCATGTCTCAGCTTTCGTTTTGTGAAGATTGTTCTTCTGGTCGTCTTTTCCTTTCTGCCTCACAAGGCCGTGCGACCTTGCGAGGTCATCATAACCTGCTCACCTGGTTGTGAGCAACCTAGTTTCTAGACAGCAACCTAGATACAGAATTCAAACAAAAGAATCTGAAAAAAGTGCAATATATAATAATAATATTAATAATAATAATAATAATAATAATAATATAATAATAATAATAATTCGTTTTTGGTGGAATGGAAATGGCGCAGTATCTGTCTCATATATCGTTGGACACCTGAACCGCGCCGTAAGGGAAGGGATAAAGGAGGGAGTGAAAGAAGATAGGAACGAATAGGTCCGTAGTGGAGGACTCCGGAATAATTTCGACCACCTGGGGATCTTTAACGTGCACTGACATCGCACAGCACACGGGCGCCTTAGCGTTTTTCCTCCATAAAAACGCAGCCGCTGCGGTCGGGTTCGAACCCGGGAACTCCGGATCAGTAGTCGAGCGCCCTAACCACTGAGCCACCGCGACGGGGCAAATGTCGGCACCGTCACACTAGCGGATACGTGCTAGAGCTAGCGCAGCTAGCAGTCTAAATGTGGCGGTTTATAGACTGCAAACTTCAAACTGACGCAAACACACACACACCGAAGTTGCAACAGAAGCTGGGACCACGGAGTTCCCGGGTTCGAACCCGACAGCGGCGGCTGCGTTTTTATGGAGGCAAAACGCTAAGGCGCCCGTGTGCTGTGCGATGTCAGTGCACGTTAAAGATCCCCAGGTGGTCGAAATTATTCCGGAGCCCTCCACTACGGCACCTCTTTTTTCCTTTCTTCTTTCACTACCTCCTTTATCCCTTCCCTTGCAGCGCAGTTCAGGTGTCCAACAATATATGAGACAGATACTGCGCCATTTCCTTTCTCCAAAAAAAACAATTATTATTATTATTAGCTGAGACCGATGTTAAGCCTAATGCTATTGCATTCCACTTTTAAGGCGGCTTAGGCGTCCCCGCAGTGAGTGACAAAAACCTTTAATGCATAGAATAAATCGCGGTTAGTTGGGTGCGTCCCCATTCCAGGAGCCCAGTGGCTTCTCCGCCGCTCTTGCCCGGTTCACCAGTCAAAACTGGTCTTCCGGATGTCAGCTGGACAGCAGAGCCTCTCAGTCCTCAGTCGTTGTGTGAGTGATTCTCCGAACATTAGCTACTTCAGCGCTGTAGGCGCAATGCGGATCCTACGAATTTTGATACATATAGCTGAATTTTACTGGGTTGTTATAAGTATCTTATTTTAATTCCTTTAGGGCGACCCCTTGCTTGTTACATTTCTGTCTGGTTAAGTGTACATTTTTCTTGTTACTCCCGAATGTTGGAATAATTCCCATACCTTAATAACGGTTCTGAAAAAGTATGTTCCTGCTAATGCTGGGAGACCCGGGGTAATACAGTGCGGGCAGCACAGTCTCTACCGTTTTTTTATCGACCAATGCTAATTTTACCTCTCTTCAAAATTAATCTGAGCATCAGCCCGCAAGAATCATCCGTATCTGTCTCCGACAATGCAAATTGATATTGTGCGAGCGGCGGTCTTCGCAAAGCGGCCAGCCTCCTACGTGCGGAGCGGCTAGTTACCTCGCGTGCTCCGCGAAAGCGCGCTGCCGCTCCTCGAGGGCCGTAGCCAATTATGTGATCGATGTATGAACGGCCTCGCTCACGCACGCACGCATGTTCCTCGCACGTGGTGGTGGCGACAGCACGGCAGTCACGAAACGACTTACGCGGCCTACGGCTACGTGCACGGAGTCCTCTGTCACGCAAGCATCGCGGTCACCTCTCTTCCCATTGCTGTTCACTGCCTTCTTACTAGGGCTCGCGCTACAAATTTTCGGGATCTGCACCTTGCTGACCGACTTCTACGCTATTGCGTAAGGAGCTTGTTCTGCTCAAAACCCGGCGCCGCTGTCCCACGTCAGTCGGAAAGAAATACGAGAAGTTTCAGAAGAAATAAGAAATCAGCCGGTATCGGGGTTTGAACCAAGACCCTCTGCGTGCCAGGCGGGCGCGCGAAGAGCAGGTCACGAAGGATTTTTATTTCCTTTAAGAATGGTTGGTTTAAGCTTGTTAGATTGGCGCCTAGTGAACGCAATGGGGTGTGCATGGCTTAGTAGTGCATGTTGGGGATGTGTACTCAAGTTACAGTAATTGAAAACAAGTATAGATATGCTAATAAGGAGTCAGAAATTGCGCGGAATGAAAAGGCGGTGTTATGGTACTTCATTGTACTCAAACAAATGGTGTTTATGTGTATGAGCATGTAGTGGCGTAGTACGACGTGAAGTGCAACCTAGATAGTGAATGATGATTGGCAATCGGTAATTGTGGTCAGCAATTGTGATTATAATCGATGTCTGTGATCCATAATGTAATTGTGGGTTGGTAATCGGTGAGAAATGAGAAAGAAAAAGAACGAAAGAAAGAAGAGAAAAAGGCTGGCTCTGGCCGATTTCCCGCCGTGGGTATGTGCCATTAAGCTTGAGGTCATCATCATGATCATCCGGTACTATCGCGTCTAGTCTTAAGGCAAAGCTTAAGCTTCCTCCTAAAACGCATGCCCTAACTTCACAGTATCACTTCTGCACTCGCACCTCAGGGTAACACTTGAGTCTGCACATCACAGTAACAGTTTTGCATCCGCAATTCGGAACAGTAGTGCTCTCATTTTTCAGGGCAACACTTTAAAGCCTCTAATGTGGGATAACATTCCCAGGTCGCACTTTATCGCCTGCACTTTTGTCTGTAACATTTTTGGTTTATGGTTTATCGGTTTGACATCCGAAAGCGACTCAGACTATGAGGGACGCCGTAGTGGAGAGCTCCAGAAAATTTTGACACTCTGGGGTTCTTTAAAACCGTACGCTGACATCGCACAGTACACGGGCCTCTATCATTTCGGCTCCGTCGAAATGCGGCCGCCGCAGCCGGGATCGCACCCGCTTCCTTCGGGTGAGCAGCCGAGAACCGTAACCACTGATCCACCGCTGTGGATGCAACATTTTTCGTTTGCACTGCGAACGCCTGGATAACACCCATGTTTTACCAAGCGTTCACAGTATACAAGGCCACGTATAGAGTATGCAAGGCCACATATAGATAGCACGTAAGATATGCACCTACACTGTAAACACTTGTACGCCTTAATGTGGAGTAAAAAGGGACTAAGCTGTCCTGTAGCGCAATACCTGCGCTAGAGGACAGCTTATTTCTTTTTACTTCTTTCTGTTTAGAGTGTAACTAAAGCAAAGCTGGGTCCTTTAAAGGCACACTAAAGACAGAATTTGGCCTGTATCGATTGAGTACCACATTTTAATCACAAAGAGACCACACACTATCCTGAAAACGGAGCTTCTTTAAGATAGAAAAGACCAATAAACGAAATGCAGGTGTCGCCATCACCGGCAGATTTCGCAAGCAAAATGCTTGCGTCAGCATCAATTTTCGGGCACTGATCACAGAGGCTACGTACGCTTGACAGGCATTCACATCAGAATGGTGGCAATCCGTCCTTTTCGGTGAGTACGTCCCGTGTTTGAATCGACTGGCGGGAACATTCTTAAATTTAATTTTCCCAGTGATAAATGCATCTTTTGCTTCCGGGCAAGCGTCAACATAACCAGAACGAGTTTTATTGAAAACAGTAATTAGATGGCGCTGTCCTCGTTGTCCCTTGAAGTACATAGCGCCAAGTTCAAGGCGCGATATAGCTCTTTAGAACAGGCGGAACAATGTAATGAAGGGGATTCTTTCCAATAATTTCTACTTTGTTATCTAACTATAGTCCGCATGCTGTCTTCAGTTTTCCTAACTTGCTCTCTAATTTTTTCCTTCCCTAAAGAAAACATCATAATTATAACAATAAATCGTAATCGTAAAAGGAGGATTGATAGACGGAAATAATTACCACGCAAGCACAATGATTTTGGTCGTGGGCGGCAGAAGCACAGATGTAAGGAATGAAGTTAGGAAGCTAGATGGGATAGTGTGGCTGCCACCAACGGAACAATTGGGCAACGGCAAATCCTAATGAGCCAGAAATTTTTAGCCTGCGCCTTGTGGTAACTTGGCTGTTATCATTGATAATTAAGAAATTATCGGTGAGGGTTCGCATTGCCAGCCTATAGACGACAATTTCAGAAATGGGCTGCTGAGTAGAGTCCAGTGATAGGAACCTTCCAATCCATCTCTACTGCCCTGCAATCTGCCTCCCCCTCCCCGCCTCCCCCCCCCCTCCAACTAGCAACCCCCGCAAGGCCCTGACCATGGTGTCGAATAGGCCCTGACAGCATGTGGGCTTGATTTATGCCGACAATAATGTGCCTCACAAATGGCATCTGCGGTATTGGCGAAGGCTGGTCGGTAAATATATGTCGCCATCAAGCCCAGGAAATCTGGACAAACACCTCTAGTTCGCATTGCTGCCACCACGGGCGGTGTGGCGCTGAACGCTCAAAATCAACGCGGGGAATTTCGAACGGTATGTGCGCCCCATTTATTTTCTAACGACGTCGGAAATAGTTCGTGAGAGCAAGGAAGAATTTTATGTCCAATTTTGCAGTGAGGAGGAAGAGTCGGTCATGATAATCATAATGGCCGCGCAAACCCCTCAGTACTTCTCAATTTTGCCAAAGTTACAAATTTAAAATATCCGCGTTGGGTTACGCAGTGTTCGCTATTAACTGCCAACAGATGGCGCTAGGTCCTCACGTCCAGAAAAGCTGGGCATGATTTCGGTGATGGAATGCGCAGCTCAGGATTTCTCAATACACTAGAAATGTGTCTAAGATTCTCAGGAAAACCTTAGAAACCACTAACAAAAATACCCGTTCCTCTACCTCTCCTCGCCGAGGCGCCAGCGTACGAAAATATAAATTGCCAGGCGTGCAGCAGCCCATGTAACTCATTGCTCGTCTGGCAGAAAGTCACTTCCATGCGCGTTTTCTCAGATGTTCTGCAAAGATGCCTCTGTGAACACGCCCTGCTAAACACGCGTAAGATGGTCAACGGTCTCACTGTATTTCCTGAACCACCACAAAAGCCATTTCCTAGAAAAAAAGGTCAGCAAGGATAACGAGAACTGCAATCACGGTAGAGACAGGGTATGAAGAAGGCAAGTCCTCTTGAAGAAACTTTAGCTAAGCAGTCTTAGGCTCCCCTTTGAACATGCAATAAGTAGACCACGCAAGCTTAAAGCCCCATAAATGATAGCCTTTATATTTTTTTTCGTGTTTATACAGTCTAATAGC
Organism: Amblyomma americanum; assembly: GCF_052857255.1. Classification (NCBI taxonomy): domain Eukaryota; kingdom Metazoa; phylum Arthropoda; class Arachnida; order Ixodida; family Ixodidae; genus Amblyomma; species Amblyomma americanum. Next base: position 10,340,461 of record NC_135507.1, on the reverse strand, counting down.
AATGAATGGCATCAGGAAACCAAGTTTTTGACCTTACCCCAGCAACAGTGGTGGAGAATCAACGACTGTATCATTTCAGAGCTGCTGGAGCCGCTGCCATCTACGTTCCCCATCTGCATTCATCCTTTCTACTAGCCGCATTGCATGCAAGTAAGTGCATGCAGTGTGAATGGCAGGTGCGCACAGTAGATCACTGCACTGTCCCTTTTGTTCATTTTCCCCCTCAGAGCACTATATCCTATTTCCCTGAGGTGTGGAACCGCAGTCCGGATGCACTGTTCCTCTCGCGTTGCGTCTATCCGGTGAGGAGCATTTCCTTTTCCTCCGAGAATGCCGACTCATCAAAGAGCTTCCACGTGTACGGCAGACGTGCACGAAGCCACAGGTGCTCGCTGCTCTATTCATACACGCCCAAGCCTCGTCTCCGCCAACGAGATACCGGCAGGAACAATTCTCGCACCGTCGTGGAGCTATGGCGGGGCGGCGTGCGAGTGGATGCTGCCAGTCGGGTCAACCGCCCGCCGCAAGCCAACGCAGATGCAGCACCGACGCCGGGGTCTCGCCTACTAATGGCCGACGGTCGCATTAATACCCATTACCCGGAGGCGGACGAGCTGCGGCCGCCATGTTGGAGCGGCGGCTCCAGTGACCGCGCGGTGCTGCTCTAATTTCGATTAATGGCCGACAGAACCAAGTTCATATCCCGGGCTGGCTGCCAGTTGCCTCCTTATTATATGGCCATTCGGGAGGAGTCCGTGGCTGCTGCGACGCTTCTGCCTTTCTTCTTTCGTGCGCCTTCAGCGGGACCGCGAGAAGCGTAAGGGCCGCCACCCTGTGTCTTTGTCGTCCATTGCCTTTGTCCGGAGGGGAGTACTCGAAGTGCGTTCACTCCCTTTTTTCGGCTCACATCTCGGCCGACACCTGAACTGCATTATAAGAAAAAGGACAAAGGAGGGAGAGAAGGAAGAAAGAACTGCCGTAGTGGAGGGCTCCGGAATAATTTCGACCACCCTGGATTCTTTACCGTGCACTGACATCGCACAGCACACGGGCGTCTTTGCATTTCTCCTCCATCGAAACGCCGCCCATGAAGGCGAAACGCAAAAGGCGTCCGTGTGCTGTGCAGATTGCCTAGAGAGTGAATCTAGGGTTGCCCAGAATAACTGGAAATGTTTGAAAGTGACTCGTTGCCTTAATTCATGCCAGTGCGTTCGTTTAGGGTAGCCGCAATCGTAGATGGTTGGGAGTTGTCATTTTTACACCGAGGTGAAGTTGACCAATCACGATTCCTAACCGCAACCTACTCAATCATCCGATGTCCGTGTAGAGGTCTTTGAAAAGATGTTCCCCCGTCCGGAACTCTAAGCACAGCTAGGACATGGCATATCCTGAAAGCGCTCATCGATCCGACCAAAACCAAAGCAGAAAACAATAAAGCAATATACCGATTAATCCACCAGTTCGAAGGAACCGATGAGGAACTCCTGGACAAAGTGCGCATCAAGTGCTTCGGGGACACAAACCCGAGAACCTATGCAAGCGATTATCGGGGGAAAGAAAATCCAAACCTAGATAGACCCATCACACGAGAAGACGTCTATGCAGCAATTCGAAGCACAACTAGGAATACGGCAGCGGGTGCGGACAAAATCAACAACGCACTCATCCGCAACCTCAGTGACGAACTAGTCGCAGAATTAACCGATTTCTTCAACAAGCACTGGGCAGCGGAGACCGTTCCCGAGGATTGGTGGTGGGGGTGAAAACATTTATTCAGAACGGACAGGAGGTGTTTGGATCAGCCCGTAAGGGACCGATCCTTACAAACACAAGGTGGAGGTCCCTAGTTTGGGACCCCAGTGGCAGTAGGCGCCGCCCGGGCGCGCCCGACTAAGGCTTGTTGGGCCTGTAAGTCGTGGAAGCCGAGCAGGGTCGCCTCCCAGTCCTCCCGGGTTGGGTTGGGGATGGGGGGAATGGCCGGGTTCGAGGGGCAGGCCCACACCATGTGATAGGTGTCCGAAGACACCGCGTTACAGTGCGGGCAGTTGCCGCTAAAGGAGAGGTCGAAATGTTTTAGGGCAACCGGGCACAGCAATGTATTGGTGAAGAGGCGGAAAAGGAGCCGCTCATCCACCTTCTTGAGGCCTTTACATGGGCTAGGGTAAAGGCGATGGCTATCTTGATAGTAGGTTGCGATATTTTTGAACGTATAGACTGGATTGACATCGGGTTCCTGATCAGGTGGGGAGGAGAAAACAGCCCGGTGAGAGAGCGCGCGGGCGGCTGCGTCTGCTGCCTCGTTTCCTGCCAATCCCTGATGAGCAGGGGCCCATATGAGGTGACGGTGTGCGGGGTCCGTATCCCGTATGCAATTTTGGTATATTCGATAGGCTAGGAAGGGAGTGCAGCCTTGTTCGACGTTCCGACAGGCCCCTCGCGAGTCGGTGATTATGTATTTTGAATTGGAATGTGAGGCCGCGAGAGCAATCGCGACCTCTTCTGCTTGTGTTGCACTGCGGGCTCTGAAAGTGAGGCCGTTAACTGTGATGCTGTTGTGAACTACCGCTGCCGTGTACCATCCCCCGTGGTGAGGGCCGGAGGCGTCCACGTAGTATACATCTGTTTTGTTGCCATAACATCGGGCTAGCGCTTCCGCTCGTGCCAGGCGCCGACCATTATGGTCTTCATGTGACATGTTTGCTGGAAGAGGCCGCACGTGGAGGGCACGTCTCCACAGTTCCGGGATGTGAAACCTGTCTTCCATTGGAGGGGTGTGTTGGATATGGAGTCGAGCAAGAAGGCGGCGACCCGACTCCGTTAGCGACAAGCGCGTGTACTGGTTTGTAAGGTGTGCCTCCCGGAGCTCCCGGAAAGTATTCACCACCCCAAGGGCCAAAAGCCGGCTGTTTGAAGTAGTGATGGGGAGGTCAAGGGCACGTTTAACAATTTTGCGAAGAATCACCTCAAGGGCGTCCTCCTCTTGTTTCCGTATGTGGAGATAAGGATTTGAATAGAGAATTCGACTAGTTACGAAGGCGTTTGCCAGCCGCAAGGCATCCTTACTTCGTAACCCTCCGCGTTTGTTGGAAACCCGGCGGACCATGCGGCCCACCTGGTCCCCCACCTTACGGAGTTTGGCCAATGTAGTGTCTGGCCGCTTGTGTTTGCGGATGTAGAGTCCGAGTACCCGTATCTCATCACTTTCGCGTATGGGACCACTCTCGAGAGAAAGAGATATTTTAGTTGTGCACTTCTGTGGGGGCGGAGGTGCACAAATTCCGATTTTTGAGGGGAACATTGAAGACCGCAGCGGCGAGCGTAGCAGTCTACTATCTTCGCCGCTGTTTGCAGGCTGGTTTCAATGTCCCCTGTGTGGCCCACAGAGTGATGTCATCGGCGTACAGGGCGTGCTGCACACCGGCGACACCACCCAGCTGGGCCGGCAGGTGCATCATGGCCAGACTGAAGAGCAGCGGGGAAAGTACCGCGCCTTGAGGGGTTCCCCGCGTGCTAAGTAGGTAAGGACCAAGCTCTTTATCTTGAATTCGAATGTAGGAATAACGATCCATTAAAAATTGGCTTATGTATCGGAATGTATTGAGGCCACAGTCGGTGTGACTTAGGTTAGTGAGTATGATCTCATGTGTTACATTGTCAAATGCCCCTTTAAGATCCAAGGCGAGTACTACCCGGTCATTATGGGGGCATTCGAGGGGGTCAAGGACTTCCCGATTGAGTTGCAGGAGGACATCCGGTGCGGATCTGTGTGGGCGGAATCCGAACATGGTGCTCGCAAAGACATGTTTGTGTTCAAGATATGTAGATAACCGATCCCGCACCATCGTCTCCATTAGTTTGCCCACACATTAGGTGAGACAGATGGGGCGGAGGTTATCTGGGTCAATTGGTTTGCCAGGTTTAGGAATAAAAGTAACCAAAGCCGTTTTCCATTCGATTGGCAGGAGGGTGTCCCCGCGCCAAATCGCGAGGATTGGAAGCATGCAGAGGTGGTTATGATTCCAAAACCGGGTAAAAAGCTACAAATCGAAAACCTAAGACCCATCTCCCTCACATCGTGCCTCGACAAGCTGTACGAGAGAGTGGTAACATTAAGGCTACAACAATACATGGAGGATCACGAACTCTATCCCCACAGTATGTTCGGATTCAGGGCGAAGCTGTCGACCCAAGACGTACTTCTACAAATCAAAGAAGGAGTTCTAAGTAACGTCCCTAGGGACGGAGAGAACGTAATAATGGCACTGGATATCAAAGGAGCTTTTGCCAGCGTAAGCCACGAAGCAATCCTGACAGGCCTGGACGACCTGAACTGCGGCAGGAGGGTCTTCGGTTACGTCAAAGCTTTCCTCTCAGATAGAACAGCGACGATAGGGCTGGGAGAACTCCGCTCGGAGAAGTTCCACACCCCTAACAAGGGAACTCCCCAGGGCTCGGTCATCTCACCTACGCTTTTTAACGTTGCAATGATCAGCCTTACAAAACAACTTAAGGAAGTCGAAGGAATACACCATGCCATGTATGCCGACATCACCATCTGGACAAATACGGGCTCACTAAAAGAAAAGGAAGGAAGACTACAGGAGGCCGCGACCTGCATAGAGAACTACGTAAAAGCGAGAGGGCTAGCATGCTCCACCGAAAAATCAGAACTGTTCAGAGTCTGGATAGGGAAACAAAAACGCACAGTCCCGAACAGCGACGAGCTTAGGCTCAATATCTACCTAGAGGGAAAACCCACACCAGAGAAAACACTCATAAGAATCTTGGGCATGTGGATACAATCAAACCAACGGTGTATACATGCACTTGCTCTACTCAAAGCTTCCATCCTACAAGTTGCCCGCATGATCACGCGCGTCTCCCATAAACGCTCGGGCATGCGAGAAGACACGCTAAAGCTAGTCAGGAGCCTGGTGATCAGCCGAGTCACCTACAGTGTTCCATACTACAACCCAATCAAAAGCGAAATCCAACAGATTGATGCGATTATACGCAAAGCATACAAAACAGCACTCCATCTACCGCAATGCACATCCACAGAGAAGCTTTTAGCACTAGGACTTCATAAAACTTTGAAGAACTGAGAGAGGCACAACACGTCGCCCAGTTGCAGAGACTACAGCAGATTCCGTCTGGCAGGGAGCTTCTGAAGAAGTTGGGATGCAACGAACAAATACAAGAAATCCAGCGAACCGCGACTATCCCGGACGGCATACGGGGCACAGTTAGAGTGACCCCCATCCCCAAGAACATGGACCCCAACCTACACGATGAACGCAGAAAGGCGAGAGCCGAGTACATCCAAAAATCACTAGCCCGCCAGACAACAACGGTGTATGTGGACGCAGCCACATACCCCAGAAGGACGGGACAAAACAACTCCAACGCGGTAGCGGCTGTGATAAACTCGGACATGCGGGAAATCAGCGCGTCGCTACGGGACTGCACGGTAGTCGAGGCTGAAGAAGTGGCCGTCGCTCTAGAGGCAGCGGGGGGCAACCGGACAAAGCGATCCTTAACAATACTAACCGACTCTCATACGGCATGCCGAAACTTCATCTTAGGCAGAATAGGTCACAGAGCGCTCCGCATACTCCGCTCTGGGGACCGACCCAAACAAAGCACATAAGAAGAACCAATAAAGCATACGATAGTATGGACGCCGGGACACGCGGGAGTGGAAGGCAACCAAGCGGTCGACAGGGTAGCTCGAGGGTACACTTTTTACCGAGCTCCCCCCACAAGCGACCTCGAGGAAGCCGAATCTGTCCCTAGAGATTACTGGGCAATCTTAAACCACCACAAGGGCTACAGGAAACGGTACCCCCCCCCCCCCACATAAATCTCTCTCCAGGGAAGACGCCGTCGCCTGGAGGCTGCTACAGACGGGCTCATACCCGAATCTAAACACACTCAACAAAATACAACCCACACAATACACAGACAAATGTCCATGGTGCCATGAAACACACACGCTCTATCACATAACGTGGGCCTGCCAGAAAATAGAGGTGGCACCAAAAATACCAAACCCGAGTGGGGAGCAATGGGAAGGAATGCACTCCAGCGACCGTCAGGACGTCCAACTTGGGCTGATCCGGCGAGCACAGCTGCCAGCGGCATCCAGCGGAGCCCTGAACTAGGGGCAGACGACCATTGCTAAGAAGACGGACGACACACTGACTCCGCCAAATTGCTCACCTACTCTCTAGAGCTCAATAAACGTTTTCCTTCCTTCCTGCCCCCGTCCACCGCTCGCGCTTTGCACCGTCTTCATAAGTTCGCTCAAGGCGCGCACAGGTGGCCGAAATCATTTGCGCCCACTACTACGACAGCTCTCTCTCCTCCCCTACCATGACGGCGCGGTTGATGTGTCCACCGAGAAGTCAGATAGTTATCGTGGCTTTCCTTTCCTCAATAATATTAATAATAATAATAAACGTAATAATAATAATAATAAATTGGTTTTGGGGGAAAGAAAATGGCGCAGTGTCTGTCTCATATATCGGCGGACACCTAACCGCGCCGTAGGGGCAGGGATAAAGGAAGGAGAGAAAAAAACGGCCGTGGCTTAGCTTGGTTAAGCCTGGTGATTGCGAAACTTCTCGTTCTTCTTCCGTCTCCGTAGCTCGCTGATGCTTCCTCTTTGCATTCTACCGAGCTGCCTTGTTCGTAGACACCATCGTAACATCTGGCTGTATGACTGCCTTGGCGAGAGGAGCGGAGCCGTTTTATACAGCTGGTGTGACGTCACTCTGGCCGTAGCGCCCCTGGTGAGAGGAGCGGGAGTTAGGCCGCCGTTGGTGGCTACCGCCTCGCCTCGCGATGGCGTGAGATGGGGCCCCGTTTTTACACAGCTGCTGTGACGTCACACCGACCGTAGCGCCCCTGGTGAGAGGAGCGGGAGTTAGGCCGCCGTTGGTGGCTACCGCCTCGCCTCGCGACGGCGTGAGATGGGGCCCCGTTTTTACACAGCTGGTGTGACGTCACTCTAGGTCACGTGGTGTGACGTCACGCAGCGAGGTCACGCTAAAGGTGGATTCGGACGCCAGGCAGCCGGAGCGAGCGGACGCATGTTCGATGAGCTCCGTCGAACACGGCCGCTCTAGCCCAAGTTTGGACCGTCAGTGCACAAATCATCGTTGGAATCAACTATCAGCGTGACAAGGAGTCTAGGGGGACCGCAACTCTCGAAGGTAGGCACGCGATCTGCCTATTTCTCGGCGGCCACGCGGGATTGTTAGGCCTAATCGCTCGGCCTACTCGTAGGCCCAGCAGAGGCGAGACTTTCTCGGCGGCGTTTGCCGCAAAGGAACATGAATAGCTCGATGGAATGTGTGGAGGGGGAAACCATCGACCCTGTAGAATTGAAGACAGGGACGTGGTTCACCAAGAAAAAGGGCCGCGTGGTGCCCCTCGGAGATGAAACCCGGGCCGCTACCGGGGATGGGGAGAAGCGGCAGACTACAGGACATAAGGCCGCCATCGGAAGGAGACTGGCGGCAAAGTCAGTGGAAAGACAAGCAGTGCGGATGCCCAAGGACGCCGAGAAAATAATAATACGCCCCCGAGGCGGAGTCAACCGCCTTATAAAAGGAGGAATGATCGAGCTCGCAGAATCAATTGCCCGCGCCGCCGGCATCGAGCCTAAGGACGCTGAGGACGACATCTTCTCGGCAAACGTAAAACAACAATCCATACTAATCGCCACAACCAGCGAAGAGCGTGGAAGAAGATACTCGATTTTACGCACCGTCCTTTACGACAACGAAAAGATCGAGGTAACGGCGTACCCCACCATGCCTGAAGACTGTGGCAAGGGAGTTGTGCACGACGTCCCACTGCACTACTCCAATGAAGAGCTCCTGGAGCGTATACGCAGGAGAAAGGAAAACCCTCCAGTACTTGGCGTTCGAAGACTGGGAGCGACCTCTAAGTCAATACTGATCCTATTCGAGGATCAGAAGGTGCCGCGCTGGGTATATCTATCTCCCTTCGCACAAAGATGCGTCTTATACAAGAAGAAGTATGAGGTCTGCCTCGCGTGCGGCCGCATGGGACATCGAGAAGACGTCTGCCCGGACCCGACGCATAGGAAGTGCCGGGGGTGCGGCATAGAAAACCCTAAAGAGGACCACCAATGCGAGCCGAAATGTCAGCTCTGCGGAAAAGGACACCTTCTCGGCGACAAACGCTGCCGGGAAATATATAGGGCCCCATATATCTCCAAAAAGAGACAATGGGAGAGGAAGCTGGACCAGCAGGACCAACAAAAAATGACCTATACACCACGGGCCGGCGAACGCGAGGGCCGCTCGAGAGCCAAGAAGGGTGACGAAGAATCCCGAACACCGGGAAGAAGATCCAGATCCAATAGCAAGGACTACAACCATTTCACAGCCAAGGAGGGAGACTTCCCAAGACTGGAGGAAAGAGCAACCGCCAACTCCATGCGCCGCCGCTCGAGCTCCGGTACCAGGAGCCGATCCAGCTCAGGGCGAAGGCCGCTCTAGCTCGAGAACCTCGGCTGACTCCTCCTCCACGGCCAGCAGTCCCGGGCGCTTCACACGGGACCCCAAGGCGCCATGGGGGCCACCTGCAAGCAGACGCGGTTCGAGTGGAGATCGAAAATCGGTAAGCTTCACAGCCAGCAGTCCCCAGGCAAATAGAGAGGCAGATGAGAGAATCGAAAAGCTAGAAAAAGAGAATCAAGAACTCAAGAGCATGCTCCGCACGCTCACTGCAGAGATCCAAAACCTAAAAATGGGAAAGAGTACCCCTCCTTCTCCACCGAGGAACCAATCGGTACCCCAAAAACAGGCACAGAAACAGACGCCCTCTCTCCCGCCTGCGAAGGCAGTAATCGCGCGCCCCGAGCCGAGGGACAACGAAGGGGAGAAAATGACTACTGAAACAATCAGGCCACCCCCGCAAAAACGCAAAGGGGATGAGACGGACCCGCTGGTGGCACTCGAAAGTAGAGTAGAAAAGAAACTAGAGGCTAGAGATGCTCAGTACGAAGCAAGATTCGAAAGAATCGAGACCCTCCTCACCCAACTAATGGGTGCAATGAATCAAATACAGACGCAACTCGCGCAATTCACTGCCGTGCAGAACGCCTTCAACGAGAGGCTAACTACATTAGGAAAGACGGTTACTCAAATACAGCAAAATGGACAGGCGCAGCAAAAATGAAAACACTCTGGTGTGGCAGTGGAACTGCCGCGGTTTCCAACGCAAGCGAGCGCTCTTGCAGCAGCACTTAGAGCAGATTGAAGAAAAACCTTTAGCTATAGCCCTTCAGGAAACGGGAAAGGGACCACCAAAATTATCGGGATATCAAGCGTTCCACAGTGACCGAGGAGAAAAATCTCGCGTCTCCACGCTAGTTAAAAGACATATAGCGGTAGTCGAGCATGAGGTCAACTCACGGGATATCGAAGCCGTATTAGTAGAAATTATCACCGGTCGCAAAGACAAGGCTAGTCTCTTCATCTTAAACGTGTACAGCACCCCCCAGCAAAGAAAGGCACGTTTCCGCGCCCTCTTCCGCAAGGCGATTAGAGCAGCTGGAAACAACACACTCATAATCTTAGGGGACTTCAATGCCGCCCACCAAGAATGGGGCTACAATAGACACGATCCCAAGGGCAGACAACTATGGGAGGACATACACGAACTTGGCCTCACCCTCCTGACGGACCCTAACTGCCCGTCCAGAGTGGGAAACAGCGTCTGTGCAGACACCACCCCGGATCTCACCCTTGGGAAAAACACGAGAGACGCGGCCTGGGAAAACACGGCTCAAAATTTAGGCAGTGACCACTTTATTCTGGCTCTCACCCTCAGCAAGGGCGTCAAAACACGTCGCCTCAAAAAACCCAAGATCACTGATTGGGGACATGTTCAGGCAAATTAGAGAAAATGGTGAATCGGAAGGCGATATCCAAAACATAGAGCAATGGGCGGAGGAACTTAAGCAACAAGTCGAGAGGGCGACCACGACCCTGCGAGAAGACGATGCGCCAGCGACGGTTGATAGCAAACTCCTTCACATGTGGGAAGCGAAATGCGGCATGGAGAAACGCCTCCGGTCACAAAGATGGAACAGGAACCTTAGAAGAAGGATAGCAAGGCACAACAAAGAGATTGAGGATTACGCAGGCAAAACTCTGCGAACAAAATTGGTGCAATAGATGTGACGAGATGGAAGGGAACATGAGTCTAGCTAATACGTGGAGTTTACTCAGACACCTGCTTGACCCTGATAATTCGAAAACCCAATCGGGCATAAGACTTACGAAAGCCAGGCACACGTTTGAGGGCTCGGACAGAGAACTCATGGCAAAATTAATTAATATGTACATAGGAGATACAAAAACCTCACTCCTGCCGGAGTACGAAGGACCCCCAAACGAGGCCCTAGACGCGCCGATCACGGAAGCGGAGGTTCGCGCCGAAATATTAGGCCTAAAAACAAAGTCGGCCCCTGGTCCAGATGGCATTACAAACAAGGTCCTCCGAAACTTGGACGATAATTCCATCCGCATGCTCACCAAATACATGAACATCATATGGGACAGAGGCCGCCTCCCACAACAGTGGAAGACGGCAAACGTGATTTTAATACCGAAGCCGGGCAAACCCCCCAAGCTAGAAAACTTACGGCCAATCTCTCTAACATCCTGTATTGGGAAATTGATGGAACGGGTAGTCCAAACGCGCCTAACGCGTTTCATGGAGCTCAACGATCTGTGGCCGCACGAAATGGTAGGGTTCCGACCCGGCCTGTGCACACAAGATGTAATGCTCCGCTTGAGACACGACATCATAGAAAATAGCACCAAGGACGCGAGGGTAATATTAGGTCTCGACCTGACGAAGGCCTTCGATAACGTAAAACACGCGGCAATCCTCTCTGGCCTCGGAGAGCTGGGGGTCGGAAACAAAACGTACGGCTACATAAAGGACTTCCTGTCGGGTAGAACGATAAAAATAAGGTTTCAGGACATTGAATCCCCAACCGTCAAACTAGGTAGTAGGGGTACGCCGCAGGGTTCAGTGCTGTCCCCATTCCTCTTTAATGTTGCCATGCGAAATCTCCCGGCAGAATTGAGAAAAGTGGAAAACTTGAAATTCAGCATGTACGCGGACGACGTCAACCTATGGGTCACCCAGGGCAGCGACGCGAACATCGAGGAGCGCTTACAAACGGCAGCAGACACCGTAGTGTCCTATGCGGCTGAAAGGGGCCTCTCGTGCGCTCCCCAAAAATCGGAGCTCTTTATCTACAATCCGAAGGCGCTCAGGCACAAACGCCAGATAAACATCAACATAACAGTAGATGGCCAAACAGTGCCAAAAGTCGAGCAGATTAGGATCCTGGGGCTATTTCTACAAGCGGACGGGTACAATGATACAACGATAAAGAAATTGAGTGCGTACGCCACGCAAGTCATGGGTCTGTTCAGGAGAATCGCACTCAAGGGTCGAGGCCTTAAAGAACGAAGCCTCCTGAAACTAATGCAGGCTTACATCACTAGCCGCATATGCTACGCCACACCATTCCTAAACATCAGATCGGACGAAAAGCAGAAAATAGACGCACTCATCAGACGATGCGTGAAGAGGGCTCTGGGACTCCCCATCTCGACCTCTACTGAACGCCTCCTCGAAATGGGTGTGCACAATAATTGGACGGAGCTAGCGGAGGCTGTGCGCATGGCACAACTGGAAAGATTAAGCAAATCTACCACGGGCAGAACCATCCTTGGCTGGGTGGGGCTGCAGTCAGACAGGGGGACATGCCAACACGCGGACATTCCACGAGGATGCCGCGAACACATAACAGTGCCCCCGCTACCTAAAAACATGCACCCCACATACAACGGGGAGAGGAGACGGAAGAGGGCCGAGACTCTCGCAAAAAACGCGGACAAAATAGGGCCGAAAGGAGTCGCCTACGTGGACGCGGCTAGCGGAAAGTTGGGGGCGGCGGTGGCTGCGGTCGTTGACGGCCGCGGCGTACCCGTCGCCGCCGCTTCCGTTAGAAGTCGAAACATAGACACGGCCGAAGAAGTTGCAATAGCGCTCGCTTGCGTTGGCACGGAAGCCAGTACGATCATTAGCGACAGCAAAACAGCAGTCTGGAACTTTGGAAAAGGGAGGGTCTCGAAGGAGGCAGTCAAAATCTTGGAAAAGGGAAAACTCGATAGACGAGTTCGAATAATTTGGACCCCCGCGCACGAATCCGTCCCCGGCAACGAGGCGGCGCACGAGCTAGCCCGAGCACTCTACTTCCGGGCAGCCGCAGAGCCGCCTGGTTGCGAAGGGATGGACGAGAGGCTGCAGACATACAAAGAGATCATAGAGCACTATAGACTTGGTAGACGGTCCCTGCCACCACCGGACCGAGCGCTAACAAACAGGGAGGCAGTCGCATGGCGGCGCCTGCAAGCTGGGAACTTCCCGAACCCCGTCTGGCTCTACCACACGCAAGTGGAGGAAAGAGCCGACGATAAATGCGCGACATGTGGAGAGAGGGGTACTTTAGACCACATAATCTGGCAATGCCCTGGTTCCCCGGGCGCCAAGGAGAACATAAGAAGTAGAGAAGCCTGGGAACTGATGCTGCGAAGCGAGTCCCTCGCCCACCAGCAGCAAGCCATCCGCCTGGCGGCTAAAGCCGCGAAGAAACACTGTCGCTTCGCCTGTCTTTAGTCGCGGAGACCCCGGCCCCCGTTCTCCAGGCCTGCGTGCCGGGGATGGGGAGTAGGGGGTCTCCTACATCGGTGGAAAATAAAGTTCTTACTTACTTACTTACTCACGCTAAAGGTCAATGGTGCCTACCACCGCCTCGCCACGGAACGGGCTAAAGTGCGACCTAAAGTAGTATTGCTTCGCAATAAAATAAAGGAAGAAAGGTGCCGTAGTTGAGGACTCCGGAATAATTTCGACCGCCTGGGGACCTTTAACGTGCACTGACAATGCAGAGCACACGGGCGCCGTAGCGTTTTGCCTCCATAAAACGCAGCCGGCGCGGTCGGGTTCGAACCCGGGAACTCCAGATCAGTAGCTGAGCACCCTAACCACTGAGCCACCGCGGCGGGTCCCTTTCCTCAGTGCCAATTTCAATTTAAGTGCAACCTGGTCGCAGCCGCCACGTTTCGATGGAGCCGAAACCCAAACGGCGACCTAGTGCTGTGCGATGTCAGTGCACGCTAAAGATCACCAGGTGGCCAAAATTATTTCCGGCGCCCACCACTGCGGCACCTCTTTCTTCTCTCACTTCCTTCTTTGTCCCTTCCCTTACTGCGCGCTACAGGTGTCCACCGAGATGTCAGACAGATACTGCGCCAAATCTTCTCAAAAACCAGTTTACCAGTTTTCATTTTTTCCATCAATATTGGTGGTGGTGGTGAAAAGCGTTTATTGAATTAAAGAGGTGAGGCTTTTTAAAGAGCCCCGCAGTGGGTGCAGTCCTTATTGCGGAACCCCATTGGTTGAAGCCGCCACCTTAGCCGTCTTGACCAAAGCCTTATGGGCCTGAAGGTCGCAGCAGCCAATCAGAGGGCGGCAGCGTTTCGATGGAGGCGAAACGCAAAAGGCGCCCATGCGCTATGCGATGTCAGTGCACGTTAGAGATCCCCAGGGGTCTAAATTATTCCGAAGATCTCAACTACGATACATCTTTCTTCTTTTCTTTCATTCCCACCTTCCTCCCTTCCCTTACGGCGCGGTTCGGGTGTCCGTCTAGGTGTGAGCCAATTACTGCGCTCTTTCCTTTCCTCAAAATCCGGTTTTCCACCTTCACTGAACCCGCCGTGGTGGCTCAGTGATTACGGCGCTCGACTACTGATCCGGTGCACCCCGGGTTCGAAACCGACCGCGGCGGCCGCGTTTCGATGGAGGCGAGATTCAGAAGGCGCCCGTTTGCTGTGCGACGTCAGTGCACGTTAAAGACACTCAGGTGGTCGAAATTATTCCGGAGACCTCCACTGCGATACCTATTTATTTATTTCTTCTTTCAGTCCCTCATTTATTCCTTCCCTTACAGCGCGGTTGCAGGTGTCGGCCGAGATGTGAGACAGATACTGCGCCATTTCCTTTTTCCCAATACTAATTTCATATTTTCGTCTTTTCTTGCTTCCTCTAGGCCCCGCAGCGGTGGCTCAGTGGTTAGGGCGCTCGACTACTGATCCGGAGTTCCCCGGGCTCGAACCCGACCGCGGCGGCTGCGTTTTTATGGAGGAAAAACGCTAAGGCGCCCGTGTGCTGTGCGATGTCAGTGCACGTTAAAGATCCCCAGGTGGTCGAAATTATTCTGGAGCCCTCCACTACGGCACCTCTCTCTTCCTCTCTCCTTCCACTCCCTCCTTTACCCTTCCATTACGGCGCGGTTCAGGTGTCCAACGATATATGAGACAGATACTGCGCCATTTCCTTTCCCCAAAAAACCAATTATTATTATTCCTTCCTCTAGCTCTTCCCATACGGCGCGATTCGGGTGTTCACCGAGGTATGTGAGACAGTTACTGCGTCATTTCCTTTCCTCAAAAAAACAATTTTCAATTCTCCTAATTCAATTTATCCCTTCCCTTACTGCGCGGATCAGGTGTCCAACGATACATGAGACAGATATTGCGCCATTCCCATTGCCCTAAAACCAATTATTATTATCATAACTCGGCCGCCGTGGTCGGGTTCGAACACCGGTACTCCGGCTCAGTAGACAAGCGACTTAAGCACCGAGCCGCCGCGGCGAGTAGCCTTCATCGAAGCGCGGCCATGTGAATAAAAAAAAAAATGGCTGTGTAGTAGTGTTAATTAGTAGTGTTAATCACGAAATATTGTGGGAAAGCGGATTTTTTGCAGGTGGACATCGCCGCTACGTGGCGAAACTGATGTGTGCACTGACCCAGGGAACAAATTGTGCGCCTTTCCTTTCCTCAAGATCAACGGAGTATACAACGTTGTCAACGCCAATGAACACATTGAACGCCGGCGGCCTATTAAGCCCCAGCTCGATGCACAGATCCTAGGCTTACGGCGGGTTGTGGTGGTGGTAAAAACATTTATTAATTATAGAGAGAGGTGTTGGGGTCCGTGACCTGAAGGGTCACGCCCTTACAACCACTAGGTGGGGATGCCTAGTCAGGCACCCCATTGGCGGTTGCCGCAGCCCGGGCACGCTGCGTTAAGGCCCTTTGGGCCTGGAGGGTGCAGCAGCCGGACAAGGTCGCCTCCCAGTCCTCTCGGGTGGGGGTTTGGGATAGGGGGTAGGGATGGGTTCTGCTGGCAGGCCCACACCATGTGGTAGGTGTCCGACACCTCCCCACAGTGTGAGCACCGCCCGTCGAATTGCGGATTGAAATGCTTTAGAGTTGCCGGGCACAGCATCGTGTTAGTGTGCAGGCGCAGGAGTACCGGCTCGTTGGCCTTCCCCAGCCCTTTGCGTACGGCGGTCCGCCTACGCGCCCAGCAGCGCTCACGCGACGGGCGTCGAAAAAAGGCATCCACCTCCATGCTCCCTGGGCTGGCGCGTTCCCCCTTTCGAGCCGACCGAAGGAATTTAAAGCGTGAAGAAAGGGGATGTAGGGGGGCGCTGAAAGGACAACTTAAACCCCGAACAAAAGTTCCAGCAACCTGAGAGAGCTTCAAGCCATGAATAAAAGTCCCTTGAGAGCCCCGCGGTCCTCCTATAGATATAAACCAAACCCTGCTTCCGACGCGCACTCAGGCGCGGATATATCTGCGCCGTGCTGCGCAGACAGGGTCCAGCGTACGCCTGTGCGCGTAGGCGCTCCGCCGGTACGCGTAGTATGTGTCCATCAAGTTGGGGCTTTACTTCATTAGGGGGAGGGTGGTGGTAGTTTTGTGATTACAAAAATAGTAAAAATAAAGGCAAAGATTTTTCTAGCCCCGGCATCTGCCATCAATACTGAAGCACCTGAGCTGGGGCAGCGGAAATAAAGGATAGCAGGCAGAATGGAGAAATGAAATGAAAGAGGTGAGAGGACAGGAAGAGAGGATACGGGGAATTGGTTTTGAGGAGAAGAAATGACGCAGTACTTTGTCACATCTCACAATGGACACACAACCACGCTGTAAGGGAAGATAAAGGAGGGAGTAAGCGAAGAAAGGAAGAAAAAGGTGCGGTAGCAGAGGTCGGCAGGTGGCAGTGTGGTGTGTTTGTCAGTACTCAGATGCGCGCACACAGAAAAGAAATTGTTACAAACGTGTATATATATATATATACACATTAAACAGTATATGCGTCTTACACGCATATACTGTTGAATATATATATATATATATATAGTATATATATATATATATATTAACAGTATATGCGTATTTGAATGTAAGACAATTTTTTACCTGTGTGGGGCGCAGTTGTTCAGTACACTTTCTTTAGATTCCAATACTGCCCCCAGCCCCACCGGCGGTGCGTCGTTAGCTGTCGCCTCTAGCGGCCACATATCAAACGACGCACCGCAGGGTGCAGCTGTCGGCTGCTCCGGCCGTGTAGGCCGGGCGCTTCTTCTTGCCTGGCCATTGCTGCTCTAACCAGGTGTCATGCGGTACGGCGCAACATCTTGTGCCGGTGCTGCTGTCAACCTAGGCGAAGTTTCTTGAGCCTGCCTCCTGCCAATCACGTAGCGATTGCTCCAACTTGAACAGCCGGCATCTTAGAATTGCCCTATAAGTGCAGGAACCAGAAAACACCTTTATCATGCGCTGCCTGAGAACAAAAACGTGAATTTCATCGTGGCCAACTAGCTCCAACCTTTTGTCGCGTACTCGTCGCCGGTGTCATTGCCTCCACCACGCGCCTCGTAGCTCGCGCAACCTTCGTCGTTGCCGGGTGGAACGCGCTCGGCCGCAGTGGTGGTGGTAGTGGTTTTATTAAAAATAATAGTAAAAAGGAAGGAAAAGATTTTTGCCAGCCCCGGCATCTGCCATCGATACTGAAGCACCTGAGCTGGGGCAGCGGAAATAAAGGACAGCAGGCAGAATGGAGAAATGAAATGAAAGAGGTGAGGGGACAGGAGTAGAGGACAGGGGGGAGAAGTAATATGTACAAACTATTTACACAATAAGTAATGTGTCCAGGTTGTGCGCGTGATTAGTTCAGTTTAGAGAAATTAAATCACACACGCGCACAGCACTGTGTAGGTTACAACTGGAGTGGGGCGTAGTCACGTAACGGTTTTGTGGACACAGCTCCCGTCTCGCGCATCTTAAAGTTTTTATTCTTTCCCTCCAACCTTCGCAGACCGGCACACCGCGGATGACGGCCGTGGGCTAGCAGGGCCTGGAGAGTATCGCTGCTCCCCGCGTCCACTGCCACCACATTCCGCCGCATGTTTACCCGGACGGCGAGGACGCCCGGGCGGGATCCGATCTCCTCGGCCAACTCCCAGCCCTGTTCCCTGGTGAAGGCGGTGCCCCGGTTCGCCGGCCGAAACAGCACCGTCCCCACCAGGCTGGACGGGACCTCCACGGCAGCCGCGGCTCGCTCCAGGGCAGCTCTCCCGACGCCGCTGCGCCTTGGTAGTGATAATGCGCCACGGGACCAGGCTGGCCCCAGCATCAGCGTAGCCGCTGCCTGCGGCGCATTGCTGCAGCGCGCCGCGGAGTTGGGCGCGCTCGCTGCCAGCAGACGAAGCCCCAGCCGCAGCCTGGTCTCGTGCGGCGGGATTTGGTGAGGTCGCACCCGGTTTTCTTCCGGACGCCGTCGCCCCACCAGCAACAGCAGCAGCATCAGCAGCAGGCTGGAGGTGGGCTCCATGGGGCTCGTGCTGGGAAGGCCCTGCTCCTTCGAGTGTGGAGGGAGAGGGAACAGCGACGGTGGGGGGCCTTCGAGCTTCCCGCTTGGCCACCGCGATGTCCCTTTTGGTTTCCGAGTCCCTCTCCTCCTCGGACCCCGTTGAGCGTCTTTCATTTCATTTCTCCATCCTGCCTGCTGTCCTTTATTTCCGCTGCCCCAGCTCAGGTGCTTCAATATCGATGGCAGATGCCGGGGCTAGCAAAAATCTTTTCCTTCCTTTTTACTATTAAATTTAATAAAACCACTACCACCACCTCCAACCTTTTGTCCTCACTGCGCTGTCGTGGTGTCCACCAAGAAGTGACAGCAACTGCGTTTTTCTATTCCTGGTAACCAATAATCCTCGCTTTCGGCTGGGGTGCGCGTTCGCAAGATTTCACTAGGCGGTTTAGGTTGTCTCTCAGGAAAACAACCTGACATTAGTCAAGTACTTCAACGCGTTTCACTCGCTCTTCGTCCTTGCTCCTGACTTCACAAAAACATCCGTCCTATACACCAAAAATTGGAGGACGCTTAAGCTTCGCCTTTAAAAGTGGAACGCGACAGGTGGTGATGTAAACTTTATTACATACAGGGGAGTTTAGGACGCACAGGTCCTTGGGCCCCCGCACGGCCCCACTGCGCTGAAACGTTCATGTCCCGGAGGCTCATGACGCTGGCAGCCCGGACTGTGGCGATGGCTTACTTGGCCGGGTCCTCGGAGCGCAGTAGGGTCTCCCAAGCCTCCCAAGTGGTAGGGTGCTCCAGGCTCCGCGGGGGAGGATCCGCCGGGCAGAGGAAAAGGATATGATCGAGAGTGGCTTTGGGGTGGTGGCAGAGGGTACAGGAGGGGTTTGTGTGGACTTGGTGATAGCGCGAGCGTATATAGAGGGAGGGTAAGGTGCGTGTTTGGAGCCGCATCCAAAGTGTGTGATGATAATTGTCGAGGGAGGGATGGGGTGGGGGTACAGCCGATGCTCGGCTTTGCAGGCCTGCGTCGGTTCCCTGAATGAATGCATGCGCTCCCGTGAGAACCCCAGATCGGAGGCCGCCGGTGTCCGGTTGAGAGAACCTCGGGCTAAAGCGTTGGCAGCCTCGTTTCCGGGATTCCCGGAGTGGGCAGGCACCCATATGAGCTCCATGTGGCGGGGCGGGTGTGCGGCGAGGGAGTTCAATATGCGCGGGTTGCAGCACTGCCAGGGAGTCCACGGAACGCCATCACCCGTTCGACGCGACGCCTTGCCCGTTAGACAAATCGCTCTGCTACATACGGTGAAACGGACGCGCGAAGCAGCAAACCAAGTAGAAGCGCTGCCAGGTGCCTTGCCGAAACGCGCGGGACTCAAGTTGCGGTCGTAGTTCGTCGGCACATCGTTCTCGACAAACCCGATGTCATGAACGGCAGCATAGCTTCCGCGCCGAACGAACGGGCAGCAAACCGCAAGCTTCGTGGTGAACGCGCTTTGGATGTGCGCTTCGTTGTTCGCCGCTCACCGCGTGATTCCTGCGTGGCCGCAGGTCCCCACTGCGCCCGGGCGTGGCCGCATGTCCCCACTGCGCCCGAACAAGAGATATGTCAGACGCGTAAATTCCTTTCCTTAAAATCAATTTTGATCTCATTTTCCGTTATTTACGGCGCGGTTCGGGTGTCCACAGAGATATGTGAGACACGCGTCACTTCCTTTCCTTAATACCAATTTTCATTTCAATTTCCTTACTTTGCGGCGAGGTAGGGTTGTCCCCCGAAATATGTGACGGGCGTCCATTCCTTTCCTTGTGCTGCCGTCGCGCGCTATCTGTTGGGGAAGGGGCGTACATTGCGAGGAAGAGGCGGAGAGCTTTTTCGCTCACGGCGAGGAGGAGGGATTTTTCGCTCACGGCCGACGCCGACCACACTGACCTTTCTGCGACACGAGCTCCTACCCGGCGCGGTGGCTCAGTGGTTAGGGCGCTCGACTTCTGATCCGGAGTTCCCGGGTTCGAACCCGACCGCGGCGGCTGCGTTTTTATGGATGAAAAACGCTAAGGCGCCCGTGTGCTGTGCGATGTCAGTGCACGTTAAAGATCCCCAGGTGGTCGAAATTACTCCGGAGCTCTCCACTACGGCACCTCTTCCTTTCTTCTTTCACTCCCTCCTTTATCCCTTCCCTTACGGCGCGGTGCAGGTGTCCAACGATATATGAGACAGATACTGCGCCATTTCCTTTCCCCAAAAACCAATTATTATTTTTATTACACGAGCTCCTTAACGCTGTCGCGTTAAAAGGGTAGGAGGATTACCGAGTTTACCCGCTGCGGTGGCTCTGTGGTTAAGGCACACGGCTACTGATCTCGAGTACCCGGGTTCGAACCCGACCGCGGCGGCCGCGTATCGATGGAGGCGAAACGCAAAATGCACCCGTGTGCTGCGCGATTTCAGTGCACGTTAAAGATCCCCAGGTGGTCGTAATTATTCCGGAGACCTCCACTATGACTCCTTTCTTCCTTTCTCCTCTCACTCCCTCCTTTATTCCTTCCCTTACAGCGCGGTTGTAGGTGTCGGCCGAGATGTCAGACAGATACTGCGACATTTCCTTTTTCCCAAATCCAATTTTCATTTTTTGCTTCTTTCCTTCCTTCCTCTATCCGTTCCCATACGGCGCGGTTCAGGTGTTCACCGAGATATGTGAGACAGTTACTGCGCCATTTGCTTTCCTAAAAAAAACAATTTTTAATTCTCCCAATTCCCCACTAGTGCGGGAAATTCGCTCACGCATCGAGCGCCTCGCGCAGAGAGGTTGTGCCGCGCGTGCACAGTGGGTGCCCGGTTACTGCGGCATCGCCGGCAACGAAGAAGCTGACGACCTCGCGACCGCTGCACACCAACTACCTGCCAGCGATCTGCCCCTTGCGCTGGAGGACGTGCGTGCGGCCATTCACGGCCATCTCCGAAAGCAGCACCCCGACCCACGCATCGCGGGAGGTGAGCGCATCGACAGTGTCACCAGCTGTCGCGCACTTACACGGTCACAACGTGCAATGATCCTCCGCGCGCGCATTGGCTGCGTGTGGCCCGGGGAACGACGGGTGCGTCACGGAATCGCGACGAGTGATGTGTGTGACGGATGCGGTGCAGTGGAAACACTAGAACATCTGCTCCTTCGCTGCTCCGCGTTCGCCGATGCTCGTCGCGATATGTTCGCGGCCTATAGGGCGCAGGGCATACTACCAGACTCCATCAAGACGCTATTGTGGCCGCAGGGCAGTGCGCGCACTCGTGAGCGAACTTTGGTGAGCCTCTGTGCATTCCTCGAACACACGGGCCTGACGTCCCGTCTGTTCTCCGTCAGGTAGTTACACAGTGACCGAACGCTCCGCGAGTTCTACCTTGAACGCTTAATAACTGGACGCCCCACTCCAGTTGTAACCTACACAGTGCTGTGCGCGTGTGTGATTTAATTCCTCTAAAATGAACTAATCACGCGCACAACCTGGACACATTTCTTATTGTGTAAATAGTTTGTACATATTACTTCTCCCCCTGTCCTCTATTCCTGTCGCCTCACCTCTTTCATTTCATTTCTCCATTCTGCCTGCTGTCCTTTATTTCCGCTGCCCCAGCTCAGGTGCTTCAGTATCGATGGCAGATGCCGGGGCTAGCAAAAATCTTTTCCTTCCTTTTAACTATTATTTTTAATAAAACCACTACCACCACCACCAATTCCCCGCCGCGGTGGCTCAGTGGTTAGGGCGCTCGACTACTGATCCGGAGTTCCCGGGTTCGAACCCGACCGCGGCGGCTACATTTTTATGGAGGAAAAACGCTAAGGCGCCCGTGTGCTGTGCGATGTCAGTGCACGTTAAAGATCCCCAGGTGGTCGAAATTATTCCGGAGCCCTCCACTACGGCACCTCTTCTTCCTTTCTTCTTTCACTCCCTCCCTTATCCCTTCCCCTACGGCGCGGTTCAGGTGCCCAACGATATATCAGACAGATACTGCGCCATTTCCTTTCCCCCAAAACCAATTATTATTATTATTATTCTCCAATTCAATTTATCCCTTCCCTTACGGCGCTGTTCAGTTGTCCAACGATACATAAGAGAGATATTGCACCATTCCCTTCCCCGAAAACCAACTATAAAGGATTGCAGGCAGAATGGAGAAATGAAATGAAAGGGGTGAAGGGACAGGATAGGGGGAATTGGTTTTGAGGAGAAGAAATGACGCAATAACTGTCATATCTCACGGCGAACACACAACCACGCTTTAAGGGAAGATAAAGGAGGGAGTAAGCGAAGAGAGGAAGAAAAATGTGCCATAGTAGAGATCGGCGGGTGTGTGTACGTCAATAGTTAGATGCGCACACACAGTAAGAAATTGTTGCATTGCTACAAATGTATATATTTATATATATATATATATATATATATATATATATATATATATATATATATATATATATATATATATATATGTGTGTGTGTATATATATATATATATTGCTGAACATTCTTATTTTAGATTCATATACTACCTCCAGCCAGCACCAGCGGCGCGTCCATGGCTGTGGCCAAAAGTGGCCACAGTTCAAGGGACACACCGCAGGGGTGCAGCTGTCGGCAGCTCCGGCCGCGTAGGCCGGGCGCTTCTTCTTGCCTGGCCATTGCTGCTCCAACCAGGTGTCATGCGGTACGGCGCAACATCCTGTGCCGGTGCTGCTGTAAACCTATGCGAAGTTTCTTGAGCCTGCCTCCTGCCAATCACGTAGCGATTGTTCTAACTTGAACGGCCGGCGTCTTAGAATTGCCCTATAAATGCAGGAACCAGAAAGCACCTTTATCACGCACTGCCTGAGAAGAAAACGCGAATTTCTTCGCGGCCAACTAGTTCCAACCTTTTTGCCACGTCGCGCAGTCGTCGCCGGTGTCATTGCCTCCACCACGCGCCTCGTAGCTCGCGCAACCTTCGTCGTTGCCGGGTGGAACGCGCTCGGCCGCAGTCACGTGACGGTTTTGTGGACACAGCTCCCGCCTCGCGCATCTTGAAGTTTTTTTTTCTTTCCCTATTCTTCCTTTCTTCTTTCACTCCCTCCTATATCCCTTCCCTTACGGCGCGGTTCAGGTGTCCAAAGATATATGAGATAGATACTGCGCCATTTCCTTTCCCCAAAAAACCAATTATTATTATTATTCTTTCCCTCCAAACTTCCTCCCGGGTTCGAACCCGACTTCGGCGGCTGCGTTTTTATGGAGGAAAAACGCTAAGGCGCCCGTGTGCTGTGCGGTGTCAGTGCACGTTAAAGATCCCCAGGTGGTCGAAATTATTCCGGAGCCCTCCACTACGGCACCTCTTCTTCCTTTCTTCTTTCTCCCTTCTTTATCCCTTCCCTTACGGCGTGGTTCAGGTGTCCAACGATATATGAGACAGATACTGCGCCATTTCCTTTCCCTAAAAACCAATTATTATTATACTCCAACCTTCCCTGTCCTCAAAGCGCCGTAGAGGTGTCCACCAAGAAGTGACAGTTAAGGCGTCTTTCAATTCCTCATAACCAATAATAATAATAATAATTGGTTTTTGGTGGAAAGGAAATGGCGCAGTATCTGTCTCATATATCGTTGGACACCTGAACCGCGCCGTAAGGGAAGAGATAAAGGAGGGAGTGAAAGAAGAAAGAGAGAAATAGGCGCCGTAGTGGAGGGCTCCGGAATAATTTCGACCACCTGGGGATCTTTAACGTGCACTGACATCGCACAGCACACGGGCGCCTTAGCGTTTTTCCTCCATAAAAACGCAGCCGCCGCGGTCGGGTTCGAACCCGGGAACTCCGGATCAGTAGTCGAGCGCCCTAACCACTGAGCCACCGCGGCGGGTATATAACCAATAATCATCGTTTTCGGGTGAGGTGCGCGTTCGCAAGATTCCACCAGACGTTTTAAATTGTCTCTCGGGAAAACAACTTGATGTTAGTCAAGTACTTCAACCCAAGTTTCACTCGCCCTTCGTCCTTGCTCCTGACTTCACAAAAACACACATCCTATACACCAAAAATTGGAGGACGCTTAATCATTAATCATTGTTTTTAGGGGAAAGGAAATGACGCAGTATCTGTCTCATATATCGTTGGACACCTGAACAGCGCCGTAAGGGAAGGGATAAAGAAGAGAGTGAAAGCTCAGTTGGTAAGAGCACCGGACGGGATATTCGGAGGTCGTGGGTTCGGATCCCACCGGCGGCAGGGTTGTTCTTTCTGCTGGTTTATAAGTAATTTTCTTTAAACCAATTGATTGGCATTAGAAATTAAAAAAATAGAAAACATTCCCCTATCCGCCTTGGTTTCGTTGACTGTTGGCTTCCTTAATATGTTTGTAAAACGAGCCCCTCATTTCATTTTGCCTTGTCTGCTAATAGCTTGACGGGGGTCTCGGTTCTGGCAGTCTTGATGCCATAGGTAGCATAACAGGGCTCTCGCACAGTTTCCGCCCTCGCCGTTAGATGACGTTCTACGTCACACTTGCGGTATTACAGGACGTGCTACGTCCACCGCTACGGACGAGGGTGGCGCTGGTGAACACTCTCAAGGTTCGCTTACACGCAAAACATATATACCGACGAAAGCAGCAGATTGGACAGCCGTCGCCGTAGCTCAGTTGGAAAGAGTACCGGACGCGATATTCGGAGGTCGTGTGTTCAGATCCCACCGGCGGCATGGTTGTTTTTTCTGCTGGTTTATAAGTAATTTTCTTTAAACCAATTGATTGGCATTAGAAATTAAAAAAATAGAAAACATTCCCCTATGCACCTTGGTTTCGTTGACTGTTGGCTTCCTTAATACGTTTGTCAAACGAGCCCCTCATTTCATTTGCCTTGTCTGCTAATAGCTTGACGGGGGTCTCGGTTCTGGCAGTCTTGATGACATAGGTAGCATAAGAGGGCTCTCGCACAGTTTCCGCCCTCGCCGTTAGATGACGTTCTACGTCACACTTGCGGTATTACAGGACGTGCTACGTCCACCGCTACGGACGAGGGTGGCGCTGGTGAACACTCTCAAGGTTCGCTTACACGCAAAACATATATACCCACGAAAGCAGCAGATTGGACAGCCGTCGCCGTAGCTCAGTTGGTAAGAGCACCGGGCGCGATATTCGGAGGTCGTGGGTTCGGATCCCACCGGCGGCATGGTTGTTTTTTCTGCTGGTTTATAAGTAATTTTCTTTAACCCAATTGATTGGCATTAGAAATTAAAAAAAAATAGAAAACATTCCCCTATGCACCTTGGTTTCGTTGACTGTTGGCTTCCTTAATATGTTTGTCAAACGAGCCCCTCATTTCATTTGCCTTGTCTGCTAATAGCTTGACGGGGGTCTCGGTTCTGGCAGTCTTGATGACATAGGTAGCATAAGAGGGCTCTCGCACAGTTTCCGCTCTCGCCGTTAGATGACGTTCTACGTCACACTTGCGGTATTACAGGACGTGCTACGTCCACCGCTACGGACGAGGGTGGCGCTGGTGAACACTCTCAAGGTTCGCTTACACGCAAAACATATATACCCACGAAAGCAGCAGATTGGACAGCCGTCGCCGTAGCTCAGTTGGTAAGAGCACCGGGCGCGATATTCGGAGGTCGTGGGTTCGGATCCCACCGGCGGCATGGTTGTTTTTTCTGCTGGTTTATAAGTAATTTTCCTTAAACCAATTGATTGGCATTAGAAATTAAAAAAAATAGAAAACATTCCCCTATGCACCTTGGTTTCCCCTATGCACCTTGGTTTCGTTGACTGTTGGCTTCCTTAATATATATATATATATATATATATATATATATATATATATATATATATATATATATATATATATATATATATATATATATATATATATATATATATATATATATATATATATATATATATATATATATACACACCAAGCAGCCTGCCCATCGAGTCAAGTGACAGCTGAATCAATCGGGAGATGCTGCTCAGGAAGAGCGACCTGGATGGAAACCCAGTCAAGCTACCCACATCCCACCTGCGATTGAAGGGCAGTGGCGCATCGCTTGACCGCTGAAGCACTGCGGCAGGAGCGGTGTGAGGACTCCCATGGGTCTAGAATATAAAGCAGAGAAAAACCGATTCCGCATCTATGGACATTAACCCGTTATCATTATCCGAAAGACGGCCAACCATGAACACTGGGTGTGAACTCGGGAACCGAATTGAAAGCCGAAGTACTAGCGCACCTAATTCTGCTAATTCTGCGTACTAGCGCACGCGATATTTACCTGGCACGCCTGAACTCATTGATATCACGGTTGCTGTTGATATTATAAGAGGTCCCATTACAGAATGTTGCTCTGGGAACTATTTCTGTGTGAATAGTCAGTGTATACGAGGATGTTTCATGTATTTCAAGAAAACAAAACTTCAAACTTCAAAGATAAGGTCCCTGTCTTCTTTGAAAATACGCATTCTCAGTAAAACGTCATTAAGAGCCGCGTTGTACCGGACGCGTCTCTCTATTACAGAAGAGCATGAAAATGTTGTGCCATCGGACCTTAAGGGCGCCCGACACGTCAAGGATAAAAAGGTTAACGTTCGGAAAAGACTCAGCCCAGCCGCTCTCCGAATGTTGCGAAAACTGCACACATCAAGGAACAAAGACACTTCCATGCGCCAGGTTTCGGGTATGTTAACACGGCCTGGCGCGCTTCTCAGTGTGATTAAAACCGGGAGGTAGTCGCTAAGGTCGTGGACGCCTGTCAGAAACAGGTTCACGTCACTCGACACTAGGACTGAGCCAAGAGCAGAAAGGAAGTAGACACGCTCTATTCTCTTCGCGCTTCTGGCCATTGTGCAAGTTGCCGTGAAAGACCACCGTGCATCCCAGCCCAGCCCAGCCGTCCGAGAGCTGCATCTGCGGAACCAATGTGTCAAGTTCCAGAGCGTGGTTGAGACGCCCTGCCCTGCCCCCCCCCCCCCTAATACCACGGGTCGCGTCCGGAACACAGTTGAAGTCCCCAAGGAGGCCGCATGGTATCGACAAGAGCCTTTGGCCCGTCGAGAAAGACGTCGATTACAATCGCCCCATCGTCATGTCCAAAAGTGCAGTGCGCACCTGATCTAGACGCTGGAGTCAAGAAAACAATACTGCCTCCAGAACAACGCGAGCCCGTCAAGGAAAGGAAAGCATTGAGATTATAACGGGACCGGAAAGAAGTAATATCGATAGAAGTGTGGAAGTTGCACTCCTGTAAAAACAAAACGTCACCTCAAAACGAACGCGCAAGGAGTAGCACTTCCTTCTCATCGCGATTGCGAAAACCTTGCACTTTGAAAGAAACAAACTGATAGTCAGCCATAACAAAGGGGGAAAAAAACCAATACAAGGAAATAAATTGAGAAAAGAGGTAAATAAACTAAACTGCGACGCACTCACGGCTTAGTTCTTCGGAAAATTCCATAGGTTAAGGTGCACACCGGAGCTGGAGAGGTGCTTGAAAGGGAGCGCCTCAGACCCGCTTTGGCGCTGCAGCTGGCGGTTCCACCGCGGCGGGAAGGCGACGATACGGGGCAATGATGGGGCTGTGCAGAAGGTCGCGCGATGTGAACGGCCGCACTTTTAAAGCCACAGTCATACACACACCAGCACGCTACACAGCTCACGCGCAGTCAATCGTTCGCTCACCGCGCCAGTGAAATCTATGCGTTGATAAGAGCAAAGCGATAGCGGTGGCTGTATGCAAGCGCCGAGCAAATCGCGCTCGGGCCATTTCACATCTGAATGCAGAGGACGAGGGGGATGGCGGCCGTAACTTTTTGTACCGCGAAGTTTGTTTGTTTGTTTGTTTGTTTGTTTTAATGATATTTCCGTTCGTATTATCTCGCAGTAGCGGTCAGCGCTCTTCAGCCATCCACCTTCGTATTATCTCGCAGTAGCGGTCAGCGCTCTTCAGCCATCCACCTTGACCGTTCCGCTTGCTGGCCGCTAGCTGCCGGCCTTGCCAGCGTGTATAGGTCGTACAGGTCTCGCCATCTCGTGACTTGCGTGCGGCTGCTCGCCTTCTATCAGCGTTAATTTCAAGCGTATGGTTACTTTTTCTTCTCGTGCTAGACTTGCATATGCTTACGTGTGCATTCTTGTTTTTTGCCAAACCAGCAACAGTTCAAATAGAACAATTTTAAAGCTGCTTATTTCGGAATGACGATGGGATTCGAGAAGAGTGCAAAGCACACTAAGAACTGATTCTCTGTACGAAAGTGCTCAAGTGAGAACTGCTCCGCTCGCATCACACTGCGACAGTAGGCTGCTACCGTCCCTTTAGTACTGTGATATGCCATTGCCAATAGGGGCCTTAGCAGCCATGAAGGCTTCTCATACGGCCTGTGTGGAAAGTGTCAGATGTGACTTTTTAATGATCGCTCGGTAGTTTGTAGGAAAGAGCATGTGCCACTGTTCTTTCTTTTGAGTTATTGGCCCCTGCAACAGCTTTGAATCGTTGTGCGTTAGTATGACTGAACTTAAGTACCATTAAATATGATGATTTGAGCTGTACACACGCTCTACGTCGTTTAAAATGTTGGCAATCGTTCTGGAGAAATCTATAGCCAAATTTCTCGAAATGTGAACGCTACCTTGAATGTTTACGCGCCATACATGCTACTGAGAGAGCAAGGAACTACGACTGAAACCGGTTCTCATTGAGTTTTGTCGATATTCTGTTGTTGTGATACGCCTTATACTCGTACGCCTATAATGCCTTATACTCGTAGATCACAGACGAGATGTTTTATGCGACAGGTTATGGTCTACTTCCTTTGCGTTGCAGGATCAAGTCCCGGCAGACGAGCCAGCTGGGCCACGGTGGGGGACGGGGGACTGGAAGGCGGTGTGGCACTGTGTAAGGCAATGTTTTATGCTTGCGTATATGCGCGAACAGTAGGAGTACTAGGATGTGGAAGTTTAACAGCGCAAATGAAGTTTGGGGGGGGGGGGGGGGGGGGGGGAGGTACGAAGGAGATTAAATTTTATACGACGAAGGATGCAAGCTTCACGGATCGATAACGTGATAACGCGCCTTCGTGACCTTGGCCGAGGAAGTGTTAAACGCCCGGCATTAAGGCTACTTTAATAAACGTATCACACCACGACCGCCCCCTAAGCAGAATATCAATCCTGAGATGCTATTTCTGCTTGCGCGTTAGGCACAAATAAGGTGAGTTGTTTCATTGATATCTTCCTGGATTATTTTTTGGAACAAGTACTTTCATTTTCACCTGTGTGCCGTTCGATGTCAGTGCACGTTAAAGATCCCCAGGTGGTCGAAATTATTCCGGAGCCCTCCACCACGGCATCTCTTCCTTTCTTGAGTTGAGTTGAGTTGAGTGGTTGTAAACTACCGGTGGGATTAGACTAAGAGACTCTTCCTTTCTTCTCTTAGTCACGCCTTTATCTCTTCCTTTTCTGCGCGGTTCAGGTGTCCGCCGAGGTATGTGAGACAGTTGATGGGCCATTTTGTTTTTGAATTAATGAATTTTATTGGGTACATATTGGATATGCACATAAATTTGGTATACAGGCGGGGGTCCCACAGTCAAGAAACTCTCACGGGACCCCCGGGCGATTAACACTAAGCAGAATAACAAACAAGCTGCGACACAGACTAGTACGTTTAGCAGTAATAACAATAGGAATTTGTATTGGGAAACTTTATAATTCATAGGTATGGAATAATAAATTATCAGGGCGAAGAAAATACGCAGATATGCAGAACAAAAATAACAAACCGCTATAATAATGCACAAAATACAAAAACAGTGCTATAGAAAACGATCTACATATTCATTAAAATACACATAAAGAAACATACAACTGAAGTTAAAATAAATTGTCAAGCCACAACAAACAAAGGCAAAATTTATAGCAAATAGTTAAGAACAAGAATTGCAGAGGCAGAAACTGTTTCACTCCGTTTATTGCAGCAAAGTATAATTTTTCAATTTGATTTCATCAAAGCCACATTTTTTCGCGCCGGAAAGCAAAATCTCGCAACTGACACAGAAATACGCATTAATGTCCCTGAACCGAAGTTTCGTGGGTTTTACAACGTCCGTGGGCATTAAGTTGTAAGTTGTGCTAGTCACGAAAGGTTTCTACCTCGATTTGCTAGTATTTAGCATTGTAGGAACTTGCTGCGGTTCGGTTTTTCAATAAATTGTGTGAACTGGGCTGGTGCGTCTCCGACACCATAATGAGTTGCGACGTGCGTCATTAGTGCAGGTTTAAGAAAAACAATGTTGACCATGCTCTCGAACACGCAACCTGTGCCGTCATTGTCTGGCTTCCGAAAGGAACCCAGCAGCATTGACGATGTTCTTGCCCTTACCAGTTGTGCCGAAAGCAGAAAAGCAGAGGGCTTAATGACGATTACTGTGTTCCTTAACATGAAGGATGTTTTTGATGACGTCACAAATGAAGCGATTCATTCCGTCTTGCAATGAATGGGTATTGGTAGGCGAACATACAAATGGCTATATGACTACCTTCATGAGAGATGGATTTACATGTCAACGATCAAAGGCGACACAGCCCTGCATCATGTATTTCGTGGAGTACCTCAGGGAGGGGTTTGAAGTCCTGCCCTGTAGAATTCTCATCGTTTGGACAAATGCTTACTTCCTGCTGCTTCCTGCTTCTACGCAGATTGCGTCTGTGTGTGGTGTTCCGGATGCAACAGGCGAATGGTGCATGCAGGACTACTGAGGGCGATTATTTTTAAGCAATCTAGGTCTCATCATGTCCCCAGAGGAGTGTGCAGCAACTGCATCTTCAAGGCACGACCTCTCGCGCTATGTGCTGAAAGTTGCTGCCACCCCAGTGCTATATGTCAAAGGCCTGAAATTTCTAGGCGTGACTTTTGGCAAGTCCCTCTCGTGGTCACCATACGTCCGAAAGCTAAATATCAACTCTGCCCATACTTTCGTATGCTATCGACTAACAGAAGAGGCTTCTCTACAGATTCATTCCGAAGGCTGTAAAAAGCGCTCTATGAAGGCTTTCTGCGCTAGAGGCTCCCAATTCTTTTTGGCATCTCGCAAACATAAAAATATTCGATACCATGCAAGCTAAAGGATTGAGTGTCTGCCTCGGCTCACACAGGAGCTGCATCGTACCCAGGTGCGATATGGGGCGTGTGAACCTAGCCATGAACTTATATCCTGCTGCATGAGGGAAGTCTGCGATCTTCTGCCATCGCAGCACCAGCGCGCTGTCAGTTTATTCTCACCGTCCTGAATATTCGCTGCATGGCATATCAGGACAAATATATCTGGCATTAAGAGCAATGTTATCACCCTCGAGCCAGAACTTAAATTCTAAATTTTATTTATATATTTCGCCTCGTGTAATGAAGCACCACATTAACCCCTGCCCCCCACCCCACCCAAATTTTCAGAGATTTTCTGAGAAATGAAAGCGCGTTCGTTATGCGAGTAAATACGGTAGTAATAAAAGCTAACTTAAGCAGCCCCCAGCACACTGGTGATGCCGCTGGGGAGGGAATTATAGGTCCCTGTGAGTTGACAAAACGAAAGGAATAGTCGCAGAAAAAGGCTTCCGTGACAAGACAAAACACCATCACCAAGCACCGCTAACGACGGCAGAAGTCGCAGCAGAAAAAAGCTCGTGGCGACCTCTGGGGCTCACCGGGAAAGCCCGAGCCAATCAGGCCACACAATTACGACCGGCGCCGCGGCGTCCCCCGCTCCTTAGGGGGGAAAACGCTGCATAGCTGAGAGCGCGTGCACGCCCGTCAGCAATGGCGGAGTAGGCCGGCGGCTGTACTGCTTACCGGAGTTCTTCGTACGCGATCTACGTTCACTCGCTCACTAGGAGCATCAATCCACGTACGGCCATAGCGCGCACTGCCAGAGTGCAGACCGGAGCAGTAGGAAAGGCAACAGCTAAGAATACGGAGGGCACTCCAGACTGCTCACACGCTGTCTCATCGTGAGTTTATATGTCGTCGGTTGGAACCCCTGTCGCGAGCTAGCCTCCAACTTGGCTAGCAGATGTGTATTATGTGCAACGAGAAATCGTATGACGCCGTCCGGAACGATGTACGATTTTGATATAAATGTAACCACATGTATGGCGCCACATGGAGGTAGGTCTGCCCGCTATGCCGTACGAGAAAATGGCGCGTTGGAGGCCACCGGGGTGGGAGGGACATCGCTTGGCCTCAACACGGGGTCATCCACAGGGAAGGGCTCAGACGAGAAGACAAGATCTAAGCATGCAATTCACCGAGTTTCTTACAAGCGGTTTTCGAAGAATTGTATTTGAAAAGTTTGGATAAATGTTAATCGAGAATAGCTTAATATTCTGTTTTGCTAATGACATTGTTCCGCAAAGTATCAGAGAAATAAATGAAAAACTGCAGGAGACACTTAAGCTCCGCCTTAAGGATATTACGCGAAGGCGTTGTTAATGAGTTAACTCCCATATATGCGGAATTGGTCATTCTCAACTTTACGTTCAAATGTCCCTGGGAGTCCTCATACCACTCCTTGCGCAATGACGCAGCGGTTAAAGGGGATGCCACTGCCCTGCGAGGGCAGGTGCTGCCACAGGTGGGTCTTGTGCGATTCAGGTTGTCATTCCCGAGCAACCTCTCGCGATCAACCATTAATTTAACTGCCACCTTCCAGGGTGGTTAGTTTGCTCACAATCAGCTGGGTAGGTAGTGAGGACACCACAAGGTCTCGTTACCTAGCTTGCTCACCTAGGTTGCTTCTCCGGGGCTGGCTGTCTGAGCCACCCTACGCCGCCCTATTTATCGGTCCCCAACGCCAAAGCCCACACCTGATTTTTTTTTTTAGTAACGGGGCCTTTAACACTGTCGCGTTAAAAGGAGAGGTTTAAACGGAGACGACGGCAGACTTGATAGCATACATGAGCTTCTATGGGAGCTTCTGTCAGAAGAGCAGAGCTTAAAACCCCGGTAATACGTCACAAATGGTAAGCGTGGCAGGTGGGAATCCATTTCTACGGCACATGAAACCAGAGTTTCACGCGTGTATCTGCAAAAATCATTCGGCCTCTTACGAGGGCAGATTCGTCGAGTAAAACTCTTCGGGAGTTCCCCGTGTCTAGTCAAAATACAAGCCACACCAGTATTGGCATGGGTCAATTATGTTTAAAAAAATAAATTCGTTTTACAAGAGTGCACGCATCCAGTGCATAGTACGCAGGGGTCAGGTCTGCAAACCGCGTATAAAGGTCCATGTGAACGCGATGATTAGTATGATCCGTGCTCTATGTGCAAAGAAAGTCTGTCTGTCAGAAGGCGCGCCATTGTCTTCGACATCTTCGCTATTGCTGTCTACATCGGGCGCAAGTCCGCAAGCCGGCTACAGTGAATCCATTTACTATAGCGTGACAGAGGATCGCTTTCCAGTATTCCACCACTTATTAGCACATTTCCGCATAAGTTCTTGATCTTCGAAATTAAGATACCAACTAGTGCCACTAAGCACTCATGCAGTTAGTCTGTCATGCTACAGAAAGAGAAGCATATGAAAGGGTCGCGTTGTGCGTTTCATTTTACCTTATTGGGCAATATTGAAAAAAATAAGGCTTTCTTGTGCACACATGGCAGATAGTTCGCAATGTGCAAAATTTTAACTTTTTCGCGTTTATTGCCCGCCGACTCCATATCAAAAGTTACGGTAAAAGTCGAATTGGTTTTCTCACACTGCAGCTTAAGTTAATTTCGACGCCACTGGCTATTAAAGAGAAGGTAAAGTCGTGAATTCGCAATTTAGTTTGTATCCGCAATGCGCTCCTGGCCAATCCCCCGCCGTGGGTATGTGACATCGTCATCATCACCAAGTTAGTGCTTCACATATGCACATGATGTTGCTACGGCAACTACCTTGAAATTTTCATCTGCGTTAAACACGCCAACTAGGGCTATGTATTCCGTAACGCTGAGGTGAAGCCAGCTTAATGCTTATGAAAACTGTCCGTTTATAGTGTGGGGGCTTGAACGATTCGGGAAAGAGTACGCCCAGTGGAATGCAGCCATATTTTCCAGTCTTTGAAATTATTTGGAGGAGCTGAAAATAAATCCAGCGGGTTGTTCAGCAAACCATGCGGGGGCGGTTCCCAAGCACTAATAAAACACTAACGGCGCGTATTCGGTCTGTTGCTCCCGTCTTTTCATTCACTCGTCTGTGTACGCGTTCTCTCCACTCACCATGGAAGGGGCGTTTTTTTCCAGCAAGCGGGGCGCCCTTAACGGAGCAGCAAACAGGCATCCCGCCACCTTGTTCATCCTAACGACGCTATTAGCAGCACTCTAACTGTGGCGGGTGATTTCTATGCAGTAAGTCTATCTAAAAGGGTAATGGTTGCATTTTGAGAAACTGATGACTGTGGCAACCCAGTTAGCCATGAAAGGACTAATCCCTGTAGCCACTAACTTACCCTTGTCCTGGAAAAGAATATTTAGTGCGTGTAGATACTCTGGCTGGTGATTCCATCGCAGTTGGTCCTTATAAGAGAGTAATGGTTGCTCTTTAAAGGAGCAACGGTTGTGGCGACGAAATTAGTCCCCAAAGAACTCACCCCTGTAGCAAACTTTAGTCCCTCCTAGCTTGGAGTGTACATACATCCGTTGAAGAGAAGGGGAACTGGTAAATGACAGACGGTTAATGGATTTTTTCGCTGCAAAAGAGAAGGTGTGGACACCTTGGTAGACAGGTCCTCTAATGAAAGGATCCTTGTTAACTTCGACCACCTGGTGCCCTTGAAAGTGCTCCATAAGTGTTGTACTACATGTTCGTTCTTGCATTTCGTCTGCATCAAAATGACGCCGCCCATGCCACTATAGAAACAGCGAACAAGTGCTTCACAGCTGAAAGCCACGACTCTATAGATTCGTGATAGCGGCTGGAGATCGATAACTAGAGCGTTCCCTGTGCATGACTAACATAAGTGAATTTTTTTGTACACTAAAAAAAAAGCAAACTCGTCGCCAAAGTTTTGCAGCTGCGTTGTGGTGATGAAAGTTGGTCTCGGGACCTCCGTCTCTAGCACCCTTTAGCACCCTTGGTACTCCAAGTTGGCGCTTAGGGAAAGTTACCTTAGGCTAGATTCGGCTCCGTCAGAAACTTGCTAATCGTAAGTCTGCTTTCGAAGTATTCAGTGCACATGGTAACCTATAATGGCCAGGAATTATGGCCAGGACACTTCCTTAGCTGATATCTGTCATTGGTTCCTCGTGTGTATTTCAGCCCTTGATCAGTCGCGTGACACACCAGAAAAGAAGAACGCGGGCTGAGGGGGAACGGCTGAGCAACGGGCCCTGCAGCGGCGTCTCCAGCAGGATCGATCCTGTTAGAGGGCAAGTCGTCTCGTGGGGCCAGACCAAGCGTCCAGCCGCCGGGGTGACCCGTCCGCGTGTCGTGGGCGTCATTGACAAACGGGCACTCGGCAGCAGCCCACGCAACACGTTTGTCTGGCTCTCCCCCCCTGCCGCCGGACGGCAGATACAAGGAGTCCACAGACAAGCTAACAGGTGACGCTGCTGTAGCAGATGGGAGGGAGGCTCTTTAAGCCAAAGTGGCTCGTGTCCTAAGGCCATTGGTCACGAGGGGCCAGGCTTCGGGGTGAACGCTTTCTGTCACACGGCTAGTAGGCGTGCGCAAGTGCATACACTCTGCGTTTATAGCTGCTGCTGCTGCTGTCTTCCTCTTGTCTGGATAGGTTCAGATGGATGGATGAATGCTATGAGCGGCCGCTTTGTTACAGGTTGGTGGTGAGCGCCACAAGCTCAGTAGCTTTATCTCTTTTTTAGTATTCTTGAAATCTCAAAATATACACTATTCAAATTTTGGCTTCATCTAACAAAGATTCCAATTATTTTATTCTATAGCCGCAGCGGTGGATAAGTAGTTATGGCCCTCGGCTGTTTACCCGAAAGAATGATTTTGCTACGCGTCGGAGGAATGAACCATTACCTTCAATATTTCCATAACAGTACCTTAGAACCTTCTACCATTGTCTCACAATTAAAATTGATGGCCAAGAATCCTGGACTTGGGCTCATGGGAGACGAGTTTGTGAGTGCGACCGACCTGCGAAATTAGTTGGGGGCTCCGTCCTTCACAGAGACCTTACTAGACCAACAGCAGTGGAAGCAGCGTCGTCCTTTCCGTTTCAAGTGTGCGGGTCTCTCTGCCTGCGACTGGGGTGCGTTGATAACAGTGCTCACCCTCTCCATAGTGGCAAGGCAAGGATTTCAGGCAAACTGCAACTTCCACGAGACACTACTGAAGAGATAAAATGCGATAACTTAGCTCTAGGCACCCAACCTGATAGCGATTAGCCTTTGAGAAGAGGAGTGAGTTGCATTCTGCTGCTAGTGATTGCTACTTTAAATGCGAATGTTTCCTCGGTGCCGTTCCTGCAGTTGTGAGAATTTAAATACTAGACATTTTTCCGCTTTGTACACATTCCAAATAAATGCCATGCTTCAGATAAAAATGAGAAGGATGTTTATGACAAACTATGTGAACAGAAAATGTCGCAGTTTAGAGCATGGAAAAACACAAGCCAGATAAAATTTCCTTACTGTAACTAGTCTACGGTAATTTGTTTGTGAAAGGAAGAATACTGTGGTCCCCAGCAGCAGAATGCCTCGCCGCGGTGAAGCAGTGCCTATGACGGTCTACAAAAGACCACAAGGTTGTGGGTTCAGTTTCCGGCATAGGCGTTCAGGTGCACGCGAAATGCGAAAACATCCATGCGCTGCGATTTTTGCGAAGGTTGGTGAACCCCGCATCGTAGGCGCTCCTCGTAGCGCACAACATTTGTTTGGCACGTGCAAGTCCAGTCATAATTCACCATGAAATATAGTGACCAAAATAAGCTAATATCAGCGCCGAAAATAACCGCCACTCTTTCGAAAAAGATGAAGTGCAAAATATAGATAGAGTATGGTATAACGGTTTCCTGAAAAACGAGATATATTTCCAGTCATCGGATCGAAACATACGAGTAATTTTTTTAACGACACAGTCTCACGACACGTGACACTCCAAATGAAAACTGCGATTCTAATCTTATAATTACAGCATTGGTTCCCACGGAAAACTGCGTTTCTGTGCCTTTTCCCATTCTCGCCATAGCCTCTTTCCCGCTGTTCATATCTGCAAAGAAAACAAAAACGTAGTCCAAAGAAATCGCCCATTGCGTTTTCTTTTTTCCTCCGTGTTTTGGATATGAGACGCACACTGAACAGTGTGAGCCGAATGCAGGCCATCTGAATACGATCGCAAAGAGGACCGAGTTGAATCGTTTCTCGTAAAATGTCGCTTAAGTTCATCATAACGGATTAATTTCATTGACGTGCACTTTCAAAGGAGAACTCGTTTCGGTCATAACGAAATGTAAGGCAAACGCGAGGTTTCCAAAGAACCGACACTGGACACCCACCTCTGCTTAAGCCCAGGCTCTCAACGCCTGCCGCATAAGCTACGGCGACCCTCCGTCTCTCTCAAAAAGAACAAGGAAAGGAATGTAAGGAATGACACGACATTGTTTCAAATCACAGGAAGCGGCGCCTCAACGTGTTTCTCTCGCAACATACAATAGCGCGCCAAACACCATTCGCTGTGCTCGAAGCAGATTAGAAAAGCGTTTGTCTCTCTCCCCGCAACTGAGCGTGCAGACCCCTCTTCCCACCCCCCCTGGTGATAAGCCTCCGTGTCCATACCAGCGTAGTGGCACTTGTCGCCTCTGCGCCGGCATATTGAAACAAACGCTTCTGCCGGCGCAAGATTTCCTCGTTCACAGCCACACGTTTCTCCACTCCACTCCCTTCGCACTTTCCAAACTCTCCTCCTCACCTTCCCTGGCTTCCTTCCTTAGATGGATGCTCTCTTTCTTCTCTCCCCCTTGCCCTCTCGTCATACGTTGGAAGAGAGGGACAAGAGAGAGAGAGAGAGAAAGTGGCAGTTCGTGACTCCGCGCTCATCCGGCCTTGTGTCCGACGAAGGTCCGCGAGCGAAGCCGAAGGCTAAACTGTCGTGGTGTGCGCTTGTGCAGTTTTCTTCTAGAGTGCTGGTGCATGATGCTTGCCATACTTATTTATGACACTTACTGCTCGACTATTCTCTGCGCCGGAGAGCGCCGTTCATGACTGCACTGTTTACCAGTCATCTCCAACGGTGCTGTGTGACCCTAGTGACCCGGGGGTGCCTTTTCGCGCTTGTTTCACTGACGGCGTGTGGTTTATACTCAGGACTTCTGCAATTGCCGTGACACTGTGCCTTGAAAACGCGGAGTGCTCTTCTTATTTGCTTGTTTTCCAAGGAGTACTAAAATAACAAAATCTCACCCAGCTTATTTCTTTTTTACCGTGTTCAACTTCTTGGTATGTGTGCACGGTGCTACAAGCGCTTTGACCACGTCCACTTTTACTGGCAAAAAGAAATAATTTGCAAATGCTGATGACGTCTTCGTGCTTCCTCCTGTCGTATGCTAGGATGTTTAGTAGCTGATCTATGCATATGATTAAAGAGAGGAACTCAGCACCTAAAGATAGTGACTTGGTAAAACGCTCCTACCAGCGGCCCCCAAACCACTCACAGCAATTTCAGATAGTGTTGATTTACTGGTATTATGCTTGTATTTGTATCTGGCCAGTCTAGAGGGGCGAATGCTATTCAGTTCATATATATAATGTGGCTGTTTCATGCACCTAGTAGGATGGGACTGTTTCAAGAGGGGTTCAGTCGCATCATCGTTGGAACTA